>NC_056626.2:320868240-321610740 GCF_002870075.4 Lactuca sativa
AGAGAGAGAGAGAGAGAGAGAGAGAGAGAGAGAGACCCTTTAATATTAAATCATTATGTTTTTTTTCTTTTTTTTTTAAATAACGCAAATCTTCATAAATAGTCCCTATGGCAGTGAAATGACATAAATACCCTCCACTTAACAGCCAAAAGTTAACGGAGTTAACAAAAAGGACCATTTGTTAAAAGTTTTGAAACCACTGGGACCATCTGTGAAGTTTTTAAAGATTAGGGACTAAACTTCAGATTTTCAGAAACCACATGGACCATTTTTGAAGTTTTGTCTTTAAAAAATCAAAATAAACAATACAAATCATATGAACAAAAATCGAAACAGATTCAGAAAACATAACCATCATCGATTTAAACTTAAATCGAAAGGTTTTATAGATTGGAAATTCATAGTTGAAAAAGAATAAAAGAACACATAATCTAAAACGTACCCATAATCGATCTAAACTATGATAAAATTAAAGTAAAATATCTCTATATCATTATCCTTCTTCCATGATGATCGACCACAAGACTGACCCACACAGATCGAAGCCCACATATATTTTATTTCTTCTTTCCCCTATTTACTTCTCCATTACAAAGCTTAGGTTAGATAAATTATGTAAAGAAATGAGGGAGATGACATAAGGCTACCGGTAATGAGGGGTGAGGCAGGGTATTTTTCATTTTATTTTTAGTGAGATTTAACTTTCATTAATTGAATTCCTAATTTAATTCATTTTATTTTTGGTGAGATTTAGTTGTCATTAATATAATTCCTACTTTAATTCATTTTATTTTTGGTGAGATTTAATTATCATTAATAGACTTCCTAATTTAAAACGTAATCTACGTTTTATAAAATTTATGGAAAAAAATAAAAGGGTTGACAAAGATAATGTCAGAAAATAATCTAATGGTGGAAAATATAGGATTGTAATGCAATCAATGGCCTTGATTTATTCATTTAGAGTTAAGGGTTCTCTTTTAATAATATTTAGAGGAAAGTCGGGTGTTATAGTTATAATATTCACATTGCAAAATAAGAAGTATAATAATGAAATCAAATTTATCAAAGGACATGTATTATTTGGTATAAATGCACTTTGATCTTAAGAAGTACTTTCCTTCACTTCTAGTGTTGAGTAATTGCTTAGTAGTCACAAATGGTTAACAATTATACACTCAATCAATGATTAGTTTCATAAAATCGAGTATAGACCCAATTTCCAATTATAATTATCTTATTTAAACTATTGCGAAAACTATAAAAAGTAATAAGGAAGCTAAAGGATTAAGTGGAAAATGCTGAAAACTTAGCATTCAATAGCTAGTTACTCAACCGAATCAAGCCATTCCAAGGCATGAACTTGACCGAGTCACCCTCATCACAACACATTGCGAACAATTTTTGCTTCTATATTGTTCAAATATGTCTAAACTACTTCCAATACATTCCAAACAACTTCCACTTGTCCTAGTTATGTACTAACATCTAAATAATTTTTTTAGTACATTCGATGTCAGTGAGTTTCATCCTCTAATCATGATCTACAAGCTCAACATGAAGGTGGAATTAACCACATGGCGGAATGATGTCTCCTTTATGATCTAATGTTTGATTCTGAATTTAAAACTCATCCAAACCTTCCTAATTAAGAAAAATCTCGGATTTAGGAAATCCTTAAATCTTAACTCGAAATAGCGTAGAAGAATCACAAGTAATGTACCTTACAAAGCTTAAATGGATCGATTTAAGTTTTTTCTTTCCTCCTGATCAGCACTTCAAACTTCTTCCTAATTCTTCCCCAGCCTCAAAATCACCAACTCTTTTTCCATCCAAAGTCCAAACTCTGTCAAATCGATTTGAGTTCAAATGAAAAGGGAGAAGAGTGTAAGTTTCATCTTTTGCATCTTTACATAATTGGTCCCTTAACTAGCCATTTTTCTAAATTAACCACTAGTTGGTTCTACCGAGGGGTGTAAACGATCTGAGTCGAGCCCGATCTTGGTCGGGCTCGACCCGGACTCGTTTAAGTTATGAGGGGATCGAGCTCGAGCTCGGCTCAATTCGAGCTTTATTGGATGAAGCTCAACTTAAGCTTGTGAAGAATTATATAGGTTCGGCTCGAGCTCGAGATTGACTCGTTTACTGTGTGATGAATCTAAATAAACTTAAGCTCGATTCAAGGCCGTTTATTCATACCCTAAATCCCTAATTCCCCAAATATATTTTTTTATTTTAATATATAAAAATAATAATAATGTATATCATATATAAACTCGTTTAGGCTCGCGAGCTCATTGATCGAAGCTTGGTTCGAGCTCATTTAATAAATGAGTCTCATACTTAGGCTCGAGCTTGATTCAGGCTCGTTTAATTTGATCTCGAGTTGAGCATTTAATGGGTCGATTTCGAGTAGCTCGACTCACTTAGACCCAAAGTTCTACTAGCCTTGGTCTGTTCCTTTACTTACCATTCTAACCCTGACTAACATAGTTTCTAACAAAAATGGTCCAGGATGAGTTAGTTAACAAAGGATCAGTTTTTGGCGCGAACGATGATGCCTGCTTACAATCTCTCAAAAGGTACCTTTTTTTTTCACAGGTATAGACAGAGAACGATCCCGACTAAACTATACAAATGTTTTACCTATGCAATTCACCTTGTAAACGGCAGCATTATGCTGATTGCATATTCACTGGTGTAAATAGCAAGCGTGGATCTTGTGACAACTTCACATCGTGTTCAACGATGTCTATGCTTTGTAGACATCGATTTCTCAACCTGAAGCATCTGTATTTCTATCATCGGAAACGACACATCTTCGCATCAAAACCTAGAGAACCATTTCGAGGTCTCATTGTTTGTTGTTAACTTTCTAACTTCCTTCCGGCTGCTGCTCCCCAAGTGTTTGATAATATTCCTGAACCAGATTATGCGTTTTAGGTTTTAGCTCTTGTTTTTGTTCAATCGCGTTGTAGAGTTTGTGGTATATCCGATTATTCCGTGTCTGGATATGGAGAGTCCGGTGCCATATAGCAGAGGGTTGCAGAAACATTCGATCACGAAGCAAGCGCGAAGTGGATATGAACCATCTGATACAGAGACAGAATTGCATGAAGCTCCATGGAGTCAATTCAATAAAAAGAGCTTAGAATTGGGATCTGGAGTACCAAAGATGAATTCCGAAGAAACTAGAAATTTAAATCATATGAGACTCAACCGAAGACACTCTTCAAAGTTCGATCCTGAAGGTCTCCCACCTCCGAGAAGACACAGCAAATCTCCATACAAAACACGACGAGATGACGCGAATCCCCGATCACCAACTCTCGGCCCACTTCCTCTTCCACCTGGCAGAAACATCAGCCCCTTTTCAAAATCTGAGCGTAGGAGACACGTTTCACCTTTTCAACAATCGCATGATCCATTGGATGATAACGATGAAGCTAATGGCTCATATATCAAGCAAAAACTCAGACAATCAAATCATGATTACGCTAGAACATTATCTGCACCTAGACTTCGACCAAAGGACAAAGACCAAAGGGTAAAAAGGAGAGACGAAAGGAGTAGAACACCTCCATTACGCAGAAGTATCACCCCAAGAAAAGACAAAGAAGTAAATTCCAAGAATTCTCATGCTCCTTCTGTAGGCGAGATCAATGAAATGGTTGCAAATGCGAAACTCGCCAAGAGTCCGATCCGACGTGGCGCAGTTTTCGATAGCACAGACTCTCTTCCAGGTGGAGATATCTTCTTTTCTCGAGATTATCCACCAGTTTCAAAGCCGAAAGTCTTCATAGAAAAGAAATCCTACAAATCAAACACCATTCCTAACTACAATACTCCTGGTAATTACTCTTCTAGTCTTTTAACTCCAACAACTATCATCTCAACTTCTGCTGTAAGTAGACAAAGTAGCAATGTAAGCGATGCTAGTGGGAAGTCAACGGGGAGTTCTTGGAAGTTCACTGCAAATAGGAGAAAAAACCAGACAGATGCATGGTTTTCTTGCATAGGGAAAGGATCTTGTCGAAGTGGAACTACTAAAAAGTCTCCTGAAAGAGCTTTTGATGAAGCTTCTTTTATTGAAAAGGCTTTTGTTGTTGAGAGTCTTAGACAATTTTGGGCTGATAAACATCAACCTTCTTCATTGGATGGATTTGCTTGCCATAAACAAGAAGCCCTGCAACTTAAACAACTTGTAAGTGTCTTCAGTTTCTTAATCTTTGTTTTTTGTTTATATGAATTTGGTTATAAAGATTCTTATTATGTTGCAATTTAGGCATCACAAGAAATATTTCCACATATTCTTTTCAAGGGAGCTCAAGGTTCAGGTAGGAAAGCATTCACAATGGCCCTATTGCGTGAGATATATGGAGATGCTGCTCGAAATGTAATTTTAGTTTCAGTAACTAAAACTATGTTTACCCTTTATAGTTTATATAAATTATACACCAATAATACTCAAATTTCTCATTTTTAATCTTTCTTTTGCAGATATCTCATGATTTAAGATACTTCCAGATTCAGGTATGAAAACAGGAAGTAAAATTATTCCACATTACAATCCACATGGTTATATTTTTTAGTTAATGACATAAATAGGTAACAAACTATTTTTTTTTACAAAACACCATTGTTTTTTTTTAAAAAAAAAAATACCATACATGGGTGACTAACTATTTGTTTTCATCCACAAATTACCATTAAAATAATGGTATTTCACTATTTTGGGATCAATTTTTTTAATGATTTTCACCTGCTTTACCAGGTATATCAGGTCATATTTCATATTTACACTTTTGACCCAAATTATAAATTTTGTTACAAATTTGGTGACTATTTGTTTTCATCCACAAATTACCATAAAAATAATGGTATTTCACTATTTTGGGATCAATTTTTTTTTAATGATTTTCACCTGCTTTACCAGGTATATCAGGTCATATTTCATATTTACACTTTTGACCCAAATTTTAAATTTTGTTACAAATTTGGTCCAAACTTATAAATTTTGTTACGTGTATGTTCCAAACTTTAAAACAAAATGTTTGGACCAAATTTATGTAGAATTTGTTAAAACAAAAAGTCTGGACCATAACGATAACAAAATTTAAACTTTTGACCAAACTCGTAAGAAAGTTTAAAATCTGGGTCAAAAGTGTAAATATGAAATATAAGAATTTTTTTGTATACAGGAAACTCGGTTGACTCAAGTAGCTGTTCCTGTAACTTCAAGTGTGCATCATGTAGAGCTTAATGTGTATTTGGAAGCAAATGCCAGATATGCCCTTATGGCTTCAGTTAAACAAATAAGTAGCAACCATTCAGTTGCTCCTGAGATTAGTACAGTTAATTTGAAGCCTGATTTTACAGTTATGGTCCTTTATGATGTTGATAAAGCTGATGAAAGCATTCAGCACTTGATAAAGTGGATCATGGATTGCTATTCAGATGTTTGTAAACTTGTCCTTTGTTGTGAGGATGATCTCCATATTCTTGAACCTGTCAAAACTAGGTGCCACGTCATCAAACTTGATCCTCCAGTGACTCATGAAGTAAGTGCTAGTTAACATTAACATTTTTCTTTTTTTACTTAAACTTACTTTTTTTGGAATGTAAGGGTAAAACGGTCATTTAGACGGTTTATTCGGTCTAGAATTATATATACAATACTTTATCTATAGACAAACACCATCAATGTGGCTGAATGGGTAATGATGTGTGTCTGGATAAAGTGTTGTATACATAAAGTTTGTTTCTTTATATAGCTGAAAGAGACTAAATGACCGTTTTACCCCTACATTGTAACAAACAATATTCACAATATTAGTTAATTTTAACGGTATTCATCACGTGAGAGGAGTTTGGACAGTGTTGTATACATAAAGTTTGTTTCTTTTATAGCTGAACAAGGCTAAATGACCATTTTACCCCTACATTCCAACGAACAATATTTCACAATATAAAAGTTAATTTTAACAATAATCATCACATGAGAGGAGTTTGGTCAGTGTTGTATACTTAAAGTTTGTTTCTTTTATAGCTGAACAAGGCTAAATGACCATTTTACCCCTACATTCCAACGAACAATATTTCACAATATAAAAGTTAATTTTAACAATAATCATCACATGAGAGGAGTTTGGTCAGTGTTGTAATCTTAAAGTTTGTTTCTTTTATAGCTGAACGATACTAAATGACCATTTTACCCCTACATTCCAACAAACAATTTTCACAATATCAGTTAATACACTTGGTGAATAACTTTTCTATTTATAAATGAAATTTTCAGATCATGGAAGTTCTTATTCAAATAGCAAGGAAAGAAAACTTTGATTTACCAATGAAATTTGCTGCAAAAATTGCTAATAAATCCAAACAGAATTTAAGGAAAGCAATCATGGCTCTTGAAGCATGCAAGTCTCACAAGTAAGAAAAAAATTTATTTATTATCTTGATAATAATAATAATAATAATAAATACATTCTTACTTCTTATTATTCTAACACTCAAGAATTTATGCAGCTATCCTTTTGTAGAAGATCAACCAATTGCAATAGGATGGGAAAATGTCCTAATTGACCTTGCTGCTGAGATCCTAGCTGATCCATCATCTAAAAGGCAAGTTTATAAATTATTACATTTTTTTTATGTAATTTTTAATTACAAATATTAATTTTTTTTTTAACAGGCTATTTCTCATACGTGGAAAGCTACAAAAACTTCTGGTGGAGTTTGTTCACCCAAAATTAATTCTTTTGGTAAATTTATATATGACTTTTTAGTTTTTAATATTATATTAAAATCCACGTCATTATTAAAATTTATATAAATTAAAAAATTTCCATGTGTACAGAAACTGATTGAACAGTTCCTCAAGGGTGTAGAAGCTACCATCAAAAGGGAGCTATATTATTGGCATGGTTATTATGTAATTTCCACGTCATTCTACCATAAATATTAAATTTTTTATTTTTTATTTTTTTCATTTTTATGAAATTCATGTGCTTAAAATTTAATGCCACCTTTCAGGATAAGAGACTCCCAGTTGGAACCAGTGCCTTACTAAAATTAGAAGGTAATAAAGATAATGAGTTTTTTTTTTTTTTTTTTTTTTTTGATATGATCTATTTATGATAAATGAATGCATCAAAAGTAGAGAAATTCAGGAAAAATTTACTTTTATTTGTTTTTTTCCTTGATTTTTTAAACATTATTTATCCACATGAACAAATTTCTTATTGCTTTTCCTAACAGAGTTTGTTGCCAAATTCATGAGTATACACCGCAAGAATTTACTTAATCGTCAGTGACTGAAGTTTGGCGAATCTGTATTCAGACACATTGGAAAGAAAAGATAAGATTGCAACGTTTTCTTTTTGGGGGAATTGTTTGGTGTGAAATTACATATTTACCCATTATAAATCATTATGAATGTAGATTTGGTTGTGGGGTTGTGGGTGCTTTTTATGAATGTTTTGTATCAAGTGGTGAATTATGTTGAAAGTAAGTTTGTATATTTTAGTTGATAGTTGTTTTGAGTTAAGTCGCTCAAAAAGAGGTATGAATTTTGAAAATAAAATGATTTGTTGTAATAGTTATTAAATACTCACATACATGGATAAAACCGTTGTCACGTTCAATGATTGTATAGAATTTTGAAAATAAAATGATTGTTGTATATTTATTCAATGTAATTTTTGGTTGTACAAAAAACATCAGTAGTTGTCTTACAAAACATTTTACAACACAATGGGTCATCATGCCTATTGTACACACTACTAACTCAAACTCAAAATGGAGGGACGTAAATCGAAAGGTTGCAAGGTTCAGTGGCATCCCTCCGTTCCACAAGATATCATATGAACATGAGATATTGATTATAATCAATATCACTATCTAACATTTTGTTTTCCGATTTTTGATTTTTGATGACGACATAAGACTTTTAATCGAACACATCAATTTAGTCTTGACTAGGCCTAACACTTGTAAGTCAACACCAAATCACCACGGGGCTCGAAAATATCGCTTTTCCCGTTAGGGAAACATGAACGAATAAACTTTGACTTATATGCTTGCACTATTTACTCATCAAATCATGCACAACAATATGTTTTATAACATTAAGTTACTAATGTGTTTATGTATTATCAATACACCACTGACTTGTAAAGCACAACTCATATATTTCGTTTCAAGAATATAAAATATTATCGTCTCAGAATTATTCATGATAAAATCCATGAAGTAATTCTCTGAGCATGGGTTTATCCAATACTCAAAGTCCCCATTTTCTAAGTACTCATGAATATTGTAGCAACCATTGTAATGTCTAATCTCCATAGACAATCCACAATTCAATTCATGACAGTCTTCATTCACTACTTACTTCCTAAAGCATGAGCGACTGTGGAGTTTCGAATAATCAAATTATTCAAGAAGTAAAACATGCAAAGTAAAACAAAATAACAACCTAATTAACTATAGTCTCAAAACTATTGAATATAAATAAAACTCTTATTATTTAATCACCATATTAATTAAGACTTTATCATTGTATAATGTTTCGAGTAATCAACTAACCACCTGAATTAAATTAAAACATGTTTCGAGTAATCAACTAACCACCTGAATTAAACATCAGTCATGCCATGTTATGAACATATATACTATGTTTCTATATGGTCCTTCCTTTGTGAATAGATCGACCGACACTATTCCAATGATACTCATCTCACAATTCCAAATTCTTGTCACTACTAAAATGCGTTAGAATTCTAAGCTTACATGCATTGTCCTTTAGTGATTTCGAGGCTTTAAAGTCACAGAGACTTAGCCAATGACATTACAAAATGTTCCATTGGAACTTTGTTACTACAAACAATTCCATGGAAATGAAGTCTTAAATTCAAGGTACACTTCTTTAACACCTTTCTTGCATTAAAGTTTCCAACTCAAATGTAGATTCTAATAATCAACTCTCATTATGGAAACATTTCCACATTCCCATATGACCATCAATTTTGACCAAGAATCATCCTAATCTAAAACATATCACTATGGTCCTTCCAAACAATACCATACTTCCAACTGTCTACAAGCAACCAATCTATTGCTATAACCTTAGAATGTTTTTTAACAGTTGTTTAACAACTTTAGTCACACAAAGTTCTAGTCCTTTTCCTTGTCAATGTCCAAAGCATTTGGAAAAATCAGAACAAGTGAATATTATAACATATGTAATCGATCCTATACCCGAAGCATATGAGACTCGATTCATTATGTCTTACATAAGGATCCGATATATGTTCTGTCTCTTGCTATAATATTTATGTATATTGAATTTCCTATGTTGAGTCATTTCAATATGATATTCATATATGTTTATGACTAAGTTCTATTAAACTATGCAATCTAAACTTTTAGATTTGAAACAAACTATGAATGCCCTCTCCCTTAAGTCTATCATAGAGAAACAATTCTCAAATTTTGCAATTTGCAAACTGAAAAACTTTGTTTCTTATGAACAATATTGTCAACTTGCAATACTATCATAATAATTATGCTCCCACTAGCATAACAATAACAATTATGCTCCCACTAGCTTTGACATGTACCCAGAAATCAACTGGACTTTTAGAAACCAATACTCTTGATTTTCTTACTAAAGTGCAGATTTCTAATACGTGATAAAAGAAGGGCACAACTCGATTGCATCGCATCAATGGGGGACTTGTGTACTTGATAACTTTTAATGATACTCTGATAAATGCAATTGTGATTTCAATAAATACTTAAAGTTTTAATTGAAAATTTTAGGTTGAATTTTAGGGCATTACAACAACTTTTCGGTTGGAATGCCCTGGCCTACAACCTTTCCGTTGGATTGTCAATACATAATGGGTCCACAACCTCCTGATTGGATTACCCCCGGCCAACAACCTTCCGGTTGGAATGCCCCGGCCCATAACCTTTCATTTAGAATGTCCCCGTCCGTTGACTGACAACACAAAGTAGTACAGTCTCAACCCCACTATATCATGTTGACATATACATAACAATTAACATATATCTAGCTACAAATAAACATATAACTAGTCAGCAAACAAACAAGCAGATCTACAAATCACTACCGTATAGCAGCATCTTGCTTACTAGGATACAGACCTAACAAATCACTATAACATAACTACATCCTATATAATAGGATACATAATATAGTGGGCCGACATTGGTGCCTTCGATTTATGAGTACAATGAAGAAAACTCACATCTCAGTCTGAAAAGATAGCTGATCAACACGTTGCTCTGAATACGAACTCTACCGATCACCTTTACATGAGCAAAACTCAGTCCACAGATCAAATACCCAAAATACCCTTATGTTAAACCTGGTCGAAGTCAACATAGCTAGTAACCACGACATGGCCTCATTGGCCGCACCGTGGCTATAAACCGATAAAACAGGCGGGTCTTGACCAAGTCACCACGCCGTGGTAACCTTAACCACATTGTGGTGATGCGTCTAGAAAACTTAAGGCATTATGTCATTTCCTTCATCTATCTGAGCTCCTAAAGATTAGATATGGTCCTTCCCATGGTCTTTATCCCTCAAAACCCTCCATAAACCAAAGTCCCAACCCTAACCTCTAATGATAACTTAAGGCATCAAGACTCTTATTAAGAGCCCAATCTTTAGAGTTAAACCTCCAAAGTTTCTTGAAGGATTTCATGCCCCTAAGGGACCTTAAAAATTGTGGCTTTATGGACATGCATGTCGAATGCATGCCTTTTCCATTTTTGGTCAAAAATAGGGTTTTTTAACCAAAACTTCCATGCGTGACCTCAAATCTCGATTATAATTCAGATCCACTACACTAAATGCTCTACTTGATCTGGAGATTCATAAATTTGAAAATTTTATGAGATCCCATTACTTAAATCCATCAAAACATGGAAAAGGGGACAAAATCGAAAGATCTAGCAACATGGTAAGAAAAAGGTTGAATCTTGGACACTCACCAAGGTCCATAGGATATACTAGCGGGAGAAATGATGCTTTCCAAGCAACCACCACACCAAGAGCTTCCTTCTCCATCAAAAATCACCAAAAAGCACCAAGAATGAGCTCACAACTTCAATGGAGGCTAGGGCTAGGGTTTCTGAGGTTGGGAGGAAGATGGAGGCTGAAACCCTAGCCTTAATGTTCTTTATATAGTGTTCAAAGCCCAAAATTAGGGTTTTCACTAAAACACCTTCCATGTCGTGGTGCCCAAGACAATGTGGTGTTGGGTCATTTTAAGTCCCACGATCCAAAACGCTCTGCCACATCGTGGTGATGCTCCACCACACTGTGGCCACCACAATTATGATTTATACATAAAAGTTGATTCATGCCTAGACCGGATGTTACATGAAAACTTATAATACGATA
The DNA here is from genome assembly GCF_002870075.4 of Lactuca sativa. Classification (NCBI taxonomy): domain Eukaryota; kingdom Viridiplantae; phylum Streptophyta; class Magnoliopsida; order Asterales; family Asteraceae; genus Lactuca; species Lactuca sativa. The sequence continues at coordinate 320,879,684 of NC_056626.2, forward strand.
AGGGCCCTTTTTCTGGCTTATCCTGGGCCTTCGAGGATATTTAATTCCTCAAGGGCGGCCCTGCCTATTAAGGTGCAAATGAAGGATTTATAAATAAAAAAAGTTTGTTTTATAAAAAAAACAGTTTGATACGGTATGTTTAAGAGCATGTAATTCAGTTAATACATATCCAAATAAGATGTTTTTGGAGTCTAAAATTAATCCAAAACATTGAAATACATTCTTAAAAAATCAGGCCGAATCGACTTATTACGAAACAGGTATGAAAATTTAAGGACTTATAACGAAACATGTATGACAATTTCAAATGAAGTAAAATCCAACACATTGTAGAAACAACAACAAATCAACTTTAATACTCCATATTTAAGGACTTTAAATGAGTCAATACATATGAAAATAAGGTATTTATGGATTCTAGAAAAAAAAAAACAGACATACTTATAACAAAGCGATTATGATAGTTTAAAGTGAAGCAAAAATACTTCACAATGCAGATTGATTCAAGCCCATTCTAATTTCGATTCTAGGTCTTAGGCCCGATTAACCTAAAACCCGAAGGACCCCCACACAATACTTGATTTTAGGCCAATAACGAACCTGATAACTAGACCGATTTTGAGTAATATGGGTCCAACCAGTTCCGGTTTGGTTCCGATTCCAGAACGGGTTTCCGGTTTCAAAGCACATCCCTACCACAGAGACTGGCGTTGTAATGAAAATAATAATTGGACCAACATAGAGTATTATGCCAAACAACAAGGACCACTAATGTAACTTTGTCTATATATTATTTTTACTTAACCGTTACCATTTTGTATGGAGCATGGAAATTTTAAGGATTTTGTGGTGGTAATTGGTGCAGAGAGCGATGGTTATTCGCAACGAGAGAAAACTTTAAGCGGTTGTTTTCACCACAAGCCATGGAGAGGAGGGAGGAGTCTTGTTCCAAACTTTCTCATGGGATGATCTTCTTCTTCTTCTTCGTTTCTCGTTTCCCTCTCTGATTCCTTTCCTCCAACTCCACCACCGTTAAAGGTAAATTTCTTTTGTCGATCGGAAATTTTGTTTGCATCTGCATTCCATGAATAGTTTTTCTTGCTCGTGCTTTTTGGAATTCCATGCTTAATTCGGTTAGCTTGGGTTGTTTCACATTCAACTTTGCTTGTTATTACGATTCCATTTTAAGTTAATTTGTTCAACATAATGTTACGATGTTTCACATTTGAATTTGCGTGTTAATTTGTTTCGGAGGCTCTAGGGTTTTAATTTGTAGTATGCACAAACCAATTGTTTGATTCGGCATTCATACATTCTCAATGCATAATATGCATCCAATTTTAGGGTAAACTTTATTGATTTCAGATCGTTTGAAAGAATAAACATGTTTTTAACTTTCAATGTTCGAAACTTTTTTAAAGACGTAATTGCGAAATTACGCACTTGTTTCTTATTATAATCTGTTTTTTGCATTTTATTCTAAAAAATTCTGAAAACAATACAGATCTTCATGGTGCAATGCCTACTTTTACAACAGTGGCTTTGGATAGTTTAATAGAACCAAAAGCTTCTAAGCTAGCATCAACAAGGAAGACAAAACCTGAACCAAAACTGGAGAGAAGAAATAGCAGCTCCACTCTTACAAAACAAGCCAGTGGAATCCATGGTGCTGATGGAAAACAAGAATTGGGAAACACCACAATCACAATGGAAAGAAAGCATCATTGGAATCAAATTTCACCTGCTCTTTATGCTACTCCTGAACCAACACCACTTCCAGATTCTCAACTATCATTTCCTTCATCACCTTATGTTGTTGACCATAAGAGACGTGGACCTAGACTTTCCAAGACTTACTCAGCTGTTCTTCATCGCGATGAAAAAAAGACAGTTGAAATTGGGAAAAGTTTAGAAGCAGAAGATGTTGGATCTAGCAAGGTTTTTGACACCAAAGATACTGTTTCTAGTAATGCTGATGTTCCCCATGTGAAGTTTCTGAATAATGGAGATCTTGGATCAAAAAAGGTTCTGAATGTCATAAATACTGTTTCTGGTGATGTTGATGATACGCGTGTCAAGTTTCATCATAATGCAGATGGACGTGAGAATTCAAGAAAGCATGATGCATTGGAAAGAGAAGGTGAAGTGGATGACTTTTTTGACCCTAATGATACAATGAGTGGAAGTGATGGGGAAACTAATCATGTAGTAGAGAGGCCTTTAAATGTCAACACTCCATTTGCTGAGTTTTATGATGCTTGGGAAGGTAATCTAATTTCATTCCTATCTGTTTTTGGTCTTTCTAACTCACACTATTAATAAATGAAAGTTAAATTTTTCGATACCCAACTCCACCCTTCAAGAATATTTTTTCATAATGACTATTCTACCCCTTCTTTATCCAGTTATAAGAAAACAATGAAAGCACAAGATGTAACAGAAAGAAATACAATTAGGATGCTACAATACACAAACAATATTTTTTCAAAATGACTATTCTACCCCTCCTTTAATATCGAAAGCAAAAGATATAATAGAAAGAAATAAAAGTAGGATGCTACATACAATACACAAACAAATGAAAGACTATTGCTATTTCTTTCATTTCAACCATATTACAATACTAAGGAATTGGTGATTCCGATGTGTTATCACCACAGAACTGGCAACAGAAACCGGAATCCAGCATAAGGCAACTGACATTGAGGGGGAATTACGTGAGATGCGATCAGGATTTCTGTATGAGAGGGAGAAAAGAAGGCAAGCTGAAAATCGTCTGAATGATATGAAAAGTCAATGGGGGAGGATTCGTGAAAAATTAGCCATTGTTGGATTAAATCTTCCTTTAGATCCTACTGTAGTGGAGGATGATCAAACCAAAGATCCTGGAGAAGAGATATGTCGCCAGGTTGATGTTTTACGGTTTGTTTCCAATTCCGTTGGGAAGGGAATTGCAAGGGCGGAAATGGAATCACAATTCCAGTCTAAGAACTTTGAGATTGCTAGGTTGTTGGATCGAGTGCATTACTATGAGGCTGTTAATCATGAAATGTCTCAGAGGAATCAAGAAAGTGTTGGTGAGTTTTATACTTTGACATTTCCTTGACTTTTTCTATTAACCCCTTTAAACAACACTATGGAATTGGGGAATGATTCGTTACATTGAAATTAAAAAAGAAAAAGAAAAAAAATGTTTCTTGCCTGATGGAATGGAATGGACGATTCATGAAGGAATGTGATTCCATCCATTTTGATTATAATTTTCATTCCATCATGAAATTGCAATTGAACCCATTTTTTTATTGAGCTGTTGTTAATGAAACAAATATTTTCAAAAAAGTTCATTTCGTTGAACTAAATTACATTTCTGTTTTTTAGAAGGGTTAATCTCATAAAAGACCTTATATTTTGTATTTTTTCTTTCGATTAAACTTAACTTTATTTTTTTCCTGATAAAGACCTTGTACATTTTTCAGTTTTTTAGCCCGTTTAGTCATTTTTTGCCGAAAAAACTTGTAACATGTGAGGGTTTTTTCGGAAAAAAGTAAAATAGTTGAGAGTTTTTTCAGAAAAAATGAAAAAAGTACAAGGTCTTTATCAGAAAAAAAAATAAAGTTAAATTTAATAAAAAAAAACACAAAATATAAGGTCTTTTATGAGATTAAACCTTTTCAGAACCAATTATAAAATAATATTTTTTAATTATAACTTATTTAGATTTTAATAATAATGAGCTTTTATTACGTACAATGTATTATTTACTTAAATCCCTAGAATAAAATTAAAATTATATCATATCTACACATAATGTAAAAGAAATCATGTGAAAATTCATTTCCATTAGTAGAGGCCACCCAAACATGATCATGACTCATTCGATTAACTTATATATATATATATATATATATATATATATATATATATATATATATATATATATATATATAATGATAGTGATTAATTGATAACTGGTTTAAATGCACATATTTTTGTTAAAGTGTCAACTATTAGTTTTAGAATTTTTATTTATTTATTTTTATAGAAACCATGCGACGACTTAGGCAAAAGAGGAAGAAAAGACAAAGGTGGATTTGGGGTTCAATTGGTGTTGCAATAACACTTGGAAGTACCGCTTTAGCTTGGTCTTACCTCCCAACCGCAAAACCATCATCATCTGAATCCAACCGTTCCACTCAGTGATCACTACCCCAAACCCACCACCACTGGGTATGTCTCAATACCTCAATAAGAAAACAATTGAATCTCAAATCAAAACTATGATGTTAAAACTACACATAGTTAAATAATGAAAGATAACAAAATATTTTTAAATGCAAGAAATAGCAATGTACTTTCAAAGCACAATATTTTGAAAAGAAAAAAAAAAATGGAAGAGTAAATTACACGAATGGTCCCTATGGTTTGGGGTAATTTGCATGTTTGGTCCTAACTTATTTTTTTAACCCAAAAAGTCCCAACTGTTTGTTTTTGTTTGCGTTTGGTCCCTGTCTTACCTAAAATGACTATTTTGCCATTGATTTTTTAATTTATTTAAATAAAAATCAAGGGCAAAATAGTATTTTTAGGTAAGATAGGGACCAAGCGCGCAATAAAAACAAACTGTAGAGACCTTCCGAGTTAAAAAAATAAGTTAGAGACCAAACATGCAAATTACCCCAAACCATAATGACCATTCGTGTAATTTACTCAAAATGGAATTACACAGATAGAAATGAGAGTATTATGCTATAAATTATAATACACAAAAAAATAAAAATATGTTGTTATTTCTTGTAGGTTAGTCCCGATTGTAAGTTGAGCTTTTTGAGAAGGTTGTATATAATACATATTTTTCGGCGGTAATAAAACATTTTTGGCAGTAATAAAAAACATGTTAATTATAGTTTACATCATACATGTAAACAAAAGTTACCATTGTGAGAATTTGTGGGGTGGAGAAAGAGATCATTGCAAGAAGTTGTGTCAAGACTCCTAGGTGTAATTATTCTTTTTGAATTTCTTTTTTATTTTTTATTTGTTAATTAAAGTTTATGTTTTGCCAAATTTAAGAAAAAAAGATCTTAAATTTGTGTTTGGTTATCGTTTCTTTTTTTTTTTTTCTTTGATCTGTCAAACATAATAATTAAATTAAGGACATGTTTTACAAATTACCTGAAAAGCTAGTTAATGGCTAAAAACTTGATATTAGATAAAAAAATTATGTTTGGTAACACTAACTGATAAGCAAATTGAAATATGTAAAATGACATAAAATAGCATGTAGAAGATTGATTTTTTAAAAGAAATAATTAATAAAGCGTATATTTGGGAGAATTTAAAAAAAAAAAATCTCCATAAACTCTTTTAAATGCTAGTCTAAGTAGTTTTTTGAAAAAACAATTTAAAAACTACTTTTTGATTATTAAAACATTACAATATAAAAAAGAAACTCAAAAAGTGAGTTTGTTTATAAGCAATGTTTTAAAATTTGGGTTTTTAGTTGACCCGATATGATATTAATTCAAACCGATTTTTAGAATTTTCATGTATTTTATAAATACGTTCATACATATAAAGTATATATAATATATAATTACCACATGTATCAAGGTCTTTTATGTGCTTGTAAAAAAAAGTTATAATAATAGGGAACGTGGTGATCTACTAACTAAATGCCTAAGTGAAGTATGAATAAATTATATTTAGGTAAAATATGTATAAAAGTCTTTTTAGATGAAAAGCCTAATGGGATTTGCTCTCTATGTGTGTGCCAAAATGATTTCCTTCTTTCCATTATTTAACTACAAAAATATTTATTGTTAACAATCAACACTTGCTTGTGTATGGAGAAGAACAGCTTTTAGGAAGGAAAGAATTATTAAGTTAACGTGACAACATAACTGATTATAATTGACATTGAATAAAATTAATTGTTGTAGTCATAACTTTGTATATAGGTCAGTTTTAAAATTTAAATTTAAAGGAAGAAAGAAAAAGTACAAGTGAATATGGTCCGGTTTGATGGTTTTTGAATTTAGGAAATCATTTATCTTTGTTATTTATTTATTTATTTTTGTTAATAAATAATTTGCGTTTTGTTATTTTAATAACCATGTTGATTACATCTAACAAAAAGAAGTAATGTACTAAATATAATATAACACGACGTAAAATGCCGATTTATAAATTCACTTCATTTGGTTTCTTAAGTTTTCTATGAAAAAAATGAAAAAGGCAACCTAAACATAAAAATTTGGGCTTCATTAATCAAAAATCAAAGCGGGGTTTTTCAGAATAATTTGGTATTTTGTTTTCTTTTTATTTGTTTTTGCACACTCCTAAAAAGAAAGCGAAAAGGATCAAAGTTGCCGAGTGTCAAAGCATTAATATATATATATATATATATATATATATATATATATATATATATATATATATATATATATATATATATATATATATATATATATATATATAGTTAGGTTCAAATATTTTCACTATCTATTGTGTGTATGTATGATTGATTCTGGACCAATCATTTTAGTTATTTTAAAAAAATAATTAATGCATATTAAATGCTGAAGATGTAATTATTATTCATTATATCTTCAACATGTAATATGCATTAATTACTTTCTTAAGATAACTAAAATGATTGGTCCAGAATCAATCATACATACACACAATAAATAGTGAAAACAAAATAACCTAACCTTATATATATATATATATATATATATATATATATATATATATATATATATATATATATATATATATACTAGCCGTTTACCCACGCAAAGCGGCGGGAGACAAATAGTTTGTTTCGACAATTAATTTCTTTTCGATGGAGAATGATTACTTTTCAATTCAATCATTAGTTTGTTTTAGGAAACATGTCATATTAAAAATAAAGAAAACTGATGAAATTACCAAATTATAGGGTGTTGAGTATTTATTTGGATGAAAAAAGATCTGGTCAAAACCTTTAAAGAGAAGATTTATAGGAGTTTGTTTAAATTTTAATATTATTTTATTAGTCATTAGTTGTACAATTAGCTTAATGATTTGGACGTCTTAAAAAAATATTATTATTTTATTCAATCTATTTTTAGAAATAGTGAGATTTATTTTATAAGATAGTAAACATATATATATATATATATATATATATATATATATATATATATATATATATATATATATATATATATATATATATATATTCTAGTTTAACGACATTGATATTTTAATTTGGAAAATTGAACTTTGAAATAGAAGATACAAATGAAGTTTGGAATTTTGCAGTATAAATAATGTTTCTTTGGTTGAAAATAAGAGTATACTTCGCAGGTTGAATGGCTATGGATCCTCTTCACCACCATTAACTTAATAAAAATATTCTTTTTACCTTTATCACAATCATTTTGTTTTTTAATTGTCATTTTCCTTGCTTTCCATTTGTTAAATAAGAAAAAAAATATCCATATAATTTTTTTGATTTTTTATACACTCTTTGGGCCATTGGTCAAGGTGCGGAAAATATGGACTTAATGGAGCCCGTATTTAGTTACAATATAATAATATATCTTTTATTTGCTTTTTTCCGCTTTTCTTCTTTATTTTTTCAAAGGATAAAAGGGACGGTTGCATATATTGTTTTTTTTTTTTTTTTTTTTTTTTTTTTTTTTTTTTTTTTTTAAAAGGCTTGAAAATAAATAATGTTGTACGAAATTGCTTCATCTTAAAAAAAATTCTGTAATATGCATGTTAAAATTCTTCCATCTAAAATGATAGAACAAAGTCTCTATGGAAAATAATACATGTTTATTATCATATGTTTGTGTCTAAGTCTTCCATGCCCAATGAGATATTCGCAAGGACAAAGGTCCGAATCATGAGAAACAAGGAACCTCAGCGATTAAGGTAGTGTTGCATTATCTTCATCATAAAACTATCTAACCACAATGTTTGCAACGACAATCAAAAGAATAAACAAATAAAGATATTATAAATGGTTGTATTTATTTGGGTTTTATGTTTATAGTTGTATTGGCCAAAAACAGTTGTATATTATTGTTTTTAATAAAAATGTTTTGTTTATTATTTACCCCTAGGTATAAGAAAATAATACTATGCATATGTATAGCTCGGAAATATAAGTATATACATCTGAAAATAAATGAGTTTATTTGTATTTCTTTTAAGTACACGTCAAAAATGTTAGAGGAGTGTATATTCTAGTGTTTTTACAAATAAATCACAATATAATCGTATAATGTTAGAACTAGGTGTAAAACCCATGTATTATATGAGTTCATTTTAAAGAAAAAAAATTGAAATTCTAAACATTTGAGATAGGTCTGACAATGGAACGGGTTTTGACCCTGATCCGATCCAAACCCTTAACAATTATATGGGTTTGGAGCATAGTTTTTAATCCGTTTACCCGTTAATGACCCGTACCCGCTAACCCTTTTATTAAAAGGGTCGGGTATGGATCATCACCGATCCGCTCCATTTATAACCCGCCCCATATAAATTTTAGAAATATAAATTTATATTATATATTGCCTAAAGTTTACATTAAATTCCAATAAGAAGTCCAAAGAGAAAAGGCCAAAGACTAAATTTTTTTTACATAGGTTTCCAGAACTCAACTTCTAGACTTCCAGTCTTCTCTCCAGAGTCATGATTTCATTTCATTTATATTTCATCATGTAATCACCAATTTCATTTATAAATCAATAAGGTCATTTATCAACCGGAAGAAAGTTTGTAATTGCTATTCTCTATCAATGCAATCAACGATCAAAAACCAATTGGAAGTAACTAAAATAATGATTTTAATTCCAATAGAAAGTCCTCGAGTACATAATGTGTTTTCTAAATCAAAATTTAGTTTTATTTAATAAATATGATTTTATGATTTAAGTAAAATGTGTTTGATTATTCAAAAAACCTACGGGTTACGGGGCGGGTTTGGATATCTGCTGATTCGGTGGATAAGGGTATGGGTTTGATTATTCAAAACCCTGCGGGTTACGGAGCGGGTTTGGATCGGATTTTGAAATTTGTTAAAAGGGTTTGGATCAAGGTCGATTCGCTCCAAACCCGCCCCATTGCCAGGTCTAATTTGAGAGCTTTGAATTTCTAAGAAAAAATTAGAAAAATATTGAAATTAAAACTAAATTGTTTGTTTTTCTTTTAAATTAAACAAATAATTTAGATAAATAAACAAAGGAAACTAATGAAATTTTAATTTATAAAATTTGAAATTAAAAGGAAGTTAATTAATGAAATTGATATGTATTTATTATTACATTTATTGCAATTATTACATTTTAAATATTATGTGGAAATTAATAAAATAAAAAAAAAACCACAAAATGCCATGTGGAAAAAAATTAATTGAAAATAACTATAAAATGACATGTGGCCAAATAAATGAGAGTGTGACATGTGACAAACAGTTCTTTATTTATTAGGAAAGATTAAATGGAATTTTATTAAATACATTTTATATTATTACCATAAAATATACTATAATCATCATTTAGAATTTAATACAATATGAAGTTACTCTTATAATTATGGAAGGTAGTTAGTCTCATTAGAATCAATGTCGTCCCCTTTTCTGCTTAATCTATAATTGGTACAAATGGTTTTAGAGTTCTCACAATTGTTTGATCATGATTTATATTCCTACATAATAAACAACAAAAACATAAAATTAAAAATATCATGGTTGAACCATGGATCCTTGTTCATTAATTAAAAACAACAAATAATATATAGTAGGGTTTAATAAGAATACAATTATGATGTCAATAAGTTCAAGAACTCAAAGTATTGTTCTTCTAATGGAATCTCACACCTTGGCTTCAAGCAAGCAAGTTCCTTCTTGGTGACGATTGACGTGGAGAAAGGAGATGGAGTGAGATGCTTCAAATTAGGGTTTAGCTAAAGGAGCGTCCCTTGGTCGCGCATTCCTTATATAAGGAGGGAAAATCCTAGGAGCCTTTCTTAGCCTTTAAGTTTGATCAAATTACGGTAACATTACAATAATATAATCTTGAGACGATTATTGCATAAATGGACCTCTTAATTGATTTATATTTATTACGCAAATGACCCTCTTGCTTTTCTGGATGAGCCAAGTGTGTAACCCAAATTGGCATATGTAATTAATAATTGTGTCGCGAACTTGTACTAATGAGCATATCTCCAATAGAATCATACTTGTACACGTCCCAACAATTATAAATAACTAACAAAATTACAAAGGGTATATGTAACAGCCCGGATTTCCAGGTATATTTTATGTTTATAAATTTTGATGTTTTGTGAGGGGACTCGGCGAGTTGGAGCTCAGACTCGCCGAGTAGGATCGGATTCTGGACGCGGGTTCGCGCCTGGACTCGGCGAGTCCACGCTGTTTAATGAAACCCTAATTTCTCGGGTTTGGGACCTATTTAAAGGGCCTTATGGCCGTCATTTGTGCTCACCAGTCCCTTGAGTGAAACCCTAGCGAGTGTGAGCGTTTGGAGCAAAGTAGGAAGCCATCATTGATCTTGGAGGTGTCATCTTGCAAGGGAAAGGGAGAATCAGCTAAGGGGAAGCAAGAGGAGCCACTTCCTGAGGGTTTGGGATCCAGAACATCACATTTGAGGTACTATCTTCGAGCTATTCTCTGCTATGTTGATGTTATATTGATTTAGGGCTTATTGAGCCCTTTTGTGGCTAGATCTAGTGCTTCCTTGGTCCCTTAGGCGATTTAGATTATAGATCTGGACCCTTGGAGGTCCAGAGTGTCCCTTTGCTCAAGCTTTTTGTGAATCCATGGGGGTTTTGGATTGGAATCCTTATGCCTAAGGTCAAAACACCATTTATGAGCCATGGGGTGTGTTATGAACACCAAGATAAGGACTTTACATGATGAATCAGCTTAGGAAGGCCAGATCTATGAATTGTTGGGGCGGATCTGACCTCAAAAGCAAGTTTGAGTTGTTGCATGGCATGGACTCGCCGAGTCCAATGAACAGACTCGGCGAGTAGCTTGAAGATTGCCCTTAAATCGCTCAGTGAGTGATCCAGCCGAGTTATAGGTTGACTCAGTGAGTCAGGGCGAGTTAGAGAGGGTTGACAGGTGGACTGAGTCGGACTGGGACTCGCCGAGTTGTTCTTGAGACTCGGCGAGTTGAGTCGGGGTGTTTCCGCGATTCTTACCAGGAGGAACTCGTCGAGTCAGGGGAATACTCGACGTGTCAAAAGGGAATCCTAGGGAGTTGGTGAAAACGTCTAGACTCGCTGAGTTGCCCTAGTGCACTCGCCGAGTCCGGTCAAAGTTGACCGTTGACCAGAGTTGACTAGTGTTGACTTAAAAAGGGTAGTCAACCTTAGTGGTAAAAGTGTTAATAAGAGACGTATGATGTTATAGGGGGATTGTAGCTCGGAGGATCGAGCACGAGTGATTCCGGGATTTTCTAGCTATCGATATTCACGAGGTGAGTCTTCTCACTATACTGTACCCGGAAGGGTTTTGACTGTGTGACCGGAAGGTCGGATATGGTATGAGACATATGTGCTATATGTGATAAGTTAATTGTTATCTGTGCTATGTATGATATGCTTGATATGGGCCGGAAGGCGAATATGTTATGGGCCGGAAGGCGTTGTAATGTGGACCATAAGGTTGTCGTGGGTAGGACCGGAAGGTTTACCCAGTCGGGACGGAAGTCCCCTGAGACACATGGACCGGAAGGTCAGGGCCTGGAAAGGCGTATGTGCGTAGGTTGTATTTTGGGGAACTCACTAAGCATTTATGCTTACAGTTGTTGTGTATGTGTTTCAGGTACTAGCGAGGACCGTGGGAAGGCGTCGGCGTGATCTGTACACACTGATGGATGATTTATGATCTTGGGATTTATATGTTTTGTATTATGAAATGATACATTGGATTTTTATGCCTTATTTTGGATGGAAATACATTTTTAGAAATGAAAATTTTGTTTTAAAATTTCCATTGTTACAAGCTGGTATCAGAGCCTTGGTTTGAGGGATTCGGGTACACCTTCGGGCGTAACTAAACTCAAACCGAGGATTTGAGGAAAACTTTTAAAAAAAAACAAAGGCATAAAATTTTTATAAAGGATTTTGTGGTAAACAAGAATGAAGCAGTGTGTACGATCAGCCAGCGCCCGAACGGTAAAGATCCCCAAAATACCCTTACAATGTTGTGTTATGAGATATGATATGATATGATATGATATGATATGATATGATATGATATGATATGATATGATATGATATGATATGATATGATATGATATGATATGATATGCATGCTAGAAGACTAGGTATTCATAATAGGACTAGAGTGGCCTGATTTGTGATGCCTTAGTCTAGGGAAAATCTGTTGCTATGAGATGCTTTGAGAGCGAGCGGGTGGTTAGTGCATGGCAAGAGTAGAGTACTCAGGATCCGGGGTTTGGGGAGGAGGACTTGGGATGAATGCTGATGCGGTGTAGTCGGTAGTATTGGGCCCGTACTACCGAAGACACCGGGTCAGTGGGCGACCCAAGTAAGAATCCCTGGGTATCGGAGACTGAGTAGGGTTGCGTTATCGAGTGCGATTATGCTCGATAGAGTCTCTGATAGTTCTATGTTGTATTTCAGAGGCATCATGGTTGGACCACGCCACAGACCTAGTACGAGCAGTGTGAGTGACGAGGAGATTCGATAGATGATTCATGAGGAAGTGGCTGCAGCGATCCGGGCTGAGATTCCGGAGATGTTTGGGTCTATTAAGACCACTTTGATGGAGACCTTTGATGAGCGGTACACCGCGTTGACTGAGGCTGCAGCCGCTGCAGCTACCGCAGCTGTGGCCGCTGCCAGACCACAAGGAGGTGACTCGTTGCTATTTCGGGAGTTCAGCAACACGAAGCCACCTGAGTTTGACGGGACGCAGGATCTGATCGCTGCGATGAGATGGATTGCTGATATCGAGGGATGCTTCTACACTTGTTCATGTCCGGAGCATCTGAGGGTACGGTTCGCCTTGAACCAGCTCCGTCTGGAAGCAAAGGATTGGTGGAAGTTCGTGACGACGAACTTCACTTTGGCAGAGATTTCAGCTGTGACGTGGGAAAGGTTTACCTCTATGTTCAGAGACGAGTACATTCCCCCGGTGGAGAGGGAACGGTTGGTTCAGGAGTTCTTGACCCTCAAGCAGGGTAATGATTCTGTCACGGTGATCATGCGGAAGTTTCATGAGAGCGCGATGTTCTACCCCGAGCAGGTGTCCACGGAGCAGGCTCGGATGAGCCGGTATTTGGGTGTGTTGAGGAAGGATATCCGGGAGTTCGTATCGAACTCGACATATCATACCTTTGCTGAGCTTCAGGCGAATGCCAGGAAGCGCGAGATCGAGTTGGAGACCCAGGCCAGGGAGGAGGCCGAGTCTCAATGGGTGGATCGGCGGCCGGCTCAGTCTCAGCCGGCAGCCAAGCGGACTAAGTCCGCTGATTCGAGGACGGGAGGTCCAAGTGCGGCAAGGGTCACGAGGGGACATGTCGATCAGGTGCTTGCTACAAGTGTGGCAAGGAGGGGCACATTGCTAGGGATTGCCCCAAGGGGTTTATGGTTTGCTTTCATTGTAACCAGACCGGCCATTAGAAGGCCGAGTGCCCTCAGCTTCATCAGGGATCTGCACCTGCTGCCAGGGCTACTGAGACTCGACCAGTGAAGGCCGAGGCCCCGAGGGCTCGCGGGAGAGCTTTCCAGTTGACTGCGGAGGAGGTCCGCACGGCGCCTGATGTTGTGGCTGGTATGTATTCTTTCGTGTAATTATTATTCTTTATGGGATGTTATGCTTATTTCATGTTTATGCGTAGGTACTTTTCTTGTGAATTCTGTACCTGCTTTAGTATTATTTGACTCGGGTGCGAGTCGGTCTTTCATATCTCTGGCCTTTAGTCAGCATATCAGTGTTAGTCGTGAGGCGTTGAGTCGGACTCTGAGAGTTTCTATAGCTGACGAGAGAGTGATTTGTGCCACGGAGGTTCTCCGGGGATGTGTGTTAGAGATTTTCGGGGTTGAGTTTCCGATTGATCTGGTTCCTATTGCGATGGGTGATGTCTGTGTCATTGTGCGCATGGACTGGTTGAGCAGATTCGGCACAGTTATCGACTGCGAGCGTCAGCTGGTGACCATACGAGACCCTAGTGGGGGAGTTCTTTCGGTGTACGACGAGGGTACACGTTCAGGATCAGCTTTTTGTTCGGCCGCTAGGGCGAGGCAGTGTCTACAGCAGGGCTGTAAGGGTTTTGTGGCGTATGTGATGGATACGCGGGTGGCTCCCGAGAGGCCGCGTTCAGTTGAGGAGGTTCCGGTGGTGCGTGAGTTTCCAGATGTTTTTCCCGAGGAGTTGCCGGGAGTGCCTCCAGTGAGGCAAGTGGAGTTCAGTGTCGACTTGGTTCCGGGGGCCGCGCCTATCGCTAAGGTGCCTTATCATCTTGCACCTCCAGAGATGCAAGAGTTATCCTCGCAGCTTCAAGAGCTGCTTGGGAAGGGGTTTATTCGGCCGAGCAGCTCACCGTGGGGAGCGCCTATCCTGTTCGTCAAGAAGAAGGATGGTTCACACCGGATGTGCATTGATTACCGGGAGTTGAACAAGCTGACGGTCAAGAACCGTTACCCATTACCGAGGATCGATGATTTGTTCAATCAGTTGCAGGGAGCATCTTGGTTCTCCAAGATCGATTTAAGGTCTGGATATCATCAGGTGAGAGTACGGGATGAGGACGTCCAGAAGACAGCGTTCAGGATGCATTATGGGCATTATGAGTTTGTGGTGATGCCTTTTGGGCTTACCAATACCCCGGCTGTGTTCATGGATCTCATGAACCGAGTATGTAGGCCGATGTTGGATCGGTCAGTGATTGTATTTATCGATGACATTCTGATATATTCGAGATCTAGAGAGCAGCATGAGGAGCATTTGAGGGAGGTCCTTGGGGTCCTGAGATCGGTGAAGCTTTATGCAAAGTTCTCCAAGTGTGATTTCTGGTTGCGGGAGGTCCAGTTCTTAGGACATCTTGTTAACCAGGAAGGGATACTGGTCGATCCGGCCAAGGTTGAGGCGGTGATGAGTTGGGAGGTGCCGAAGTCACCCTCTGAGATCAGGAGTTTCCTTGGGTTGGCAGGGTATTATCGGAGATTTATCAAGGATTTCTCCAAGATCGCAGTGCCATTCACCAGATTGACCCGGAAGGGTGTTGCTTTTTCATGGGGTCCCGAGCAGCAGGCCTCCTTTGAGACACTTCGCCAAAGGTTTTGCGAAGCCCCGGTATTAGCTCTCCCGGAAGGGATGGAGGATTTTGTAGTATATTGTGATGCATCGATTTTGGGGCTGGGAGCGGTGCTGATGCAGAGGGGGCATGTGATAGCATATGCATCGAGGCAACTGAAGCCTCATGAGAAGAGATATCCCACCCATGATCTAGAGTTGGGGGCAGTAGTGTTCGCCCTCAAGATTTGGCGTCACTACTTGTATGGGGTTCGGTGTACGATATACACAGACCATAAGAGTTTGAGGTACTTGATGGATCAGCCCAACCTAAATATGCAGCAGAGGAGGTGGTTGGATGTGGTCAAGGATTATGAGTGTGAGATCCTGTACCACCCAGGCAAGGCTAATGTGGTAGCCGATGCGTTGAGCCGCAGGGCGGAGAGCACTCCACTGCGGGATGTATGTTTGAGATTGACCGTGATAGCTCCGGTACTGGATGCCATTCATGGGGCATAGGCCGAGGCTGTGCAACCTGAGATGCAGAAGAAGGAACGGGTCGTTGGGTTGGTTTCGGAGTTCATTACGGATGGTCGAGGGCTTATGACTTTTCAGGGTCGGATTTGGGTACCGTTTATGGGCGGTACGCGTACTACTTTGATGGAGGAAGCGCATCGATCGAAATTCTCGATTCATCCCGGGGCTACGAAGATGTATTTGGATTTGAGGAAGGAGTATTGGTGGCCCTGTATGAAGAGGGACGTCGCATGGTTTGTTGAGAGGTGCTCGACCTGCCGTAGGGTTAAGGCCGAGCACCAGAGGCCGCATGGCAAGTTGCAGCCATTGGAGGTTCCCGAGTGGAAGTGGGAGCATATCACTATGGACTTCATCACCAAATTGCCGAGGACTGCCAGAGGAGTTGATGCAATTTGGGTGATTGTGGACAGGTTGACGAAGAGCGCTCACTTCCTTGCCATCAGTGAGAGTTCTTCGGCAGAGAAATTGGCGGAGGTGTATGTGAGGGAAGTAGTATCTCGACATGGGGTGCCGATATCGATTGTTTCAGACCGTGATGTGCGTTTCACTTCCAGATTCTGGAAGATGTTTCATGAGGAGTTGGATACTAGATTGCATTTTAGTACCGCATATCACCCCCAGATAGACGGTCAGAGTGAGCGGACGATTCAGACGCTTGAGGACATGCTCCGAGCATGTGTGTTGGATTTCGGGGGTAGCTAGGATACGTATTTACCCTTAGCAGAGTTTTCCTACAACAACAGTCATCATTCGAGCATTGTTATGCCACCCTTTGAGCTGTTGTATGGGAGGAGGTGTCGGACCCCCATTTGCTGGGGAGAGGTTGGGCAGAGAGTGATGGGCAGTACAGAGATCGTGCTTCAGACGACAGAGCAGATTCAGCAGGTCAGACAGAGGTTGTTGACCGCCCAGAGCCGACAGAAGAGTTATGCGGACAGACACCGGTCCGAGCTTGAGTTTCAGGTCGGCGATCTCGTTCTCCTGAAGGTCTCTCCTTGGAAAGGAGTGATTCGGTTCAGGAAGAGGGGCAAGTTAGGGCCCCGATATATTGGTCCATTCCGTGTGATCGCGAGGGTAGGCCGGGTAGCATCGTTTGGATTTGCCAGCAGAGTTGGGGCAGATTCACGACACTTTTTATGTGTCGCAGCTGAGGAAGTGTATAGCCGATGAGTCGGCAGTGGTTCCATTAGAGGATATTCAGGTGGATGCGAGCCTGAATTATGCCGAGAGGCCGGTGGCCATCAGAGATCGGAAGATCAAGGTTCTGAGGAACAAGGAGGTACCCCTGGTGTTGGTTCAGTGGCAACATCGGAAAGGATCAGAGATGACCTGGGAGCAGGAGCGTGAGATGCGTGAGCAGCATCCGGAGCTATTTTCAGAGCGAGACTTCGAGGGCGAAATCTAGTTCTAGTGGGGGAGAATTGTAACAGCCCGGATTTCCAGGTATCTTTTATGTTTATAAATTTTGATGTTTTGTGAGGGGACTCGGCGAGTTGGAGCTCAGACTCGCCGAGTAGGATCGCGATTCTGGACGCGGGTTCGTGCCTGGACTCGGCAAGTCCGCGTTGTTTAATGAAACCCTAATTTCTCGGGTTTGGGACCTACTTAAAGGGCCTTATGGCTGTCATTTGTGCTCACCAGTCCCTTGAGTGAAACCCTAGCGAGTGTGAGCGTTTGGAGCAAAGTAGGAAGCCATTATTGATCTTGGAGGTGTCATCTTGCAAGGGAAAGGGAGAATCAACTAAGGGGAAACAAGAGGAGCCACTTCTTGAGGTTTTGGGATCCAGAACATCACATTTGAGGTACTATCTTCGAGCTATTCTCTGCTATGTTGATGTTATATTGATTTAGGGCTTATTGAGCCCTTTTGTGGCTAGATCTAGTGCTTCCTTGGTCCCTTAGGCGATTTAGATTATAGATCTGGACCCTTGGAGGTCCAGAGTGTCCCTTTGCTCAAGCTTTTTGTGAATCCATGGGGTTTTTGGATTGGAATCCTTATGCCTAAGGTCAAAACACCATTTATGAGCCATGGGGTGTGTTATGAACACCAAGATAAGGACTTTACGTGATGAATCAGCTTAGGAAGGCCAGATCTATGAATTGTTGGGGCGGATCTGACCTCAGAAGCAAGTTTGAGTTGTTGCATGGCATGGACTCGCCGAGTCCAACGAACAGACTCGGCGAGTAGCTTGAAGATTGCCCTTAAATCGCTCAGTGAGTGATCCTGTCGAGTTATAGGTTGACTCAGTGAGTCAGGGCGAGTTAGAGAGGGTTGACAGGTGGATTGAGTCGGACTGGGACTCGCCGAGTTGTTCTTGAGACTCGGCGAGTTGAGTCGAGGTGGCCCCGCGATTCTTACCAGGAGGAACTCGTCGAGTTAGGGGAATACTCGACGTGTCAAAAGGGAATCCTAGGGAGTTGGTGAAAACGTCTAGACTCGCCGAGTTGCCCTAGTGCACTCGCCGAGTCCGGTCAAAGTTGACCGTTGACCAGAGTTGACTAGTGTTGACTTAAAAAGGGTAGTCAACCTTAGTGGTAAAAGTGTTAATAAGAGACGTATGATGTTATAGGGGGATTGTAGCTCGGAGGATCGAGCACGAGTGATTCCGGGATTTGCTAGCTATCGATATTCACGATGTGAGTCTTCTCACTATACTGTACCCGGAAGGGTTTTGACTGTGTGACCGGAAGGTCGGATATGGTATGAGACATATGTGCTATATGTGATAAGTTAATTGTTATCTGTGCTATGTATGATATGCTTGATATGGGCCGGAAGACATTATGTTATGGGCCGGAAGGCGAATATGTTATGGGCCGGAAGGCGTTGTAATGTGGACCGTAAGGTTGTCGTGGGTAGGACCGGAAGGTTTACCCAGTCGGGACGGAAGTCCCCTGAGACACATGGACCGGAAGGTCAGGGCCTGGAAAGGCGTATGTGCGTAGGTTGTATTTTGGGGAACTCACTAAGCATTTATGCTTACAGTTGTTGTGTATGTGTTTCAGGTACTAGCGAGGACCGTGGGAAGGCGTCGGCGTGATCTGTACACACTGATGGATTATTTATGATCTTGGGATTTATATGTTTTGTATTATGAAATGATACATTGGATTTTTATGCCTTATTTTGGATGGAAATACATTTTTAGAAATGAAAAATTTGTTTTAAAATTTCCGTTGTTACAGTATATCTTCCATGACAAGTACCGAGACCTTTAACCTTAAGGTTCGAACCAGTCCTAGGTAAGTAATCAAATATTATTATGTTCTTGATATCTAGATAAATGTGAGACGTGGAAATCTTGTCAAGCTTAGAAGTTCATAATTTTTTTTCTCAATAGAGATTTACGGTGATCCAAACGATAAACTACATAATTGAATGATTCTCAATTCAGTCCGAGTATAATTATATATTTCTTGTCAGTGTTGAATCATTGAGCGGCGCATGGATATCACTTCTACAAAATGTCAAAAGGAACAAATGAACTTTGATTATACATACATTTACCCATTTGTTCTGTTATACCTAAGCGTACCTCGTATCGCTGCCAATTACAAGTAATATGTAAGGACGTCAAGGCATAATATACTATGCATAATTCCTATGTATCTCCATTTCAAGGACATAAGATATTACCATCTTAACATTACTTGTAAGAATATTTTAAAAGTAATTCTCTAAGTGTGGGTTACTCATATACTTGATCTTTATCAAGTACATATGTATGTTCGTCACATATCTATGTTTTATCCATTAATATGGATAATCTATTGACACTCCTATATTAGTCTTAATTCAATATTTCTTTCCTTTGAAGAATGACCAACCATGGATATTTTGAATTATTACTCAAATGTGTTTGTAAAACATGCAAAATGGAATGAATTAACGAAAGTTATTGATCTCTAGAATATATTAAGCTCTTAATATAATAATCACTGTAATTTCAATACTATATAAGTTCCAAAACATCAAATCAAACGATAAATTAAGCTAATTAACTTGTAAATATAATGCCACTAGACCTACTATAAGAGTCATGCTTTGTCTGGGAAACGACTTGGTGAATGGATCAACCAAGTTTCGCTTAGAAGTAACTATGATATCAATAATGTTCAACAATTCTAAGTATACTTTGTGTGCGTGTATGTGTAACCACACCGAGATATTTTTAATGAAACTCTTCATCCATATAATTTTTTTTTCTCCATTAGTTTCAATATACTCAGTCTTGTGTATCTTACTTAGTATTCTTCCTAGCTACCGCTCCTCCTTTAGTAAGAACAAGAATCACAATTGTGAATATGAATTGTTTCTATTGGTTTGGAAGTCTACATCATGTAACTCATTACAATGATCTCTTCCTTTCTTGTAAAGGATCAAGGATATACTCAAATGTTAGAGATTTATCTTTATTCCAATCCTTTCGATTTTTCCACGATTTTCCTAATTCTATTCGTCATGATTGTTGGAAATAATGTCTAATGTCATTAACTATTCGATGATATTTCTAATAATAGCAAGGTCCTTTTGTATTGGCCTTATAACTCAAATACCAATAAGGAAATGGAGAAAAATAAGTTATTAATTTATTAGTAATTAATAAATTAGTTAGAAATTATTTTAGAATTAATTAAATAGTTTTAATTAATTAAAGAGCTTGAATATTAATTAATTTCTAGAGATTAATTGGAATATTCTAGAACCTTCTGGAGAGGTGATATAGATAGTTTTGAGAAGGCCTAGATAGGGATAAGATAGGTTTTGAATCAGATAAGGATTATCCTGGAGAATTTGAATATCTTAAAGATTTATCTACTACCTATAATTATACTGCAAGGGGCAAACCATAGCTGTTGATTCCTTCTTATTTTCGTCCACCTCACCCTTTCTTTCATAGAAGCCGAAAATCATAACCCCTCTCTTGGGGTTAGTGAATTTTGCAAAAGCCTAATCTAGGATTATAGTTTGTTGTCTTTTGGTGTTTGTGCTTCTGACTATATTAGCAGGATTCTACTTTGGGTCCTTCATCCATTTGATGTTCTGGCAGTTAGAAAGTGTAACATCCTGTTCCAGATTGTGTTGTGATTTAAGGCCCGTGGGCCTTAATCCGAGTATGAGAAGGCTTTGAGGCTCTGAAGGATGAAGGTTTAAGCCTTATTGGGATATGGGTAAGGTAGGTTGTGTTACAAAAGAGTTCGGTGTGTGCTTTAGAGCCCAAATGTATTGTTAAAGGCGCTGGTGCAGGCATTTTATGAATTTTAGGATCTGATTTCGAGTGGGCATCAGGAAAAATAAGGTTGACAGAAGTGTAGAGTTTCTCGGATGTAAAGCTCGTCGGAAACAGACCTAGAACGAAAAGTGATAGCACTTTAAAGTTTTGGCAATATTGGCCCCTAATGTAAATGGTTGACAAGTGGGTCCTATGCATGCATGGAATGCATGCATGTGAGCAGCTGGGTACGCCCAGCGTAGCTTGGGTTACGCCCAACGTATGATGGGAAATGATCGTGGATGCTTTTTGGCATGTGTCCAAAGTCTAGAAACCCTAAAGTTAGGGTGTGCCTCTATATATAGAATATTATGGTTCGAACCCTAGCCTCCATGTTTGTTCCCCAACCTCAAAGAAGCCCTTGAACGCCTCATATCTTCTTCCTTGGGGAGATTTGATCTTCAAGAGGTTCATTTGGTGGTGTAAGCTTGGGATTTGCAAAACAGGAAGTTGCCAGGAAGAAATTGGGAGTTTGGAGCTCATGGATCTGGAATAACATCACCATTTGGAGCTCTTTTGAGGTATAAAGTTCATAACTTTATTTAAGAATGCATAGATCTTGTGTAGTGAAGTTTTGGAGTTGTTTTGGTCCCAAGTTTGGACCTTTATGTTGGAATCTCGTTTTTGAGCTTAGGGTTGTCACCCTCAGAGATAAAAGGGTCCCATAAGCAGTAAATTTTCAATCTTGATGGTCCTAATGAGTTCATGCATGATATCTAGCCCTTATTATGGAAGTATGTTGTTGCCTTTTAAGTTTGAGCTTATTTGGTGGATTGCAAGTCACCAAGATTATGACTTTAAGGATTAAGAGGATGATAAGGACTTGGAGCTGAATTTGTAGTCTCTGGAATGAAGTAATAAGCACTTAATCAAAAAAGGGCTTCTCAGGAAGGTTACGCTGAGCGTACGTGCAGGTACGCCCAACGTACTTGTCATCAAGTCAGTACGCTTAGCGTATATAGGTGTACACCCTGCGTAAACTTGTCTGTGTTGGACTTTGTGTTTTGGGCCATGCTTTGGGCCATGTTTTGGGCTGATGGGCCATCAATAGTCTGAAGTTATGGGCTAAGGATATATTTAGGCTTGGGGTGAGGCCCATTGGAGGGAGTGGGTCCAGTTTAGCAAAGTGGGCCTTTAGTGGGCTTGGGGAGTTTATCTAATGTTGGGCCTGCCATTTAGATTTAGAATTGGGCCTTGATGGGCCCAATGGGTTTTAGATCATTAATGGGCTAGTCAGTGGGCTACCTCTAGATCTAAAGAGTGAGAAATGGACTTAGTACCTAATTGGGATAATTATGGGCTTTGGCACAGAGTTAGAGGCCACAACAATATCACTATAGGTTGTTCATCATATGAGGTGAGTCTTCTCACTATACGTTACCTAGAGTGGTATTTATATGTTATCGGAAGGTCTTATGTATTGATATGAGTTATTTGACTTTATGTGATATGTATATGTCGTATGTTTGGGACCGGAAGGTCAACAAAGTTAAGGCCGGAAGGCAATTATTGTTATGGCCGGAAGGCAGTCAGAGTTTGGGCCGGAAGGCAAATCATGGTAGGGGCGGAAGGTCTACCAGAGTTGTGGGACCGGAAGGTCCCACTGAGACACATTGACCGGAAGGTCTTACAGAGTTATAGCCTCGAGTAGCTAATATGTGTATGTGGTATTTTGGGGAACTCATTAAACTTCGTGCTTACCGTGTTATGTGTTATGTGTTTCAGGTTCTTATCAGGATCGCGGGGAGGCGGCGGCTCGATTGTACACACAAGAGAAAAGAGTAACGAATAGGGATCCTGGATTTTTATAATTTCTTTTGAAAACTATTTTAAAATATTTTATGACATCGAAACTTGAGATTTTGAAAATTATTATATGTGATGTTGGTAAATTTTAAATTGAAAATTTTGTTTGGAAATTTACGGTGTTACAAGTTGGTATCAGAGCCTTGGTTTGAGGGATTCGGATACACCTTCGGGTATGTCTGGACTCAAACTGAGGATTTGAGAAAAGTTTTCGAAAGGAATTTTTCTAAAAATGAGTAAAGGAATTTTAAGAGAAAGAGGAATCGAGCAGTGTGTACGATCAGCCAGCGCCCGAACAGTGATTTCCCAAAACACCCTTACTTATGTGTTATAAGTTGTTATGAGATATGTTATGCATGATAGAGAGTAGGCTAGGTATTTCATATTTTAGGATTAGAGTGGCCTGAGTTGTGATTCCTTAGCCTAGGAGTTACTGCTATCTATGATTTGCTTTTGACTATGTGCGGAATAAGACTATCTAGCAGGAAACCATTTTAGAGAGGGATCTGAGTGGAGGAGTAATCTAGGATAGATACCTAGATGAGCATTTGTGGAGCCTACTGAGAGAGTAGTCAGATGCCCGCAAGGGGTGGAGTTGCTTGAGCTCGGTGATACCTTTTGAGTACGAGTATAGCAAGCGGAGTTGTAACCTAGAATGGTTATACGTGATGATAGAGATTATTCGATGCCCGAATGTTGCTTGCTTCAGGATTTGTGGAACTCTTGGTGATGGGAGTCAGCTACTAAGTGAATATGACGATATTCAGGAGGTAGATGGATAGCATCATTAGGAGTTCTTCAGAAGCTGATGGAAAAGAAGTGTGAGCACCTAGGAAGAGCCTAGGGGGTGACCGTGGTCAGATGAGTGCGCAGACCGGGTAGAGCATTTCGCTAGGGAGCTGTGACAACCTGAAATTTATTCCGTCACTGTAACCCATTTCTGTCAATAAAACTCGTCTTTACCAAATTGTTCTGTTAACATTTTGGATTAGGTTATTTAAATTGAGACTTTTATTATGACTTCATGAGCGCCCAAACGCATTAGAAACACGTGAAACACCCTCGATATTCTTTTTAAAAGTTTCTAATTCACGACCACGTCGGGTTACGACAACTTAATCGGGTACGAACATAAGCTCTGTTTAACGTCGGTATCGGGTAGATTTCCACCGGGCCAAAAAATCAAACCCTATATAAGGGTGATTGGACTTCATTTGAAGCCTTTTCCCGCTCATAACACACACACACACACACACTCTCTCTCTCTACTCTCTCTTTTCAAGCCAATTTTGATCCAAAAACACCTCTTTCAAGCTCCAAACTTGTAAGTAATCTATCCTGGCTTGTTGCTTAGCTTTTTTAGCATACAAATCCGTGTTTAAATCATCCAAATGTATAAAAATCATGTGTTTATGGCCCTAGAACAGCCCCAAACCGTAAACACCCTTAAATGGGGTTTTGGAGCCCCAAAACCCTTCCAAATCACTCCTAGTGCTTAGCTATGACTTAAGGGCTTGCATGAATGGACTTAGAACACCAAAATCTTGTCATTTGGGGAGTAAACATGAGTTTACAGCCCAAGAACATTCTTGGACCGTAAACACTCATTCATAGGCCGTAAACACCTTTTAAGGTGTTAAATTGCCCCTTAAACACCTCCTATGGCTTGGGGTAATGTCTAGAATCGACCACCATCGAAGTAGGGACCTTAAACTTGAAAGAAAACATGACCATAAAGGGATTACGGCCATAAACCCCCAAGGGAATGGTTCTTTGGCCGTAAACTCCCTTAAGGAGGTCAAATGGTGCCCTAACTTCCTCTTATGACTTGGATTAATGCACAGAACCTTGTATTCTTTCATTTGAGACCCCAAATCATGCAAGAAAGGCCCAAGTAAGAGTTTATGGCCGTAAACTCTCTGTTTACAGCCGTGAACTCCTCAAAGTGATCAATTGAAGCCTTAGTCACTTCCTATGCCCTAGAATTGAACCTAGCCTAATTCCACAAGTGTTGTAAGACCTTTAAACATCCAAGAACACACCACCCATGAGTTTATGGCCGTAAACTCATGGGGATATGGTCTATGGGCCGTAATCTCCCCTAAGAGTTTACTCTTGAAGAGTAAACTCCCTATCTAGGTCATACACTCCTTGGATGCAACCCATATCATTCCTAACACTTGAAATAAGGTGTTTTCGCGCATCGGAGTGTATCATCTTACTTAATTAGTAGTTCAAAGTCTAATTAGATACAATTATGTATCTCCTTATGTTACATAGGAACCTCGCGCGTGTTCAAGCCTTAAACTGATACTTAGCATCCTACACGACACATTTCTCGTCTGGTGAGTTCATACCCCTACACTTTTCCGAGTTTTTCATGTTTTCGGGGGGGGGGGGGGGGGGGGAATACAAGCAAATAATAAAGGTTTTCGAAACTTAAAACTGATGTAATTATACGATTTTCTGACAAACTTTTAAATACGTAATCCCTTTCGTAATATGCGGAGCATAAGGGAGATTTTCGGAATATAATTACATAGTTTTCAAAATAGCGTGGGAACTTATCAAACCATTCAAATTATTATGGGAATAATTTGGGATCTTTATTATTTGTTTTACGGATTCAGATTTCATGCAAAGTCAATATATAAACTATGTCTGATTTAGTTTATCCATGTTTAATCTAGAGTATCATGCTAAATAATTACTTTGTATTTAATTATTTATACTCTACTTTGTTCCAAATGATTTCGAAACTCGATAACGACCAATTATCCTGTGAATTAGTTAATACTAGCTTGTGAGACTGTCTTCGTTATACCCTTCGGGGTACCAATAAGTCCTCTCTGGAAGTATAACCAGAGTCTCCTGGAGGGAAAACGTGAAATTTGTGGATAGATCTATTCGGGACTGACAATCCCACACCTAAACTGCTAGCTACAGTTAGGCGGGCACGCCTGGGGTGATATATTTTGGAATCGAACGACACCTGAAGAACGTCAAGGAGGTCACGGGTCAAATCAGTATGGTTATACGACTCACAATACGTATTAAGCTAACTAACTTTATTCACGGATTCCTTTCTTTCTTCTATAGTTTTATGTATTAAAACTACCTACTTATTAGTTTTATATACGTGTTAAAACTAATGTACTTTTCAAGGAACCAGGCTTCAGAAAACTTCACTTAAACGCTACAAGTATGGTAGATACTTGTACACTTCATTCCGAATCGATAACCAACCACCAACTTTTAAGGAAAATAAGGGTTTTTCCTGGGATAACTTAACTTTTCTTAACCAGGCTGCTTAAGAAATGGATAACCAAACTTCTCTTATAAGAAAATATGGGATTTTCTTGGATAAAAACTTTTTCAGAAAACCAAAGGAAACTTGTTCTTTTACCAGAAATAAACCGCTTATGAACTCACCAGCTTTATGCTGATATTTACAAAACTGCTTGTATTCTCAGGTTCTCGTTAGACAGATACCCCGCGTTCTTTTGGAGAAGACGGAGCGTTTAGAAGTCTCGTCTTTACTTTTGTATACTGATGTATCTATAAAACATGTATTGCTTTTCTTTCAAACAAATGTAAATATTCCTATGTAATGTAATGTTCTGAGTTTACTATGCTTACTATGTACATTGGTTGTGATACTTTACATGACGTCCTCCACCCCGGAACGTTTCTGCCATCGGTTTCGGGGTGTGACAGGAGCGAACACATGTAAGGGATGGACGAACGAGAAGGTCGAGCAGCTACTTAGGAAAACTGGGATGGTTCGTGTGAAAAGTATGGGTAGATGTGGTAGGTAGTATGGACCCGTACTACTGAAAGCCGATGACCCATACTTGATGCAAGGAGTATTCTGGAGGATCTAAGTAGCAGATTGAGATGTGATGTCATGGTTCGAGTACCATGGGTTATAGCAGATTGAGAGGTGATGTCATGGTTCGAGTACCATGACTTGAGGCGGATTGAGAAGAGAGAACATGGTTCGAGTACCATGATCTGTAGCAGATTAAGGGGAGATAACATGGTTCGGGTACCATGATTCATAGCAGATCGAGAGGTGGTCACATGGTTTGATTACTAAGACTCGTGATGGTTAGTGCTTATGGTTTACCAGTTATTTTGAAGGGTAGGCCAGACTAAGATCAGATATGAAAGAGTATGGTGCTAGAGGGCCATGTTGAATGAGTTTCGATGGAGCATACCTTAAGAGGGAAATCGAGTTAGTTTCCGAGGGATTTTTTGGTGAGATGCCATTTGGAGTTGCAAGACTCAGGGATGAGTAGAAGATGGTGAGCTATGAAGGAGTACGGTATGAATTGAGGAATCGACCGATAGTGGGGATGCCACTTCCTGTGACCGCAGGGTGCTATTTTGTGTGAGGAACAGAAGGGATATGAGCTTTTGAGTTGGAGGTAAACCCTATGGGGTAGCAAGTTTGGTGACCTTTTCACCAGAGTATTTGGGCAGTATGTTTGCTGCGAGGTGTCCTTATACCAGGAAAGAGTCAATGGTGGAACCAAGATGGATGAGAACAAGGAGCTGCCTTTTTGGGGGAAAAGTACTTTTATTGGCAGTTCCGGAGGATAGAAGGGGTATATAAAGGCGGTGGCCCTCGTGATCTATGTTGGGTATCGAGTGTGGAAATGAGGTCTCTACTCTTATGATAATTCACGTGATGGAACGTTGGTTGAGGAGTCGAGGATGAGGAGTAGGATAGCTTATTATTTCCAGACTGAGAGCCATGGTTAATAATGGACAGTTGGGATGTCCAGTGGTGGGATGGTATGAGATTTTGAATGACTAGAGGCAGTCATGATGAGAAGTTCTGAGGGTTTCATCTGTGATTCGGAGTATTTGGTATTGCTTGATCTCTATCGGGGAGATCATCGAGCGTTGCGTAGTACATTCGAAGGGTAGGTGCGATTTTACTGATGGAAACAGTCTGTGGGATAGATTGTTAGTGTGCCAATTGGAGATGGTTCGAACCCTAATTGGGGGAGAACCGGGTATTTTATTGAGGGGATCCGAGATTTGTTCAAAGAGTGGTTAGAGGACTGGATATAGAAACCTGCGGTACGGATTCATGAGACCAGGGTTATTGATGGTTGAGGCGAGGTGCAGAGCAAGATAATGCATGTGGTACGCGATCAGAAAAGGACGAGTGTCCTCACGACAGGTGGCCGTTGGACAGATACCATGTGGTGATTAGAAATTCTTCAAGGTTGTAATGGTAAAATTTGAGGCTATTGGGTCAAAGGATAGCTTCGGCGATGAAGAACTTTGGGATTAGCGTATGGGTTGTTATGTGCATTTTGGAAAGGTTAGAAGTGGATTGGGCAACCAACTCCAGGGTTGGTATGTGTATACTTGCATGGGTTTGGAGCAATAGAGGAGGATGATTTGGATGTTCGTAAACATGTTCTGAGTCGTTGAAGATTCATCCGTAAGAGTTGGAATATTCCAAAGTTGTGTGCTGTCGGGAAATGAAGATTAGATATGAGATTATCTAAGAATATGAATTACAGTAAGAGAAGGAGGTTTTTCATGGCGATGGCCGTCAGGAGTAGTTATGTTTATTTCTGGATGGGTGAGTGATCACCTGTATATGATTAGTCGCGGAGCATGGTCTAATGGATGCAGAGTGTGGCGTCGACTGGAGAATGAGACCGTGGGATGGTAAGAGAAAGTGTTGTATGGCTACAGAGAGCTAAAGCATCCTTGAGTTAGTACGAAGGGGTAGTATCCACCAGGCAGCGAGAGGGTGTGGTGATACTGCGGGGAGTCGTAGTATCCACCAGGCAGCGAGATGGTGTGGCGATACTGCAGGGGGCCGTGGTACTCACCAAGCAGTAAGAGAGCACTATAGAACGGCGGGGAGCCATAGCTTTTACTGGTAAGAGGGAGAGCGCTGTGGAATTACGGGGAACTATAGTTTTCGCCAGCTAGAGCATGACGTAGAAGAGTTCTTAGGCTTGTGTAGCCTCATCAATTGAGTCTGTGGGATCTTGGTGGTTGAACCAAGGGAGAGACCGAGGTCTTCATATTTTTCAGGAATCGTTATATTCTGAGTTGAGTCGTGGTTATCGCAACCGAAGGGAATTGGAGAAGTGGTGTACGCGTGGATTGAGAATCTTGGGTCATGAGTTGGGTACCAAATTGGAATTGCACGGTTCCAATTATGTTGTTGAATCCGACTCTCGAGCTTGAGTCTAGATTCGTTCGTATGTTAGTAGGCAAGATGAGGTTTTGGATTCGTAGATGGGTTCATTTTGAGAAGTATTTTTCTCCATCAGATATACTAGACCGGAGTGAGTTAGTTCGTCGGTATGGGAAGAACCGCGAAACGCATGGAATCAGTGGTTAGTAGACGACAGAGGTCGATGGTGAGACGTCTTCAAATAGATTGTAGTATTCTATTGGGGTAAAGCGAAATGAGTGACTGGTGTGTCACGATGAGCTGAGATAGCCATTGTGAGCAGGAGGGACATAAAGTCATTTTATTGGGCGTGCAAGTGGTAGCCCTTGGAGGTTCGAACGTTGGGTCGGGAGCTACCTGGTACTCCGAGTTATGAGTGTTTCATCCGAGCCTGTTATGCAATGAGCAATTATCAGGGTGATATTCTGCACGGGCGGTCTGTCGAGGAGACAGACCACTATAGTTTCCAGTTCTGGAGAGTCAGAGCAGGTACCTTCATGGAAAAAGGGGTCTGTCCTTCTCCGACTTGGGAATTTCTATTTGGTTTCGGATGTCCTAGGGGGAGGATCATTGAATGTTAAGAGATATTATAAGTTGTTCTACTCGGGTTATTTGTTTCGATCTATGCAAAGAAAAAGAACGATTTCGAGGGCAAAATCTAATTAAGTGGAGGAGAATTGTAACATCCTATTCCAGATTGAGTTGTGATTTAAGGCCCGTGGGACTTAATCCAAGTATGAGAAGGATTTGAGGCTCTGAAGGATGAAGGTTTAAGCCTTATGGGGATATAGATAAGGTAGGTTGTGTGACAAAAGAGTTCGGTGTGTGCTTTAGAGCCCAAATTTATTGTTAAAGGTGCTGGTGCAAGCATTTTATGAATTTTGGGATCTGAGTTCGAGTGGGCGTCAGGAAGAATAAGGTTGATAGAAGTGTATAGATTTTCGGATGTAAAGCTCGTCGGAAACAAACTTAGAACAAAAAGTGATAGCACTTTAAAGTTTTGGCTATACTGGCCCCTAATGCAAATGGTTGAGAAATGGGTCCTATGCATGCATGGAATGCACGCGTATGAGCAGCTGGGTACGCCCAGTGTAGTTTGGGTTGCGCCCAGCGTATGATGGGAAATGATCGCGGATGCTTTTTGGCGTACGCCCAACGTATGTCCAGAGTCTAGAAACCCTAAATTTAGGATGTTCCTCTATATATAGAACATTATGGTTCGAACCCTAGCCTCCATGTTTGTTCCCCGACCTCAGCGAAGCCCTTGAACGCCTCATATCTTCTTCCTTGGGGAGATTTGGTCTTCAAGAGGTTCATTTGGTGGTGTAAGCTTAGGTTTTGCAAAAGAGGAAGTTGGCCAGGAAGAAATTGGGAGTTTGGAGCTCATGGATCTGGAATAACATCATCATTTGGAGCTCTTTTGAGGTATAAAGTTTATAACTTTATTTAAGAATGCATAGATCTTGTGTAGTGAAGTTTTGGAGTTGTTTTGGTCCCAAGTTTGGACCTTTATGTTGGAATCTCATTTTTTAGCTTAGGGTTGCCACCCCTAGAGCTAAAAGGGTCCCATAAGCAGTAAAGTTTCAATCTTGATGGTCCTAATGAGTTCATGCATGATATCTAGCCCTTATTATGGAAGTATGTTGTTGCCTTTTGAGTTTGAGCTTATTTGGTGGATTGCAAGTCACCAAGATTATGACTTTAAGGATCAAGAGGATGATAAGGACATGGATCTAAATTTGTAGTCTCTGGAATGAAGTAATAAGCACTTAATGGAAAAAGGGCTTATCAGGAAGGTTACGTTGAGCGTACGTGCAGGTACGCCCAACGTACTTGCCATCGAGTCGGTACGCTTAGCGCACATAGGTGTACGCCCTGCGTAAACTTGTATGTGTTGGACTTTGTGTTTTAGGCCATGCTTTGGGCTTATGGGCCATCAATAGTCTGAAGTTATGGGCCAAGGATATATTTAGGCTTGAGGTGAGGCTAATTGGAGGGAGTGGGCCTAGTTTAGCAAAGTGGGCCTTTAGTGGGCTTGCGGAGTTTATCTAATGTTGGGCCTGCCATTTAGATTGAGAATTGGGCCTTGATGGGCCCAATGGGTTTTAAATCATTAATGGGCTGGTCAGTGGGCTACCTCTATATCTAAAGAGTGAGAAATGGACTTAGTACCTAATTGGGATAATTATGGGCTTTTGCACAGAATTAAAGGCCACAACAACATTACTAGAGGTTGTTCATCATATGAGGTAATTCTTCTCACTATACGTTACCTAGAGTGGTATTTATATGTGACAAGAAGGTCTTATGTATTGATATGAGTTATGTGACTTTATGTGATATGTATATGTCGTATGTTTGGGACCGGAAGGTCAACAGAGTTAAGGCCGGAAGGCAATTAGAGCTATGGCCGGAAGGCAATTATTGTTATGGCCGGAAGGCAGGCAGAGATTGGGCCGGAAGGAAAATCATGGTAGGGCCGGAAGGTCTACCATAGTTGTAGGACTGGAAGGTCCCACTGATACACATTGACCGGAAGGTCTTACAGAGTTATAGCCTCGAGTGGCTAATATGTGTATGTGGTATTTTGGGGAACTCACTAAGCTTCCTGCTTACTGTGTTATGTGTTATGTGTTTCAGGTTCTTATCAGGATCGCGGGGAGGCGGCGACTCGATTGTTTATGCTTCCTTTAGAAAGTATATTGATGCTAAGAAAACCTAACAATTGTAAATACATTAGAAACATCAAGGTGTTAGAACACAAAAATTGAAGAGATTCCAAAGTGAAACGGGAAGACTTAGTTCGAGATTAGTCTCTGTTAGAAGTATTTTGAGTCTGTAATGCATTAAACATTCCAAGTACCATTTTGTATTGTTCTGATTGTTTTTTAGTAAAGTACATGAGACAAGATGTAACAGCCGAAAATCCAAGTAAAAATTTTCTTTTAAATATTTAAAATTCCCATTTAATAATTAGAAGTTCAAACCACAATTTGTTTCCAAGATTCCAATACATAAGCATATTATCCAGAAAGATCAGAGTGTCTATAACAACTAGAGTGAAAAAATACTGGAAAGTGCACACTGCGCCATCATGTTAGGCCATTGCCCTTAGATCCCGAGGTACCTGAAACAACCAGCAAACTGTAAGCTAATGCTTAGTGAGTTCCCAATAACATACCCAACAATATAACCACATAATGTGATGCAAACATACACATAAGGATGCCATTGACTCCCTCTATGGTCTTCATCTGGAATACCATGGACTACCCCCATGGTTTTATTCCCGTGGACCATGGGCTCCCCCATGGTCTTAACCATTTGCCATGGGCTCCCCTATGATCTTTACATAAACACATAACAAAACAAATCACACATTCAATGCGCATACAACTATTAAAGCTTCATAATAAATATGGGCTAGCCTTGGTGCCTTCGACCCATTGGTATGGTGAGGAGACTCACCTCAGTCTGCTGAACACAAAAGCTACTCGCCTAATAGTCCGATACCTCATAGTGAACAATGGAACAATTAACCCTAAATTAGGATTATAACTCATCTTAGTCAAAGAGTCCAAATACCTAAGCCTAAGTCCTTTAATGATAGACCACAAATCTTTCCTTTACTAATGGACCTAGGATCCAAGATAAAAACTATTAATGGGCGACACGATCGAACAAGCCCAACCAATACAAGTATGGCCCAAGACCGAATAACAGTCCACTAACCCTAAATATCCCAAAAGCCCTAAAAACATGTTCAACCTCTTGGACCGGAGACGTGTCGCGCATTTTAAAAGGCACTCCACACCACCTACAATAAGTTCCAAATTTCAGATTTTTCAGCAAATGTGAATAATGGCTTTCTGCTTCGTCCCATCCTTCTACTTTCTTTTGGGCTATAAAACCCCTATTACAAAAACATAAAAATACCATCAAGATTAGGGTGTTATTGTCTTTCTCATACCCCATACAAATACTTCAAAGAAAATGTATTTCATACCAAAATTTAAATATGAAAAAGAAATCAAAACTAGAATGAAAAAAAAATCTCGAACGAAATGAGTAATCCAACTCTAATACTACATGTTAGGATACGATTTCAATAATGAACCAAATGTGGAAGGGAAACTAACACTCAAAAAAATACAAATTAACATTCATTGATCATGAGAGAATTAATGCTCATGTATTCTTGACAAGAACATGAACATGCAAAACATAGTTAACCTCATTATTCCTTCTGTATGTATGTGTGTATATATATATATATATATATATATATATATATATATATATATATATATATATATATATATATATCTAAACTTAAGTCGATGTATACAACAACCTGACGCGTAAGACACCATCATTAAAATAATTATAACCACTTAGGTCCCATTAACCTAGGCATAGTTAGTTAATGAAAACTTAATAACTTATGTTCATGGAGAAAAGGGGGAAGTAATGTGGATGTGTTGGTGATTTTAGTGTCATCATACATTTTGGGTAATTGGAACTAACATGTGAGCTAATGGGCTTATTCTTTGTACTCTATAGTATATTTTTGGTGATTATGGAGTGCATGCATATATCAGATACAATTTTAAGTAGGTACGACAAAATAACAGGGGTCAAAGAGGACGCGCTCCCTTGTTGGGTCCTAGGAGCTGCACCCCTAGCAGGGTTCAAGGGGTAGAGCCCCTGGTTGTGATTATGGTAAGATTAACAAATATTATTAGTTTTAAAAACCATTGATTAAACCATTAAATTTGTTATTCTCCTAACTAATTTAGAAGATAGAAACCCTAATTTGTCACGAATAAATATGGCTCCTATTGAGCCGTCCAGAACCCTTTTCAGCTCTTATTATTCTACAACAAACTCAGAAGTCTCTAGCAAATTGGCTTACGTTTCTGTGTCTAGATTATTGAGTGTCCCTTTGGATTATCGTTGTAACATCCCAAGTTTTGTCATTTGTCGTCCCTGGGGATGGAAGGGTAAAGCCATGAAGAGCCTAAGGGCTAGATTGTAATTTAGGGACAAGGAGGAGTTCGCTGCACGTACATAAAGGTACTAGGGCGTGCCCTAGTACGCTGGGCCTACACTTGTGTATGTTGGTTGTACTCATAACAGAAGGAAACCCTAATATCTCGGGTTAGGGGGCTATATAAACATCCTTATGGCTCATTTTCTCTCCTCCTTCTCAGCCTCCCTCTTCTAGAAACGTACCTAAACCCTAGTTCTTGTGTGTGAGAGTGAGTTGATGGGTATTTTGAACTCTTGAAGGTGAAGCCATTGCAACAAATAGTTGAAGAAGGAGGTTGGCTTGTAGATCTAAAGTTGTGTTGTTCCCTAGAAGCTCCAGAAGGTAAAAAGCTTCAAACTTTATGCTCGTAGGTCATAGATCTAGCCTTTCTAGCATTATGGAACCATTTCTTGTCCCCAAAACCCCAGTATGGTGCATGATGCATTTTGGACGAGATAAGCTGTCCTTTCTGGACCTTCAAGAGGTCTTAAGTGATAAAAATGAGGTCCCAATGGCTTAAGATGTCCCATGCATGTAGTAGAAGGGTCTTAATGGATTAAGACCTTGGATTAAGAACTTTCTGGACATCTAAAGTGATAAAGTTCGATACTTTATGAGTACTGGGTCAATGACCCGGTTTTCCAGTCAATGCGAGACTCGTGTACGCCCCGCGTAGCCTTGGGGTACGCCCAACGTACGTCTTTTGTATACTTTTGGTGATTGGGCTTTGGGTTTGGGCTAGTAGGGTTTGGGCCTTGCTGGACATTCTTAGTAGATATGTTTTGGAGCAGTTTTGGTGATGGTGGATCTTGGGGTAAACCCAATAAGGAAGTTGGGCCCAATTTAGTAAATTGGGCCAATAATGGGCCTTGCATAAAGACTTTCAAGGCTATGGACTTGGAATTTGGGGCTTGGCCTAATAAAAGAGAATGGACATAATGGATTAAGTGGACCCTTAGCCAAGTTTGTTATTTAATGACTTGGTAATTATTATGTGATAGTTTGGGATTTCCAGTGATATAGCGGTTCGCAAGTTTGTTTCTTCAGTTCAGATCAGCGTTGCGAGGTGAGTTATCCTCACTATATCAACAGGGTCTAAGGCACCAAGGCCGACCCTCTATATATTTGTATATGGATTATGGCATGATATGTTTTTTGATTACATCCTGGTAGTTAGGATAGTGGTATGTTTATGTTAGTGACCTGGTTTAGGTCGATATCCTGGTATATAGGATGATGCTATGTTAGTGACCGGTTAGGTCAGTATCTTGGTTAGGATGTTGCTATGCTATATGATCTTCTAGATCGGTTTGTTTGTCTATGGAATGCTATGTGATTATATGTTATATGTGCACATGGTTGTTTGATTAGGGTTTGGGTTGAGGCGGGTCCTGCTTTGTGCTATAAGCCAACATACCCAGGGCGGACCGGATAGACTGCAGACCCGAGAGGGCACATGGTCGGGCCGAAGGCCCGACGAGTGGTCCTTATAGGCTGAAGGTCCCGAGAGGGCGGTCCAGATGTGCCGAGGCTCAGAGAGTGGGCCAAATAGACTGAAGGCCCGACACGGGCGGTGGAGTCAGACTGTAGACTCGGAGAGTGGACCGGGTGGACTGAAGTCCCGGTGCGGGCGGACCAGTCACACTTTAGACTCGAGATGCATGGTTGTTCTGTATTTGTTGATATGATATGATTATGATTGTATGGCGTTGGTATTTTGGGGGAAACTCACTAAGCTTTGGGCTTACAGTTGTTGATTTTGTTTCAGGTACTTCTGATGATCGTCAGAAGGCGAAGGCGTAACCATACATTTCCTCATATTTTGATTTGGGTTTCTAGGATACTTTGATATGAACTATTTTGGAAACCTTTTGTATTAACTTTGAGTATTTGAAATGTTTTAAAAGTTTAAATTTGGCATGAATTTTATGGTCGTTTCAATCGTATGTTGGGTGTCCTGTAACCCGGATATATGGTGAAAATATCAATTCGGAAAGTGATCTTACACACTCAATTAGGAATTTGTTTCTCTACCATCACCTTAATAATATTCCCCATACAGGAATCCCTACTTTTGAAATACAAAAAACATATCCCGTAAACTATATATCGAAACTAACATCGAAAGATTAAGACTGCCACACTATCAAAACTTGATCTTGAACAAATTCCATTCCAAATATATAGAAAATTAAGAAAATTAGATAGAGTTTAGATAAATTGACATTCGAATGAACATGTTTCAAAAATTACATTTTGTACTTCAACCATCTATTGAAGTAGTTGTAGTTGAACGTGATTGATAGTATCCATCTTTGAAAGTTCTTCCTTCTTTGGGACTTTGACAACCTCCTATATCGTGATCAATTCCACTCCAAATAAAGAGACGCGAAGAAAAATATGAAGTTTAGAATAATTCAAATTAGAATAAGCATGTTTGAGCATATTATTTTTTATACTTCAACCAAATGTTTTAGATGAAGCGAAACATACTTTATGTAAATATATGTGGATCCCAAGATTGTCTCACCAAAAGAGACCTTGTGGAGAGAAGGGGAACTCCATTATATATAGCCACTTATAAGGCTGTGTTTCACCGATGTGGGATACATTAACACTCCCCCTCAGAGTTGGAGGATTGATGAGTATAAATAGGGACGTGCTAAACCATAGAAGTGCAAGGCGTCGGCTTTGATACCATGTAAGATAATTGATTGATTGATTCTCAAAAGACAATTACATATGGATATATAGAGAATACCTAAAGCATAATGACTAAGCCCTAAAGGGCTTGGGTCTAAACCTTAATCACTAACATCCCCTGGCAGTTTAATCAGTAGGTGAGACCATTAAACTAGATAAATAAACAAAAGAAGAAACATAAAAACTAGATGAAGATAGTGGCATCGGCGTTGGTAAAGATCTAACAATAGCAGATAACATCAAATGCTCGTTGAAGAAGAAGAGAGAAGAAGCGGAAACTGTGACATCCTCAAAATCACGGCCAAAAAAGACCGGTTTCATTTATGCTTTTAAAATAATTTCAGAGTAAATCCTTTTGATTTAAAAGAGTTGCGGAATTTGTTCCCAAAACAAAATATGATAAAATAAAGTTTATCAAAGCATTTCATCAAGAGATGCATTTTCATTAAATAACAATATTCGAGATGTCATGTTCCGATAAACAGACCAAAGGCATAAACAACAAAAGATAGACCATACAACAGTTACATATAACAACTGGTCTAATATCAAAAGATCTTGATAAGTCATCTAACTTATGCCTTCGCGCCACTACCTGTAATTGTCACACCCCCAAACCAGAACGGCGGAAACGTTCGGGGGCGGAGGACGTCATATTCAGTATCATAACAGTTCATAGAAAGGAAAGTACACACCACCATATATATTAAAGTTTCCAAAATGTTTATATAATTGTATTCGTTACATGTTCAAAAGATAAATACATAAACATCTTTCAAAGAAGTAATTAACGTCAGCACGTTAATCCGCAAAAGTTGATTTCCAAATCTGCTTAGCGGTTCCCTGAGAATACAAGTTATTTCAAAGAAAAAGTGTCAACAATTAAGTTGGTGAGTTCATGAGTAGTGTTTTGAGAAAATGTACACCATTCGAAAGTTCGTGTATGTTTTCCAGAAAACGCAGTATTTCAAATGTAAAGAGTTATGATTCGTTGTGTTGAAAATGAATGTATTAGATCCAGAAAATCCCATATTTTCCCTAATAGTTGAGGTATGAATTGTTGTGTTTTCCAAGAAAAACCCTTATTTTCTTATAAAAGTATGAAATGCATATGAATGTTCGTGTTATAAGTTGTAACTAATTGTACCGAGAAAATCCCTTATTTTCCTATTAGTCGTTTGGTTTGTATACAGGAAAAACCCTTATTTTCCTAACATAACTAGCAGTCTCTAAGACCGAAAATCGCAAGCAACCGACGTGCTTAAAAGTTGTGTCATAGTTTTATATAATAAAGCTATACGAAGATCGCACTTGTTAGATGAAGAATAGTTTTAATAGCTACTCGTTCATAAAAGCATAATACCATAATAATTGTATATCCGGTGAGTTTTATAACCATACTAAACATAATATGCCTGTAGCGACGTTCTTCAGGCGTCGTAGCGTTATGACAAACTGTCACCCCAAAGGACGGACTGTAGCTAGCAGTCAGGGCGCGGGATCATGACTTCCTGTATAGATTTATACACATTTGACACGTTCTCCGAACGGGAGACTCTGGTTATAGACAGGACTTGTAGCGATACCTTTTAGCAAAAGGTAGTATTTGAAGATGTACACGCCTCACGGATTCTCAACTAAGTCTGTATTAAAGTAATAGTTTGTATGCAAAGTTTATCCTTTTTCACAATGTTTGACAAAGCATAAATCATAAGTTCTTTGAATGTATAAAACGGTTTAGAAACGATGGTTACTCTTGATATGATGTATTTGTATGTAAACGTATAATTAAAACATATTTCTATTTATAAAACATATTGTATCCCAAGAGGGTAAAGTTGTGTTGTGAGGTGTTTTGCATGATAATAACTTCATAAGATAGTTAAAACAACAGTATGAAAAGTATAGCAAAAGATCGATGTTTCACACGATTTTAGTCGTGTGTTTACTTGTATTCCCCCCCCCCCCCCCCCTTAAAAGTGTTTAGAAAGCATTTAAAAAAGCATTTAAAGTGTGGTTGTAGGGGTATGAACTCACTTGAAAGTTTGAAGATAGCGAGATGGAAAACCGGGCAGAGTTTCGTCGCGGGAAACGGATTTTTCTCGGGATTCTCGGGAATCTCGGGAGTAAAATCGACATTCGGGACTTGAGCAAAATGATCAGGGCTTCGGGGTAGTGCGGGCACGGAAAACGAGGCAAGATCGTGAGAGAAATGAGAGAAATAGGGTGAATTTCCCGGAACCCTCGCATCTCTATTTATAGTGGTCTGGGAAGCCTCGGTACGCGGGGCGTACGCTCGTACGCGGGGCATATTCGTGCGTCACCCGTGACCGAGTCCTCGACTGCTTCGCTTCGGATGGGACGGATCGCATAGGCTCGCATAGGGGCGACGTGGACGGACCGAGACCAAGGCCTTCGCGTACACGGGGCGTACGAGGCTACGCAGCGCGTAACTCGGATGAGGACGCTGACTCCCCCTTCGGATATTACCTAGATTTTTGATTTAAATTTATATATAATTTATTTAATAAACTTCTAAAAATCATATCTTCTTCATACCAACTCCGTTTTCGATGGTATTTATATCCACGCGTAGGTGAGACTATGCTCTACAACTTTCGTTTAGACTCCGTTGGCAAATTATGAAATTATTTTTATTATTTATTTATAAAATGTCGTGATTAAGGAATTTCTTTAAAAATTCATAACTTCTTTATCTGACGTCGGTTTTTGCCAGACTTTTTACCGCTGAAATACCATTGTCGAGACCTTCGATTCTCGTTTAGGTTATTCCGGCCAAAAGTCGCTCGATATTCGGTTCGAGTTTTTAGCTGACTGCTGTTATGCCAAACTTGGAAAAATCATAACTTAAACATATGATGTCCGATTTGAGCGTTCTTTTTATGTACGTTTGTAGTTTAATGATATCTATGACTTTCATTTAGACACCTAAGGTCAAAAAGTATTTTATTGAAACTTCGCGTTTTTACGTAACTTCATATTGCCGGTTTTTGTCGGAAAACTTAGAATGGTCATAAGTTCTTCGTTATAACTCGGATTTTAGTGTTCTTTATATGTATGAAAACCTTGTTACAATATCTACCACTTAGTATACTTAATTACGGTTTTATAAAAGTTTAAATTTTGACCTGAATTTTGCTGTTGTTACAATAATACAACAAAACTGAGTGGGTCAGACTTGGGAACCTGGTGAGCATATAGGGTTTTCAACCCACAATAAATAATTATATTTAATTTCACCAAAAAACAATAACCCGATTAACTATTGCCGTTATCCTCACTTTACGTCCCTAAAACAACATCTATTACCAGGGACCTAATCTAGGATTTTTCATCGGGACGGACATTACTGCAAAGGGGTTTCCTCAACAATAGATGTCCTAAAGGCAACCATGAGGGGGATAGAGTACACCGGTGAACACATCGTTCACAACACCTACAGGTTATGAACCTGCTAGCGTTCCACAAGACTGTCTAGAAAGAGTCCGTGGTCGTCATCCATACTCCGGTAGATGACTAGGTCAACAACAACAACATCGAGGCCTCTCATCTGTTTATCACACATCAACTATCTACCCATGTTCTACCCAACATATTAGTAGATAAAAATATATATTTTATACATAGTTTAAAACTTGTATAGCATTCTCATTCAATACATATTCCGAACAACAGATGAGACACATACACATAACACATATTTCATAGAGAACAAATCATATCTATGAGATAGAAGAAAGTGAATATACATTCACACATATAACAAAAAATATACACATAACACATATTTTATATAAAATACTTTATAATTATGCGTTAGAAGAAAGTGACTACACACTCACTTGATCAAAAGATGATCGGATAGCACTACGGCTTGTAGAAGTAGTATTCTTCGGTAGACCTGGAAGATCTTCACAAAAATTGGCTTCTCGCGGGCAGAGTTTCGGCTCGGGAATTGCACTTTTCGGGATCTTCGGGGCTTCGGGACTTGCTTCGGGTCTCGGGGTTGATACCGAGGCTTCAGGATATTTCTTGCACGAAAAACGAGGTAAAACGGGAGAAAGGGAAGAGAAAATGAGCAAAAAGGTCGGCTGCCCTCGCATGCTATTTATAGAAGCTGAAGCCTTGCATTACGCTGGGCATAATGCTCAGCTACGCGGGGCGTAGTGCAAAAGCGTCATGGCTTACGTAATCGGAGCACTCAAGTCCGAGGCGATTGATGCACCGGGGTATGTTGGGCGTACTTAACTATGTTGGGCGTAGTGTGGATCAGATCGGTGACTCCTTCAGATATCCATCCGAATTAAAGATTACATAATAAATATTAATTATTTAAAAACTTCAGAAATTCATATCTTCTTCATACGAACTCCGTTTTCGACGTTCTTTATATCCACACGTAGGTGAGACTACGCTCTACAACTTTTGTTTAGACTCCATTGGCTGATTTCGACTTTATTTTTATTATATTATTTGTAGTAGCCGGGACAGGAAAACTCCGTTATAAATTCATAACTTCTTCATCCGACGTCCGTTTTCATCTATCTTTTTACCGTTGGGCTACTATCGACGAGATCTTCAATTCTCGTTTAGATTGTGTCGGCTAAAAACCGCTCGATCTCAAATCAAGTATTCGGGCTGCATACCGCTAAGTTAAAACTTCGAAAAATCATAACTTTCTCATACGAAGTCAGATTTAGACGTTCTTTTTATGTACGCTCTCGGTTTAACGTATCATACGACTTTCGTTTACATTACTAAGGCTAAATATTGATCTATTGTAATTTGACTATTTACGTCACGCAGTGTCGTGTCGGTTCTGTTTCGAAACTTCGACATGTCATAACTTCTTCGTTATAACTCGGATTTCGGCATTCTTTACATATCCGGAAACCTCGTTTCAACTACTACCACATTATCCATAGATATTGGCTTTATCTAACATTTCATTTTGACGCTTATTTTCATCCTTAATTCATTTAAGTCACACAATTAAGCACGAAACACATAATACTCAAATTATACATCTCTATTATTTCAAGATGGGTTACAAAGGTTAACCTAGACTATTACATTGCTATTAATGACAAGCCCAGAAACACGGGCGTTACAGAAACCATAGGTAATTTCGTTGTAGAAAAATAGAACACTGGCGGCGGCAACGTTGATCATGCAACCAGCGGCAGAGAAGTCAGGAGAAAGGCAACGAGAATGAAAGAGCACTCGAGCTGCAATGAACGGAGCCAATTTCAAAGAGATAGATAACTGCAATGTTGATAGAGAAAGAAACGACTACAGATCAGAGGCCGCCCGACGGCGAAGGTTCCATCGAAGGGAGGCAACAACAACATCAAAAGGGGCTGAATCAGAAAAAAGATATGAATAAGTGACCAAATGAGGAGGGGCAGAAGGCTTAGAGATAGGGTCATCTGAGGAGGTAGAAGTAAACGGGACAGTAGAAGAAACCAATGAAAGAGCTCTAGTTTTGTGTCGGTAGCTGTTTTATTATTTAGATGGAAAAGAGAAAAAAAAAAGAAATATATGGAACATAATGAAGGTGCCTCCGACAACTATTAGAGAACGTCGTCGGAGGTGGAAAGCGGTGGCTGTGGGTTGTGGTCAGCTGTATGGTTTTAACCTAGAGCTCTGATACCATGTAAATATATGTGGATTACAAGATTGTCTCTCTAAAAGAGCCCTTGTGGAGAGAAGGAGAACTCCAACATATATAACCACTTATAAAATTATATTGCACTGATGTGACATACATTAACAAAGAACTATTAAGAAATAAATTTTCAACCTCCTTAACTTGCAGTACTGAACTCTCTTTCAAAAAAAACTTGCAGTACTGAACACATACCTTGGGATGATCATAAAAATGTGTTCCAATCTTCAAATATCAAGC
This sequence comes from Lactuca sativa, assembly GCF_002870075.4. Taxonomy (NCBI): domain Eukaryota; kingdom Viridiplantae; phylum Streptophyta; class Magnoliopsida; order Asterales; family Asteraceae; genus Lactuca; species Lactuca sativa. Next base: position 320,922,470 of record NC_056626.2, read on the forward strand.
TTTCCACATTGAATTCAACATCTAATATTGCATTAGATGGGAATTTGGTATCTCAATATTTATGATTTTAAGTGAACTTTAAACACATCCCTATAGCCGCCTTATGTACAAGATCTCTTGCTAATCCTTTGGTTAGATGATCAACTAAATTCAAATGAGTTCTTACAAACTCCACATATATCACACCAATCATGATGAGCTCACGAATCATGCTATGTCTAACACCTAAATGTCTAAACTTTCCATTGTACACTTGACTATAAGCCTTAGCCAAGGTTGCGGCACTATCACATCCGATAGAAATGGTAGATATCGGTTTGGGCCATAATGAAATTTCATAAATCAAATTCCTTAACCACTCAGCTTCTTTACCAGTAGTAGACAATGCAACAAACTCAGACTCCATGGTTGAGTTAGTAATACAAGTTTGTTTCTTAGATGCCCAAGAAATGGCACCTCCTCCAAGAAGAAACACCCAACCACTTGTAGAGGAGTGATCCTCTAAGTTGTTAATCCAACTGGCATCTGAATAACCTTCCAAAACAAAGGGTATCCATAATATGTTAAACTATAATTCATGGTCTCTTTCAAGTACTTGAGTACTCTACTCACAGCTTGCCAATGATGTGAACTAGGATTACTAGTATATCTACTAAGCCTTCCCACATCATATGCTATATCAAGCCTAGTACTAATCATGGCATACATTAGACAACCAATAGCCCTAGAATATTCAAGTTGAGAAACTGGAGATCCTTTATTTGGTAGAAGCTTGAGACTAGGATCTATGGGAGTGCTAACAGGAGAACAATTCTCAAAGTTAAACTTTTTCAATATCTTCTCAATGTAATGAGATTGATAAATTGAAATCCCATTGTTCCTTGTTTAATTCTTATACCAAGAATTACCTCAGCCTCCCCCAGATCTTTCATTTCAAAACTGGATGATAAGAATTTCTTGGTTTTATTAATTTCTTCTAAATCAGTACCAAAAATCAACATATCATCCACATATAAACAAATCATGACTCCTTTACCAGAAGTATCAAATTTGCTATATACACACTTGTCAACTTGGTTTAATGCAAAACCATTAGACAAGACAACACCATCAAACTTTTGATACCATTGTTTTGGTGCTTGTTTCAAACCATATAATGATTTATTTAACTTGCACACTTTGTGTTCATTTCCAGGTATCACAAACCCTTCAGGTTGTTTCATGTATATTTCCTCATCCAAGTCACCATTCAAGAATGCAGTTTTCACATCCATTTGGTGAATCACAAGATTATGTATAGCTCCAGGAGCTAATAATAATCTAATAGTAGAAATTCTGGCAACAAGAGCATAAGTATCAAATAAATCAATTCCGTTCTTTTGTCTAAATACTTGGATAACCAATCTGTCTTTATACTTATCAATTGTGCCATCCACCTTCATTTTTCTTTTGAGGATCCATTTACATCCTAATGCCTTGCAATCAGGAGGTAAATCAGACAATACCCAAGTATTTTTATGCATGATAGAATCAATCTCATCCTGAATTGACTCTTTCCAGAAATGAACATCCCTAGAAGCCATAACTTCATTGAAAGTCTTTGGACACTCCTCAATATTAAAACGATATTGATGTTGAGACACAGTCTCATTTCTTGTTCCTTCAACTAAATATACTTGAAAATCAGATCCAAAATATTTAGCTTTTCGAGCTCTAGTACTCTTTCTAAGTCCAGATACAAAACTTGTACCACCAGAAACATCTTCAGATTGAGTTGTGTTCTTGCTGAAAGATTGTTGAATCATGTCCCTTGGTCTAGGTATAGATGTAAATCTTTCTTCATCAAATATAGCATCTCTTGACTCTGTCACAATGTTTACAGACACAGAGTCATTAGATTCTATAACATAGAATCTATACGCTTTGGAATGCTCAGCATATCCAATAAAGATACATTATACACTTCTCTCACCCAATGTTTTCCTTTTGGGTTCGATGAGCCTTACAGCTGCTCTACAGCCCCAAACTTTGAGATAACTAAAATTTGGTACCTTTTTACACCAAAGTTCATAAGGAGTATTCTTACTCCTTTTATTTAGAGTTCTATTCAAAATGTAACATGCAGTTAACATTTCCTCACCCCAAATCCTTCACTTAATCCAGAATAGGACAACATGGAATTAACCATTTCTTTTAAAGTCCTATTCTTTCTTTCAGCTACACCATTTTGTTGCAGTGTATAAGGAGCTGTGGTTTGATGTATTATTCCAGTTGATTCAAAGTAAACCAGATCATAATACTCACCACCTTTATCAGTACGCAAGAATTTTATTAATTCATTTTTATGAAGCTTAACTTGTTGTTTATAAATTTTAAATTTATCAAGTGCTTCATCCTTAGAATGTAGCAAATAGATATAACAATATCTAGATGCATCATCAATAAAAGTAACAACATACTTTTTGTTTCCAGGGGAAGGTGTTGCATGGAAATCACATAAATCACTATGTATAAGTTCCAACACTTTGCTTTCCCTAACAACGTATTTGAAAGGTTGTCTTGGGATTTTAGTTAGCATGCATGTTTTACATTTTTCATTGTTTATATCAAAATCAGGAATTAAACTTATTTCTGACATGTCTTTTAATCTCTTGTAATGAATGTGTCTTAGTCTAGCATGCCATAAATAAGATTTATTAAAGTTATTGCTAGTACTAGAAGAAGCCATGCAAACAGAATTATCATAACTAGGATAATTAATATTAAGCCTAATCATTCCATTACATACATATCCGAAACCCATAAAAGAACCATATCTTGACAAGATATACTTGTTACTTTCTAATACTTTTTGTAACCACAATTATTTAAAACAACTTCAGACACAAGATTCTTTCGAATCCCCGGTACATATAAAACATTGTTCAGACACAAGCACTTTCCAGAAGTAAAGTAAAGTAAAACAGATCCTAAACCCTTGATTGGTTCAGTTGCAACATTTCCCATTTTCACCACAGATCCATCTTTAATTAGTTGACATTCCTTGAACCAACGAAGATCTTTACATATATGACTTGTTGCTCCCGAATCAACCCACCATGCAACATCATCATCCGGTACATAAAATGCTTCAGAAAATCACAGAAATATAATGCTGAATATATTTAGAATTCTGCATGGAAACAGAAATCTGACCTTGTTGCTTTTCTGGATCCTTGGATCCACTTGGTCCAACACCATCCTTGTTCACTTTATGAAGACGACAATCTTTCTTGAAGTGACTCGGTTTGTTACAATTCCAACAAACCAACTTAACCTTCTTGTTGGAAGACTTGTCATCCTTTCCTTTAAACTTCCTTTTTTTCCATTAGACTTCTTAGGATTCTTTGAACTTTCTCCTTCCACCATGTTCATAGAAGAGGAACCAACTTGGTTCTTGCCTTTTGGATTGTTATCAAGTTCTTGAGTCCTTAAGGACTCTTCAATCCGTAAATGGCTTTCAAGTTGAGTCAAAGTTAATTCCTCTTTGTTATGTTTCAGATTATGTTTAAAATCTTTCCAAGAAGGGGGTTGTTTGTCAATTATCACAACTACAGAAATGACTTCATCAATTTTCAGATTGTGTTGAGCAAACTGTCCCATAATCCTTAACATTTCATGAAATTATTCCATAACAGGCCTGGAGCCAATCATCTTGTAACCCATAAAGTTACTAATAAGAAACTTCTTGCTAGAAGCGTCTTCAGCCATGTATTTGGATTCAATAGAATCCTAAAGTCCTTTTACAGATTCGAAATTTTGATAGATATAAAAAAGAGAGTTAGACATACCATTGAGAATATGACCACAACATATGTAATCATCATTTTCCCACTTTGATCTCCTTCTTGTTGCCTCCAAAGGTCCATCTTCAACAGATTCTGGTAAGACTGACATGGGTATACTCAAAATATACACCACTTTTAGAGTGGTAAGGAGAAAGTGTATCTTCTTTTGCCATCTACGAAAATCTTGTCCTTCAAACTTGTTCAATTTGTCAAACTTACTTGTCATATCCTTCACAGAATCACCACTTGCCATGTTCAATTCGTTTAGGGGTCTTGCCCCTAAATAACAATGTACTTTGAATATTGAAAAACTTGAACAAGTGTGCACTCCTACACCATCCTAACTTGTTCAATATTCAACAAGATCATTTTTGGTCAGCAAATTTAATCCTATTACACTTAAATAATATTGATAATATAATATCACCAACATTTTAAGCTTTATCGAACGGCTGAAATAAGACATAATAGTAAAGTGATTTACTATAGTCATAAAAATATAACTTCCATTTAAAAAAAAAATACATATCTTATTTCTATTTTATAAATTATTTTCATAAATATATCTCTACATAGATATTGTTTGAAGTCGCATATGAGGGTACAAATATATTGTTGTGCAATTTAAGCTACTTTCAATTAGGAACTAATAATTAAAATTTCAAACTATCCAAGTTTTAAACTTGACAGGCATTGTAAATTTCCATCTCAAAAAATACTTATTTTATATCTCTTTTTTCAATTAAAAATGATTATTTTCATAAATATCTCTACAACATAAATGTTGTTTGAACTTTAAAGTGGCTACAAAGATATTGTAGTGGCAGTAATAATTGGGGAGTAGAAAGATAACATAGGCTACGGGGGCTACCTGGAAGTACAGCGAAGTGTGTGGTGGGTCAAAAATAGAAAACCTGACACGTGTACGATGGTGATATTAAGTGCCCGAGATGTATAAAAAAGTAAAAAAGTAAAGAAAGTCAATCAATCAAGAGTTTCAGTCATCTGAGTATTTGTACTGTGGTCTGCACACACAAACAACAATTCCCCATGTGGTCTCTCCTGCTCCTACACTTCACTCTACTGGACTCTACTCTTCTCTCTTTTAACCTCTTCTCTCTTTTAACTTCCCAGGTGAAATTTAGAATCGTTCTTTTTCTTCTTCTTATCCAAAATAGGGTAAAAATACTCTTTTTTACTGATTAGAATACGAGAAATCAAATATCTTTTATATTTTATTTTTATACATCTTTAGATCATGACAAATATTATAATTTAAATAAAATATTAATAAATTTTATGTATTATTATTTTATATAAGTAAAAAAATAGAAAGGTATTTAATTTTTATTTACTATTAGACCATCTAAATAATGGTTGTTAAAATCGCGATCCTAATCGTAGGATGTACGATCTCACATACGTAAATCGATCTAAATCTTACTTAGATTGTTTTTCGGTAAGATTGCGGTAGGATCATAGGATTGGATCCGAAGATCATATGATCGTTAATATATATATATATATATATATATATATATATAATCAAATACTTTTTTAAACTAACTAACTAGAATACCCATTTTGAATTGTTTATCATTAAACAATTTATTAAAAATGTTATTTTTATGTTTTATAGTATTTATTCTTAACTGTATGTTTAATTGATGGATGAATATGTATTTTTTATGTTTTAAAATGTTTTTGGTATGATCTTACGACTCAATTCGATCTTACGAGCACGATTTTTTAAAGCAGAAAACGATCCTATATAAGTTCTCAATTATAACAACTTTGATCTAAACTAGCGAATACTATTCATATTTCAACCATATTACATTAACATTTACAATTAATCCTATGTAGTATAATATCAACTCTTTTTTAATATATATATATATATATATATATATATATATATATATATATATAACATCAATATTCAATTTATATTTTGTAATAAGTTCTTTCATATTAAATAATAAGTTACTATGATTATAATTATTTACAATTTACATAAACAATATCTATTGTTAAAAAAATAATAATTATAATGTATAATCTAAATCCATACTTTATCCATGAAGAACTGAAAAAGAAAACAACGAATGTTTTTTAACATATGAAAAATAATAATTATTATATATACTAATTAATAAGTGGAAATGAATATTGTATTTTTGTATTTCAGATTTTTGATATAAAGGTTTTGAATGTTGACATATTTAGTTTTTATCAATTTGTAATTTATAAAAAAAAGTCTTTGTGAAGTTTGTTTTAACAAAAACAATGATTATGTTTAACAATTGTGTAGAAAATAAATTACAAGAATTGTCCTATAATTTACAGAATATGTTCTTTTGGAGAAATTTTATTATAGAAAGGGTCGATATGTTTAAAAAATTATAAAAGTAATCCCAGAAAATTTATAGATTACATCCGGAGGACCCCCACAATATATTTTCATGTTTGATCCCTATAATTTTTTAGTTTCAAACTTTGGCATAAGACTTTTTCATATTTGCAACTTTTCTCCTTACACTTTTACAGTTACTCAAGTTCCCCCACTTAGTGCGCACAAAACGGGGGGAATAAGTTACTAATTATAATCTAATAACTAAGTCCATCAATAATAAAATCATATATTAAGCATCGAATGATGCGTACATTTTCAAGTCTTTCAAATCTGGAAAGAATAAGTTGCGATGTGGCTTCAAATTTTGATTTGCAAGAAGTTTTTAAGTCGTCTTGTGGAATATCTTATACCGAAGGAAATGGTGATGAAAAAGGTACTTGACATTCTTGCTTACCTAGACATATTAAGATGGAAACCATCCCTTGAATTTGGAAAGCACAAGAAAAATGCCTCCATAGGTGGAGCTCGGTGAGCTCAACACACAGTATATGCATGAAGGTCGGTCCAGGGACGGATGCAGGATTTTACAGTAGGGGTTGCACAGGAGAGTTAGGGGTTGCACGGTAGTAGAAAAAATAAAATTTTCAAAAATTTTCCACTGCAGCCAGAAAAGTTAGGGGTTGCCGGTGCCACCGTGGACCACCCCTAGGTCCGCCCCTGGGTGGGTCACATGTCGTCTTAGAATATATATCAAATAAACGATATTTATCATAGTATTCTTGATAGAGTTTTTTTTATAACTATATGTAACAATTTTCAAGTAGCCTTAACCACAGTAACGTATTGGATTTTAGAACTTTTGCTACACTACTTTGGATTTTATTCGCTTTTCGTCCTTGGATTTCAATTTAGGCTCTTTTTGTCCCTTGATAGAGATTAGTTTTTAGAGTTTTAGTCGATTAATTTACTTTTTAATTTCACTCTCTAAAAAAACTGAAACAATGAAGTTTGACTAGACCTGACCAACATGTTGTACGTGTTGAGTTCGTGTCGTGTCAAGACATTAAACAGGTTGAAATAGTTTGACCCTAACACGACACGTTTAATTATCGTGTCTTGTCAACCCGTTTATTTTCCTGTCGGGTTTCGGGTTAAGTTTAGACCATGTAAATATGTTGTGTCATGTGTCGGATTGAAATATTTTAAAGGTTGGAAAATAGGAATTAAGGATGCAATAAGGAAAAAGTGAAAGATTAGAGTTATGAGATAGAATGACAAAATTTATAGTAACTTTAAAAGGAAAAATGAAAATAGTTAAATTGGGGAGCAAAATGGATAGGTGGTGAGGATGACTAAAATTAAGTAGCTTTGAAAATTTGAATATTACTTCTAATTTATAAAAATATGAAATTTATAATAAACAATATATAATTAAACGGACCATATTCGAGTTGAAAGTCTTGACCCTAACCCTACTCGTTTAATTATCGTGCTGTGTCGTGTTAATCCGTTTATATAAATGTGTCGAAATCTCTAACCCTAACCCTCTAATTTGGTGTCGGGTTCATATCGGGTTTTCGTATCGTATTATGTTTTGTCAGGTCTAAGTCTGACCAACTTGAAGACTCCAACTATGCATGGAAAACTTTCCTAGTTAAATATTAAGGGTCAATCCTATAAAACTGTTTTTAGTATTAGAATAATTATTTTTCTGAGTCAATTTCTTTTTTATTCTATTAAATACTTTTTGAAGTTATATAATTAACTTTTTGATCAATAATGTTTTATTTTGCTTCTGCAATTATATTTAAAGCTTCCTTTATTATTCTTTGAGTACAAATTTAACAGTATTTATATTACAATATATTGATTTTATTTCATGTTATTGTTAATGTTATTCTTAAGTATAATAAATAAATACAAATATTAAAAAAATTGCCCCAAATTAGATGATTGAACTTTATAAAGTGTTTCCTACAAAACCAAGTTATATATGAAGTCAATAATTATATATGTTTTTAAAATTAAGTATATTTATGCTACGTATCGTGTTAGATATATTATGTAATAGTTAATATTTTACAAATTTATTGAATTGTAGATTAGTTTTTTTTTCTTGTTCAATTGTATATAGACTTGATAAAGTATGACACGACATCACAAACCGACCCCAAATTAGAAGGTTGGGGTAAGAGATTTCGACTCATTTAAATAAACAAGTTTAAACGATACGATGCGAAAATTAAACAGATTCGATTAAGTTCAAGAATTTCAACTCGAAGATGATTCGAATATGATATGTTTAATTATATATCCAATTTTATAAATTTTAAAATACAAAATTTTAAAGTGACTTAATTTAATCATTTTCACCACTTATCCATTTTTCTACTCAACTCTAAACTTAATATAAATGTGTTATTCCACATTCCAACTCCAATGTTTCACATTTTCAATTTCACTTCCCCGTAATTTACTTTAAAACCTTTAAAATATTTAAAACCGATATGACACGACATATTTATATGTCTGAACCTTAACTAGAAACTAAATACGAAAATAAACGGGTTGAAACGATACGACACGAACGGATCTGGTTAGGATCAAACCCTCTCTACCCATTTAATGTCTTGACATGATACGTAACCGACAGAAGATGACGCGTTTGCTAGGTCCAATGGTATGGCCATTAACTTGATGGTAAAAAAGGGTCGCGATCTACTGTAACAAAATTGTGGGACCAGTTATAACCAATAATATGTACTCATTTGTAAGACAAAATATAAAGGGATGTATGACATAAAATTTCCCCGCCTAATATGCTCTTTATAAATGATGAAGACCACGACCTCTTTCTTGTTCATGGTGGGATTTAAATTTTTACGTACTAGGTAAAAAGACATGCTACTTTAAGTCATTTTTTACTTATAAGACTAAAAAGTACATTACTAATATATAATTATATAAGAAAACAAATCAAAGTGAAGTAGAACACCAAAGTTATGAAGAAATAACTATTTGTAAATAAAATCAAAGGAAATAAGAACGCAATAATCAATCTATTTCAAAGCACCAAGTTTGATTTTTAAATTTCAAAGTCGAGCACATCAACTTTGTTGATTAATTTGTTTGGTTTATGTTGAAAGATATAATATAAAGAGTAATATACCCAATCTTATAGTAAAAGGGTTTAGTTATTAATTATACTAGTGTGGATTTTTGTTAAAATAAAGGTTAATCGTATAAAAGAAACTACGTTTATATACAAAAATTATTTTGATAACGTTATTATTATTATTATTATTTTACAATTAAGGCATTAAGTTTTCCAAAAATATTAATTTTGACATTATATATTTCAATTTGGTTCAATGTTAACCATTTGATCAATCGACTCAATTAATGATGTGCGCAGTGACATGCCGGTTTTTGATGACGTGACGCTAACAAGGACGATGACATGACATTATGTGATTACCCTACTTTTTGAATGTCAAAATTGAAAAATAAAATAAAATGTGGTGATTTAATTGGAGGGTTGGAGGCCCTTTGCAAGCAAACGTTAAGCGCAAAATAGCATAACAAAATTAGCATCTACATATGTAGTGTCATAATTAGTTTGCATTCCAATCTCCGATATCCTTGATGTCAATATGGGATGCTTTAAAATTAATGGACGAAATAAATTCAATACATTAGATTTTGTGTGTCTATCCATTAAATTTTAAAGAACTTAATATATTGTAAACACCATGAACAGAGTGGACGAAATGAATGATTATATAGCAAGAAGTGTTGTTTTGAGGTGTGGACTTTGTAACAAGTCGACACATCACCAAACAATCTCACATCATCATCCCATGTCAGTGTCACATCATTAAAGACCGATATATCACAATGCACGTCAATTGTCAATTAGGTTGACCGGTCAAATAGTTATCTTTAAAACAAATTATAAAATACAGTGTCAAAATTAGTAATTTTTGAAAATTTAATATCTTAATTGTAAACTAAATAACACTATCTCAAAATCAAAATTTTGTATAAACTTAATATCTTTTATGCATTTTACTCTTGAAATAATAAGAGGTGTTTGAGATGTATTATTTAAAACAAGGGTTTTGTCATAAAAGCCCCCAATTTTACATAAAATAGTTGGTTATGTTCCAAGTCTATTTTTTGATACATTGAAACCCAAAGATATTGGAAAATTGGTTCAAATTTACCCATTACGCGGCTATAGCAGGTAACCCAATTAAAGAGAAGCTGACTCGGTTCATGCATACTGACGTGGATGCCATATCAGCTTCCATAATTAAATATTTCGATATTAAAAAAGAAAATGTAGCTGGTAAAGATCGAACTCGAGCAACCTCCACAAGTTACAAAGCCTCTTACTACTAGACTAGGATGGTTTCTTTGATAAGCTTTCTACCACATTATATTCATTATCTAAAACGTCGGTATTAGTATTATTGTTATTATAATTATTATTATTATATGAACATAAATTTGTTTTCAAATGTATTTATATATATTTAAAATGATATTTATACTTCTAAAATCGTATTATTATTATTATTATTATTATTATTATTATATTATTATTATTACAAATTTATACATTATTATTATTATTATTATTATTATTATTATTATTATTATTATAAGGATATAAATGTATTTCAAAGGTATAAATGTGTTTTAATTTCTATTTTTGTTGGATCTTATTGGAGACATTTATATATAAATGCATTATTATTTTTATTATTTTATATATATAAATACATTTGTATGTGTATTTATATGTATAATTACGTAAAAAAAAATTTATACCTTTAAAAATGTATAAAAACACTTTGTAATGTATAAATAAGTTTGTATAAATATATATATATATATATATATATATATATATATATATATATATATATATATATATATATATAAACATATCCTTTTACGAATTTATACATACTTATTTATATGTATAAAAAATATATCCTTTTATGTAGTTATACATCTTAAAAACGTATTTATACATTTTAAAACATATTTATACATAAAAGTAAAGTTTTTTTTTTTTTTTTTTTTTTTTTTTTTTTTTTTTTTGTTTTTTACATATGACGATCTTTTTTTTACGTATTTATATAAATATGTCTTTATATTTGTTTTTGTGTAAAAATAATTCCATATGTTATTTATATGTATAAAACATTATTTATATAGAAATATGTTTTAAAATGTATAAAATACATATTAAATATATTTAACAATGTATGTATAAATTCATAAAATAAGAATTAATAATAATAATAGTAATAATAATAATAATAATAATAATTATTATTATTATTATTATTATTATTATTATTACAATTATTATTATTATTATTATTATTATTATTATTATTATTATTATTATTATTATTATTATTATTATTATTTAATTTTTATAGAAAATTACATAATAAATACAATATGTTGTGAAGTAAAAACACCAAAGCTCCTTCAGCTTGGTGGTTGAAACGCTCCTTGCTTTATGGTAGACCCGAGTTCGAATCTCCCTCGCTCCCTTTTCAAGGTCGTTGCTTTTTTCTTTTCTTTGATGGAAGTAATGCTAACTTGGAGCCACATCAGCTTCCAACTCCTCAAATTATGTCCCAGTCAACTAAGGTGACCGGGTTTAGAAGGTCAAATTTGGTGACCGGGTTTAGAAGGTCAAATTTGGCCACTGGGCAAAAAATGAACAAAATTTCCGATATCTTAGGGTTTTAATGCATCACAAAATGGATTTGAGACATAACCAACTATTTTATGTAAAATTGGGGGCTTTTATGACAAAAACCCTTAAAACAAAGAGATGTGAATTTACCATAAAGAAATCCACAAGTATTATTCTTGTGTTGTTATATATATATATATATATATATATATATATATATATATATATATATATATATATATATATATATATATATATATATATATATACAGAGAGTGAGAGAGAGAGAGAAAGAGAGCTAGGTTTAAGTATTCTAACTAATTATTGTGCGAATATCGTATGCTATGAGAATGATAAAGAAAATATGTTGTTTGATAATATAAATACATTCAATCTTACATAACTATGGTCATTAACATACATTCTTACTAATTAAATCTTCTTTAAGGTTATTATACACTTATTATTATTATTCTCATTTTTGTAAGAAAGTTTTATTGGGCCGTATTCTGTCAGAATGGAAATGAGTGGAAAACGATGTGCGAGAACAAAAATAAATAATAATTAGCGAGAATGCATGAAAATGACAATATTTTTGGAAGGTTGAACGTATTCACATTGCTAAACAACTTATTCTGTTAATAATTCTCAAAGCATACGATATCCACACAATAATTAGTTACAATAGAATAATCTAAGCATATATATATATATATATATATATATATATATATATATATATATATATATATATATATATATATATATATATATATATATATATATATATTGTAACGCCATGATTTTTCATTTTTTTTTATTTAAAAACAATATTTAACAGATTTTAGCAACTGAAGACTTAATTTGTTTATTAGAGAACATCACCAATGTTACTTAGTTTAAATCTTTAAAAATCAAAACATCAAAATTCAAAGTTTGCAAAACCGATACAAAGAAACACACCAAAACCAAGTATAAAAGAAACATCAACGACAAGTCTCAAACAAATATCATCGCTAAGGAAATACTAAAAGTACTACCCAAAGAGTCCCAACCTCATCAGACCATCAAATCAAGCTACATGTTCTAATGCAAGACCCAAAAACAATAATAAAAGAAAACAAGTGTCAACATCAATATAGTGACTAAATCTCAAGCACATTGGTATGGAAACAAACATACTTCATATATAATGTTTATGTTGGATTAGGTGTCTAAGCCCATAACAATAATGGGTATAAACTTGAATTGATGGCAGCACAGTCCTTTTGGGTTGTCTTCAAATCTGGCAATTGAATAGGATGACTTTTAGAGATAGAAGAATGATTTATTAATTTATTACTTGGTTAATAAATTAATTAGCAATCAAAAGAAATGATTTATTAATGTATTATGGAAATAGTAGATCAATTAGAAATCATATTGTTTAATTAATATTTAATCAGAAATTAATTTAGAATTAATTTTGGGGTTAAAGAAATTAATTATATGTGCAGGTACTTAAGGTAACGATGTTCAATAGTTGAGCATTGGGAAACTCTAGAACCTCCCTAAAAAGGGGGGAACGAAATCTAGAGTGTCTCTAGGGTTTCCTTGGGCTCTAAGGGTGCTTTGGATGCGTTAGGGAGGAAGTTAAAGGATTTGGGTTATCTAGAAGATACCTGCCTTATCCAGTATCTTCCCAACACCTATATAAACACTCCTTAGGGTTGAATTCCATCTAAGCCTACTTTCTAAGAGACTTGGATGAAATTTTGCCTCCTTCCCTCTCTCTCGCTCTTTTTATAGTTTTCCTTGGTTGTTAGGGTTTGTTTGTGAGCCAGTAGAGGCACGACATTTGTGCCGCTTGCTACCAAAGGTTTTCTAGCTTGGATGAAGATTGTTATTACTACATAACAATCAAAGGTATGTTTACTAGCCTGAGTTACAAATTTCGATTATAATATATAATTCCTAGGGTTTCCCAATTGATGTTCAAATACGTGTACGTTCAATTAGAGAAAACATTAGACTGGGACAATTAGGGTGTAACACCTTGTTTTGATTTATTCCTAGGTTGGGGATGGTGATTAGGTCTTGGTATTATCAGGCTTCAGATCCTCAAGGAGTTGGGTTTTGGACTCAGTTGGGGTTGGATAAAGCTATTTTAGATGGTTTGGGAATTCGGTTTGTGTTTCGGAATCTAAGGGCATTTTGGTAATTTGTTAGCTCATACTTTTATAGAAAGCGGATGTTTGTTCGGGATATCATATGGCAAGTATGAATTGGTAATAGTGTAGAGCGTCTCGATACCTTTTTATGGATTTATAGATGAGAGAGTTATGGCCTTTGAAAGAATAAGGGTTTGGGGAAAACCCTAGTACTCATGGCATACCAGGGAGGTATGCAGGGCGTACTGATGCAAAGCCGGTTACACAAGGCATAGTGTAGAGTACGTGCAGTGTAGGTATGAGGTTTGGGTCGGGGTGCAAGACCACGTACGTTGGGCGTACGAGGTGGTACGTTGGGTGTATGAAGGGCATATTAAAAACCTTAATTTTAGGGTTGTACCCTATATAAGCATAATGTTAGCCTGTTTCCCCATTTCATAACTCACCCCCACCCTCTAAAACCCTAGAAATCGTCCTTAAGCCTTCATGGTGGCATCTCTAGCTTTTGGTGTCCATTTTTGGTGTATTTGGTCTATTTCTAAGAAGATGGAGCTTGGTGCAAAGATGGGAATCAAGGAAGAGCTTATGGATCTTGCTTATGTGTCTCATTTCCAACTTGTTAGAGGTAAAAAGCTTTGAACTTGATCATTGATTTCTTAGATCTACCATTTATGAGTTTTGGTTCATTTTGGTCCCATGAATAAGATCTAATGGTCTTGATTCCATTCTAGGAGCTTTGATTTGCCCCTCTTAGTGTTTCTGAGGTTCAAGGTCGATAAAGTTGGTAACCTTAGAGTTTAGATCCATCCATACAAGAGTTGGGGCCATTTTCATGATAGTATAATGTTATATTTTGAGTTTGGGTTCATTTGGGGCATGCAAAGTGACCAAGTCAGTGGCTTTATAGGTCTAGACATTGTTTAGGACTCAGATCTATGGTTTGAACCTTTGGGCTAGGCATTAAGTGCTTAATGGAAAAAGTGGGCTTAATAGAGGAGTATGCTGGGTGTACAAGCCTATACGCACAATGTACAAGCCATCAAGCGTGGACGCACAACATACAGCTGGGTACGCCATGCATATTTAGTAAGAATGGACTTCGCATTTATGGGCCTCGCTTTGGGCCATTTCTTGGACCTAGTTTTTGTGGGCCTTTGTGGGCCATCTGAAAGGAGGCTTTTAGACTAAGGAAATTATTGGGCTTTACGGTAAGGCCCATTGGAGAGGTCTGGGCCCAATTTGGAAATTTGGACAATACTTGGGCTTTGGAATAATTATCGCTTAAGGTGCCATCAGAATGCAAAGTGTATCGGGCTAGAAAGGGGCTTGGTCCAAATTTGGAAATTTGGGCCATTGGTTGATTTATCGGTCTTTGGGCCTTTCAGATTGTAAGTTTGGGTCTTAGATTTGGATAAGGCTAAGTTAGGGGTAAAATGGTCTATTTACCCCAGGTATGGAGTTATGGTTATGTATTGGAGCCCAATTGTTAATTGGGTGTTGTTTTGCTATTGATACTCAGTGGATCTACTAGCCAACAGCCAAGAGTGTTTCTGTATGATTCAACAGTGCTAGGTGATTCTTTTCACTATATCCTTGGGTCAAAGGCACCAATGGCGTCCCATTACGTGTTATATGGTATGCTAGTTATCTCTGTGATACTTGCATGGAAGACCCCGAGAGCGGAGGGGGGGGGGGTGGAGCCCATGTTAATTGGATGTCAAACCAGGGGGGGAGCCCATGGCATAATTGATAAAGACTATAAGGGAGCCCATGGCAACTATATATATATGAATGATAATCTGTGGTTGTATGTGGTATGGTATTTTTGAGAACTCACTAAGCTTTATGCTTATAATTTTCAGTTAATGTTTCATGTACTCCGGTTTTCAAATGGAAGAGCTTGGGATGATTATAAAGCACACACCACTTGTTTCCATATTCTATGAATTACTCTGGTTTAATGATGTTTTGCTAAATATTGGTTACTCTGGTTTTATGGAAACAATATGTATTAACGATTTATTAATCTAAAAATAATTTTTTTATGTCATGATTTTCGGGACGTTACAAGTTGGTATCAGAGCCTTAGTTTGAGGGATTCAGACGTACTCTCGGGTGTGTCTGAACTTAAACTTAGGATTGGTAAAGTTTTCAAAAGAAAAAAATATTTTCAAGAAAAGAGTTTCTAAGATAAGGGAAGGGTGTGATGCATGCAATCAACCGAGCTCAAGTAAGTTTTTCTAGAATACCCATACATGTTATTTGTTATGATTTGATTAATGAATCTATGACTTGCATGCTAGTGCTGATTAGTTAGTGGTAGTTCGATATCATATGTGATACCGTGTTGCGTTGGGTGTATTACATGCGATGTTGTGATGAGAATATCTATTGGAATTAGTAATTGCTAAGTGTATGCTTTAAAAATTGTATACGGTTAGGATCTTATAACCCAAGAATAATTGATTTGGATTTATTTCCTGTTCGTTGTCTGGTTGTGGTCCTAGGGTAGATTCTATTATTGGACAGTCTATGTGATCCTGTTCTGTGTATAATTTGCATGCATAAGGCAACCGACAGTAAGGGTGGAATTTCTAGCATAAGTGGTGGTATGTAGGTTGAGTGTTATATGATAGTTCTATGGATTGGAGTGTTACTGCATGAATGTTGCTTGCTTTGTGCTTTGTGGAACTCTTAGATGATGGGAGTTAGCTACTAAGTGAATATGATGGTATTCATGAGGTGGATGACTGGCATTATGAGGACTTCTTCAACAGCTGATGGCAGAGTGAGGTCGGGAACCTAGGTGAGCCTAGGGAGTGCTGCAGTGGTTGTAGTCACATTGTTTAGTGAGCTTTGGTGCATTAGTGGAATGGGTGACTTAGAGGATTTAGGACGATTCGTGAGGAAAGTATCGATAGTTGTGGAAGGTTGTATTGGTCCCATACTACTGAAAGCACAAGATCCACACTCGATCATCGAGATTCTTGGAGAATCTAGAAAGCTTGGGGAAGAGAATCCCTGATTATGTTATGATCTTCTGCATGGTTGTATTTCAGTTTGGTGATGAGCTTCCAGGAAGGAGGTTTAGGTTCTTGTTCTGGCTCAAGTAAGGGTACTGAGCCGATTAGCGAGCAAATGTAAGAATTCGTCTCATCGGAGACTACCCGCAGTGTTTTGGAGAAGACTTATATGATTTTGGTTCGGTCAAGGAGGGTTTTTGGAGATCTTGGATGAGCGTATGGGAGTGTTCTGTGCTGAGGTTATGGATATCGTTGGAGCTCACACTCTTTCTTTCTGTGAATTTCGTGCTTATGAAGCTCCTACATTCTATAGGGAGAGGGACCCTATAGGAGGCGGTTAGCGGTTATGGCTAGCACATTCAGGAAAATTTTCTGACCGAGGAGGCGAAGGTTAGATATACTTCCTGCCTATTGATGTTCAGGGTGTGGGATTGGTGAGAAGATATTGGTCGTGAGGTGGGTGATAATGCTATTGATACTATGTCAAGAGATGATTTATCGATCAGGTCAAGCGCATATAGTGGCGAGTCTCGGAAAGGGACCCAAGACTTCTGATTAGGGTTTGAGAGGCCAGCAGGGTCGGGGTCAGTGCAGAATGTGTGGGAAACTGCACGATGTCGTTGTCGTTAGGGATTGTCCTCAGGGGAAAGCCCGTTACGTTTTCTCTACGACTAAGTGGGCCACAAGAGGGTTGTCCGTGTGAGGAGAAGGGGAGGAGCAGTGAGTGCACCTGCTTCGACTATTTTACAGATCCCTGATAGTTGTGAGGATATGGAAGGAGCCTCAACAGAGAAGAGCTGATCATTGCAATGTCAAGCATGGGAGTTCCATGCTCTGTCAGGTGATCTTGCGGGCAGGTTATCTTTTGTGTCCTTTTCGGTTATTATCAATTTTCATGTTTCTTGGGATTCGATATTGATTTGGGTAAGCATAATCTTACGTTTATTTCTCTGTTACCGTTAGGGTTTATTTTTGAGAATTGATTTTTGTGACAACCCGAAATTTCTATTCTGAACAACCATTCACTTCAATAGAAGTAAAAACTATTTCTGCTAACTTTTAAGCTTTTTGGAGTCAGTTTGAGTGTTCTAAAGCCTAGTACTGCAAGAGATAATTGGATAGAGGATACTTTAGGGTAAAGTGTGCAACTTTTAAGTTCCAAAACTCCATGAATTTGGAGTTTACGACCCAAATGGTATTATTGAGGCCGTAAACCCTAAGGGATATATAAGTGACACTTAGTCATTTTTATCATTTCCACACATTTTCAAGTTAGAAACCATTTCTCTCTCAAGTATCATCCAGTTCTTCCTCAAGAAAGTAAGTGTTTTCTTCCTTGTTTAGTTGATATACTTCATCATCTAGTGATCTTACATGATTTCATCCATGAAATCATTCTATTTGTTAAGATCTTCAAGCATTCTTCAAAACACCAAGAACACACACTAGTGTTCTTGGACCTTAAACACCCAATCAAGCTTCTATATTGTAAGTACACTTGTCCTAGCTTGTCATGTACTTGAATGAATTTTTTTACACTTAGAAATAACCAAGAAATCATAAGATCAAAGGTGTTTACGGCTAAGGCATGTTCTTGGGCCGTAAACCCTTATAAGTGGGGCAAAGTGCACACTAGTCCCTTCCTTGGCCTTGGATACTAGTCTAGATCACTTCCTTGAAGTGTTCAGGACCTTAAACATCATAGAAACCAAGTCCACATAGAGTTTACGGTAGTAAACTCATAAGGAAATGGTCCTTAGGCCGTAAACTCTATAAAAAGGTGATATTGTGCCCATAACGCTTCCTAAGGCTTGGACTTGATCATAGAATGCTTACTCTTGACTTATAAGACCTTAAATCACCAAGTGGCACTTATTACCATGAGTTTATGTCCATAAACTAATGGGGGAAATGACCTTAGGCCGTAAACTCCATAAGGAGTGGTCCTTGGGCCATAAACTCCAATGCCATGCCATGCAACCTTTAGATGCAACCCTTTGGTACCTATAGAACTTGAATCAAAGTGTTTCCATGTCCTAGGGTAAATTAGTTAATTAGTTGTTAAATGACTAATTGGATACATATATGTGTTATTATATGTTATTTAGGATCATTGTGTGTGTTCAAGTCTTCACTTGACACCTAGCACCTTATCCGACACTTCCATCCAATCCACTCACTATAGGTGAGTTCATACCCCTTAATTAACCTTTTAAAATATTTAAAATGCTTTTATGGGGGGTGGGGGAATACAAGTTGAATCATACTAGTTATTATATCAGTAACATGTGATTAATAAGTAGCATACAAATGGATTTACTACACTTTTAGCTGTTTTACTCAATATACTACTTCAAAATGATTTCTCAAAACATTTTTACATGTTAAACTCTTTATCAAACTGCCTTACATACTGTATCTTTCCTTTCAAACTCTGTTAAAATTGTGTTTCAAACAAAGGATTTCTTATACTTTAAGTTGTTCTTATCAAACAAAATGCTTTTAAATCATTTTATAAACTGACACCAAGTCATCAATTCTTATTGATTAAACTTTTCAAAGGTTTTACAAAACTTCTTTTAAACTTTTATATTGTCAAATGCATGCTTGTATATAATGTATACATACATAGACATAAAGGTTCTATCAGTCAATTCAGTACATTTGGGTAGCAAAGGCATATTTTCGGTCATACATGTACATTACTAGTAACTATAATAGGTATAGTTAGGAGATACTACTTATTATTCCTAGTATAAGGAATCACACAAAAGTCAGTTCATTCATGAGTCTATACAAATATATTACATACTATATGAAGAGATACTATTACATACTATATGAAGAGATACTATTACATACTATATGAAGAGATACTATTACATACTATATAAAGAGATACTATTACATACTATATGAAGAGATACTATTACATACGATACTGGATTGACAATTCTACACCCGATTGTTAGCTACAGTGGGAAAATGCACATCGACGGATGTCTACGGTTGTACTGTTCGGCGAGTTACCACGCCGTGTTTATCGTAAGACAAAAGGATACGATTGCAATAATTATATTATTTTTCTTATTATCTTTATTTTGTGACACATTCACATAATCGATGAGGTAGACTAGATTTTAATAATAATAGTTGTATAAGGGAAAAACCTTCATTTTTGCAGAGGTACAAACCTTCAAAACAGTCGAATGTTGGTAGAAGACTACTTTTTATACTAGTCGAGTGAATTTGGAGTTAAGGTCACTTATTCGAAGGCCTATCCTGTTTTGATTACCTATAATTGGTATGCACTTTACAAATAGTGAAGTAACTAATGAAGATTATCTTATAATTATCTAGTTAGTTCGTCTAATAATTAGTTCCTTACCCCAATTCTTGCGTAGATAACTTGGCTGGACTCCATCCCCACGGCGATCCATACCTTCCGAATGAAAGCAATGCTGGATGGTTTGGAAAAGAACCAGAGGATGATCATCCAATCCCTTTGGATGATCACCATGCTTAAGACTTTTCGGATGGTGCTAACTCTGAGCCCAAGGTTGAGAACGTACCCCCGGTAGCTCCCATTCCAAATCCTAAATCTCGTCCGGCTTTTCAGGGCCCGACGCCTCCTTGGGTAGAATTCTTGGAAACATGGAGCGAAGAGCAAGATCAACCTATGCCGTTTAATGGAGACCGAAGCTTCTACAACTTAGCGAAGGGGGCTCAGCAGACAAAGTTCTGCCAATCCTGGTCCGTAGAGTTGCCCGAAACGAAATTTAGGGCAAGGCGGCTCTCCATTGTATCGCAGAGGTTGATGCCAATGCAGGAATGCATACCCTCCACACCAATCGCCTTGAAAACACTCGTGAGAGATCTGAGATAGACCACGAGACCCTGCTGCAAGCACTAGCTGAAACTCGAGCCGAAGTCATAGAGCTCCGAGTATGCCAGAGGGTGTACGAAAGATACCTTCTTGATATGGAACGACAATTGGCTGAACTGAGAGTTCACCAGAGGAATGCCCGTCACCAGTAGGAGATGCTTTATTTTCCTTCCTTGTTTTAAGGAACCGTTTTCCTGTCTATGTCCTATGTAGCACTTTTCTATGTAACTATCTTGTACTGTAAGTACTTTTGGTTAAGCCTTTCTGCTGTCAAAACTTTTCTACTCCGGATGTGATGTAAGACCTACTACAAGGTCAATTTTCCCAAAATTATTACATCATGAAGATCAATGATATTGGCAGTCGGCTAAATTCCGTTTCACCCTTTGTTCAAATACTTTCAACATACTATCGTTGGAGTCTATCTGAAACTCACTCTAGTCAAGTTATTGGACTAGGGTAATTTAGCTCATGGATCATTTCCAATTCTCTTTAGAAGGTTGAATCATGCTATCCACCAACCAATGGTACCCTGGGTTGGATGAAAAACGTCTTGTGACCATTCTATGAACTTACTTCAACTCTTTACAAGGACTGCATCATAGGGACGTAGATCAAACCCTCGTGAAGATACTTCTACTCTTTACCTGAATGATCAGAATACATCTAGGTTCAACCATAATCTCTCACGAACTAATTTTCTTTTCGTGTAATAGAATCATGCCGTCGAAGAAAAGTAAACAACCCATCAACCAAAAACCAACTCTTCAGATTGACGCAGCTACCTTTCAAGCTGCAGTCTCAGCTACCGTGACAGCTGTCATGACTCACCTTAACGCTAACAACGCAAATGTTAGCGGGATTGTTAGCAATCATTCCAATAAAAGTAACAACCAAGTACGTCAACATGTAACAAACTACCACGAAACTCCGAATCTTAAACCCAAGAGTAACAAACGAAAGTTCTGGGATAGAATTAAAGACAAATCACCCCAAGGGACGAGCAAGGGACAACAACCTGTGGCAGCCATCACGGTCACGATGTATGTAACTCCTACTACCATCCCTACTGGTATCCAAGTTATCCGTAACCCAGCCAGACAGTATGTTGGAAACCTACCAAAGTGCAATAAGTGCAACTTCCATCATCTAGGTAGTTGTCGTCTGTTACACTGCAAGAACTGCAACAAGGACGGACACATTACCCGCTTCTGCACGACTCGTATCCAACACATTACTTCAACCACAAATGTCGAAATTTCTCGGATATTCCATTTATGTGGGATGGTGGCACACTTCAAGAGGGACTGCCCAACAGAGAAGAATGACGGTGGAATAGGAGGAGTTTGACCTGAGAATGGAAAAAGGCAACAAAGGACCCTACTATAATATAGGTACACTTCCAATTGGCAGTAATTAAGTATGCTTTCAAACTGTTAAAAACTAGTGCAACTCTAGTCTTATCTTTTGCGAGATCCCGTTGGTCAAGGGACTCTCGTGCTGCGTATACTTGCTTTTTGAAGTATACCTTATTCGCAGAAGTAGTCTTGTAGTTAATCTAAAGTACTAAAAATCTGTTAACAGTTGAACTGTTGTGTTTTATTTGTAACATCGTTTATGATCTAAGTCTAATGCCTCTTATTCCGAGTAGTCTGACATTATCATACAACTTGGGTCAATTCGATCCTCACAATACCAGTTTCGTGCGCACATCTCTTTCTCCGTAATCACCTTTCTAGCAAAGCCGTCAATCCAGAACTCCAAGATACTCATGTGTGGGATATCCTTTATTTCATAACCTTCCTGAAGAAACCTCAACAAACCTCCCCGGAATACCACTCGTACAGTACGTCAAGTTCAATCCAAAGACCCTTACGTTTGATCTATCGCTGAAGAATGTATACACAAGGGTGGTATATAATCAAGGTTCTATAGGTTTAGAATTGATAATTCTGCTTTAACTTCTTTTCCTTGTTTGGATGTGAGCTTAAATAAGAATCATTTATTCGACCACCTTTTCAATCTTAATTATTTTCGACTCGTATACACGAGACTATGATCGATAAACCATGTAGGACTTCTAATATAAACTTCAGGATGGAGACTGCTGAAGACTACGAGTGATCATACCAACATGCGAACAAACTTAGAATCCAATCAAATGCTACCCCTGTAACCAAATTGACCTATAGTCTAGCACCTATAGGGATGCAAGAGCTATCCGGTCAAACTTCTCAAACTACTCAGCAATGGCTTATGAAGATCGAGCTCCTCACCCTGGGGAGTTCTAGTCTAGTTTGTCAAGAAGAAAGACGGATTGTTTAGTATGCGCACCGACTTTAGAGACCACGACAAGATTTCCATTAGGAATCATTACCCTCTGCCTCGCATAGATAGATCGTTTGACCATCCGCAAGGAACGAATTACCCTTCGAAGATGGATCTGAGATCCGAGTATCATTGGTTACGAGTGTTAGAGGAGGATGTCCCGAGCATTCTTGAACCTAATGAATAGGGTATGCCGTCCTTACTTGGATCAGTTCGTCAACTTCCTTATAAATGACCTAATTATCTACTCACGTAGTAAGAAAGAGCATAGAAGCATCCAAGACTCAACTTACCCCGCGAACTCAGTAATGTACATTCTACCTTCCACGTCTCGAACTTAAAAAAGTGTCTGTCCGACGAGACTCTTTTAATCCCACTAGACGAGATCGAGATCAACAAGAGCCTCAACTTCGTGGAAGAACCGTAGTGACCATGGACCGAGAGGTCAAGAATACGAAGCAAATCCGCTTCCCAGTAGTGAAGGTTCGCTTAAATGCCAAGCGAGGACCATAATTCACTTGGGAGCGAGAGGATTAGATGAAACTGAAATATCCTTGTCTTTTTACATAGTTATTTGTAACTACTGATTTGTTTAAACTATAATTTCGGGACGAAATTCCTTCTAATGGGGGAATGATGTGACAACCCAAAATTTCTATTCTGAACAAGCATTCACTTCAATAGAAGTTGAAACTGTTTCTGCTAGCTTTTAAGTTTTTTGGAGTCAGTTTGAGTGTTCTAAAGCCTAGTACTGCAAGAGATAATTGGAGAGAGGATACTTTAGTGTAAAGTGCGCAACATTTAAGTTCCAAAACTCCAAGAATTTGGACTTTACGGCCCAAATGGTATTGAGGCCGTAAACCCTAAGGGCTATATAAATGACACTTAGTCATTTTTATCATTTTTCCAGATTTTCAAGTTAGAAACAATTTCTCTCTCAGGTATCATCCAATTCTTCTTCAAAATATTCAAGAAAGTAAGTTTTTTCATCCTTGTTTAGTTGATATACTTCATCATCTAGTGATCTTACATGATTTCATCCATTAAATCATTCCATTTGTTTAGATCTTCAAGCATTCTTCAGAACACCAAGAACACCAAAAACACACACTAGTGGTCTTGGACCTTAAACACCCAATCAAGCTTCTATCTTGTAAGTACACTTCTCCTAGCTTGTCATGTACTTGAATGAACTTGTTTACACTTAGAAATCACCAAGAAATCATAAGATTAAAGGTGTTTATGGCCAAGGCATGTTCTTGGGACGTAAACCCTTATAAGTGGGGCAAAGTGCACCCTAGTCCCTTCCTTGGCCTTGGATACTAGTCTAGATCACTTCCTTGAAGTGTTTAGGAACTTAAAAATCAAAGAAACCAAGTCCACATAGAGTTTACGACCGTAAACTCATAAGGAAATGGTCCTTAGGCCGCAAACTCTATAAAGAGGTTATATTGTTCCCCTAATGCTTCCTAAGGCTTGGACTTGATCATAGAATGCTTACTCTTGACTTATAAGACCTTAAATCACCAAATGGCACTTAGTACCATGAGCTTATGACCGTAAAATCATGGGGGATATGACCTTAGGCCGTAAACTCCATAAGGAGTGGTCCTTGGGCCATAAACTCCAATGCCATGCCATGCAACCTTTAGATGCAACCCTTTGGTACCTATAGAACTTGAATCAAAGTGTTTCCATGTCCTAGGGTAAATTAGTTAATTAGTTCTTAAATGACTAATTGGATACATATATGTGTTATTATATGTTATTTAGGATCAATGTGTGTGTTCAAGTCTTCACTTGATACCTAGCATCTTGTCCGACACTTCCATCCAATCCACTCACTACAGGTGAGTACCCCTTAATTAACCTTTTAAAATATTTAAAATGCTTTTATGGGGGGTGGAGGAATACAAGTTGAATCATACTAGTTATTTAATCAATCACATGTGATTAATAACTAGCATACAAATGGATTTACTACACTTTTAGCTGTTTTACTCAGTATACTACTTCAAAATGATTTCTCAAAACATTTTTACATGTTAAACTCTTTATCAACCTGCCTTACATACTGTATCTTTCCTTTCAAACTCTGTTAAAACTGTGTTTCAAACAAAGGATTTCTTATACTTTAAGTTGTTCTTATCAAACAAAATGCTTTTAAATAATTTTATAAACTGACACCAAGTCATCAATTCTTATTGATTAACCTTTTCAAAGGTTTTACAAAACTTCTTTTAAACTTTTATATTGTCAAATGCATGCTTGTATATAATGTATACATACATAGACATAAAGGTTCTATCAGTCAATTCAGTACATTTGGGTAGCAAAGGCATACTTTCGGTCATACATGTACATTACTAGTAACTATAATAGTTATAGTTAGGAGATACTACTTATTATTCCTAGTATAAGGAATCACACAAGAGTCAGTTCATTCATGAGTCTATACAAATATATTACATACTATATGAAGAGATACTATTACATACTATATGAAGAGATACTATTACATACTATATGAAGAGATACTATTACATACTATATAAAGAGATACTATTACATACTATATGAAGAGATACTATTACATACGATACTGGATTGATAATTCTACACCCGATTGTTAGCTACAGTGGGAAAATGCACATCGACGGATGTCTACGGTTGTACTGTTCGGCGAGTTACCACGCTGTGTTTATCCTAAGACAAAAGGATACGATTGCAATAATTATATTGTTTTCCTTATTACCTTTATTTGTGACACATTCACATAATCGATGATGTAGACTAGATTTTAAAAATAATAGTTGTATAAGGGAAAAACCTTCATTTTTGCAAAGGTTTGAACCTTCAAAACAGTCGAGTCTTGGTAGAATACTACTTTTTATACTAGTAGGAAATATGAGATTTTCTAGGGTTTTCATACTTATACAAACTTTTCCTCAAAACAATTACAAGACTTTCATTACAAGTTTTTGCAAATCGATGACACTAAAATACTTATGAATTCACCAGCTTTATGCTGATGTATGCTTTCAAAATAACTTGTATTCTCAGGTCTCCAGTAGACAGGTACGATGACCAAGTTTTGCAGAAGACGGAGCAGTCAAGACTCGTCTTTTATTTTGATTACTTATTTTCATGTCTTTTTCTATGTAAGAACATACATGTATTAAAATCTTACTATTAATGCAATGGATGATGTTGTTGCTTGCATACTACTTTACATTGTTGTGATACTTTACATGACGTCCTCTGCCCTAGAATATTTCCACCGTTCTTGGTTTTGGGGTGTGACAATTTATATCTTTTGCATGCCATGAATCATTAGTGGGTTATTGAGGAGTTGTATCTTGTGTAGCGGATTCCAATGTGTTCGGTTGATATTTTGGGTTTGGTCGAGATTGGTTCAGGGGAGATTGTGTGGAAGGTATATGGTCATGATTAAGTGAGTTAGCTCTCTAGTAATTATCTGGGTTCAGTGGTTATAGTATATGTTTCAGTGAGAGTGAAGGTTGCCTATGGAAGAACTTTTGGGTTCAAGTACTACTATTTCTATAAGTAGAGCGGTGGTAGGAAGGTGGTAGTGTCTTCTGCATGGGTTGTTTGATCATCGGAAGTGTCATATGAGTTTTATATTCATATGGCTAGTAGTCAGTTAGAATTCAATAATTCTTTGAGAATGGAAGTTGGGATAAGGATTCGTCGGTTCAGAGCAAGGGTTATTGTTTTTAGTCTACAACGTTTGAGATCGGGAAATTGGTATGGTATCATGGGAGGTGATCTGGATTATCTGGTGGGTTTAGATTTCAAAGGTATCCATCAGGGTTTCGGGAATTGGGTGATAAATGAGTTTGGCTAGCAACAGAATGTTAGTATTGATCAGCGCAGGGTATGGGCGGTTCATGCTATTTGAGGGAGAGTTAAGTGGCGGTTCAGATTGAGGTTTTGGTGGTAGGGGGTTTAGGAAACTCCCGAGTACAGGTCGACATCTCCATTGTTATTCATATTAGGCTGTGAGTTTCGAATGCTTGAACCGAACTCCTAATTGGTTGCAGGATTTGGCTTAGGATGCGTGGTATTGTGTTGGTTTGAGTATGGTAAGGCCATGAGTGGTAATCATGGTCGGTTGGAAGTGTTGTAATACTATGATGGGATCGCAGCAATCACCAGTTCGAGGTAAACTATTATTATAAATGGTCAAGTATGATGGGGAGCCAGTTCATGCCTTAGGCACGTCGGTCAGGGTTGTCGAGGAGTGTTCTCTGTTTTGGGTTGAGATCCATTGGGGTCCGGGTCGAAGTCGGGCCTGTATAGCTTTAGATTATTAGGACCCCTGGGGCGATGCCCATATGATTATGGTAGATCAGGCAGGTCCTGCTATAGAACGTTGGGTCAGGGCATTGGATCTTGAGTTGCATGATCATGTGGGGGATCAGTATGTAACACATAGGAATTTAGGCTGGGTACCCTTTCTTTTTGGATTCTTGGGAACCTAGTGGTTGGACCAGGTGCGAGACTGGTAGTCTTAGAGATGGTTTCGGAGTAATTATTTGTCGTTCAAGTGAGGGGTGTCGGGAATCAGAAGGTTGTGGTGTGAGATGCAAGTGCAGATTCATGAATCTCGGGTTGTGAGTGGAGTATTGAATTGATTTTGGGTAAAATATTGAGTCGGGTATCGCACGATTTTTGTGCAGGATTTCACTTTAGTGGAATAAGAATTGGGGGTATCTATATGCCAAGGTCGTCAATTGTAGGGTTCAAGGGTAATGAATGGGTTTAGTTTTGATAGTAATTGAGCTGTTGTGTTGTGTCTTAGGTTAGTTTTGCCTGCGAGAGGGCCTCAACGTGTTTGGAATTAGGAGAAGGTAGGACGTTGGAGACCGGGTATGTTATGAGACTGCAGTTGGTCTCAGGGAATTCTTTTAGCAGTAGGTTTCATGTCAATATGGGTTGGGGTATTATTTCTAGATATGGTTGCTCTCAGAAGTCGTGGGGTTACTGTGTTTGTATGTCGTTTGGCTCAACCATCGGGTTGGATTTTGGTGATTTCAGTTAGTTGGTAGACAAGTTGGGACCAGGGAGGTATCGGCTACCTTTGGGAAGTAGATAGCTGGCAGCAAGACGAGTTGGAGTGGTTTCAATGATTTGAGCCTCGTGTGAGAAGTCGCTTGTATTTCAGGGTATATGTTAAGTCGCTTGTAGTTGGATTAAATAATCTCAGATTGGTTGATTGGACTCTATTGCGCGGCTCTCGTATGAGTCTAATCGTTGCAGGGAGGAATCTTTTACTCGAAGGATTATCCGAACCTTCTCTCAAGTGTAAGTATTTTGCAGCTGTATATGATCAGTGGTTTTGTTCCAATGGAAGCATCAAGATAATCCGGGCTGGAAGTATTGTGTTAGTATGATATTCATGAGGAAATGGTATGATAGTGGTTCGGTGTGGGCGGTTTGTCAAGAAGGCAGACCAATTTAAGGTTTCGAGTTTCAGGAAAGATAGAAGTGGTTCTCTTCAAGGGGGTTTAAGGTTCGTTCTTTTTCAGGTTTGGTAAGTTTTGCTAGGGTTGGTTTTGGTTGCCTTGGGAAGGATGTAGTATTCTCCGGTTGTGGTGGTGTTGTTCAGATTGTTGGACGTGTTGGGAAAGGTAAGGACGTATTTCGAGGATGAAATCTAATTTAAGTGGGGAAGAGTTGTAACGCCTTGTTTCATTATGTTCCCAGGTTGGGAATGGTGATTAGGACTGGGTATTATCAGGCTTCGGATCCTCGAGTAGTTGGGTTTTGGACTTAGTTCCGGTTGGATAAGGTTTTTCAGATGGTTCGGGTATTCGGTTTGTGTATTGGATTCTATAGGCATTTTGGTAATTTGTTAGCTTGAGCTTTTATGGAAAGCAGATGTTCGTTTGGGATATCATATGGCAAGTATAAACTGATAATAGTGTAGAGTGTCTCGATACCTTTTTATGGATTTATAGATGGTCGAAATTGGAGTTGTATCGAGAGAGTTATGGCCTTCGGAAGAATTAGGGTTTGGGGAAAACCCTAGTATGTGGGGCGTACCAGGGAGGTACGCGGGGGTATTGATGCGAGTCCGGTTACGCAAGGCGTAATGTAGAGTACGCGCAACGTAAGTACGAGGTTTGGGTCGGGGTGCGAGACGTCGTATGTTGGGTGTACAAGGTGGTATGCTGGGCTTACGAAGGGCAGATTGAAAACCCTAATTTTAGGGTTGTACCCTACATAAGCATAATGTTAGCCTTTTTCTTCATTTCCTAATCAGCCCCCACCTCTAAAACCCTAGAAATCGTCCTTAAGCCTTCATGGTGGCATCTTGAGCTTTTGGTGTGGAGCTTGGTGCAAGGATGGGAATCAAAGAAGAGCTTATGGATCTTGCTTATGTGTCTCATTTCTTTCTTGTTGGAGGTAAAAAGCTTGGAACTTGATCATTGAGGTCTTAGATCCACCATTTATGAGTTTTGGTTCATTTTGGTCCTAGAATGAGATCTAGTGGTCTTGATTCCATTCTAGGAGCTTTGAGTTGCCCCTTTTAGTGTTTTTGAGGTTTAAGGTCCATAAAATTGGTACCTTTAATGTTTAAATTAGGTCTATAAACGAATCAAACGAATATGAACAGGGGTTGTTCATGTTTGTTCATTTAAGTTAGCCGAACAAATGAACGGACACGAACGGATAAACGAACGAGTTTTCTTGTTCATGTTCGTTCGTTTAACAAATTACATTGTTCATGTCCATTCGTTTATGTTCGTGAACAAGTTAAAAAAACATAAACGAACGATAGTAAACGAACAAAGTTCAAAAAAACATAATTGAACATATATGAACATATAATATAGTAATGTAATTAGACACGATTAAGCATATATGAATATAAAATGAACTTATATGAACAAACATAAACGAACTTAAATGAACAACATAAAAGAACGTTCATGAATATAATTGAACGGACAACACCATTGTTCATGTTCTTTCATTTAACTAAACGAACGCGAATTTATGTTCGTGTTCATTCATTTATTAAATAAACGAATATAAATGAACTTCCCGCCGAACGGTTCATGAACTGTCCGCTAACCGTTTAGTTCATTTACAACCCTAGTTTTAATCCATCCATGCAAGAGTTGGGGCCATTTTCATGATAGTGGAATGTTATATTTTGAGTTTGGGTTCATTTGAGGCATGCAAAGTCACCAAATTAGTGACTTTATAGGTCTAGACATTGTTTAGGACTCAGATATGTGGTTTAAACCTTTAGGCTAGGCATTAAGTGCTTAATGGAAAAGTGGGCTTAATAGAGGAGTATGCTAGGTGTACAAGCCTGTACGTGCAACGTACAAGTCATCAAGCGTGTACGTGTAACATACATCTGGGTACTCCCTGCGTATTTAGTTAGAATAGACTTCGCATTTGTGGGCCTCGGTTTGGGCCATTTCTTGGACCTAGTTGTTGTAGGCCTTCGTGGGCCATTTGAAAGCAGGATTTTAGACTAAGGAAATTATGGGGTTTTAGGCTAAGGCCCATTGGAGAGATCTGGGCCCAATTCGGAAAATTGGACCATAATCGGGTTTGGATAATTATCGCTTAATGGGTCATCAAAATGCAAAGTGTATTGGACTAGAAAGAATGGTTGGGCTTTAAGGTAAGGCCCATGTAAGGAGTTTGGGCTAAATTTGGAAACTTGGGCCATTGCTTGATTTATTGTCCTTTGGGCCTTTCGGATTGTAAGTTTGGGTCTTAGATTTGGACAAGGCTAGGTTAGGGGTGAAATGGTCTATTTAACCCATGTATAGATTTATGGTTATGGATTTGTACCCAATTGTTAATTGGGTGTTGTTTTGCAATTGATAGTTCATGGATCTGCCAGCTAGCAGCCAAGAGTGTTTCTGTATGATTCAACAGTGCGAGGTGAGTCTGCTCACTATATCTTTGGGTCGAAGGCACCAATACCGGCCCATTACATGTTATGTGGTATGATAGTTATCCCTGTGATACTTACATGGAAGACCTTGGGGGAGCCCGACAATTGGATGTCAGACCGTAGGGGAAAGCTCATGACATTCTAGGTAAAGACCACGGGGGGAGCCTGTGGCACAATTGATAAAGACAATGGGGGAGTCCATGAGAACTATATATATATATATATATATATATATATATATATATATATATATATATATATATATATATATATATATATATATATATATATATATATGCATGATAATCTGTGGTTGTATGTGTTATGGTATTTTGGGGAAATCACTATGCTTTGTGCTTATGGTTTTCAGTTTATGTTTCAGGTACTTCGGTTTCCAAATGGAAGAGTTCGGTATGATTGCAGAGCACACACCACATGTTTCCGCATTTTGTGAATTACTATGGTTTAATGATGTTTTGCTAAACATTGGTTACTCTGGTATTATGGAAACAATCTGTATTAATGATTTATTAATCTAAAAACAATTTTTTTATGTCATGATTTTCGGGAAGTTACATAGGGTTGCATGTGCACATAGGATTTTTTGTTATGCTTATAACCCATCAGTGGTATAATAGTCTAGGATTGTTTTCTATTGAATATGATGCAATTGGTTGAACTTGACAAATTAGGTTTTTTGGCTATTAAACCCTTTGGAGTTAGGGTTTTTGCAAATTAGGGTTTCCGAACCCTTAATTTCGAAAATTTGGAAAAGGGGTTTAACCATTTCCGTTGTACTTCATAATTTCGATTTTAGGGTTTCCTAACCCTATGAAAATTTGAAATTATGGCAAGCATTTAAAATCGTTTCCTTCCTCTCTATGATTTGCTAAATTTTGGAAATTAGGGTTTTGGTAGGGATTTCTTAATTTTGGCAATTATCTCCTTATTTGATTAATTAGATAATTGCAAGATTTTGTTTGATCCCTTCCATATTTTCGAAAATAGCCAGATGTGGTAGAGATTTTTTTTTTGGGTAATTATCTTTTTACTTGTTTAAATAGATAATTGCTAGATTTTGTTTCATCCCTTCCATATTTTGAAAATTAATTAGAAGAGAGGATTAACTTAAATTATGTTGATTAATTTAGGTTGTGTTTGGCGCGCCACTGCTAGCTGACAAGCTAGCTTATTTTTCGAGCATTTTTATGTTGTCGTGTTTGGTAAGCTAAAAAGTGGCTTATTAACTTGCTTATAAGCTAACTTTTTGAAAAGCTACTTAGACTAGCTTTTTAGAAGTTTTTTTTTTCTTTTTTTTTTTTTTTTTTTTTTTTTTTTTAAATTTTCCAAATGCACCCCTTAATTAATTATAGAAACACATACTTTACATGCCCTTTTATGTAATTTTATATATTTCAACTAGTTTTACCAAATATTATTTTTTATCAGCTAGTTTTTCAGCTATCAGCTAGATTTTTATTTAACAACTAGCTTTTCAGTTATCAACTAGTTTTTCCGCTAACAGCTAGCTTTTCAACTAGTACGCCAAACATAGCCTTAAATGATAATCCTAAAATTGATTTAATAAATTAATAAAATGTTTAATTAATAAATAATTATTAAATCATTTGGTTTAAATTTAAATTTAAATTAAAATTATTATAATTTTTGAAATTTATCAATTAAACCTAGTATTTTGAAATGTTTAAAATACACCTTATACTATATGTAAACTTAAAATGTTTAATATTTACTAATGTGGGACTGATAACTTTGGTAATGGATGTCTCTAAAATTATCATTTGTTTAATGGATCGTGTGTGGTTAACCGGCACATTAAAACAAGATGATGAATGTCATTAAGAGTTCCAAGCTAATTTGCATGGTTATTCACATCTTGTTTATGATCCTCAGCATCCCATTCACAACCTGAGAGCATAATCGCGATTAAACATGTCATTGAATAGTTCAATGAATCTCAAAATATCTAAGAGTTCCCTAAGATTGAAATTGGTAAAAGTTTTACCTACCTAAAATAGGTTCGAATTTGATTATGGCATCCCTCTTTAAAGTTCGAATTGAAATTATGGATCGTAGTCTTAATTTAAATTTATGGGTTAATAATTAAGGATTAAAATCAGCTATCTTGAATTCTCTTTTATCCTATTAAAGATGTCAAGTTCAGAGAATAATGGTCTTCCACGTTCTTCTAGAAATATTTTTCCTTTTGAAGATGACCTTCCACATTATGGTCATGGTGAAATAATATCCCCTTCTTCTAGAAATGGTGGATATGGAGTTAATACTTCTTCAAGTCTTCCTCCTCCTCCTCCTCCTCCTCCTCTAGTGACTCTCCCTAAGTCATGTTTCCTTCAGCTGAAAAAATACGAAGTTACTCAAGCCCTGTTGGTATTTAAACATCAAGATGGAAAGTTTGTGTGTGCGCATGTCCTAAAATTGAAAGCATACATTGATAGATTGGGGATGTCCGATGTTGTTTTCCTAAGGGAGCTAGCCATTGACTTGGTTCCACTTTTGCTTCCTGAATTATATAGTCTGTTTATTAAAGACTACTATGTGAGGGTCCATGACGTCACCTGAGTTGATCTAACATATATGTTGGTTGCTACCAAAGCAGAAATGCTTAAACGTAAAAGTCAAGCAAAAATGTTTGAAGGAGTTGTCTCCAAAATTTCCTTGGACATTGACAATGGCAACATTGATAGTCCAGAAAAAGTTTCTCTTCCCATTGGAATGGGATAGGCCAAGGTTAAACCATTTGACCATATGGTAAAGAGAAAGACTAGTTCTGTGATAGCTCCATGTGCTAATCCTAAAAGGTCCACATGTTTTTATTGCCAATTGGAGGGACATTGGTTACGAAGCTGCCCTGACTACCTGAAAGATCTTAGAGATGATAAAGTGAGGTCGTATGACTCCAATTCAGGTACATCCATTATCTAACTCCTTTATTCAATTAAGTTCCTATTCATAGATACTTAATATATGATGTGATAATCACATTTTGATGTTTTTTAGGATCTAAGAGAAAGAAGGAAGCTTAAGAAGAGTAAGCTAATTCTAATCGTGAGAGATGGATTTCGTCACATGGTTCGATGATCATATTTTTTAAGCTACTCTTAGGAGTTATGATAATTTAATAGTTTTCTTAGGAAATGTCTAGAAACATTGTTTTCATATTTTTGCATTATAAGGACAATTTTTTTTTCCCGCTTATCATCAATAAAAGTGAAATTTTTATTTATCTATTTTACTTTGTATTTCCTCGTAATGGCATATATGAAAATCTGTGGTTACATTTATATTATTAGCAATGTTAAATGTGGATTTGATTCTTAATTAAATCATTTCTGGTAGTGTCATGATTGACCAAGTGAAAAGGAATTCTCATCACCCAAGTTCAGTTGGATATGAAACTTGGAGTCATGCAATTTTAATAGTGTGATGTATGAGAATCACGATCGTTGGAAGATTATGACTAATTTGTTGATCACATGTTTATCAAGTGAAGGACTAAAGAATCTAAGACACATTGATGTGGATTGCTTAGATCCACCACAATGGATGATAAGTCTATTCGTCATGGTTTACTGATGGTTCAGTAAATATGGTTGTGATTATAAGATTAAGCGTAATTCTAACACCTTGAAAAGTTTTCAAAGTGTGATAGAATGAATAAGAAGAATATATTAGGAATAAAGATAAAAGTTTCTCCAATCTGAAAGGAAAAGAGAATACTTTAGTATCATGTTTTATGATCATCTTAATGATTGTGGAACTATATCACAATTGATTCTCGAAGAACATCTTAGTGCAATTATTTTTACTAAGAAGGGGGATTGAATGTTCATGAAATGGTTTAATCAAGAGGTGAGTCATACTTCCTATCCAATCAAGTTTTGGAGCCATGATCTAGTAACTGTAAATCGTATCTTGAAGCTTGTTTCATGCTAATTAGGTTTATAACACCTCATGAAATGTGGAGTAATAATGTTTCCTTACTCTAGCACATTGGAATTGGAAGTTGTGATGTTTTGGTTAAAATAATGGATGAACTAAGGCCAATTCCATGAAGTGTTTCTTATCGAGAATCCACACTAACTTTTGAATATGTGTTTTTGCTCATCAAGGATTGTTCATTGAGAGAAATACTTATATGTCAAGATGTTAGTAGGAGTGTTATTGAACTTCAAGAGTTTCAGGAGACATTTAAGAATAAACCTTTTAGTTATCACTCGAACACGATATGAGGTTGACAACCTATCGTGTTAAGTTAACACATTCTTGTTTTTGTGAACCTTCCTGTTGTGTTGGCAATGCTTATGAGTTCTATGGTTCTCATTCGACTGCAAAAGGCAGAGCATGTTGGTCAGTGATCATACATTGGTCAATATTGGTGAGCTTCTTAACAACATGGAAGCACTGGTAGGCCATCGTGCTACCAGAGGGTAAGAAATTAAGAGCAAGCAATCTCAGTCCATGAAAGGAAAAACCTAAAATTGATTTTGGTTTTGTCCACAACCTTATCTTATGATTGTAGGTTGGAATTGATAAATTCACATGGATAGGAATGCATACACCATAAAATCTAGATGGCAAAAGGTTTCCCTCTAATTCATGAACATGATTATGAGGAAACACTTTCGCTAATAGATTTTAAATATGATTAAGATCATTAAGGTTAGTGGTTGTGATAATTGCATTCTTAAATTCGAAATATGATTACAACATCCCTTTTCATTGTGTGAATTGTGAGAAATGGCAAGAAATAGTGTGAACGTTTAGGACTTATAACTAT
Organism: Lactuca sativa; assembly: GCF_002870075.4. Lineage (NCBI taxonomy): Eukaryota > Viridiplantae > Streptophyta > Magnoliopsida > Asterales > Asteraceae > Lactuca > Lactuca sativa. The sequence goes on from NC_056626.2 coordinate 320,958,532, forward strand.
AAGTTCTAAAATGGTTTAAACATACACATATGCTATCTAATGAAGGTGTATGAGCTTGAGAAGTCAAGTTAAAGACTTATCGAAGCATTACGTATCAGAAATATGCACTTTTGTAAGAAAGACAAAAAGTATTGATTTCTGGAAGTCCAGTAGATTTCTGGGTACACGTTAAAGCTAGAGGGAGCATAATTCTTATGAAGATAGAAGCATAATTTTTAATCTAGTAGAAGTGTAATTGTTATGCTAAGTGTTTCAATTTGGAAATACTATTCATAGGAAACAAAGTTTTCAAATTTGCAAGTTGCAAAGTTTGGAATTGTTTCACTATGATAAGGTTAGGGGAGAGAAGAACTCATACTTCATTTCAAATCTAAAAGTTTAGATTGAGGTTTTAATAAAACTTAGTCTTGGACATATATGAATATCATGTTGAAATGATTCAACATAGGAAATTCGATATACGGAAATATTATAACAAGAGGCTGATCAGATATCAGGCTTTATGTAAGACATTATGTATCGAGTCCCATATGCTTCAGATATAGGATTGATTACATATGCTATGATATTTACTTATATTGATTTTTAGAAATGCCTAGGAAATTGAGAGGAAAAAGGACTAGAAGTTGGTGTGACTAAAGTTTTTAAACAACTGACAAGAAAATTCTGAGGTTATACCAAAGGATTGGATGCCGGTGGATAGTTGGAAGTATGGTATTGGTTGGAAGGACCATAGTGACATGCTTTAGATTGGGATGATTCTTGATCAAAATTGATGGTCATATGGTAATATGGAAATGTTTCCATAGTGGGTGTTGATGATAAAATCTATATGTGAGTTAGGAACTTTAATGCAAGGAAGGTGTTCAAGGAGTGTATCTTGAATTTGAGACTTTGTCACCATGAAATTGTTTTAAGTTACAAAGTTTCAATGGAGCCTTTTTGTGGCATCGTTAACTAAGTCTCGGTGACTTTGATGCCACATCGTATCAAAAGGATATTGGATGTTGTCACACTCCCAAACCTGAACGGCGGAAACGTTCGAGGCGGAGGACGTCATGTGTAGTATCATAACAATTGAATAGTAAAGAAAGCAAACACAACCATCATATATGTAATTGAAAAAGTTACATCATTGTAAGCGTTACATGTTTCAAAAGTCAATTACAATATGATGTCAAAAGACTTGTTTAATGCCTTAGCGTCTATCTTCGAAAGCTGTTGATTACCTGTTTTACTAATTTCCTGAGAATACAAGTTATTTGAGAAAATGTCAACATTTAAGTTGGTGAGTTCATAAGCATTTGAATGAATATTTGTATGCCATTCATTGAAATGAAATCACGTCTGTTTCCAGAAAATCAGATGTTTTCTATAAACTGAGTTGTAAGTCGTTTGCTTATAAAATAAGAGTGTTTATCCTAGAAAATCCTATATTTTCCATAAAACTGAATTGTGAGTTGTTTTCTTGTAAAGTAATTGTGTTTATCTCAGAAAATCCTATACTTTGCATAAAAATGAACTGTAGTCTTAGATGTTCCATGACCGAAAAGTACAAGTATATATGCCATACTTAGTTTAGTAATATGTAGTTTTATTTGTAAATAAAACTGTTTGAAGAGATATGTTTTTACATAAAACAAGTGTATTGTTGATTTCACGTAAAATAACGTATTGTCGTTTATCATGTGAGTTTTCATAACCGTACTGAAAACAAATTGCCAGCCTCGATGTTCTTCAGGCGTCGAAATGATATGACATTTGTCACCCATAACCTGCCGGTGTGGCTAAAGCTATTAGCTAGGGTGCGGGATCATCAGTCCCGTATAGATCTATACACACATATCATGCTCTTTAGGAGGAGACTCTGGTTATAAAACGGGACTTCCATGTCTACCTTTGGTAGGTATGATGAAGATGAATGACTCACAAATTACCAACGAGATACGTGTTTTTGTAATGAAAATGTTTGTACATTAGGTTGTTATCCATTTTGTTATGTTTATAATATATATATATATATATATATATATATATATATATATATATATATATATATATATATATATAGTTGTATTTTTATATAATTGTTTCTTTGCCTTGAAAGGGTAAAACAATGTGAATGTTTCCCAAACTATACCTATTATAGTTTAAAATGTATGTTTCGTCGAAAATGATAACCGTTTCATTTTAACATGTTTTGCATGCAAATGTATGCAAATTTGATAATAACGTTGTTTCGTATATTCGATGTTTTCACATAATAGATACATAAAATGTAAGAAAACATAAACAACGGTATGTATATTAAAACAAGTTTCTTTGTGTTTTACTTGTATTCCCCGCTTAAAACATAGAAAAAGTTATGAAAATGTAGGGGTATGAACTCACCTCGAGTGTGATAGCGGTTTTGTTAACGAGATAGAAACAGTGACTTTGAGCTAGAATAAGGGATGGATATCATAATCCTAATGATTTTAAACACATAATAATGAGTGAATAAGATGGTCTTAATAACACAAGTGTTTCTCAAACACTAAATAATATGAAGAATACTTACAAAAATATCTTAAGGATAGAGCTTCAAATATATGTTCCAGGAAAGTTTGATCTTTGATCTTTGAGAATGGAAGGAATATGGCTTGCTATTTGAGAGAGAAATGAGGATGTTTTCATTTACTGGATGTGTGAAATAGGATATGATCTTAAAGTAATATCTTAAATAGGAAGTAATTTATGAGGAAGTGATGTGAAGTTTACGTTGGTAAATGGGATTATCACATTAGGAAGCTGAATCAAGATAAGATATCAAGATATTTAAGGGTGTTTTCGGCCATAAGGTATATCCAAGAAGTGTTTTCAGCCATAAAGTATATCCAAGAAGTGTCTTCGGCCATAAAGTAGATCCAAGAAGTGTTTTCGGCCATAAAGTAGATCCAAGAAGTGTTTTTGGCCATAAAGTAGATCCAACTAGTGTTTTCGGTTCTAAGGTGTAACATGGTATTGATTTCGGTCCCAAAGGTGTAACATGATATTGATTTCGGTCCTAGGTTCTCTTATGAAGGAGATTTTGGCCTTAGTGGACATCCAAAACCGAAAACCAATTTGATTCAAGATATTAACAACCGAAATCACATATGTTTTGCTTTCAACTTAAATCTTTTGACTTATGTTGACTCCTTTTATCTTATTTCATCATAGTATTTATTATTTATAACCATATCAACCTATATAAACATATGTATGCAAGGTTTTCAATCTATATGTATATATATAGCTTATACATGTATGGTGCATGCTAATACAAAACTCATATAAACATGCCTTCGAAGTTCTTTTTGTACCAACGTTATTCACTTGTACACGGTTACAGTTTAGACTTTTATTTGAATATGTTTGACTTACATTGATTTGAAATAACGGGTTGTTGCACATGTAAGGTTGGACTCTAACACATTTAGAAGTGACAGAATTTGGAATTCTTACATGTTCTAATAAGAATTTGGAATTATGAAATAAGCATCGTTCGAATAATGTCCGTTTAATATGTTCACAAAGGAAGGACCGTCGAGAAACATAGTATGCTTGTTTATTACATGGCATGACTGATTTTTAATTCAAGTGTTTAGTTGATTACTCGAAACATTATATTATAAATAAAGGCTAGTTAATATGGTGATTAAATAATAAGATTTTATTTATATTCAATAGTTTTGAGAACATTTTTAATTAGGTTATTATTGTGTTTCACTTTGCATGTTTTACTTTCCGAATAATTGGATTACTCAAACATCCACAATCGCTCGTAATTTTGGAAGTAAGTATCAAATCAAGACTGTCATGAATTGAATTCTAGACTGTCTATGGGGATTAGACTTGAAAATGGGGATTTTAAGTATTGGATAAACCCACGCTCAGAGAATTATTTCATGGATTTTATCATGAGTAATTTTGAGACGATAATATCTTATATTCTTGAAATCGAGATATATGAGTTGTTGTTTATGAGTTAGCTGTGAATTGATCATACATAAATGCATTAGTAACTTGATGTTATAAAACATATTGTTGTTCGTGATTTGATGATTGAATAGTGCAAATATATAAGTCGATGTTTATTTGTTCCTTTTTCCCTAAAGGGAAAAGCAATATCTGTGGGCCCCTCGATGATTTGATGATGACATCTTAATCGCTTGGCCAAGCCTGGACTAAATTGATGTGTTCAATTAGTTGTCAGATTTCAGTCGTCATAAATCAGAAATTGGGAAACAAATATTGGACAGAGAGAATAATTATAATCCATGTCTCATGTCCATACGATGTCATGTAAAACAGAGGAATATTTAATCCCTTATTTCAGGACACGACACTGACTGGGTCAAACTTTGATAGCGGCTTTTGGTAGCTACAATTTTCTAGTCAGTATTAAAGTTATACTTGTAATGATAGTTATTAGACTTATCTAAGTAGGAGACTGTTTGATTAGTTGTCTAAGCCCAAAACTATAATTGGTATAAACTTGAATTGATGGTAGCACAATCCTTTTGGTTTGCCTTCTAATCTGGCAATTGAATAGGATGACTTTTAGAGAGAGAAGAATGATTTAATAATTATTTAATTGGTTAATAAATAAATTAGAAATAAAAATAAATGATTTATTAATGTAATATGGAAATAATATACTAATTAGAAATCATAATGTTTAATTAATATTTAATTATAAATTAATTTGGAATTAGTTTTGGGGTTAAAAGAATTAATTAAATATGCAATGACATAAAGTGACGATGTTTAATAGTTGAGCATTGGGAAATTATAGAACCTCCCTAAAGAGGGGGGAACGAAATATAGAGTGTCTCTAGGGTTCCGTTGGGCTATAAGGGTGTCTTGGATGCCTTAGGGAGGAAGTTAAGGGCTTAGGGTTATCTTGAAGATAATTTCCTTATCCAATACCTTCATAACACATATATAAACCCTCTTTAGGGTTGAATTTTGTCTAAGCTTTCTTTCTAAGAGCCTTAGACAAAAATTTTGGCTCCTTCCCTATCTTTATATAGTTTTCCTTGGTTGCTAGGGTTTGTTTGTGAGCCATTAGAGGCATGACACTTGTGGCACTTGCTACTAAAGGTTTTCAAGCTTGGATGAAGATTTTTATTACTACATAATAATCAAAGGTATGTTTACTAACCCTAGTTATAAATTTTGATTACAATATAGAATTCTTAGGGTTTCCCAATTGATGTTCAAATACTTGTATGTTCAGTTAGAGAAAACGTTAGACCAGGACAATTAGGGCTACATGTACACATATGACTGTTTGTTATGCTTCTAACCTATCAGTTTAGTCATGCAATCAATTCATACCAATCACCATACATCGCTTATTATCTTCCTATACTAATAAAAGAATAGTTATTAGTGCCGCTTGTCATTTTCTCATAATTTACATTTTCTTTTCAAATGTTCTACAAACATCATTTTTTATGTTGATAATAAGTTAGAAAATTATTTATTTGATTCCTGATTTTTATGAGAAATTTAAATTCTTTGAATAAATTTCCGTTATGATTACCTATAACTAATTGTATTTCTATATTGAAAATCCTAAAAAATCATGTTTAACTAATAATTTATTACAAAAGGGCTTCTTGCAACTAACTGATTAATAATTATGAGTTTTACTATAATAATTATGAGTTTTACTATAAATAAAGCATATATTAATCTGGACATTCTTTTCATTGTAGTAATTATTATTTATGTTCTTATTTATAATTACTTTTAATGTCCCTTGCTAACCAGGGTCTAAAACAACGCTAAATCCCCAAAGAAAGACCATATTCTGTAATATCCCAAAAATTCCCGACAAAATATTACTTTTAAATCATTTCAATCATCCAATAATCATATCAAAACAATCGGAAGTGTATCATAGTGAATAATAATAGTAATATCAGAATACAAATCCCAAAATCACATAGTACGGAAAACGTGGGCGGATACGGTGCGGTCAGGTCGGGTCTTTCCCGTTTGAGCTAGAAGTACTTGAAACAAAAACTGAAAATTGTATGGACAAAACTTAGTGAGCTCCCCCAAAATATCCCATACCATACATACATAATAGTGAAAAATATATTGGGTTTATTTCACCTCCTTCGGTATCTTTCAACTAATACTAGATCTATTTCACTCCCTTCGGTATCTTTCAACCAGTACTAGGTCTATTTCACCCCCTTCGGTATCTTGCAACCGGTATCGGGACTCGTTCACCCCTACAGCTAGCATATAATCATAACAGCAAGAATTACTGAGATAACAAGCATATATAGGCATAATAGGAAATTGTCACGAAGACAATCATCATCCTACAAACATAGTCTAGTGGGCCGGCATTGGGTCCTTCGAACCACGGATATAGTGGATAAAAATCACCTCTCAATCGATAATTAACTATTGTTTCTCTTATGGTTAGCTACACCGGTGCTAAACCACACAGAGGTCCAAAAGTTCTGCAAGACCAAGAGGTAGAAGCTAGATTGCCAAAATGGAGCACCAAAAGAGTCCTCTTCCACTTCAAAGGGCCAAAAACCACCAAATAAGCTCTTTAAGGCCACCAAAAATGGCCCAAGGTCTTAAGGAGGTCGAATTTAGGGTTTTCAAGAGGCTAGATAGTGAGAGAGGTTGAGGATGGGCAACCCTAGCTCTCACATTCCATTAAATACTCGAAAATTAGGGTTTTGGGTCATCAGGCCTTGCTCACGTGGTGAGGCCTCATGCTCACGTCGTGAGATTCAAGAATGCAGGTCAAACGGTCAATGGTCACTCACATCGTGTCCACTATGGCTCACGTCATGACCCTCCTCCAAATGGAAGAATTCACTATATTAAGTACCTCAAGGATTCGGATGCTATAATTCTCCCCTACTTGAATCAGACTTCATCCTTGAAGTTCGCCGCTACAAATAACTCTGGATAATGCTACCTCATCTCATCCTCAGGATTCCATGTCCATTTTGAACCCTCTCAGTGTTGCCATTACACCTTCATCATACCCACGAGCTTGTTCCGTAATTCCTTCGTCTTCGGATCAAGGATCGTTACTAGTCTCTTAATATAATTCAGGCGATCATCCACTTGGATATCCTCCAATGGAACCACTGTGGAATCATCAACCGAACATTTTCACAACCGAGTGATGTGAAACGTCCTATGGATCAGACTAAGCTCCTCAGGTAGATCCAAGCGAAAAGTAACCTTGCCCACCTGGGCCAAAGCCTTGAACGACCGATATACCTGGGGCCCAACTTGCCCCTCTTCCTGAATTGGATGACAGCTTTCCAATGTGAAACCTTCAGGAGAACCATGTCCCCAACCTAGAACTTATCTGATTGGTGCTTGTCGGCATAGATTTTCTGCCGAATCTGTGCTGTCTGAAGGCTACCACGTGCCTGCTAAATCATCTCGGTCGTCGTGAGTACCACTTCGGTAGATCCCATAACCCGCTGACCGACCTCACCCCAACATATCGGCGTCCTACACTTCCTCCCGTAGAGCATCTTAAAAGGAGGTTGATCGATGCTGGCATGATAATTGGTTTTATATAAAAACTCCACCAACTGAAGGTACGTATCCCAACTGCCACCAAAACGTAGAACGCATGCCGAAAACATATCGTTCAAAGTCCATATAGTCCGCTCACTTTGACTATTAGTCAGCAAGTGAAAAGTTGTGTTGAATTGCATACGAGTACCCAAATCCTTGTGGAACCACTTCTAGAACCTAAAAGTGAACCGGACATCCCCACCAAAGACCATAGAAATGGAAACCCTATGACGTAACACAACCTCCCGAATATAGGTGTATGCTAACTTCTCCGCAGAGACACTCTCCTGAACCTAGATAAAATGTACGCTCTTGCTCAGTCGATGCATGATGACCCATATCGAATCCACCCCGCGCACCGTCTAAGGAACTTTAGTGATAAATCACATCGTAATGTCTTCCCATTTCCAAATGGGAATATACAACGACTCCATTTTTTGTGGGGTCGTTGGTGCTCGTCCTTGACTTTCCAACAAGTCAAGCACCTCTCCACGTACCATGCTAGATCATGCTTCATACATGGCCACCAATAATCAGGCCGTAGATCTTTGTACGTTTTTATCGCCCCAGGATGAATAGAGAATCTCGACTTGTGCACCTCTTCCTGTTGGGTTTTGTATACTACAACATCCTATGGTGCACATACAACCCTAGTGCTTTGGATATATGTTTTCTCTAATTATACATGCAATGAAATATCTAAAGATAAGCCTACGACTAGCGTAAGATTTGATGATTGAATCATAAAGTATAGTACCAATAATTACCTCTTTGTTGTAGCTTGGTATATTTGGCCTTTAAGAACTTAGCACCTCAAATGTGATGCCTTAAACGGTTCACAACACACCCTTGAAAAATTGGATGACTTGGAGTCGAACCAATCCAAGAGATGTATTATGTATAAGAGAAACCACATCTTAACTTTGTCGCATTGTATCACATATAGCCTTGAGGGCATGCTTTATAAGTTAATAAATATGTGTATATTGAAAACCCATATTTATTTAAGTTAATATAAGTCAACACAAGTGAAAATGTTATGTCTAAAAGTATGAAAATATGACTACTTTAGAGATTTCTGTATTTGGAATCTAAAAACACATGGTTTTCGGTTTTTGTGGGGACCAAGATCATATGTGTGGATTGAAATCTCAAAGCTTTGGATCACATAGGACCGCAATCATCTTCATGGAAGTACACCATGATCGAAATTACTTTGTCTATGGCCCATTGAGGCCGAAAACGCATTCCTGGATCATGCTAGGACTGAAATCTCATTGTGTTTGCTACCTAGGCTGAAAACACTTTTGGTTTTGGTCTAGTTTTGGCCGAAATCACCATAAAGGGTGCCATGTTGTGTCAATTGATTTGTTAAAATGACTTTCGAAGGCGATAAGTGCACTTTCCAACATAAAATTCAACTCAATGTCATTTTTCATTTACCTCATCTTATCCTTTTTTCATATATATATATATATATATATATATATATATATATATATATATATATATATATATATATATATATACATACACACACACACGAGATCATTCATCAGTAAACATTTCCATCCCTTATTTCTCTCTACTCAAACCCATTTTGCTTACCAACTCAAGATCAATTATCTCCAGGAGCCTTTCTTCCAAGGGAGTTTATAAGAATTTAAGGCAAGTATTCCTCATAAAACCTAAGTGTTAATCAACACCTTAACTATTAGTTCATATATTCAGACATTATTATGTGTTTAAAACCAGTAGGACACGACATCTTTCGCGTATTCTAGACTCAAAGATCACCATTTTTCCCTTCTTATCACACCGCGACCACACTCGAGGTAAGTTCATACCCCCACGTTTTTCCCACCTTTTTCTATATTTTAGGAGGGAGGGGGGGGGGGGGGATACAAGGGAAACACTAGAAAACTTGTGTTAAAATACAAACCGTTACATATGTTTTCTTATATTTTATAAACGTTTTATGTCAACATGTTAATTACACGAAAAAACGTTACAATCAAACAGACAAACTTTACATCCAAATTTGTTAAAACATAAAGATTTTCATTTCAACGGAACATACATTTTTAAACTATAATAAGTATAGTTTGTGGAACATTCACGTTGTTTTACCCTTTCAGGAAAAAAGAAAATAATTATATAAAAGTATAATTAATTCCACATTACAAAAACACTATGAAAGGGAGGTACGTACATATACAAGAACTAGCAGTTTTTCATTTCATTTGACGTAAACCTGTTAATGATTAAATTTGTGAGACATTCGGCTTCACGGTACTTTTAAAGTACTGCATAAAGTCCTGTAATTATAACCAGAATCTCTTGTAGGGAGAGCGTGATACTTGTGTATAGATCTATACGGGATTGACAATCCCACACCTAAACTGTTAGCTACAGTTAGACCAGCAGGTCTGGGGTGACAAACTTCATAACAACCCGACGCCTGAAGAACGTCGTTACAGGCCAACTAGTCACTAGCATGGTTATAGTAACTCACAAGGGGTATTAAAAATACATTTGGTTTTCGGGGCTAACAAACACTTAAATGGTTTTTATATACTTATAAAAACTACATGCACTATTTTAAGTATGGAAAATACTTATACATTTCGGTCTTGAAACATTTAAGACTAAAACTCATTTTATAGAAAATATTTGATTTTTTGAAACAAATGCTATCATTTTACGAACAACAACTTACAACTCGTTTTATGGAAAATATCGGATTTTCTAGAAACAAACACGATTATTTTACACGGAAAGGCATACATTTTCTCATACAAAACGCTTATGAACTCACCAACTTAATTGTTGACATTTTTTCAAAACAACTTGTATTCTCATGTAATCAGTAATATAGGTAATCACCAGCTTTTGAGGACGAGACGCTAAGGCGCCGGTTAAAAACTCATTTTGTCATCATATTGTAATTTATTTGGAAACATGTAACTCATGCAACAATGTGACCTTTTAAATTATATTTATGATGGTCGTGTTTGCTTTCTTTACTATTACTCAACTGTTATGATTCTATACATGACGTCATCCGCCCTCGAACATTTTCGCCGTTCTAGTTTAGGGGTGTGACAGATTGGTATCAGAGAATTGTTTATAGTGAACTAAGTATATCAAACCATGTAAGATATACAAACTATAAGTACATTTGGGCTAAAATTCTCTGCCGTAACATTTTCGTACAAGTATACTTTAAAATATTATGATATTTTTTGTAAAAGTTTAAGTACAATCATACTCACTGATTGAGAATCATAGCAGTAACAAAACAAAAGGTATTGAGATGAGTTGAACACTAGGAGTAGGCCTCAGGGTATGTAATCAGATCAGGGAGGAATATAGTCTAATCAATTAATTTATCCGGGATGTGACCAACATACGCCGAGGGATTGTTGTAGTGAGCAACAAGTCTAAAACTTACCAACCCCTCATATCAAGAAACTCTAGAATTAAACATAAAGGTTAAAATACTATAGGATTATTTTATGACACTATAAGAACCATAACAAAACGTTTAGGCCATAATTTTAAATTAATAGTCATAAGTAACCTTATAACCAGAATAAATCAAATCCTTCACATAAAAACTATGGACCCTTACTGGTAGATCTATAATTGCATGGTGCATACGTTAGAGTTATGGATAATTAAAATTCTATAGACTTAGGATTTGTGATTCCGCTTTAAATCTTTTTTTTGTTTGGTTGTGGATTTTGAGTGGAGCTACTTATCCGACGGTCTATTCAATCTTGATTATATACAACATTTATAGATTAAGTAATTATAGGAGGACCCGGTATGGGCCGCAATTTCATTAAAAATATTTCAATTATTTTTCCCTAAAAAATATTACAACTTAAGTTTTTCATATATTTCTCATATCCCTATTCTCGGAGAGACACAATGGCTGGATTCCATATACCCGGAGACCCCTATTTCCCTAATCATGGAAATGGTGGTTAGATAGAAGAGGATCCGAAGGAGGATCCTTGGGAAAAAATGGAAGAGGACCTCGAAGATGATTTAGAGGAAGAAAAGGATTTGGAGGAAGAAGACAAGGAAGAGGATCATGATGACACCGACTCAGAACCAGAGGTCTACAATCCATACAGCTTGTCCGAAACTCCGCTCCCTGACGAAACTTTCACGACCTGACGCCTTGATGGGCGATAGATTTGAAAAGATGGAGCTAGGAACAGGGACAACGCCAACCCTATGGTATGGAACGAGTTTTCTACAACCTCGACAGAGGGGGCTCAGCAGACAGGGCAATGCAGAATTTCATGACTAGGGCAATGCAAAATTTCATGACTTCATTTTATGACCCTCAGAGCAACACCTGCCACGAGTAGTGCATACACTACTCACATTTTGATATAGATTAGGTTTACGAGTAGGCATTGGTGCTACTCATTTTCCATATATATAGATTCGACCCTACAATTAAGCGAGTACACTATTCGAGGGTTCGTAATGATGTCAAAATTTTCCCTTATATAGATGTAAAGTAGACGTACATCAAGGTCAAATTTTCCAAAAACACTATGTACTAAATTATATCAATGAAATTGGCATGCATTTTATTTCATTGGGATTGTTACTACCATTTTGATAGCATTGGTTGTACAAATGGTTTACTCATGGTGAAGCTATGATTGCTCAATGTATACGTCAGAGCTATATATAATTAAAATCCTATGGACTTAGGCTTGGCTAGTCTGCTTTAAGTCTTGTTCCTTGTTTGGTTTTGGGCTTAGGGTAAACCGACTTATTTGACGGTCTATTCAATCTTAATTATATATAGCTTGTATATACCAAGTGATTTTAGAAGAACCTGGTATGAATCAAGGCACATATTTTCATTTGAACAGTCACTATTAAAATTCATAAGTTTATTTTACATAGACTTCTAGTATGAATTGTTTATAAATACTTTAAATTCGGAACACAATGCATATAGAACTGATATAATCTAGTTCCAAGACATCCGACTTGTAACCACTATGGAAGACTTATCATCATTCATCTTTGAACTTTGTGGCAGAAGTATGCCACCACGAAAGTCAGACAGGGCCCTTATTTGGTGGAACGACCATGTCAAGTCAATATCCCTCGTTGTGGCTAATTCGATGAGCTGGGAAGACTTGAAGACTTTAATGTTGGAAGAATATTACCCAAGGGGCGAAGTGCAAAAGTTGGAACAAGAGTTGTGGCACCTCATAATGGCAAGCTCTGACATTGCAACCTATACTGCCAGATTCAGAGATCTAGCTGTATTGTGTCACGGGAGGGTCATCTTGGATTAGGTGTCTAAGCCTTAACTATAATTGGTATGTACTTGACCCGATAGTAGCATGGTCCTTTTGGGTTGCCTTCAACGGAGCAATTTGATAGGATGGATATTTGAGAAAGAGGTTATTTGTGATTTATTAATATATTATAATGTAACACTTGCGTTTCTAGCCTAGGTGTTTATATTGAGGCGATAGTCTAGGTTAACCTTTGTAACTCATTTTGAAGAAATGAAAAGGAATTATGTGAATATTATGTGAATTATGTGTTTTATGATTAATTATTAGGGTTTAATTAATTAAGAATAAAAATGAGGGTCAAAAATTAAATTTTAGATAAAGCTGATATCTATTAAGAAACTTGTAGTGGGCGTGAAAAGGATTACGGATATATAAAGGATGCCGAAATCCAAGTTATAACAAAGAAGTTATGACCTGTCGAAGTTTCGCGACAAATCGGAACGGGGCCGAGAGTGAGTTTTTGATAAACTAATTTTTAGCCTTAGTGATCTAAACGATAGTCGTAGTCTTCGTTAAACCGAGAAGTTCGATAAAAAGAACGCCCAAATCTGACTTCGTATGAGGAAGTTATGATTTTTCGAAGTTTCAGGTTCGCAGTAGACAGCTAAAAACTCGAATTTTAGATTGAGTGATTTTTAGCCGACACAACCTAAATGGAAATTGAAGGTCTCGTCATTAGTAGCACAACGATCAAAAGTCTGATGAAAACGGACGTCGGATGAAGAAGTTATGAATTTTTAACGGATTTCCTGTCCCGATCTGTTAAAAATAATAATATAAAATTTAAAGTCAAAATTAGCCGACGAAGTCTAAAAGAAAGTTGTAGAGTGTAATTTTACCAACGTGTGAATATAAAGAACGTCAAAAACGGAGCTCGTATGTGAAAGTTATGAATTTTAGAAGTTTTGGCGCGAAAAACGAGAAAAATCCCCAAAACCGAGGAATTTCGCACACATGGACTTCGGCCACGTCACCCTCGCTCAAAACACGCCACGTGTCTGAAGTCTGCTGAGTCATCCGAAGCCGTGCACATCCGAGGAGCGATGCGTGTGCAACCTAGTCCGAGCCTCACAATGCATGCCGCGTGTCCAACCTTCGCACCAGCTGTCTCCCTTCCCTCCTGCTACGGGTCTGAACCTCGGACCTAGACTTCGGTCCTTTAAGGAGCTGCCAGCAAGCCTTCGTAGGTGCGAGCCATGTGCGAGCCATCCCCTGTGAGCTTCGGATCTGCGACGCATGGCTTCTTCTCAGCGGTTGGATCAGAAGTCTCGCTCCTGGGTATACTTTGGAAAATTGTCAATTTTAGCCCCTAAACCCATATTTCTTTCATCTTAACATCCCGCAAAGTCCCGGTATCGATTATAACCCCCGGAAGACTCCACGAAGTGCTCGAGAAGCCCGAAAAATTTATGTTTTCGGTTTCGAAGCCCGGCCTTCGCAAAGCCTGGTTTCTCAATAAAACTCCTGGTTTTATTAGAAACGATCGTTTTAAGCAACGAATTGCTTCCCGATTATCATCAAATCATGTGAGTGTGTAGTCACTTTCATCTTACACCTAGATATGGAATATTTTCTATAAAATAAGTGCTATGTGTAATTATATTAAGTGTTTATTTAAGGTGATTGTTGAATAGACGTTCTATACAAGTTTTAAACTATATATGATTTCTATCTACAAAATATGTTGGGTAGAACATGGGTAGATGAAATAGTTGGTGTGTGTTAAAATGGTGACAGGCCTCGATGTTGTTGTTGTTGTTGTCATCTAGCAGAGTATAGATGACGACCACGGACCCTTCTAGACAGTCCGGTGGAACACTAGCAGGTTCGCAACTTGTAGGTGTTGATGAACTAAATGTTCAATGGTGTACTCCATCCCCCTCATGGATGCCTTTAGGACATGTATGGATGAGAAGACCCCTTAGCAGTAGTGTCCATCCCGATGATATTCCATAGGCTAGGTCCCTTGTGATAGGTATTTAGCGACGTAAAGTGCGGACAACGGGAATGGGTAATCAGGGTTATTGTTGATTGGTGAACTTAATAAGTATATTATTAATGTGGGTTGAAAACCCTATATGCTCACCAGGCTCCCAAGCCTGACCCACTCAGTTTTTATGATTACAGGTAGTGGACCCCGAGCATAGTCGGAGGAGGATGAGAGATTTTTGATTATAGGCCAGTAGTTGTAAATAACTGTTGAAATGCTTATAATGTCTTGTTTATGCTTTTGATCTGTATCGGAACATGACATCCCGAGGTTTTGATATGAGATGAAACTATACATTTCTTAAGGAAAGATTTTGATAAACTTTTATCATGTTTTGTTTTGGGGACCAATTCCGCAACATCTTTTAAAAAGATTTCTCTGATTTTATTTTAAAAAGCATAAATTAAATCGGTCTTTTCTGGCCGAGAAATTAGGGGATGTCACATATAAGAATAATATATTAATTGAGAAATCATATTATTTAATTAATTTTCATCAGGAATTAATTTAGTGATTAAAAGAGATTGATTAAACTTACAGGAACTGATTAGGTAAATTAGTATTATTTATAGTTTGGGCTAATGATCCATTTTGATTAGGGATGTGCTAAATGTATGTGAGAGTCCGTGAAGAGTTAGTCCAAAGGGCTTATCATATGGATCATTGGAATACTAAAGGTTTTAGGGTTTTGTGTATGAAACCCTAAGTATTCCACACTATAAATTGAACCCCTAGCTTCCTAAAATCGGTCTATTTATTCCATAATGAAACCCTAGCTGATTTTGGTGCTTCCTAACCTCTCTCTCATAAGCCTCCTCTTTCTTTTGGTGTTTGTGATTCATTTGAGGTATCATACTTGAGGTACTAAGCTCTTGAAAGGCCAAGAACTACAAGCTACAACATAGACATATTCATCTAACTAGTTTTTATGTTGAATATCTCCAATTGCATGATAGGTATGGTATATGCTTTGGAAAAAATTAAATTGCATGTATAACTTGAGAAAACTTAGATCCAAAGCATTAGATTTGTATGAGCACCATAGGGATGTTATAGTGCTCAAAACCCATCAGTGGTATCAAAGCTTAGGGTGTTTTCTGTTATATTGATGCAATTATGTTATTTTCAAAGCTGGAAATTTTCATTTTTGGCCACTGAGTGCTGGACTCATTGAGTCCTATGAATGAACCCAACGAGTTGATCTCGAGTTGAACCAACTCGACCAGTCCATTTCCTGGTTCGACGAGTTGGATCAGCTGCTTGCAGTTTTCTCGGTTTTTTGGCCAGTTTTGGATTAGGATCATTACCACAAACTGTTTTGTTTGATAAAACTTGATTTTCTAATAAGGTAATGATTGTCCTCATCCAATTGCATGACGATTGTCAAATTTTAAGATAATTACTTGATTTTGTGAAAAACTAATTATTTTTAGAATTTGATTCGAATCATCTTGCTATATGAAATTAGAGTAGGTCAATTTTGTGATATAGTTAATTATATGATTAATTTAATAGTTATCAAATTAATCCAAGAGAGTTTTGAAAGGTTTCAAAATTTGCCCTCAAGTTTTGGAATTTGGAAAGTCTTAATTCTGAAACATTAAATTCTAAACTCTAGAATTTTAAAAATTTAAAATTCAACCCTTATACTATTATAATATTAAATGATTAATGCTTATATATGTATAAAACAGCCAGTCTTACCGTTAGTAGGCCTCATTCATGAATCCAATTTATAAGGGTGTATAAGGAAACTCCCTATAAAATGGCGGTTGAATGGGTGTGCACTTTCACCCACCGCTTCCTTGAATGGTGGATGGTCATTAGCCGAACGGGTAGGATAGGAAATTAATTCTCATTAAAAACTACAATGATAATTATAAAAGTAAATAAATATTTTACTAAATTCCCAATCTTAGTTACTTTAGGAAAAATGTGAAATTGGTGCTATTCCATGAAATTGCACTTTACACCTTGCGAAGTCGTTGGTGGAGCGTATGTGGCTAACCGACACACTAACTTGGACTAACAAGCATGATGAAGGGTAGCTTGAGAATTATCATAGATCAATGGAGCGTGTGTGGTTAACGGGTACATTCATTAGGTGGTAAATGAATCGAGAGTACCGACCTAATTTGCATGGTTATTCACACCATGTTTGTGATCCTCGGTATCCTAGTCACAAACTTGAAGGGCGTAGTCGAGATTTACACATGCCATTGAAAAGTTCAATGAACCTCAAATAATCTAGGAATTTCAATTCGTTTAAAACTTAATCTCCATTTTCGTTTTTCATGGTGGAAATTGTTAAATCGTCATTTACCTACCTTCAAATATTTTGCAATTGGATTACGACATCCCTCTTCTGAATTGTGAAATATTTTGTTTGGGTCCTAACCTTATTATTTCATTTGGGTGTTAGATTAAGGAATTTCTATCTAATGAAACTTGTCTTTCTTTTTAGATGTCTGCTTCAAACAACGCTTCAAACTCAAATGCTTCTGGTCCTTTTCCCTCATGAACTTATGTGGGAGAGTGATCCTCGGTGGATCGAATTTCAACAATTGGATTCGTAACATTCGCATGGTCACTCACTATGAGGACAAGGAATATGCCCTCGATAAAGAGCTAAAGGAGATTAATGAAGAAACTGCTACTCCTGAGGAAATCGCGGAATATAGGGCGCATGAGAAGGGCACGACAAAGGTGTTGTGTATCATGCTTGCCACTATGACTGCCGAACTCCAAAAGTCCTACGAGGACTACTATCCTTTCAAAATGAACCAAGACTTGATGGAAAGGTAACATCAAAGTGCTAGACAGGAAAGGTACGAGATCATTGCCTACATGATAACAACAAAGATGAAGGATGGAGAGTCCATGATGGCCCACTTGCAAAAGATGCAAATGTTTGTGGACCGCTTGCTGAAGTTGAATGTCAACTTTGATGAAGAGTTGTATATTGACATTATCCTACAATCTTTACCTCCTTGTTATGATCATTTCCGAATCATGTATCATATGAACAAGGAGGAAGTCACTTTAAGCAAGCTTTAAGGCCTACTAAGAACTGCTAAGAGTAGTTTAAAAGGCAAGTCTATTACACCCACTTCAACCGGTGCTGCCATTATCTTGGCATTTTGATAGGGGAAAGGAAAGAAGAGGAAGGCTCCTTCTAAGACCCACAAGGGAAAGTCCCATGATGGATCCTCTTCTATTGGGACCAAAGGTGGTTCTGCTGCTCCTTCTTCAAATCCAAAGCAAGCAGAGTGCTTCCATTGTCATGAAAAAGGGCATTGGAAATGAAGCTGCCCTAAATACTTGCAGGTCATTAAGGATGGGAAGATAAAACCCACATTCACAGGTATTTATACTATTCTGTTTTATAACTCATCACATTCTAGCTCTTGGGTCATTGATACAGGATGTGGTTTTCACATTTGTTCTAATTTGCAGGGTCTAAGAAGAAATTTGGATGTGGAGCATGGGAAGATGAACTTGATCGTGGGGAATAGGAAAGTGTCGCCTGTCACCAAATTGGAGTTTATTGTTTATTACTTAGTAATGAGTTAGAGTTAGATTTGAATAATTGTTGCTACTAGTCTGATATGGCGAGAAACATTATTTCTTTTCATGTTTTTTGTAAACAAGGTTTTAGATTTTCATTTAATAATGAAATTGGTTCTATTAATGCTTTTTATAATGGTAAATTTTATTTTGAAGCATTTCTTTGTAATGGTATATATGAAACTATGATGGTTGTAGATGGCATAGGAAATAATGTATTGCATATTGATTCGTCCAATGGTTTGGACAAGGCATGCTTGTGGCTTTGTCGTCTTGCACATGTCAAAAAGAAGCGCATAGCCCAACTCCAAAATGATGGAGTGTTGGATTCATTTTACTTAAAGTCGGATGACACGTGCGAATCGTGTTTGCTCTGAAAGATGACCAAGTCACCTTTCACTGGTTCTTGTGAAAGAGGTGAAGGTTTGTTGGATCTTATACACAAGGATGTGTGTGGACCCTTCAGATCCGCCACAAGGGATGCTAACCGTTTCTATGTAACCTTTACCGGTGATTATAGCAAATATGAATATGTCTACTTAATCAAGCACAAGTCGGAAAACTTTTAAGCAAGAAATGGAGAATTAATTGGGTAGGAAGATAAATATGCTCCGATCCGATCAAGGTGGTGACTATCTTAGTATTGAGTTCCACGACTATCTTCATGAATTGGGAATCGTTTCACAATTGATGCCACCTAGGACACCGCAACACAATGGTGTGGCTGAGAGGCACAATCGAACATGTTTATGGTATATATGAAACTATGATGGTTGTAGACAACTTAGGAAATAATGTATTGCATATTGAATCGTCCAATGGTTTGGACAAGGCATGCTTGTGACATTGTCATCTTGGACATGTCAAAAAGAAGCTCATATCCCAACTCAAAAAGGATGGAGTGTTGGAGTCATTTGACTTAAATTCAGATGACACATGCGAATCTTGTTTGCTTGGAAAGATGACCAAGTCACCTTTCGCTAGTTCTTGTGAAAGAGGTGAGGGTTTGTTGGATCTCATACACAAAGATGTGTGTGGACCCTTCAGATCCGCCATAAGGGATGCTAACCACTTCTATGTAACCTTTATCGATGATTATAGCAGATACGGATATGTCTACTTAATCAAGCACAAGTTGGAAACCTTTTAAGTAAGAAGTGGAGAATCAATTGGGCAGGAAGATAAAGATGCTCCGATCCGATTGAGGTGGTGACTATCTTAGTATTGAGTTCCACGACTATCTTAAGGAATGTGGAATCGTTTCACAATTGACGCCACCTAAGACATCGTAGCTCAATGGTGTGGCTGAGAGGTGCAGTTGAACCTTGTTGGACATGGTTCGTTCCATGATGAGTCGAGCTTCGTTACCAATCTCATTCTAGGGTATGCCTTAAAGACTGCCGCCCATATCCTTAATCTAGTACCAACTAAGAAGGTTGTCAAAACACCTCACAAAATGTGGACAGGGAAAGTTCCCTCATTAGCACATATCAAGGTTTGGGGTTGCGAGGCTTTTGTAAGACGAGAGACTCATGACAAGTTCGAACCTCGTAGTGAGCGTTGTATTTTTATTGGCT
The DNA here is from genome assembly GCF_002870075.4 of Lactuca sativa. NCBI lineage: Eukaryota > Viridiplantae > Streptophyta > Magnoliopsida > Asterales > Asteraceae > Lactuca > Lactuca sativa. The sequence goes on from NC_056626.2 coordinate 320,978,613, forward strand.
ATCCACAGAAATCCTTTGGATATATTATCTATAGACCGAGTGACAATGTTGTCTTTGTTGCGAGGAGAGGGTTTTCTGAGTGAGAGAGAACTCATATGCGAATGCATCATGGCCTCCGTCCCTGAACAAAAGAAAGGGGGCGACAATAAAAGAAAGTTCTGGAACAAAAAAAGAACCAACCAACACAAGACCTCGCCAAGAAGCAACAAATTGTTGTTGTTCACGCGTCCACCGCCCCTACCGCTCCAACGCCATTGAGATAGTATGTCGGGAAATAACCAAATTGCAAGAAGAGAAACTTCCACCACATAGGCACTTTTCGGGAAATGCACTGCAACAACTGCAACAAAAAGGGGCATACAACCCATTTCTGTAAGGTGCCAGACCAACAAAATACCAAAGTCGCCAATACTGGGGTAAGTTGAGCCTGATAAGTTTGTACAAATATCAGCCATTTCAAAAGAGAGTTCCCAAAGGCAGGAAACAGTAATACCGATGGTGTGGGAACAATGTTGGCCATAAGGCATGAAGAAGTAGTTGAAGACCCCAGGGTGGTTACCGGTACGTTCCTCCTCAAAAACTCATATGCATGCATACTTTTCGATAGTGGAGCAGAGAGGAGTTTTGTAAGCCATAAATTTAAACACATACTCAATCAAAAAGTAAAACACTCAACAAACTGTTGACAGTAGAAATGGAAAAAGGTAAAACGGAAAGCACTAAGGATATGTACATAGGATGCACTCTAACACTAAAAAAACATTCCTTCAAAAATCGAACTAATGCCGATCACTATAAGAAGCTTTGATGTCATTATTGGCATGGATTGGTTAAGTCTTTACTACGCCGATATCATCTGCTACGAAAAGGTCGTTCGCCTTAATCTGCCAAGTAACGAAACCCTCGTCATTTATGGCGACAAACTCGGCGCAAAGATACAAATCATCTCTTGTGTCAAAGCCCAAAAGTATCTACGCAAGGAATACCACACCTTTATAGCTCATGTGGTAGATAAGAAGCTGATGGGTTTTGAGCATTCTAACACATCCTAAGTGTACATGCAACCCTAATAAACTTTGGATCTATGTTATCTAAGATTCATGCAAAGTTGATTTCCAAGGTTCATGATCCTATCTAGCATACATGGGGAACATTTTAACTTAAATGATAGATAGAATAACATACCTTGTTGTTGATTTTGATTCCTTGAGACCTTGTGATCCTAGCACCCCAAGTGTGATGCCTCAAATGCTTCACACAACACCAAATGCTATGGAGTAAACTTGGAGAGAAAGTATAACACTCAAAAAATCGGCTCTAGCGCTCAAGTATGCATGCGTATCCGATTTTGGGAGATGTCACATGGTTTATATAGTGTGTTGCATTAGGTAAACCCTAATGTAACATGACTCTTCATTTCCATGATCCATGGATTAACTCCATGGAATATCTTATCAGTGGAACCCAACTTGATAATCCATGAAGCCTCTTAGCCCACTATATACGTTATGCATGATTTACATAATCAACCCATATATTTAATTAGTTATATTTTGTTCACTTAATTAATTCTAAATTAATTCTTGATCAAACTAATTAAATAATGTTATTAATATATTAGAACTTATAATATATTAATAAACCATAAGTGTTATTACTCTTATTTAGTTTATCCAATGCATGGTGCCATGCAACCCAAATAGACCATGCCGGGTCGGGTCAAGTACATACCAAAAATAGTTATGGACTTAGACACCTTATCCAACAGAAGCAGGAGGTGAAAGACATCTAAGATATTCCTGATATCTGTAACTTTGCTGATGTATTCCTAGAAGACTTTCCAGGAGTACCACCTGCGTGACAGGTCGAATTCCGAATCAACTTAATTCTTGGAGCCACACCCGTAGTCAAATCCTTGTACCGTCTAGCACCAACAGAAATGCAGGAGTTGTCCAACTAGCTGAACGAATTACTAACCAAAGGATTCATTAAACCAAACTTCTCGCCTTGGAGAGCACTGGTCCTATTTGTAAAGAAGAATGATGGATCATTCCGAATGTGCATCGACTACAGGGAGCTACATAAACTTACCATCAAGAACCGATATCCCCTACCCCAAATTGATGACATGTTCGACCAATTTCAGAGAGCAAGCTATTTCTAACAAATTAATCTGAGGTCAGGGTACCACCAAGTACGAGTCCAGGAGGAAGATATTTTAAAAACTGCATTCAGGTCTCGCTATAGACACTACGAATTCATAGTTATGCCCTTCGGATAAACAAATGTACCCGCAGTGTTTATGGACCTAATGAACCGCGTATGCCGACCTGCCTTACTTAGACAAGTTCGTGATTGTATTCATCAACGACATTCTGGTATATTCACGAAGTGAAGAAGAGCAAAATCAGCACCTTTGACACCTTTGACAAGTATTAGAGACGTTCAGGATGGAGAAGTTATACGCGAAGTTCTTGAAATGTGAGTTCTGGATAATGAAAGAGGACTTCCTCAGTCATGTGGTCAGCAAGGAAGGAATACATGTGGATCCCTTCAAGATCATGGCAATTGAAAGCTGGGTAGCACCAAGAACACCTACAGAAATCGGTCAATTCCTAGGCCTTGCCGTTTACTACCGAAGGTTCATACAAAACTTCTCCAAGATCGCTAAACCCCGCATCACGCCGACTCAAAAAGGTGTAACCTTCAACTAGGGGGAGACACAAGAAGCTTCATTCCAAACGCTAAAGCAAGCCTTATGCAGTGCATCGATCCTGTCTCTTCTAGAAGGAACAGAAGATTTAGTAGTCTACTGCAATTTGCCCAAACAAGGGCTAGGCTGTGTACGTATGCAACGTGGAAAGGTCATTGCCTACGCCTCAAGGCAGCTAAAGACACACGAAGTCAACTACACAACACATCACCTCATACTAGGAGCAGTAGTATTTTCCCTAAAGATCTGGAGCACTGCCTTTATGGTACGAAGTGCTCAACATTTGAAAATGGTGATTGGTAGAACTACTAAATGAATACAAATGCAAAATTCGTTATCATCCCGAAAAAGCCAATGTAGTAGCAGATGCACTCAGCCGAAATGAATACTTGGGAAGTCGAATAAATCGTTAACCATTACCATCCATTCACACCTGTCTACGCAGATCAAAGTGGCTCAACTGGAAGCCTTGAAACCCGAAAATGTCGCAGATGAATCCTTAAGAGGGATGGATAAAAATCCAAAAGTCAAGAGTAATGGAGTTCGTTATCTCATGAATCGGATATGGACATCGAAGTTCAGTGAATTTGGAGATGTTGTCATGAACGGGGATCAATAAACTCAATACTCCGTCCACCCAAGTTCAGACAAGATGTACCTAGACCTCAAGAAACTTCATTGGTGGCCGAACATGAAAGCCGAAATTGCTAACTTTGTTGGCAAGTGCCTGACTTGTGCCAAGGTCAAGGTAGAATATCAGAAGCCCTCGAGTTTGCTGCAACAATAAGAGATACCCGAGTGGAAGTGGGAACGAATAACCATGGACTTCATAGCAAAGTTACGCAGGACAATGGGTGGACCTGACACCATCTGGGTGATCGTCGATAGGTTGACCAAATCCGCACACTTCCTTCTAATAAAAGAGACAGACAAGATGGAGAAACTGACCAGGACATACATTAAAGAGATCGTGCGACTGCATAGAGTGCCAATATCCACTATCTCCGATAGGGACAGTAGATTCACCTCACAGTTGTGGCAATAACTACAAAAATCCCTACGAACTAGGTTGGACATGAGTACGGCCTAACACCCACTGATCAACGGGTAGAGCGAAAGAACTATCCAAACATTGGAGGATATGATGAGAGCTTGTGTGATAAACTTTGGTAAAGCATGGGATACCCATTTACCTATCATCGAGTTCTCATACAAAAATAGCTATCACACTAGCATCAGAGTTGCTCCATTTGAAGCCCTATATGGCCGCAAGTGCAGATCACCTATTTGTTGGGATGAAGTGGGTGACACGCAACTAGCAAAGTCGCAAGTTCCTAACAACATTCTCACCAGCCCATAGATCATAAGAGAGAACCCTGAGAAGGTTGTCCAAATTCGAGAAAGACTAAAAGCATCCCGATATCGATAAAAGAGCTATGCAGATAAGCGATGCAAACCCTTGGAATTCCAGGTTGGTGACTGCATACTATTATGGGTCTCACCCTGGAAGGCAATGATATTCTTTGGAAAGCATAGGAAGATAAATCCAAGGTATATCAGACCATTTGAGATCCTCGCAAGGATTTTTTCGGTAGCTTATGAACTTCGACTACCACAGGAACTGAGTAACATACACCCCACCTTCGACGTATCCAATCTAAATAAGTGTCTATCTGACGAAGCTCTTTTCATCCTGCTCGATGAAATCGAGATAAATGAGAGTTTATACTTCATAGAAGAACCTCTAGAAATGATGGATAGAGAAGTCAAGAGAATGAAACAAAGGCATATACAAATAGTGAAGGTCTGCCGGAACACCAAACAAGGAATTTAATTCACCTGGGAACGAGAAGATCAAATGAAACAAAAGTACCCACATCTTTTCCCCAACACTTGTAGTTCCACTCAAAATTTTAATTTCGGGACGAAATTCTCTCTAAACGGGGGATGATGTGACAATTGGCAAACTTGGAGTCGAACCAAGCTAAAAGATGTGTTATGTATAAGAGAAACCACATCTTAACTTTGTCACACTGTATCACATATAGCCATGAGGGAATAATTTATAAGTTAATAAATATGTGTATATTGAAAACTCATGTTGATTTAAGTTAATATAAGTCAACACAAGTCAAAATGTTAAGTCTAAAAGTTTGAAAATGTGACTACTATTGAGATTTTGGTATTTGGAAACTAGAAACAAATGGTTTTCGGTTTTTGTGGGGACCAAGATCATATTTTGGGACCAAAATCTCAAAGCTTTGGATCACATAGGACCGAAATCATCTTCATGGAAGTACACCATGACCGAAATCACTTTGTCTAAGGCCCATTAAGGCCGAAAATTCATTCTTGGATCATGCTAGGACCGAAATCTACTTGAGTTTGCTACCTAGGCCGAAAAAACTTTTGGTTTTAGTCTAGTTTTGGCCGAAATCACCATAAAGGTGGCCAGGTGGTGCCACATGATTTGTTAAAATGCCTTCCCAATGTGATAAGTGCACTTACCAACATAAACATCAATTCACTGTCATTTCTCATTTATCTCATCTTATCCTTCTTTCATATATATATATATATATATATATATATATATATATATATATATATATATATATATATACACACACACACACACACATCCGAAATCATTCATCAGTAAAATTAGGATCCCATATTTCTCTCTACTCAAACCCATTTTCCTTACCAACTAAAGATCAATTATCTCCAGGAGCCTTTCTTGCAAGGGAGTTTATAAGAATTTAAGGTAAGTATTGCACATAAAACCTAAGTGTTATTCAACACTTTAACTATTAGTTCATATATTGATACATTATTATGTGTTTAAAACCATTAGGATACGACATCCTTCGCTTATTCTAGGCTAGAAGATCACCATTTTTACCTCGTTATCAGACCGCGATGACACTCAAGGTGAGTTCATACCCCCACATTTTCCCACCTTTTTCTATATTTTAGGGGGATGGGGGGGGGGGGGGGGGGAATACAAGTGAAACACAAGAAAACTTGTGTTAAAATACAAACCGTTAGTTATGTTTTCTTATATTTTATAAACGTTTTACGTAAAAATTCTAATTACACGAAACAACGTTACAATCAAACATATAAACTTTAAATGCAAATTTGTTGAAACATAATGGTTTTCATTTCGACAGAACATACATTTTTAAACTATAATAGGTATAGTTTGTGGAACATTCACGTTATCTTACCCTTTCGGGAGAAAAGAAAATAATTATATAAAAGTATAATTATTTTCACATTTCATAAACACGATGAAAGGGAGGTACATAAATTTACAAGAACTAGGAGTTTTTTTATTTCATTTGACATAAACCTATAAATGAATAAATTTTTGAGACATTCGGCTTCAAGGTACTTCTAAAGTACTGCATAAAGTCCTGTAATTGTAACCAGAGTAAACAAAAATGTGATACTTGTGTATAGGTCTATACGGGACTGACAATCTCACAACTAAACTGTTAGCTACAGCTTGACCGGCAGGTCTGTGGTGACAAATGTTAAAACATTTCGATGCCTAAAGAACGTCGTTACAGGCCAACTAGTCGCTAGCATGGTTATAATAACTCACATGAGGTATTAACAATACATTTGGTTTACCGGGCTAACAAACACTTAAATGGTTTTTATATATGTATAAAAACTACATACACTATTTTAAGTATGGAAAATACTTATACATTTCGGTCTTAGAACATTTAAGACTACAACTCATTTTATAGAAAATATTGGATTTTCTGAAACAAACACTATCATTTTACGAACAACAGCTTACAACTCGTTTTATGGAAAATATCGGATTTTCGTGAAAAAAACACGATTATTTTACACGGAAAGGCATACATTTTCTCGTACAAAACACTTATGAACTCACCAACTTAATTTTTGACACTTTTTCAAAACAACTTGTATTCTTAGGGAATCGGTAATACAACTAATCACTGTCATTTGAGGACGGGACGCGAAGGCGCCGGTTAAAAAAACTCATTTTGTCGTCATATTGTAATTTATTTGGAAACATGTAACTCATGCTATAATGTAGACTTTTAAATTATATTTATGTTGTGTTTTCTTTCTTTACTGTTACTAAACTGTATATGACGTCATCCGCCCCGAACGTTTTCGCCATTCTAATTTGGCGGTATGACAGAGTTTCTGGCATAGTCTAGAAGCAAACTGGATATCACAATAAAAAATGATAGATAAAGGTATACCATGTCTTGTAATGATCTCCTCTAGATAAATCGTTGTCATTGTCAATTTCTCCAACCTTTCATTCTCTTTGTTTACTAAAAAGTGGGTGCTTTTCGTCAATCGATACAGTATTACCCATATCATATCATTTCTATGCATGGTTTTCGGTAGTTTCATGAAAAATTTGATCGTAATATTATCCCATTCCACTTGGGTATCCTTGGATGCTGCAACTCACCATAGGACCGTTGGTTATCAGCCTTGGCTTGCTCACAAGTCACACATCCTGACACCTACTTTGCTACCTCCCTTTTATACTCGACCACCAATACGTGGCTTTTAGGTCTCAATAGATGTTCTTTGTGTATGGGTGGATTTAATAATATGATCTATGTGTGTCTTATAATAGTGTGTCATAAACACTATCAACCCTAGGGACCCATGGTCGTCTTTGAAAGATCTGAAGTCATCGACTATCTTCCAACAAAAAGTGCTTGCCGCTTGACTATTATCTCACCCTTTACATGGTCTTTTTTCAAACACTCGGCCTGAGAATCCTGTAATTGTTTGCATATATGCGGAACCAAAACCAATCCCATCAACATCAGGTGATAAGACGCGTTTGGGTCCTTAAAACTTAGAGCATTAACTACCAATTTTTTTACCTGGATTGTAACTAATCTCACAATTGTGATATGTATGCAAATCAACCCATCGTCGTTGTCTCATATTCAATTATTTTTTATACCGAATATGTTGCAAGATATTATGATCGGTATACAATGTGTACTTCATCCCATATAAGTAATGTCACCATAATAAAATACAACAACCACCAACTCCGAATCTTGTAGTGAATTATTTAGCTCAACATTCTTCAGCTGTCGGGAAGCATACATGATCACCTTCCGACACTGCATAAGTACACATCCTAATCTTGAATATGATGCATAAATATAAACTACAAAGTCCTCATGTTTATCAGCCTTAAAAGCGCTCTGCCCTATTTGTCAACTTGGTTAGCACCAGTGATCTTATAGTAATCCTTAATAAATCTATAATAATATCCTGCCAAACTCAAGAAACTGTGAATGTCGGTAGGAGTCTTAGAATTCATCCAATCCCTTACTAGCATGATCTTGGTTAGGTACACCTTAATAGCATGATCTTGGTTAGGTACACTTTAATGCCATTCACATTTGGAGAACTTTGCGTAAGGTTTCTCCCTGCATAACTTCTTCAAAACCTCTCATAAATGCCTTCGATGATCTTTGAAACTCTGAGAATATACCAAAATATCATCAATGAAAACTATAACCAATTTTTCTAAAAATAGACGGCATACCTGATTCATCAGGTCCATGAAAGTTGTAGGTGCATTCATTAAACCAAATAGCATCACTAGAAACTTATAATGCTCGTATCGTGTCCTGAAAGTGGTTTTGGGAACATTCAAATCACAAGCCTACACCAGATGATATCCCAAATGTAAATTTATCTTCGAAAAGTGACTTGCTCCTTGCAACTGATCAAATAGATCATCAAACCTCGATAGTAGGTACATATTCTTCATAGTCACCTTACTCAATTCCCGGTAGTCAATACACATCTGCACAGAGCCATCTTTTTTCATCATAACAAGGACTGGTGCTCTCCATGGCAAGGAACTCAGTCTAATAAGACCTCTCTCTAATATCTTATGCAGCCAAGATCACATCTCTGATGGAGCTAACTATTGGATTAAAGTGTCTAAGCTCATAACTAAATTGTTATAAACTTGCAAATAGAAGTAAAGTCCTTTTGGGTTTCCCTAATAACAAAAAGTAACTAGAAATGATATTAGGAGAAAGAGAGAGAGAGAGAGAGAGAGAGAGATGATTTATTAATATATTATGCGATTAATATATTAATTGGAAATAGATAATTGATGTGTTAAATTTTTATGTGATTAATGAATTAACGTGAGATCAATAGTTAAACAACTGATTTGTAAATTTATATGGTTAATAAATAAATAAGAAATCAATTAGAAATAATTAATTTTTCAATTAGATTCTTTTAGAATTAATTTAGGATTAATTAGAATTTGTTAAAGGTGCAACGGGCGAATTTTAATTGTTTGAAGGTTTGTATCGATTGGGTACACTTCAAAGATAAATGACAAAAACAAACAAATCTAAGAAAATAAATAACAAAAATGTAACATCCAAGTTTTCAAACCAAAATTTTCATTTTTATAACAACAAAAAATAGTTTTCATAAAAACCAACCCAAGAAATGTTATAATGTCAAATACAATTCTACATTAAAATGCCAGAGTGTCCCAAAATGTCCAAACAAAAAATCAGGCCTTTACCTTCCCGCGATCCTCATAAGTACCTGAAACACATTTAATCAACTACCATAAGCATAAAGCTTAGTGAGTTCCCCGAAATATCATATATAACACAACACATAAAACAACTATGGGTTCAAAGTAACCCTGGAGACTACCCGAAGTCTCAGAGGGCAAACAACACCCCCTATGGGTTATCAGCAACCCTAGAGACTACCGAGAAGTCTCAACACATATAAACAATGCAACCACAGTAACAACACTTAGACCCATCTGGTCGTAACACACATATATATATATATATATATATATATATATATATATATATATATATATATATATATATATATAACCATTCTACCACACAGATAAGAATAAGTGATGAGACTTACCTAATACTGATGACTGATAGAACTCACACCCGAACTACCGGAACTAGACTACACCTAATCTTTAAGACTTTTATCCCAACCCTAAAGAATGAACTAACTTGTAAAGTCTCTTACTTTATCATCACCAAACTCTCTTTGCATGGAAAAACATAGCTTAACCTCAAAAACCCTAACTTTATCAACACCAAAAGCTCGAATACACTTGCATGAGGTTAAGGAGAAGGTCAAGCTAGCATTTTTAGTGAATCACAACACTCTAGGACCTCTGAAAGGAAAACTTAGAATCCATGGAGTACTCCTTACTCACAAGGTTTAAAGTCTTGGGGTAAAAAAAGCATAAACCCATGCAAACAAGATCTAACAACATAAGTCCCAAAGGTCAGAATTTTATACCTTCCAAAGATGGACAAGGAATATAGATTTTGGATCCAAAGTATGAAAGCATCACCACTTCTTGAATGATCATGCCTTCACTACCAAGAACACAAAAAGGTCACTCTCATGCTTCAAATCACACTTACAAGGCTATGATTTCGTTCTAGGGTTTAGAGGGAATGGAGGCTGGATAAGATGATGTCCAATGGGGGAATAAGATGATTAAATAGGGGTCACACGCTAAATTTTATGGTTTGGCATTTGTGCAAGTATGCATGACGTACTTACATATACGCCCAATGTACTTTCTCCTCCACCTTGACTTCCTCGAAGACTTCTGCCCGATGTATAAAGCTAGTACGCCCGATGTAAGTGGCCAAAATGAAAAATTATATTAACTTCAAGGGCTGGAAATAAAATACCTGACAACAGGTGTTACAGGAAAATAAATAACACAAGGAGTTCTCTAAATTGTCCTTCACCAAGAAAGGGTATGTCTTCACTAAGAAGACGGGTTGTCACAAAGTTGGTTACAAATACGAACTCTCAAGATTTGGGTTTACCCTAATGTAGATTATATACTAATATATACAATTATATCTCTTGATTGAATTGATTGCGTATAATCTACACTAAGAATCGATACTCATCACAAGGATATCAGATCTGCTATCTATTCTGTCACACCCCCGAACCGTCAGCAACCAACGACGGAAACGTTCGGAGGCGGGTGACGTCATACGTAGTATCACAACAATTGTATCATATCAATCAAAGTAAACACAACCATTACATTACAATATGAATATTTACATATGTCTAAAAACATAGTTTGTGTACATCGATATAAACAAAAGATAAATACGAGACTCCAAAATACTCCGTCTTCTCCAAAAGCTGGCAAGGGTACCTGTCTATCGATGTCCTGAGAATACAAGCGGTTTTGAAAAAGTATCAGCATAAAGCTAGTGAGTTCATAGCATGTTTTTGTATTGAAAATTAGTCACGTAATTTGTACAAATGGTTTCTTTTCATTGTAAGTAAAATGTCATTTTTATCGAAAACCATTGTTATCAAGTTCGGAAATATGTATGCATGCTTTCCAAGAAAATCCAATATTTTCTAACATGTTTGTTGAATACTATATGAAAAGTATGTTCCGTTTGAAAACCATGGCTACCACCAGTATTTAGTGTATGTCTGTTTGATAACCCTAGCTACCTCCGGTATGTATAGTATGTTCTGTTCGAAAACCCTGGCTACCACCAGTATCTAGTGTATGTCTGTTGGAAAACCCTGGCTACTACCAGTATGTATAGTATGTTCTTGTTCGAAAACCCTGGCTACCACCAGTATATAGTGTATGTCTATTTGAAAACCCTGGCTACCACCAATATGTATAGTAGGTTTAATACTTAAAATAAAAGTGAAGGTTTTGTCCCTGGATTACCCTCCAGTAAGTAGACAGGTAGTTTTATTAATTAAAATAAAACTATAGAAGAAAGAAATCCCGTAAACAAGGGTTAGTCTATACTTATTGTGAGTCGTATAACCATAATAATATGGCTGATGACCTCCTTGATGTTTCTTCAGGCGTCGTACGGATACAAAATTTGTCACACCAGGCGTGAACGCCTAACTGTAGCTAACAGTTCGGGTGTGGGATTGTCGGTCCCGAATAGATCAATTCACAAATTCCACACTCTCCCTCCTGGAGACTCTGGTTATACTAAAGGTGAGGATTTACTGGTATACCGAGGGGCATAACAAAGATAGGTATCACAATCCTGTATTAACTAGTTTACGTGTTGTCTGATACTCGAGTTCGAAATCGTTTATATACGGTGTGGAGTATAAATAATTATATACAAATAATTATTTAGTAATATACTCTTGTTATTTGAATGTAAAAATGGATAAACAAAATCTATCATAGTTTATATGTTTGACTTTTACGTAGTTTGAATTTGTAAGAATGGTAATGAAAATCCCAAACTATACGTATTCTAGTTTGAATGGTTTGTTACGTTCATGTACTATTCTGAAAACTATGCAATTAAGTTTAGAAAAAGACATCCCTTATCCTCCGCATATTACAAAAGGGGTAAAGTATCTAAATGTTTGATGTAAAAACCGTTGTAATTGCATCAGTTTTTAACTTGTGAAAAACTGTTATGTTTGGCTTGTATTCCCCCTTGAAAGCATTTTAAATTTGTAAAAGCGTAGGAGCATGAACTCACTGTTTAACGTAGGATTCGAGTGTACGATCGGTATGAGTGCTGAGTGTCAACGGAAGTTTCGTACACAAGTAGATCCTATTAACATATAGTAACACATATATGTATTAGATTAGGGTATTTCATGACTAAACATGACTGGAAACCACCCTAAGGACCTGGAATTGCTTGAACTAAGTGTTCTAGGTCCCACACTTAGTGGTTTTTGCACGTTTAAGGCCAAATATGAGCATTAGAGTCGGTGTAAGACCATAAAAGTGGGTGTGCGGCCGTACTGAGTGTGTGTGCGACCAGGGTGTGTGTGTGGCTGCACACAGGAGTGTGCGGCCGTACACAGTGGGTGTGCGGCTGTACACAGGGGTGTGCGGCCGTACACTCTTCGTTTAAGCTCTAAAAGTCGATTTTCAAGTGTTTTAAGGCTCAAACCAAGTCCAACTAGAAGATAGGGGGCCAAACTCTCACTTTGGAGGGTCTTTGAGGTGTGTACGACCACCTTATAAAGGTGTGAGGCTTTACACCTTCATGTGATGAAGAACACGAAGAACATGAATAGTTTTAGGCTTAGATTAATGTGTCTAACCAGTATAATTAGCCAAATGATGGAGTTCTTCACGAGAGAAACTAGAGAGAGAAAGTAGAGTGCAACCAAAACATAGGAATGAGTGAAGTGGGTCACCTTCTATATATATGGTTGACTGTGCGGCTGGAGGATGGGTGTGTGGCCGTACACACCTCTCAGGAGTGTGTATGGCCCGGTTTTGTCCTTATAGGACTTGTTGACTCATTCCTAATCTCATTCCCGGCTGTACTCAAGGTTATAACACTTAAACGATCCCTTAAACGACATTAAAAGATAACGAAATTGAGTTTAATGCTGATAATGTTGACCAATCGTACAAAATAAAAGTTTCGGGTTGTCACATCATCCCCCTGTTAAAGGGAATTTCGTCCCGAAATTCAAGAATAAAGGTACAAATCAAGGATGTGGAAAGAGGTGGGGGTATTTCTGTTTCATTGAATCCTCGCGCTCCCAAGTGAATTCAGGTCCCTGCTTGGCATTCCAGCGAACCTTCACTAGCGGGATGCGACTTTGCTTTGTTCGCTTGACCTCCCGGTCCATGATTTCGATTGCCACCTCCATGAAGTTCAAGTTTTCGATGATTTCAATCTCGTCAAGAGGGACCACAAGGCTTTCGTCGGATAGGCATTTCTTAAGATTCAAAACATGGAAGACAGGATGAATGTTACTAAGCTCTTGAGGTAAACGGAATTTGTATGCTACGGGACTGATCCTAGAAAGGATCTCGAAAGGTCCTATGTATCTTGGATTTAGCTTTCCACACTTTCCAAAGCGTATCATGCCTTTCCAAGGTGAGACCTTCAGCAAGACACAAACTCTGACCTGGAATTCTAAGGGTTTTCGTCGTTTATCGGCGTAGCTCTTTTGTCTGTCTCGTGAGACTTTTAATCGTTCTCGGATTAGTACGATCTTTTCTGTGGTTTCGCGGATGATCTCTGGGCCTGTGAGAGTGCTGCCGGGGACTTGTCCCTTGGCTAGCTGCGTGTTGCCCACCTCAGCCCAGCATAAAGCGGATCTACACTTACGGCCATAGAGAGCTTCGAAAGGCGCAACCTTGATTCTGGTGTGCTAGCTGTTGTTGTAGGAGAATTCAACCAAGTGCAAATGGGTGTCCCACGATTTACCAAAGTCGATGACACATTCTCTCAACATGTCTTCCAAGGTCTGGATAGTTCTCTCACTCTGACCGTCCGTCTGGGGATGGTAAGCTGTACTCATATCCAGCTTAGTTCCAAGAGCTTTCTGTAGGGACTGCCAAAATCTCGAGGTAAACCTGCTATCTCGATCGGAGATAATGGATACAGGAACTCCATGCAATCGAACTATTTCTTGGATGTAGATTCGTGTGAGCCTCTCCATTTTGAATGTTTATTTGATTGGCAGGAAGTGGGCGGATTTAGTAAATCGATCGACTATTACCCAGATGGTATCGTACCCACTCGGAGATTTAGGTAATTTAGTAATAAAATCCATGGTAATCCTCTCCCACTTCCACTTAGATATCTCTGGCTGTTGAAGCAATCTTGAGGGCTTCTGATATTCGACCTTCACCTTGGTGCAAGTCAGACACTTGTCCACGAAGATAGCGATCTATGCATTATTGTTTGGCCACTAATATAGTTTCTTGAGATCAAGGTACATCTTGTCCGATCCTAGGTGAACGAAGTATCTAGTCCTGTGAGCTTCATTCATGACAACCTTTCTGTATCCACTGGCCTTGGGGTCCAGATCCAGTTCATGAAATAGTAGACTCTGTCTCCCTTGATCTCTAAGTTCTTCTCCATTCCTCTCAAGGCTTCATTTGGCACATTCTCTGGTTTTAGGGCTTCCAGCTGAGCCTCTCTAATTTATGCGGATAAGTGTGAATGGATAGTCATAGTAAGTGCTTTCACACTGCAACCTGAGTACTCTTTTCGGCCGAGGGCATATATTACCACATTGGCCTTGCCGGGATGGTAGCGTATTTCACACTCATAATTACAGAGTAGTTCTACCCATCGCCGTTGTCTCATGTTCAACTCTTTCTAGTCAAAGATTTGTTGCAAGCTTTTATGGTCAGTGAAGATTATGCACTTGGTTCCGTAGAGGTAATGTCTCCATATTTTCAATGCAAAGACCACTGCTCCCAACTCCGGATCTTGAGTTGTATAATTGACTATAGCCAAATTTGACTAGCTCACAAGAAAATACAACCTCAGTGTGTTCATATTCAATCTTCTTTCTGACCAGATGAAGCTTTAGTAGCTCATTCCTTGGTTTGGTGCATCTCATTTTGATAATGGGAACAGGCTTTGTTTTGTGAGTAAGAACATCTCCAAACTTCTTCCTATTTATCATGTCGTTTAACTCTAAAACTATGTGCTCTTTGCCCACATTGTTATTAAAAAACTAAACTTTATTAACTTGATCATTGGAGCTTTGAACACCAACACTTTCATTAGTGGAAGCAAGAGCTTGAGCAGGTTTCATAGATATACATTCTTCGTTTATAGCTTCTTTTTTTCTAAAATAACAGTTACACTTCATGTTATAGCTAAATCATTCAGATCAAAGATAAGCTTGCTTCTTTTTCTTTTCTTGAAAGGATGTCTTGAAGGATCATTAGCTGCAGAACATCCATCTTCAGCATCATGAGCTCCCACTGAAAAGGAAGCCTTCCTCTTTCGAGGATCATTAGCTCAGCAGTTACCATGAAAGGAAGGGTTGATCCACATTATGGAACATCATCTATAGAGGAAGCGGATGAAGGAGTAGATGGGAATCATATGTGTTTGTTCATGCTTGGAGGAGAGTTTATTCCCAGAGCAAAGTCTTTTCCATTATCAACAAGTAATTCTTCTTCATCTTTATTAGTCTTTTCCTCCTCATCAGCCTTTTCTTTATTATCCTCATCATTTTCTTCTTCAAAGTCAGAGGATTCACAACCATAGGGTTTGTCAATCCACTTTTGTATCTTCTCTGTAATAATCAAGTCACCTTCAGATGGAGTGGGATTAATAATCTTTGAGGAGAGTTCAAGAATTGGAATAATAATCCCATGACTTTCAACATAGCTTTCCTCATGAGATAAAATCAGTCCAAGCTACGGAGATTGGGAACATGCATTAGATTTTTGTTCCCAATGATGCAATAAATCATCTGATTAAGAAAAAGTTAAGCAAAATATCATCTTTTGTTGTACACAAAAGATAACAAAATCCTTTGCTCAATGATATTGAGTTAATCCAAACTTCCAGTCTTATGGCCAAGATATTTGCCAATAATACATCTTAAATATTTCCATCCAACATTAAAACACTGATGAAGAGGGTTTTTGTATGGATCACGAGTGATGCCGTGAGGTTTTGAATTATACCCTAATTTTTCACGAACAAACTTGCAACTTTCTTCCAATGGAGTTTCAGAGTAGTTTGAAAATCGAGGAAGAAAAAGAGTGTAATATGCCAACTCCCAGGCATAATATTTAATTAATTTATATTTATGTTGTCAGAGCAACTTGACGAGTTGCAGGCCCCAACTCGCCGAGTAGAGAGTTAAATGGTACGTGATTTTTAGAGTCTACTCGACGAATTGGAGGACCCTAACTCGACGAGTAGGAGCTAAGTGTGCAAACCCTAATTTTCAGAGTTTGTGCCCTTTTTAAAGGACCTTAAGCCTTCATTTTTGCCTCCCTTGTCGTCTTGACACACTGAGAGAAACCCTAAGCGAGTTGTATTCACTGTGTGAGAGAGAAAGGATAAGATTTGTGTGTTCTAGTGCATTTGTGTAAGGGGGTTGATGAGAAAAAAGGCTTGGAATGACAAGAAGCCTTTGGATTTGGTGTTCTTTCAGTGCTAGCTGCCATTTGGAGGTAAAAAGCTTTCACCTTGATCATTGTTTGGGTAGATCTCATCACTAGGTAGTTTATGGCCATTTACATCCTTTGTTTGGGTCCTTAACTTGTTTGAGCTTACCATGGAGTTGAGACTCTAGATCTGGACAGTATGAGGTCCCTTGGGCCAAAATATTCAGGATTTATCAAGCTATTGGCCATCTTTCATCCACCAAACCCTCTATAGAGCTTGTTTTGGCATTTCGAGACCTAGATGCCATGAATGGACGTAAAGCTTGCAACTTTACATAATACTTCAGCTTTAAAAGGCAAGATCTAGAGTATGGAGCCTTATTTTTGCTTAAAAACATCTGGATGAGAGAATGAATTGAAGGGACTCGACGAGTTGATGAGCCAACTCGACGAGATGGCTAGGGATTTCCCCGATAGTTTGGACGCGTTACAACTCGGCGAGTTGGTGAGACAACTTGATGAGTTGAGTTGGATTTTTTCGATACTTCAGAGAAAACGAAGGAACTCGACGAGTCGCATACATGCACTCGACGAGTTAGGTCAACATGGACCGTTGACTCGAGTGTTGACTTCCGTTGACTTTTATGGTTTCGTCAAGATTTGAATTATGGTGACCACGGAGGGGTAAAATGGTATTTCACCCTTTCCAAGAGTTAGAGAAGGGGTTAGAGTAACTTTTTAGGGTTATGGTTATAAAGTGTTAATTAGAGTTGATTATAATATATAGGCGGAGTCTAGACCGTTCTTGGAGTACGAGACCTACTTGCTTACTTACAAGGTGAGTCCTCTCACTATACTTACCGAAGTGGTAACACGGTGTGACCGGAGGGTCTTATTTGAGTTATCGATCAGAGGGTCTTATGTGCTTATACAAAGTTAAGTGATATTATGCATCTTGTCTATGTGATTTATGCTATATATTATTCTGTGCCTTACTGAGTTAGGACGGTAGGCCCTAAACCGAGTTGTGAGACCGGAGGTTCTTCATCGAGATGCATGACCGGAGGGTCTTCACTAAGACATATGATCGGAGGGTCCATACCAAGCTGTGAGACCGGAGGGTGCTCACCGAGATGCATGACCGGAGGGTCCATGCCGAGCTATAAACATGAGAGGCTTATTAATTTTTTATGTGGTATTTTGGGGAACTAAATGAGCTTTTTGCTTAGAGTGTTGTGAGATATGTGTTTCAAGTACCTCTTAGGATCGCTAGAAGGTGTCGGCTTGATTGTACACACCGGTTGGAGATTATGTTTATAAGGATTCTGGGATATTATCATACATATGTTGCCTTGTATTTTGACAACACATATGTTTTGTGGTTTTTGAGAAATGTGATATTGGGTTTTATGTGATTTTAAAAATGAAAATTTAGAGTGTTACAAAGAGTACTTCGAAAAGCTTCCACATCAATAGTAATCCTATATTGACCATCTAAAGTGGTTCCGTTAATTGTTTAAGCATCAGAATCAACATAGCATGAACATTAGAACTCACATACTTGTTTAGGGTAGAATGGGTTTGGGAAGTCACATAATGCATATCTAAGAGGACGACTTCTGACATAATCAACAATATCTTTGAATCCTGAGTTGGTGAACTGCTTTGGGATGCCTTCATAGAACATTACATTGGTTGATTGAATGATGATGGGAGAGTCAGGGGTATGAGGAACGTTGACGAAATAACATTAGAGGCAAACTCAATGATAAGTTTCAACATGGTGAGAGCCTGAGGATGATGATGGGAATCCCCATTTTATACGAAAAAAGTTTCTTCCTTTTTATGTAACCATGGCTGAAGAGATCTTTGTCGTAAAAATGTTGCATGCCAAGGTAACGATGGACATTTTAGTCGTCATCTAAAAAGTTACCGTTGAGATAAGAAAATTGCATCAAGGATATATCATCAACGACAATAAACATTACTGGAAGCAATCAACATATCATGTTTTCAACTTGTAAACTAGTAAGATGTATAGTTTTAAAGTACCATTCACTGACATGGTATTGTGAGATCTCATCAGTGTGTGGTTTCATACCCTGAAACATTGATCAATTTTATTAGAAGAAAACGGCAAGAGTGGTATGATGCGTGTAATACATTCCGGTATGAAATGTATCCATCAGGCATAGATTTTTGAAGCTCTCAATAGTGCATGGCACATTACACTAAATCACAAACCATTAAAGAAGAATATAAGGGCAAGAATGGGTCGGTGTGTCTGATATCCTACGGAACATAGACTAGCCGTCGCCATAGAGTTTCAAACTTTTATTAGTTTGTGGTATTTCACAGTGAATCGTCAAGTTTATTTAGAAGAAATGAAGGAAAGCATGGTTTGTTTCAATCACGCTGAGGTGGAAATAGCGTGAATCATAAACGAATATTACCCATCATCAAGAAATTGTTTAATTCTTTCATCATAGAGTTTTAGTTACTGTTCAGAATCAAAGATTCTCCTTTAACTCATAATTTTACCATGTCATACCTCAGACTAGGAGGTCAGGGAAATGAATAACCCTTTGTCATTTAAGGACCAGACAAGTATCTCTTACATTGATGACTGTGCAATCAGTGTAAGCAGTTGGGTTATGCTTAATGTTTCAATAGAACATGAGAGTTGATACATACAACAAGCATGCTTCTAGGGACAAGGTCAGGTAAGATAGTTAACTAAGAATACACACCCAAACCTTTCTATCATTTTTTTATTTGTACCAGGCAATCTCACATAGAAATATTGGATAATACTAGACAATCAGCATGAGGGGTGACTTAATGCTCTTAGTAGATGGTCTAGTTGATGACAGACTTAGAGGGATTTAGTCACATATAGCAGCATGCTTCTAGGGACGATGATTTGCCAAAAGTTACATCCTAGGCTTAGAAAAGCCTCCGTCAGATCCTTTAAAAAATGGTACAAAATAATAAATAATATAAGAATACAAAAAATAGTTAGCTAAACAAGGAAATATTCTAAAAGGCGATATTTTTGCAGCTTTTTCAGAAGCATGATAAAGAATCCATCCATCAAATCCTTTTAAATGAATGGCCATAAATGAACTTCCATTTTTCAATATATCTACCCCTTAAATTCTGGCTATAAAAGAGAGAAAAAAAGATAAAATATATCAAACCAGAAGCACAATTCATAGTAAACAAAGAGAGAGAATGACTTTAGTCGTTAAGATTCTGTAAGTTGATTGCAAGCTTCATGTTCAACAAGAATGAAAGAAGCACATGAACCAGTCTTTGTAACCAACGAGTTAGAGGGATCCAATATTTGTAACCTTCGAGTTATGAGAGTCACCAAGACAATACTCAATGGTTACATTCATTGTGATCCATGAAGGAAGAGAAGGTGGGATCATGGTCTTGTTGAAGACGCCATCAGATCTTTGAGTTAATGGAGTGGTAGTGGCAGCGTCATTGGAAATTAGACGTGTTATGTCACCAAACTTCACGTCATCCCACTGCAACTAAAATAGGTTGTTCAAGACAAAAGAGATATGTGTCCAAAAGAACATTAATGGCACAGTTCTCCCCCATCTAGTCTCATCAACAGGATGCAACTTATCAATCAACATGAGTATCAGCAGAAGGGAGAGAGTGGTTGGTGCTGAAGAAAAGATGTAGAGACATCGTCAATAAGATCCACAAGGAATGTGATGTATTCAAGGAGTGACACATTGATCTAAATAATTAAGATCAATGCCAAGATGGAGAATGAAGGTCCTAAAGAGAAGAACATACATTGGCTATTTTAGTAGCAAATTGTATATGTACGATGTATACTCTTTTGGTAAAATAAAAGTTAAAATGAATTTTTTTGAAGCAGAAAATTAAAGTAAATAAAAAATAGCAGCATATGTTTATTATTTAAAAAGTAGTGAAGCATAAAGCAAAGCTAAGTTGCAATGTATAAACAAACAAAATAAAACCATATAAATGTTGTTATCTCTGAGTGCAATAAGTAAAATTTTGTTTTTGGAATAAAAAACCCTTCCCTCATGGCAATCAAAAAGAACTTTATAACCAACATCACAAAGATTGATGGAAATGAGATTGCTCTTTAGGCCTTTGACATAAACCACTTCATTCAGCTTGAATGCCTTACACTCAAAAGTTCCCGCTCCAATGATAGCTTCTTCATTTTTATCGCCAAAAACCACCTTGGGACCATCTTTCTTCAAAAATTCTTTTGATAGGGACTTAAGACCGATCGTGTGTTTAGAGCACCTACTGTTTAAGTACCAAGTATGTTTTCAGTTTAAACTTGATTCGTGGCAACATGAGAAGTATCAGCGTCACACATGTCACCAGGGGAATCATTGATAAGAGCCATTATACCCTTAACGTTTAGCCCCTGATCTTCACATTGATCCTCTTCTTGCACCCATTCTTCACGATCCTCTTGTTTTGCAAGGAAACCATTTGTCAAGAGATGTTTTCCTTCTTCATATGGGACACCAACTTCTTGTAAAAAACTTCATAGTTCTTAGGACTCTGAGCATCTTTCTTCTCTTTTCAATCGTTGGCAAAATGGTCAGGCTTCCACAGTTAAAACAGTTACCCAAGTTTCTCTTCTCTAAAGAGGATCTCCTTGTTGATCTGCTTCCTTTAAACTAAGCTCGTTGAACTCTGTTTGATCTACTTTATTCATATCATTTGACAATAAGAGCAGCACTGCCAACAAGTTCATCAGTGAGATCTTCGTCACTTTCTTCATCCTGATCTTAGTTATCTGAGTCGCTGATGTGCTTCATTTCTTCCTTTTAAGAAACCAATAATACAAACTTTTCCTTACTTGATTCCTTTATGATATCTTTACGAAGTGCTTTGGACTCATCATAATTTCGCATATTTCCAAATAAGGAGTTCAGGTCCATGAAATCAATCTTTTCACTATTCTTAAGGACATCATCATGATGTTCTTAGCTTTTCCCGAGAGAGTCGAGAAACTTCAGAACCAACTGAGATTAATGCTTGACGATTCCCGGCCTGCACATAACATTAACCAAGCATATAAAACAATTAAAGGTTTGGGTAAGCAAATCACCTTTTTGGGCAAAGAAATACTCATATCTCTGATTGAGGTTGTTGATGGTTGTGGGCTGGACTTCTACGGTGCCTTCATAAGACACTGTCAGCGTATCCATCATCTCTTGAGTTGACTCTTAATTTTGTACGAGACGATGCATGTGATAGGGAAGAGAGTTTCCAATTACAACCTTGGCTTTCACATCAAGAGTAAGCAGTATCTTGTCATCATCATCATAACTCGTGTTTGGATTTTGCTTTAAGGAGCCTACAGGAACGTTATTGACCATAGGTTGATACATAGAAACTGGAGGACCTTTCTTAACAATCTTGCACATCTCATAGTCCATGGTTTCAAGAACAACCGTGGCCTTTGTTTTCCACATAGAAAAATTGTGTTTTCATCTAAGGGAGGAATTTTGTTGAGACCAAAGGATGTGGGATTATTGGAAGTCGACATGATTACATGAGTGTATCCAAAACGTGCTCTGATACCAAATTGATCGGATACACTTCAAGTTTAAAGGATAAAAACAAACTAATCTATGCAAACAAAGAACTAAAAATAAACACAGAGACTTCTCCAAATTTGTCTTTCACCAAGAAAGGGTTTTTCATCACCAAGAAGACGGGTCGTCACAAATATTGTCACAAAGAAGAACTCTCTACAATAGGGTTTACCCTAATTTATATTATATACTAATCTAAGAACCAGTTCTCATCACAAGGATATCGAATCTGCTATCTATTCTATAATCATCTATATCATTACCTAATATACAAAAAGATCACATAGAATAACTATACTAAGTGCTAAAGTTGACAGGCTTGATACGTTGGTGCTAGCAATGATGTAGATGTTGACGCTGACAGATAGCTTGTAGAGTATTTGATTCATTAGATCATAAAGTGTAACCTTACATTGTTCAATAATTGAACAAAAGTAGCCAATTCTACAACCATCCAAGTGTGGATAGTTTTGGAGGCTTTTGTAAGGTTTTTTGAAGCCTCCTGGATGTAGGTAAGGAAAGGATTTGAATTAGGATCAAATCGATTATTTAATTAATTCAAATCTACCTTTGACTACAAGTTATCTAAAACCATAAATAGGACCCATTGGGTCATTATTTTTGTTCATGACCTTCCTATGAAGAATAGGAACGAAATTTCTACCCCTCTAACTTCTCTCCTCTTTATTATAGGGTTTCTAGGTTTTTGGGTGTGAGCCATTAGAGGCATTAGATTTATAGTGCTTTCTTTCCAAGGTATTCAAGAAGAAATTTGTTTGGTTATTTACTATAATAACCAAAAGGTATGTAAACCCTAACAGTATGTTTATTTCGATTATTATAGAGTTCCTTTAGGGTTCTTGATGTTCATAGTTTATTGTTATCCATAGAGAAAACATAGATCCAATTAAGTTGCATGTGAACTTAAGAGTTAAGTTTTTTTTTTTTCGCCTCATACAAAGATGTATTACCTATGAAACCCATCAGCGGTATCAGAACCATAGTTTTCTAGTTGATTGTGCACAATAGTGAATAGATCAAAATTAGGCTTTATAGAAATTAAACCTTAAAGGCTTGAATTTTCGCATAAGGCTAGTGTTCTTGAAACCCTAGCCTCCACCCTTATTTTCGAAACTCCTAGGGTTCCTTTCGGGTTTTTTAGTGTCCTTAATTATTGTTTTAATAGCCTTAAAATAGAATAATTAAAACTGGATAAACCATACCCTAATTTTTGAAAATTAGATAAGGTTTTAGATTAGGATTAGATATGAATTATTTAATTAATTGTTTAATAGTAAATAATTATGTAATCCATAAATGATTTAAATTAATTTTATTAATAGTTAATTAAAGGATAAAGATTAAATCATATTTGGTTTAAATTTAATTAAATTAAAATTTTTAATTTAGATAATTAAAAGTTTAAACCTTGTATTTTGAAAAGTTTTAAAATACACCTTATATATATATATATATATATATATATATATATATATATATATATATATATATATATATATATATATATATATATATATATATATATATATTAAAAGTTAATTACTATATGCAAGAATTAGTCTGTCGAATCGGTAGTATGCCTTATTCATGAAGCCATACTATAAGAGGGATATAAGGAAGCGGCCTATAAAATGGATTTTGAATGGGTGTCTACTCTCACCCACCGCTCCCTTCTTTGGTGGAGGGTTATTATCAGAATGGCTTCCATAGGACATAATCTAATTAAAAGTATAATGATATAAAACTACTAGAACCTTCATTAAAAAATATCACTCTAGTTACTTTAGAAAACAAATATGAAAAGTATGCTAATCCATGAAAACGCACCTCATGCTTTATATATTGTTAGTGGAGAATGTGTGGTTAACTGACACACTAAGAAAGACTATAAAGAAATATGATTGGGCATCTCGGAAATTATCATTATTGATGGAATGTATGTGGTTAACCGACACATTAGTTTGAGATGATAAAAGACATCGAGGTTACCAAGTAGGATTTCACGGTTATTCACTTCCTGTTTGTGATCCTTGACATCCCAATCATAAAAGTGAGAGCATAATTTGTGATTATACATGTCATTGAAAAAATTCAATGAATCTCAAAAGATCTAGGAGTTTCATAAGACTGAAATTAGTAAAAGCCTTACCTACCTAAAATAGATTTGAATTTGATTACGACATACGTCTTCAAAGTTCGAATCAAAAATATGGATCATAGACCTAATTTAAATTTATGGGTAAATAATTAAGAATTAAAATCAACCAACTTGAATTCTATTTTCTCCTAATTTTAAATGTCGTATGAAGATAGAAATGGTCTTCTTCAATCTTTTAAAGATGGTCTTCCAATTTCAAGTCAAGGTGAAAATTATTTTTCCTTCTTTAGGAAATGATGGAAGTAGACATCATCTCACTTCAACTCTTATACTCAATCCTAGTTAGCATGTAAACATCATTATGGAAACTCTACATGTATGCATGTTCTGAAAATCAAATCGTCAATTGAAAAGTTAGATAGTGTTATATGTGACTCGAGCATTTGGATCATGTACATGGAGCATTTAGAGCACTCAGAACTAAATGGAGCACTTGGGGTTCATGGACCATGTGCAAAAGGAATGAGTCACATGAGTAAGGAATGGATAGTATGACAAAGGAACATATCAAGTGCCTAAGGAAAGGATCATACAAAAGGGGGTTTGGAGCACCTGCAAGAGGTTTGGAGCACTTGGTGGTCTTATGGAGCAACAAGGGGACCTTTCGGCCACATTCTAGACCCTCAAAATGGACGAATAAAGGTTAATTTTTGATTAAGCATCAATGGAATCAAGTTCTTCCTTCTGGTTGGCCGAAAATCGTTTTTTTATAAGGTTGGAACCAACTTACATACATTGGGCGTAATGACATTGTGGGGGGTGTAATAAGAAAGTATTTGTGATTTGGATTCGGAGACCAAGCCCAGTATGTTGGCCATACGAAAAACTACGTTGGGCGTAGTGCTAAACTTCCGAGTACGTTGGGCGTAAGTCCCACTATGTTGGGCGTAGTGGGTTACCTTCAACCACCTTATTCCTTTTTGCATTCCAAGACCAATTTTTTTCTCCTTTTGCTTCTTGTAAGTCCCTAATCTGCCTGTGTATCAATCAGATCCGTTTGATGGTGCGGAATCCCAATCAAACGGATGATGTCAGATCAAATAAGAAGAGAAGGAGAAGAAGAATATTATGAATCTCTATATGTATTGATATGAATTAAAGCTCCAGATACAAATGATTCACACACAAAATGCTCTCTGGCTGTAAACTCTCTTCTCTCTGGCCGTAACTCTCTAGGGTTTATCAATCCCTACTCCTCACCCTAACACTTCTATTTATACTTGGAATATAGGCCGAATAACACATGGGCCGTAAATGAGTTTACGGATGTAGGTTGTTTACGGCCGTAAACTTACCCGTAAACTAGACCATAAATTCATAAAATATTACACAAAAATATAATTGCCCAGAAAAGCAAAGTATAAACCATATTTTGACGTAACAATCTCCCCCTTGGTTTATAGCTTTCTTTTCTTAATTGACCCAACAAGCTCCCCCTAAAAAGTAGCTGACTTTCTTGATAATCTTCATTGGGAACTTGGCTTCAGCATTAATCTTCAAATTCTTCACGACTTCAAGATGAACTTGATGAATCTTCAATGAATGACTTCATCTTGAGCAGTTGGGATTTTCTTCAGAATTTGGCATTGAACGCACGTTGGGTGAGGAGGCTTGATGTACTGATTCTTGCAAGATAGCGCTTTCAACTTGAGAATCTTCAGAGAGAACTTCAGAGAGAAATAATCTTCTGCATCACCTCAGCAGGTTCATAGATAGCAGCAGACTGATTGAGGAGGCTTCAATGCAATCCATCACATAATCTTCAATTTCAGCTTCACCTTGCTTTTGGGGTTGAAAGATTGAATTTGAAAGAATAATCTTCATTTCTTGCTCCTTCGAATGAGAATTCTTCGATGCTCACGGAGGAGGCTTTGGCTCAGAAATCTTCAACACAAACTTCATGACTCTTATCTATACCTGAAATCACTTTTCAAGACAAAACAAAACTAAAAGAAAACTTAGCAAACAAATTAAAACAAAAACAAAAATATTTTTTGGATTTTTGATTTTTATGAACAAGAAATAAAACAGAAATAACACTATTTTTGGATTTTTAATTTTTCTGATTTTTCATTGATTTTTGATTTTTTTTTTATTTTTTTTTTATTATTTTTAATTTTTAATTCTCCCCTAATATTTAAATTAGAAGAAACTATGACAAATTTAACAACAATAAAAATGATATCTAACTTTAAGAATGATTTTGGATCAAAGTTTTTAGACAACCTTTATTCACTTGTCGGTACCTTTCATATTCACATCTTTGTCTGGTCGATCGTCGGTATTGTTGTCCACTTAAACACGAAAAATTAAGACAAATTTAGGACATACTATTTGTTACAAAACAGGTGAACTTAAGTTCCTAAAAAAATTATATCTGATCCTAATTTCTTAGATATTATATCTTAAGGACCATTTATCTGACGACGACCAAGGATATTGTTGTCCACCTAAATTGAGCAGCGAGATCTATAGACAATCTGTATGAGTTCAATTTTAAGTGTACTGGAACATGTTTCCCGCTTCCTGATATGCCCCAGCCATCAAGAATTTCCAGAGTACTCCTTACACCGGGTGAGCAGACAACCATTCAGAGAGAGAAGAGATTCAGAATTCTATTGCTAACTACTTCAGAGGGGTTGAGAAGAAGAAGGTTGCATATGCTGTGTACCAGGTCGGATTAGAAGTCGCGCAAAGGAGACAGCATATGGCTAACAGATAAGAAGTATTTCACAAATATATAGTCTGCAGAGAAATAAAGTTGCATATGTTGTGTACCAGGTCGGATTGGAAGTCACACAAAGGAGACAACATATGACTAACAGACGGAAAGAAATAAAATGATATTCTACAGACCTAATTTATCGGAATTTACCAGTCGCCCCATCCAACCAGAATTAAGGACAGAATCCACACATCGAGGAAAAGTTAAACCACGGTTCCAAGTACAGGTTCATTTAATGTGACGAGTAGATTCCCATATATATCTCCCTGATCAACCTATCCGAGCGTCGTATTGTCAGGCTGAATAGATGTAACTAGATCAAAGATTTGTCAAGTCTATAAATTTCCTAAGTTCAATTCTGCCTAGTCATGTCCATTTTAAAATTTTTCGTGCCTACCGACGCATCAAACCAAAGCATAGACCCTTCAACTTTGGGTACGTTACGCTGACTCAGATTGCCTGTTATCACTTGATAGTATCACTTCGCAAAACATCTCCCTCAAGCACATTTCATAACCAACATATATTTTTTATTATTTTGTTTAATTTTCTAATGTTTTTGGATTTTTTTTTTAATTTTTTAATTTTTGTTTTGTTTTTATTTCTCCCCTAAATTTGTGCATAGGAGAGAAACGAAAGTAAATGCACAAATTTAGACTATCCTAAAACAAAAAATAATATTTAAAGCGAACCAGCTTAAGAAAAACTCTGTAGTATAGAGAAGAAAACGCAAACCATAATTCACCGATTGAATCTGCATTCAGAAGGTCTGAGAACAGCACGCGTAATCTTATAATAGATCCAAAAATTCTTCACATCGTTATGTACTAACCCCATGAGTGATCCCTTCCTTTCTTCCCATCCCGCAAAGGACACATACTCTCAAACAAAATTCTGAATGTTGTATAGTTGAGAGATGCCTCCTATCATGTGCCAGAGCAGCCACTATCAACTAACCGAAGTCTGATGATATGCCTCCATAGCTGCTCCAACACAGAGCAGGATTAGTTGGTCTTTGGAACCCAGTCCATTTTGAAACTGGGTCGACCTTTGTCATCAATGCACAAAACTCTCTCCCATGACATATCCTGCTTATCACAAACAGAAGATGTAGAAACGTTAGAAGCATTAGGAGATTTTGGAGTTTTCACCTTTGGTAGCCATCTATATTCGGGTTTAACCCATTTCTTGTTTGGCCGGAGCTTACTGCCGGAAACAGTTCACGGCCAGAGTTTACGGTCGGAAACTGTTCACGGCCGGCGGTGGCGTTTGCGGCTAGGGTTCACCGGATTTTACGGCCGATCGAAGTTCTCTTCCAGAAACAGCTTACGGCACTGGAGTTTGCGGCCTCGGCTCGGCTCGGATCACGGCTCGAATCGCGGCTAGGGAAGTTGGCTAAGCAGCAGCAAGCCGCACAACGTTTAATTAAAAAAGAGGAGGTGTCGGGTTTCGAACCCGCGACCTCCAGATCAAGAGCTCATACACTTTACCAACTCGGCTAGCTGATCACCTGTTACAACCTCTCAAAATTTAAACTATAACCTGTTTTTCTTGGTTTCTTTTTCACATTTTTTACACTTTGAAGCCCCAAAACTCGATCAAAAACCCTTTTTTTATGAAAAACACGAAGAACAAACCCCCTTTATTTTTGCGAGATCTATCCAAAAACTCAAAAATATTTCGAAAATAAGATCAAATAATGCTCCAAATCTGACAAAATTGACTAATACAACCAAGCTCTGATACCAATTGTATGTCCCTAATCTGCTTTGTAAGTCAGATTAAATAGAAGAGAATGAGAAGAAGTAGATGATGAATCTCAATGTATTAATGAATAGAATGATGATCCGGATACAAGAGATTCACACACACTAACACACAATAGTTCTTCTATCTCTCTAGCCATAAACTCTCTAGGGTTCATCCAATCCCTACTCCTCACCCTAACACCTCTATTTATACTTGTAGAATATGGGCCGGAAACACATGGGCCGTAAATGAGTTTACAGTCGTAAGGTGTTTACGGCCGTAAACTCAGCCGTAAACTAGGCCATATATTCATAAATATTACAGAGAAATACAATTGCCTAGAAAAGTAAAGTATAAACCATATTTTGACCCAACACTTCTTTTCTGCTATAGGAACAATATACCTAGAAAATATAGATTTAAGTATTATAAGTAGCTTTTAGTTCTAAATAACAATAATTAATTCTTATATATATATATATATATATATATATATATATATATATATATATATATATATATATATATATATATATATATATATATATATCAATGACCAATCGCATGCCTTCACCATCCCTTTTTCCTCCTCTCACTTCTCGGTGATGAAGCAACACATTTTAGACTAGAATGTGTACCCATCATTCACCACTCGTTCACCCTTCTCTCACCAAAAGGCATGAAATTATCACATTTCGCTTTCATTTTATTTTTAAATAAAAATAATTTAATTTTAAGCTTTGTAATAAAAAAATAAATATAATTCCTTAAAATGATTAATAATTACGACAGTTAATTAAAATAGAATTACTTCATTACTTAAATTAAAAAGTACATAAAAAATAACCATGATTAAAAAAACCTAGAAAACAATCAACATTAAAAAAAGCTACATTTAAAAAAACGACCTACATTAAAAAAATAAATGGGAAATATCTTTTCATGATCTTATCCTTCATCTTCAAAACTAATTCGACGGTAGATCCCGAAAGATGATTGATTTTTTTCCATCAAGAACTTTATATTGTAAGTTTCTGGTGTTTCGACGCACTCCTTTTTTCAGCTTATTTTTATTTTTTTCGTCTGTGTCCATGCTGAAATTTTATGCATTGGAAGAAGACCCTTTACCCTTCCTTTTTTCTTTATCCCTACCCATCGATCGGACAATTTCTTCAAGATCAAGTTCATCATCCACATTTAAATCTAGCCTGACCCAAGCATGAGTAGAAGTTGTGTATCCAAGATTGTGTCAACACTAGCTCTTGTTATGGAGTCCATGCTTGAGCCTTCTTCTTTCTTTTCTCTTGCACTGATTGTTTTCCTTTGCAACATTGTGGAGTTGGAGGTGAGTTTCCCGTATAATTTTGTCATCTAATTCATCAAGGCATTGGCTATGTGACTGAGAGTGAAAGGGTAAGGTTTGGCTTTAGGTTTGACATTGAAAAAATTAGTTTGGATTTGGGATTGAGTTGAAGAAACTTGATCTGGAAAAAATTCCAAAGTTATTGAAATTATTTGAACTAACATTTGGTATTTGCATGGGTATTATTTCCTAACATTTTGTTACTGAAGTTGTGGACGAGATTGAATCGAGGCATCAAGTTGGGGATGATAAACCACTTAGGATGGATCGAAGGAAAAAATGTTTTGATTTAGGGTACTTGAACTCAAAACATTGGTTTTTCTTCTATCAGATTTTGGGGTTGGATTATTAGGGTTAATTTTTCTTAAGAAATAGATAGGAGCTAACAGAAGAATGTGTGATTTTCAAGGTGAAAGTAGTGGGTTATTTATAGGTGTGTAAAACAGTAAATGCATGTGTGTGTGTCTACATATATATATATATATATATATATATATATATATATATATATATATATATATATATATATATATATATATATATATATATATATATATACACGGGCTTATGTTCAAATGAGAACACTAAATTAAATGAAAACGTGAGAGCATCATTTTGATGCTATTATTCTGTTTTGAAATTAAATTGTATTGCAATGTAGTAATTATAATGTGAATATTAGCATATAAGTATTCATAGATTAAATTTTATGTTTCTATTCTACTATAAAATTTACATATGTATAGTAATTTAGTAAATTTTAATGTCAGATTGTTCATATATTTGTTGATGAATAATTTCATAATGTTGTATAGACAAAATTTTAATATGAATATTAATATGTGATTGTTCATATATTTCTTGATGAATAATGTCATAAAGTTGTATATACAAAATTCATAGCAGAATAATAACATAAAGTAGTATTATCACGTTGTCACTTTATTTAGTATTCTCATATATATATATATATATATATATATATATATATATATATATATATATATATATATATATATATATATATATATATATATATATATATATATATATATATATATATATATATATATATATATATGGTTGAATCCACTAGGATCTCTAATCTTTCTAGGATCATTAGGATCCCTTTTTCAACCCCCATTTTAGAGCTTATCTTATATTGAAAAAAATAAGTAAAAATAAGTTAATTCATGATTTTTTAACATCTTTCAATGTTCATATTCGAATATATATATATATATATATATATATATATATATATATATATATATATATATATATATATATATATATATATATATATATATATATATATATATATATATATATATATATATATATATATGCAACATGTGCATCACATGCATATTATTTGGAAAAGTGATTTTTACAGATTTTCTATCGAAAAAATAACTAATAGTATGTAAATCCATCATTTTTAACCTCTACCCTTACTTATATTTGATTTTTTTGCATGTAACCTCAAATTTGCACCATATGCGCATAAGTAGAGACATTTCTGTCCTTCTGCTCTAGTGAACATGACCGAATTACGCCTCGGGTCGATCTTGCCCATCTTCATTTGATTGAGATCACTGGCCGATCCAACAGGAGCTATCTTCGGTTTCTTCTTGATGACTATGGCTATCTCCTGATCCATTAAGGCGACCTCCATGATGTAATAGTCTATCATCCTTTTGAGATGGTCTATAATTGGACCATATTCAGCTTCATTCGTCAAAAGGATGTTATGCAAAACGATCCAATCATGAGGGTTGAGGTTCGGTAGATCTGCTAAGGATATAAGATGTTCGGTTCTAGCAGACCCTCTAATCACCCTGAACCAAACGTTGATGAATCTCCCTTCGGTATAAGGCTTTAAGACCCGAACATTAACGATCTTATGAGCGCTCCATGTTAGGTACTGTGGTTGAACGACCTTCAGATAGAATTCGATAAGCTCCCTATCGACCTCAGGATTAGGATGAGGGACTTCAAAAATGTTGGAGAAGGCGTGGAAGATAAACGCCTTTCGAGTCAACGACATATCAAACTACGAATCGACAGAATTATTGCAGTCGAAGGAGATCACCGGTTCGATCCATAGGATGCTAGGAGTATCTATGGCCTCCTTTATCATTCTCTCCCGAGTCCAAGCAGGGAAAAGAGTCTTCCTGCTCTCGAGGAGATCGTGGGCTTCTTTCTTCTTGCGTTTGGCTTCTTCAGCTTCTCGCGCCACACGAACATTATCATTTTCAACATTGCGACTGTTTTTGCGTTTAAGCAAGTCAGCAATGGTTTCTTTATCATCTTCATCTTCTTCCTCAGCTATTTTCTTTCCTTTATCCTTCACACCCGAACCCGAAGTTTGACCAGTCGGAGGAGGTTCGGTTGTGTGAGCAGCTTTTGAGGAAGGAGGTGGTTTCGATCCGGACTTCACTTCTCCCCCTTGTTTCGGATTGGACACGAAACTAGGTAAGCCTTCGATTTTGCTGAGAAGGTCCATGGCAGGAGTAAGTTTTTCAGCAAGGGTGCGCCTCACCGAATGATTGAGAATGGGATCGTGTGCTTCCAGGATGTTAGATAGGGCAGCGTGTACATCCGAAACACATGTTTTTATAACCTCCCGTTCGGATCGAAGAGCTTCAATCTGTTGCTGATAGTTTGAAAGGTGAGTGCTCTTGACCTTAAGGGCGGTGGTTTTACTTGCCAGAACGTCCATTAACGAGTTTTCAGCTGCGAGATCCTCTTGAAGTTTAGCGAGGCGCTCGTCAATGGAGGCATGAAGGGCCGAGTTGTCGTCGCTGATGGATTGGCGAAGAGTAGCGAACGACTGTAACTCCGTTGAGATGAACGTGGCCAATTGGTGAACGATTGGTTCCAACGTTGTCTTTGTTGAATCAGCGCTCTCCTGTAAGGACTTCAACAGGGAAGAGGCGTCAGTGAATAGTTTATCGACTTTTGTGGTCGCAGCCTCACAAGCTTTTGTGGAGGCGTCTATGGCGGCAGTGGCTGAAGCGACAGAATCATGCTGAGCCCTGGAGAAGGCATCAACAATCTTTTGAAGAGCGGCTTCAGAGAGAGAGAGGACTAAGTGTTGGAGGATGACACAAGAAGCAAGTCGACCTTCTCGTTTAGCTCCTTAAGATGCTTCTTTGTTACTGGAGCATCGTCCTCCTCGTCGCTTTGAACCTGAAATGGACTAAAGTAGACCGAATCGAAGGTCATATTTTCCCCTCCAAGGAAAGGATTATCTCCATCAGAGGCATGATCTGGAGATGGTGGGGGTGGTGAAGCTGGGGGTGTGGTGGTTTGTGTAGGTTCAGGTTGAGTGTTGGTGGGGTTAGTTTCGGGTGGTGGTTGAGTGTGGGTAGGTTCGGTTGTATGCTGGGTTTCGGTTTGTATTTAGGGGTTCGGTTACAGGTGGTGTTTCGGTTGCATCGGTATGAACCCCCGTATCAGATACGTTGGTTGTAACCTTTGCAGTTGTTGTAGTGGTATCTGTGAAAATGGGTGGTGGTATAGGGAAAGAGGTTTTGGGAATGGTGGTAGTGGGGTTTATGGTGGGAATGGAAGTAGGGATTGTTTGAGTAAGAGAGGGAATGGGTGAGACATGAATTTCCATGTCTGGGGTAGGTGATCGGGGTGGGGTATTGCCTCTGGGAGGGGTTTCGCCTCTTTAAGAGCCGTCCGAACCCGAACTCTCGCCTTCTGAGTCACTCGAAGAGGAAGCGATGATAAGCTTTCGCTTCGGTTGAGTCTTCCTTCTCTTCGGCTGCGGGGACTGTGCAGGTTTGGTTGGTTTCCTCTTCCTGGGAGAAGGACCTTTAGCA
Source organism: Lactuca sativa (assembly GCF_002870075.4). NCBI lineage: Eukaryota > Viridiplantae > Streptophyta > Magnoliopsida > Asterales > Asteraceae > Lactuca > Lactuca sativa. The sequence goes on from NC_056626.2 coordinate 321,012,729, forward strand.
GGTTAGTCACTTGCTTCCCTTTATCCGCCTTTTTGCCCCTATTAACAGGCTTGTCAGCATCGTGGATGGACTTGAGCATTTCCTGTGTGAGTTGCCTAAGGCCAGACGCCTTGAACTCCTTAACTGTCCGGATGATCCTGCTGTCAGATGGAACATCGCCGTACATTGTCTCCGGAATAGAGCCAATGAAAGAAAACTTGGATGCATCAGAGACGATGATCTTCGTGGTATGAAAAGTACCGATCGAAGACATCGATGCACCGGCTGCAGTGGGAACATCAAATTTATTCATCTCCCATTTTGTGATGAGAGTCCAGAACCGGGCATACGACACCTCAGAATGTCGTGATGAAGAAGAAAGGCTCTGGATGAGTTGTTGCCAGAGAACAAACCCATAGTCAAGATTGACTCCGTTGTAAACGCCATACATAATCGACAAGAACAGTCGACTAGAACCATCGGATCCTGAGCTCCATTCATATAAGCCCTTGAAGAGGACTGTAAACATGTCGTTCCACTGTGGCGGCAAGCAGGATTTTTTGAACTTCGCGACGGAGGTGAGCGCCTCCGTGTACCCCATATTATAAAACATGTTGTAAAGGTGCCCAATTGGAATGGTCTCCAGATTAATTCTTGAAGGGTCAGCAGCCAACCCTAGCAGTGTGCCAAATCGTTGTTTAGAAATGGAGGTCTTGTGATCAGAAACCTCGAAGAACACCCTCTTGACTGCTTTATCGTAGTGTGCAGTCGCATACACCTGCGATAGGAGATCCATGGGCACAGACTCAACCCTAGAAAGTGCTGGAGCGATGTGCGAGTACTTCAGGCACTCGATGATCGGAGACATATAAGAATCATACGCCAGAGGGTTTAGGTCAATCACCAAACACTGGTGAGGGCGAATGGGAAGGATGTGGGATGTGGCATGGACGGAGGATGATTCTGCCATTGTTGAAGGTAGGAAGAAGAAGATGAACAATATCGCTTTAGGGAATTTTTGCTCTCTTGGAAATCCGGATGCAGTAAAGAGGTAAATGGGAGTGGAGACTGCCTTTTATAGTGGGTGAAAGGAGAGAGAAAAATCGTTTCAAATCTTCTATGGAAATACGAAAAGGTTTTCCGGAATGACAGATGCGTGACAGTTAAGGCATGCGATGATCACGTAGGAGAGAGAGTGTTACATTCCTAGGAACACGCCGCCCAACAAGCGCCGTTTGAAATTTTAATCCGTTGATCTCCCGCCTGAGTCAGCAACCCTTCATCTTATCTTTGAAAAGGCATCTTTTGAATTAATTTCCCACGTGGATGATTTTTGACCACAACCTGATAATTAACCACCGAGGCAATAATACAGCCTGTAATTATTAGTACCGGAATTTTGGAAAATCAAAGATTTTCGTGCTAAGAGTGTAAAAAGAAAAGAAATAAAGCAACTCTTTTTAGGAATAAATGTGATGTCAATAATGACACGAAACAAATGATCCCGGGCACGAATCTCTTCCTTCAAGATCAAGAGAGATCTTAAAGTGTTTATGTGGTTTCCCGTTGAATGACGATCAAACATTTATTAATAAATGTTGAAAGGCTTCTTTTAATTAGGCTACGTAAGGGTGGCTTTCGCTTTGATGCAACAATTCTAATCTTGAAATAAGATAGAAAGTGAACAAAGTACTTGTGAGACCGGTGTAGTCTGTTGAACAAGTAGGTAGGAATTAATTTTAAATTGGCTTGGAAAATATAAAATCTCAAAAAAATAAAAACTGGATCCCAAGGGAAGAAATGTTATGGTGTTTAACAATTTCATAGGAATCTCAAAAATAAAAAATTTGAGATTTCAGTAAGATACATCCGTCAATTCTTTGGTGAAAACTTGAGCAATTTTATTGTTCACCGTCAATTCAGATTTGGTGTTGAATTTTGGGTTTCACTCAGCTCGTAGTGGCACGAAACTGAGATCATAAACACAGTTGTTGTGTAACCATAAACCTCAGTGGTAATTTCTGAGAGTCTTAAGGGTTACGTTGATGAAACGAATGTAATGGAGATGGTGTAAGAAATTAAAGTACCTATGCTGCGAAAATAAGGACCAAGCAGAACAACTCTTATCTCATGTGAGAAGAGAGTGAGGTAGCTCACGATTAGAATAAATGTAATAGCCTAATTGGGAAGACAAGGTTTGTTTATACCAAGTCATGAAAACTATTATTCAGAATCTTATGAGGCTTGGGACACATACAGCAGCATGCTTCTAGGGACACTTAAGTAATCCAACAATTATATCCCCATAAACGAACGAACACATAAATTAAATAAGAAAATATTTTTGGAGTTTTTGATATAGAGAAAAAAAATTAAAAGAAAATATTTTTGGAGTTTTTGATATATAATAAAAAAAAATAAAAAAATAAAAGAAAATAAAATAAAATAAAATAATAAGCAAGAAAAAAAATAAGACTTTGAAAGAGTAAAAAAAACTTTGGAAAAATTTGGTAACCGAACCCGAACGTTCGGTTGGTTTCGGTTGTGAAAAATTTGAAAAACCGAACCCGAGCGTTCGGTTGGTTTCGGTTTGAGAAAATTTTGGAAAACCGAACCCGAACGTTCGGTTGGTTTCGGTTTAAGAAAATTTTGGAAAACCGAACCCGAGCGTTCGGTTGGTTTTGATTAAAGAAAATTTTGAAAAACCGAACCCGAACCTTCGGTAGGTTTCGGTTTTGGAAAATTTTGAGAAACCGAACCCGAACCTTCGGTAGGTTTCGGTTTTGGAAAATTTTGAGAAACCAAGGAATTTAAGCTTGCAATAAGAAAATACTTTTGACAATAAGAGAAACAACTTTGTACAAGCAATTTACAACCAAGAAATCTACCTTTGTAGTGATGAGCGAGTCAGATGATTTAACTGAACCTGAACGTTCGGTCAATTTCGCTTCTTACGTTTGAGGTTGAGAGGTAGTTTGAGGTACTGACTCAGATTCCATCATACCTAGCCCTTGTAAAATTCTGTTGAATGATGCTTCAGGAAGAGCTTTGGTAAAGACGTCAGCCAGTTGATCAGTAGTTCTTATAAAGTGTACTTCAACGTTTCCATCTTCCACATGATCTTTGATGAAGTGATACCTCAGTGCTATGTGTTTGGTTTTAGAGTGTTGCACTGGGTTATGACAGATCCTAATTGCACTTTCAGAGTCACAATATAGTGGGATCTTCTTCATATTGAGGCCATAGTCTCGAAGTTGACTCTAGATCCAAATCACTTGAGAGGTGCAGGATGCAGCGGCTATGTATTCAGCTTCGGCAGTAGACAACGACACGCACGTTTGTTTCTTGGATTGCCAGCTAACCAACTTCCCGTCAAGGAATTGACAGCCGCCAGTGGTGCTTTTTCTGTCGAGTCCACATCCTCCAAGGTCTGCATCTGAGTAGGCTTGAACGAAGAAGCCTGAGTTGGAAGGATACCATAGACCTAAGGAGGCAGTTCGCTTGAGATATCGTAGAATGTTCTTCACTGCAAGCATGTGAGGTTCGCGTGGGTTTGCCTGAAATCGAGCACAGTAACACACAGAAAACATGATGTTAGGCCTGCTAGCAGTAAGATACATTAGTGAGCCTATCATTTGACGATAGAGCGTGATATCAACAGCCGATTTGTCTAGGGATGGTGTTAGCTTGGTGCCGAATGCCATTGGGACTTTGACTTTGGAATCTCCCATCATACCAAACTTTGCTAGGAGAGTCTTCGTGTAAGCTTCCTGATTGATAAAGATGCCTTCAGGTCCCTGTCTAATATTTAAACCAAGGAAAAAGTTAATAGGACCCATTGAGCTCATTTCAAATTTAGTCTCCATCAGCTTTCTGAATTCAGCTGTGAGGCTGGGATTCGTTGAGCCAAAGATGATATTATCGACGTAAATTTGAACGATCATAAGGTGGTTACCTTCCTTTTTGCGAAAGAAGGTTGGGTCAACCGAACCTTGTTTGAATTTGGACATCTTTAAGAATTTAGTTAGCGTTTCATACCAGGCTCTCGGAGCTTGTTTGAGTCCATACACAGCTTTATCCAGAATGTAGCAATGATTTGGATATTTTTCGTTCACGAACCCAGGAGGTTGCTCCACATACACTGTTTCTTCGAGTTCTCCATTAAGAAAGGCACACTTGACGTCCATTTGGAAAACTTCAAAGTTTTTGTGGGCATCATAAGCAAGAAATATTCTTACAGATTCCAGCCTAGCTACAGGAGCGAAAGTCTCTTCATAATCAATCCCTTCCTCCTGACAATATCCTTTTACAACCAGACGAGCTTTGTTCCTTATAACGTTCCCTTCCTTGTCCATTTTATTCCTAAAGACCCATTTGAGACCAACAACCGAGGCATCTGGAGGAGTTGGTATGAGGCGCCAGACTTTGTTCCTTTCAAATTCGTTCAGTTCGTCTTGCATTGCTTGAACCCAATCGGAGTGATCGAGAGCAGTGTTAACTGTCTTCGGTTCAACTTTTGATACGAATGAGTTAAACATGCAAAATTCTACTTTGGAAAATAAGGATGTCTGTTTTGCCTTGAGTTGTGATCGGGTTAGAACCTTTTCAGAAACATCACCAATAACTTGAGAGATAGGATGATCTCTGGTCCATTTGGTAAGAGGAGGGTAGTTTGGATCAAAGGTTGGGTCCAGTTCAGCATTGATCATTTCTTCTGGTTCGGATTGGCTTTCGTAGTCGAATGACATATCAACATGCTCCCCCTCGATAGATGAACTTTCTGGAATGCTTTGAGAAAGTTGAGGTTCAGAGCTTTCTTGTGGTGCTTGGTATTCAGGCGTTGATGCACCTTCGGATGGTGAAGCACTTTCGGTTGTAGAAGTACTTTCGGTTGGAGAAGTACTTTCGGGAGCAGTTGGAGAGCTTGGCTCCCCCTCAACATGTGAGCTTGGTTGAGTTGATGAAGGTTGATCCTCCCCCTCGACTGAAGCATCGTTTGATGGAGATTCGTCAGAATTCGATTCTCCTTCGTTCATTTTCCTGGCAGCTTCTTCGACAATTTGCTTCATATGGTCTACTTTGTTGTCTGCTGTGCCTGCTTCTGAGAGAGTGGCTTTCTCTGGTTCGTCAAATAGCTCCATAAACTTCTCAAATAGATTGGCGATCGAGACTGTGACTTGGTCAGTTTGAGGAAAGATTTCCCCAGATGTGTCTTCTTTGGCCTGTAGCTTTTTGACATAGCTATCGTCGAAAGTCACGTAATAAGTCTCTTCGATTTTTCTCGAACGCTTGTTTAGAACTCTGTATGCTTTGGAAGTGAGAGAGTAGCCCAGAAAGATTCCCTCATCGGCTTTGACATCGAACTTGTTGCGGTGTTCTTTTGATTTAAAGATGAAACACCGTGAGCCGAACACGTGGAAAAATTTCACATTGGGCTTCCTGTTGTTGAGAATCTTATAAGGTGTGAGCGTGAATCGCTTGTTGAGATATGACCTGTTCTGTGTAAAACAAGCAGCAGAAATAACATCAGCCCAAAAATAAAGAGGTAAGGAAGCGAAACTTAGCATTGTTCGGGCAGCTTCACACAAAGATCGGTTTCGTCTTTCGACAATTCCGTTCTTTTGAGGTGTGTAGGGAGCTGAGAAGTTGTGACTTATTCCCTTTTCTGCTAGAAATTCTTCAAATTCTCTGTTTTTGAATTCCAGACCATTATTGCTCCTGATGTTGCTAAGGACCTTCTTGAGCTGTACTTCAATCTGCTTGATGAACACTTTCAGCTTATGAGTCGCTTCAAATTTGAGCTTTAGAAAGAACACCCATGTAAATCGAGAAAAGTCATCAACAATAACAAGAATATACTTGCTACCACCGATGCTTTCGATAGATGATGGACCACACAAATCAATATGAAGTAATTCGAGTGGTTCAACAACTTTTGTGTTAATTATAGATGGATGACTTTGACGACTCTGCTTCCCCATTTCGCATGCAGCACACAAATGATCTCTGTCGAACTTGAGCAATGGAAGACCTCGAACATGACCTCCAGTGACAAGTTTGTTGATATCTTTAAAGTTGAGATGAGAGAGTCTTCGGTGCCACAACCAGCTTTCATCAGATTGTGCTTTTGATAACAGGCATATAGCTGGGTTTCCTTTGATGGGTTTGAGGTTTTTGGAAACATTTCACCCTTACGCTCAGATTTGAGAATTACTTTCTTCGTCTTCTTCTCAATAATTTCAGAACCTTCATCGTCGAATGAGACATTGAGACCTATACCTCCAACAAGCTGAGATACACTGATGAGGTTGTGTTGGAGTCCTTCCACGTATGCCACCTTCCTTATAGTAAAATCACAATTAGTAATCATTCCGTATCCCTTTATGATGCCGAAGGAGTTATTTCCAAACTTGACGTTGCCACCATTTGTAAGAGACATGTATTCCCTGAGCTCTTCTTTCCTCCCTGTCATGTGACGCGAGCAGCCACTATCGATGTACCATTCTTCGTCAAACTGCTCGTCACTTATAACCTGCAAAAATTAAGCAGATTTAGGAACCGAAAGTTTCTTGGGTCCTCGTGAGCCTTTCACAGGAACAGGAATAGTAAGAGAGATGTCAACAAGATATGTTCGTTTTATTAGTGTTGTTTCATCTTTCTTTTTGATGGTAAAAACTTTGATTTTATTAGGATTAGGTGCGTTCGGTTTAGACTCTGGTTTGGATGCAGAAACCTTCTGTTTGCCCTTTTGTTCAGCTGACGAATGAGATTTTTGAGAATGAACTGAGTGAACTTTAGAGCGAGATGGAGATGAATTAGAAGAATTAGAAGAATTAGATGAGTGAGAAGGAGTGGGCTTAGGTTGAGATGACTTCTTGGCTGGAGACTCTAGGTGACCCTTTTGCTTTTGATCATTGGTGGGACTGACCTTAGAGTTTTGATCTCTTTTGATTTCAGAACCGAACCTTTGCCTTCGGTTGAAGTCGTTCTCTGAACCGAACCTTTGCTTTCGGTTGGAGTCATCCTCAGAACCGAACCTTTGCTTTCGGTTGGTATTCTTTTCCGAACCGAACCTTGGCTTTCGGTTGTTGTGGTTCTCGTGCTTTTTAACAGGATTATTCTCAAACTTTAGATTTTTGTCTTGATGTGAGAAATATGCATTCTGGGATTGCCAGAATTGTTTCCTTTCAGAGAGATTCTTCTTGTATCTCTGGTTCCTTTCACATTTCTGATTCCTCATCTGCTTCGGTTGATGATGGATATTGGCTTTCATTTTCGGTTTCTCTTTGGCTAGTTCACTTTGAACTGTGGAAGTTTCACTTTGAACTGAGGAACTAGAGGGAACTTCTTCTTTTGCCGAACTTCCATTTTCTTGAGGAATGTCTTTCGTACCACTGGTACTTGGCACATTGAAATTGTCTGGCTTGTTCAAGGGTTCTGGTATGTATCTACCTTTACTTATCCATGAGGTCCTTTCAGATAAGCCTACTGTTTCATCTGCATTATCGATTGGAGCTGACCAGAAGAACTCATCACAGCCATCAGCATTGTCTTCGTTTACAATTGTTGTGAGTTCAGCAGTCTGATGTTCGGTTACTCCAGTGACCTTGTACACTTGATTTGGAGTGGTCCTAACCTTTTGATATACAACAGCTTTCTCTGCTAAGATCGGGGACTTTTGTTGGGACAATCGAGCGAACTCCACTGAATTTTTTGAAATTAGATTCTTGTGGTTTTCAGGTTCGCTTTTCACAAATTCTGAGCAGTCAACCGTGTCCTCTACAGAAATTTCACTCATGTTGTCATCCTCATTAAGCTCAGATGCATTTTCAACATCAATTTTGTTTTCTGACCTCAAGTTGGCGTTTAAAGAGTCAAATTTTTGTATGGTTTCGGTTCTCAGTTTAAGTCTATCATTTTCATCCAAAAGGTTTTTAAGCATGTCCTTATGGTCCTTGGATTTAATGAAAGATTCTATTTTTGTCCAGTCCATACATATAGGTCGGATTGACGTCATCAGATGATATCACACTCTCACAATTATAAGCTTCTGCATCAATTTCATCCTCCTTAAACTCAAGGAAGGGCAAAATCATGCGATGAATCTTTTTTCCTATTTCACAATCCAAGTGAAGCTGAGTAATATTAGTGTAAAGACGTTTTGCAATTAAACAAAAAACATTTCGCTGTTTTAACAACTTCAAATTGTCTCTTTGTAAATAAATGTTTTCATCTTTTATGTTAACTAATTATGACTCCTTCAACTCGATCCACATGCGTCGTTCCTCACTCTTCGAAGACGCCCTGCTTAATTGATCAGTTAGGTTAGAATTGGTGACACGAGTTTGAGTTAAACTACTATCTAGATGTGAGATTTGTGAATTAACACTTTTTAGTTCTTTTTCATAGGAGCATTGTGGTACTTTAAATGAAACAAAAACCGATTGTACCTTCTTGATCAGTTCATCGAGCTCGTTGAACTGCACGCTGAGCGGTTTGGCTGTAAAGCACATATCCTGCTGCTCCTTCGGTTCATTGCTTCCACCATCAGTATTGTATTCCCTCATCTGAGATACTTCGGACACCATCAATCACCTTCCTCCACTGCTCTCCTCTTTTGCCACATAAGCCTTTCCATGAGAAGGCTTCCTCACTTCATCGTCTTCAGAGTCGGTTGACCAAACTTCCACGCCACCGAACTCGTCATCAGCAACCGAACCCTGCACAATTAGAGCATTCATGGAAGGGTTAGCGGTAGATTTCTTCTTCCTCATCTCATCAAGCTTTTTCTGCAGCAAAGCTTCCTAATCCTTTTCCTCATCCTTTTCAGCCATCTTTTTGAGGACACAATCCTTAGCATAGTGGTTTTTCCCTCCACAGTAGTAACAAATTACTCCAGAATCACCTTCTGCCTTCGGTTCCTTCTTAGACTCTTCAACCTTCGGTTCATTGTTAACCTTTTCTTAACTATAACTCCCCTGCCAGTTTCGGTTTTTGTTGCTGGGGAATCTCTTTTTAATGAACCTCTTGGGGTTAGACACCATCATAGCATAATCCTCAGACGTGAGGTCATACTCCTCCAAGTTGAGGTCTTCGTCCTCCATCACAGCTTTACTTTTTGACAGGAGGGCCAGCGAACCAAGGCTTGAGACAACATTCTTTTCCTGCAGCACAATCTTCTCCTGAGACTTGAGAATACCCACCAGTTTCGCCAAAGAATATGATTTAAACTGCTCATGGGCTTTAACTGTAGACACCACTGCTCTCCACTCTGATCTTAGACCATTTAAAAACGTAACCTTCTGCTCGATAAGCTTCCTTTCGATGTCATGTTTGATCATCTTGCTGAGAAGATGATTGAAGCGATCGAACGTTTGGGTCACAGTTTCTTCAGCTCCTCGCCTGAATTCTTCAAACTCGGATAAGAGTAAGGTTTGGATAGAGTGTTCAAGATCCTCGTCTGTAGAGTACAATTCACGAAGCCTATCCCAAACTTCCTTTGACGTCGTGCATGAGCTTACCAACCTGAAAGTGTCGGACTGAAGGGCGAATCTGATCAATCTTAACGCCTTGATATTACACTGGAATTTATCTTTTTCATCTTGCGCAATATCTTTAACATCCTTCAGCAGATCATTATACTCCTTTTGAGTTTTAATAATCCTTGACGTTGCAGAGTGAGAAAACAGTCCATTGATAATTGCTTCCCATATGAGGTATCCATTATCCTCAGATCCTATAACATAGTCTTCAAAGTGATGCGCCCAGACTTCATAATCATGGGTGTATAGGATGGGAATCTTCGTGGTTGATCCAATGCTGTTGGAAATATCGATGGGATTCGATTGCGACACGTCCATAATAATCGAATAACCTGTTCAAAGATCAGACTTGTAATAAATCAGATTAGGGCAAAACAATAAATATCAAGATACGTCAATAATGAGATGACGGCTCAACAAATATCAGTAATTGCGGAAAAACCCTAATTGAAACCTTTTCACAGAAAAGAAGTGTATCGATTACACAGCCTCCCGCTCTGATACCAATTGATGAGATTAAAACTTAATCTAGAAGATCGATTAGATCTTAAACAGGTAAATAAAGATTAAACAGCAAGAACACGAAAATAATGAACAACTCAAGAATGAATCAAACGTGTCGAATGATTATAAAATAACCCTCAGAAGAGCTCGATTAAGAACATCAACTGTAGAGGGTTAGAGGTTTACAAGAACGATAAAGAAATCTGCAAAGCTATCGTTATTCTCTAAAACGTTAACCTAATATGCATGCAAGCATATACTTATATAGTAAACCTAATAGACTCACGGTTGGACAGGCCCAAACCTGGAGCACAAAACTATTGGACTAACAGCCGAGCCCAATGACGCAATCCTTGAACGAATCTTCAACCCAACACTAATTATCCATTTGTAGTATTATAGATAACCCTAATATGGTATCAAAACCATCCAAGCATGGAGGTTTCTAGAATCTCTCTCTTGTTCAAATAATGAACAATTACAAAGCAACCCTTGTATAATTAATTAATTCCAATTGATCTCAAACTAATTCCAAATTAATTCTAATCAATTATTAAATAAGTCTATATTATATCTTGTTAATTTATTAATCATATGAATTAACATATCATTTATCTAATTTCAATTAGTATATTAATCACATAACATACTGACATACTACTTATCTCTCTTTCTCTTAATATAATTTCTAGATATTATACTATTGTAGTTATTGGCTTATACACTTAATCCAACTGTCTCCCAATTGGATAAGTCTAAAACTAAATTACAAGTATAACTTCTAAATCAAACAGCAATGTGTGCTTTCCGAAGCAACTGTCGAATTCCAATCCAATCAGACATTGGTCCTAAGATAAGTGATGAAATCTTCCTTCGTTCTGCAAGATATCATATGGACATGAGAAATGGATCATAATCAAAATCTTAGTCCATGATTTTTTTTCCTAATTTTCGATTTATGATGGTTAGATTCAGACTACTAATTGAACACGTCAATTTAGTTTGGGCAAGGCATTGCACATGAATGTCAAAAAAATTATCAAAGGGCCTAAAGATAACCCCTTTCAGTTAAGGAAAAAGGAACGAAGAAACTTCGATTCATATGCTTGTATCCTTTACTCATCAAATCGTGCATGGCACTACGTTTTATAATATCACGTTACTGTTGCATTTTCGCAATGCCAATGCATAGTGGACTTGTAAATTACAACTCATATATCTCTACTTTAAGAATATACAAATTTATCATCTCAGAATTACTCGTGATAGAATCCATGAAGTAATTCTATGAGCGTGGGTTTATATAGTACTTAAATCTCCATTTCTAAGTACTTATGAATGTGGTAGCAATACAATTGCTATGTCTAAACTCCTTAGACAATCTACAATCCAATTCATGACAGTCTTAATTCACTACTTACTTCCAAAAGTATGAGAGACTGTTGAAATCAATTAATCAAACTATTCAGTAACTAAAACATGCAAAGTGAAACACAATAATAAACTAATTAAGTATGGTCTCAAACCTACTGAATGTAAATAATCTCTTTTAATTAATCGAGATAATAAGTACGACTTTATTCATCGTATAATGTTTCAAGTAATCAACTAACCACTTGAATACTATGCCTCTCTATGGTTCTTCCTTTGTGAACAAATCAACTGGACATTATTCCAATGATGCTCATTTCACAATTCTAAATTCTTGTCAACATCTAAAAGGTATTGGAATTCCAACTTTACATGCATTAACCTTCTATGATGTCAATCCTTCAAATTCACAAAAAATGAGCCAACGATATTACAAAATGTTCCATTGGAACTTTGTTACAAGAAACAATTCCAAGGTAATGAAGTTTCAAATTCAAGGTATACTCCTTGAACACTTCTCTTGCATTGAAGTTTCCAATTTACATGTACACTTAAAAATCAACTCGTATTCGGCAAACTTTTGCATATTACCATATGACCATCAATTTTAAACAAGAATCATCTCAATCTAAACATTTCACTATAGTCCTAAACATAACCGTACTTCCAACTATTCATAAGTAACCAATCTTCAGTAAACCTCACGCTATTCTTAATAATTATTTAACAACTCCAATCACAAAAAAATTAATCCTTTTCCTATCAACGCTAAAGGAATTTGGAAAAATCAGAATAAGTAAATATTATAGCATATGCAATCGATCCCATATCTGAAGGATATAGGACTCGAATCATTATATCTAATATTTTTTTCAATTTCATACTATAGTATTTCGATATATGGAATTTCCTATATTAAACCATTTCAACAGGATATTCACATATGTCTACGACTATGCTTTATAAAACTATACGATCTAAACTTTTACAATCGAAACAAAGTATGAATGCCCTCTCCCTTAAGTCTATCATAGCGAAACAATTCCCAAACCTTGCTATTTTCAATTTGAAAACTTTTTCCCTACGAATAATATATAATACTAGCATAACATTTATGATCCCACTAGCTTTGACATGTACCAAGAAATCAACTAAACTTCTAGAAATCAATACTATTGGCTTCCTTACTGAAGTACATATTTCTGTTTCGCAATGCTTCGAGAAGTCTCCAACTAGACTTCTTAAGTTTATACACCTTCATTGGATAGCTTATGCATGTGTTTAAACCATTTCAAAACTTATAGATATATGTCTTGAAAGTTGAAACAGTTTCTTGCCATGCCTCACAATTCGAAATATGAAGAGGGATGCGTTAATCATATTGTGAATTTGAGAATGAAATTAACACAACTAATATCCATACTGATCTTTATCAAATCTTTTAAAATATACTAGCCAAAGCATTTTTTCACAATCATTATCATAAATTAGAGTGAATCTTTTCCACATAGACTTTAAGGTGCATATGTTCCCATCCATGTGAATATATCATTTTCAACATACAATCATAAGACAAGGTTTAGAACAAATTCAAATTTAGCTTTCTTTCATGGAATAAACTTCGCTATTCTAAATCTCTTGCCCTATGGTGGCACAAGGGCCTACCAGTGCTTCTGTTTTATTAGTAGCTCGCCCATATTAACCAATGTACCTCTACTGACCAATGCGCTTTGCTTTTGTAGTTAAATGAAAACATAGAACGCATAAGCATTTCCAACTCAACTACAAGTGCACAACAATTAGAATGTCAACCAAACACGATAGGTTATCAACCTCAGGTCGCATGTTAGTCATAACTAAAAGGTTTATTATAGATTGACTCCTGAAACTCTCAATATCTATAATGTAACACCCCATTTATTAAATAAATAAATAAATAAAATTAATGAATGTATAGTAGCCCTAAAATCAATAATTATATAGCAAGGTGTTGGTCTCAAGGAGCAAATTTGCATAATTTAGAAATTAGGGATTAAAAGTGTAAGTTCCGGATTGCTTTTGTAAATATTTATGAAGGTAGGGACTACTTGGTAAATTATTGGGACATAACTTGAAAGGATTTTGAAGACTTAGGGCAATTTGGGTAATTTCGGATTTAATTTGAAAGAAAAAGAGGTGGAAGGTTTGGATATGTCATAAGTGAGATATTGGGGGTTAAAAGGGTAACTTCTGGACTGGCTTTGCAAAGAAATTCGAAAATGGAGGGTTGTTTGGTAAGTATTGTACTTGATTTGAAAGGAGTTTCAGAGGGAAGGGTTTAAATGGTAAAATATGGGATGAATTTTAATGAAAAGGTGAAGGGAGGGCCATTTGTGACATTATGGAAATACGTTATATGGGGCTCGGGGTATATAAACCTGTCACCCCCATCCAAACCTTAACCCTAGCTATGTTTTCCAGCCGCCGTCTACACCTCTTCAACTCCCGGCGCCGCACCGCCATTACGACACCCTTCACCACTGGCGTTGCCACAGTTTTTGGTGTCGGAAAGGCCGCCGTCCCCACCATGAGCTGTTGTCACTGTCAACACCACTGCTATTGTTCCATTGCCTGACGCTGAGAACAGTTGAGAGAGGACTGCCATACGCGATGCTTTTCGCTACCGCCACCTGACTCTCTCCCGTACTCTAATCTTTGCACTTATTGCCGATGATGACGAGAACCAGCAGATAGGACCACCGTGTGCGCTAGGGCTGCTTCCTGCCTTCTTGTGTCTGTTTTCGTCTATACGGTTCGTGCTAGCCGCTCAGGTTGCCCTCTGCCATCATCTACTGTTACAACACAAACCGCCGCTCCTACCTTCGTTGATGCTGATCCAAGCGCCGTTGTTGCTGGCTTTTGCAGCGCTGTCGTCGTCGGTCACCATAGGTGGGTGATTTGGGTTTTTTTTTCGAGCAAAGGACGAGTATTCATGCTTCTACTACGACTGTACATACTGTGTGTGCCTAGTTTGGCCGGAAATCGCAAGAGCAGCCACCACCCCACTATGAGGTGGTGGCTACTACAATGTACCACCGTGTATGTGTGTGTGTGTCTTAGTGAGTGTGTGTGTGTGTGTCTTAGTGAGTGTGTGTGTTTATTTGAGACTTATTGTAAAATGTAACTAGAAAATTGATTAATGAAAATAAACTCTAACCACCACTAGCCGCCATGTCGGGAGGCGGTGTGCCTTGTTGGTGTTTTGACTCGTTTGGGATGCTTGGACAGAATGGGCCTAATGAAACCCTAGTAAGCCGAATGAAGCCCTAATGGGCCCAATGAATCCCTAATTAACCTAAAAGCCCAAGCATGTGACTAATGGGCCTAGTGAAACCCTAATGGGTCTAGTGAAACCTTAATGGGCCTAATGAACCCTTATGGATCTAAGGACTTAACTTGTGGGCCTATTAGGATATGAATGGGTTGGAAACACTAGTTAGGGTTTAGAAAACTCTAATTTTGGAATCACGGGCTTGGACTTAAAAGGACCCGCATTTTGGGCCATTGGAATTAGACTATGTATTAAGCCCAATCACACCATATGATTTATCTAGTAGAGTGGTGGACTTAATGGATTACGTCCTTAATGGGTTAACTGAGAAACACGTAACCCTAATTGTCATTTTATATGAAACCCTAATTTCACTTGGGCCTTGAGTTGGGCCTTTCCATTGGGGTTTGGTAATTGGAGTATTAATAGGTCATCCAAGAATGATCAGATGGAATGGAATATGTTGATGGGCTTTAGGGAAAGGCCTATATGAGGGTTTGGGCCTAATTTGGAAAATTAGACCATAAATGGACCAAAGTTTGGGCCTTTATGATTATGACATATTGGGCAATTTAAAATGCCAAATGTTTGGTCCAGACTAAATGGTTGGGCCTTAGAATAAGACTGTGTAAAGGTTTGGGCCCAATTTGGAAAATTGGGCCACATGTTGGGCTTTGATTCATAGTTGGACCTATAGGCCTTTAGATTAGGCCTTGAGATTGAATCAAGCTAAGATGGGGGTAAAGTAGTCTTTTATCCTAGTCATGGACTTATAGATATATGTGGAGACCCAATTATTAATTGGGTAGTGTTTTGATATTCATAGTTCGGGAATCTATCATCCAGCAGCTGGGATTGTGTCTGCGGGACTTCAGCAGTGTGAGGTGAGTTACCATCCAGTAGAAGTGGGTCGAAGGCACCAAGGACGGCCCACTAGCAGGAGTTATAGTAGATATAATTGTCTTTGTCATAATTATCCCGTATGTTGCTATCTTTTATGATTATGTGCTAGTATGCTATGATGTTATGTGATATGTGATAAGTGTTGGATAAGGTGTCTAAGTCCATAACTATTTCTGGTCAGTACTTGACCCGACCCAGCATGGTCCATTTGGGTTGCATGGAACCATGCAATTGGATAGACTAAATGAAAGAAATAACACTTGGAGATTCTTAATATATTATAAGTTCTAATATATTAATAATATTATTTGATTACTTTGATCAAAGAATTAATTTAGAATTAAATATGTGATCAAAAGATAACTAATTAAATATATGGGTTGATTATGTAAATCATTCATATCTTGTATAGTGGGCTAAGAGGCTCCATGGATTATCAAGTTGGGTTCCACCCGTAGGATGCTCCATGGATGCTCCATGGGAGTTACAAACCCATGGATCATGGAAATGAAGAGTCATGACACATTAGGGTTTACATGGTGTAACCCTAGATGTGTCAACACTATATAAGAATCCCATTCTCCACCAAAATCAGCTACACATATGAAACAAGAGGGCTAGGCCGATTTCAAGAAGTGTGTATTCTCTCAAAAGTATTTCCATGAGCATTTGGTGTTGTGTGAAGCATTTGAGGCATCACCTTGGGGTGCTAGGCTCACAAGGTTTCAAGGAACATAAGCAACAACAAGGTAAGTTATTCTATCTTTCATTCAAGTTAAAAAAAAACTGTTCCCCATGTATGCTAGATAGGAATATAACCTTGGAATTCAACTTTGCATGATAATTAGACAAACATAGATCCAAGGTTATTAGGGTTGCATGTACACTTAGGAAGTGTTAGAATGCTCAAAACCCATCAGTGGTATCAGAGCCTAGGCTTGTTTGTTTGTTATTTGTGCTTAAAAGTTGAAAAAAGTCGAAAAACTTGCTATCTGCCTGATGAACTCACCGAGTCCATGGGGGGACTCGCCAAGTTCACTTGTATCTTCAACCTACTCACCGAGTAGGTTCATGCACTCAGCGAGTAGGAGCCACAGAGTGCAGATTTTCGACTTTAGTTGCTGGAAATGGACTAGAAACATTACCCTAAACTGTTTTGGTACTTGAAAACTTGTTTTAGATGGTGTAATGTCTTTGCTAATCCATTTACAACAACTAGTTATCAAAATTACAAAGTTTTAAGTGTAATTTTGATTCATGAAAGTGTTCATGTTCATGTTCTTGATCTTATGATGTTTAGATGATCATAGGAATTATTTGTAACCTATGTGGTAGTTTAATTCTTGATCAAAATGTGTTTTAATGGAGTCCATAACTTGTCCGCAAGTTATGGAAAACCAAAAGTCACTTGAATTAAAACTGTTAAAAGAACACAAGAGTTAGAAAAATGAAGAGTCTTCATTTTTATTACTCTACACTACTAGAAAATAGCCCTTTAATGACGCGCAAACAATGACACTCGCGGATAGAGGACGCGCATTTGTGTGTGCCCTAAAAATAATGTTAGTTTTGCAAAATTTGAAGGATAGAGGACGCGCATTTGTGCGTGCCGTAAAATTAGTATCCAACAAAAAAAATTAAAAACACGGAGGGCACCTTTCATAAAAAAGGGCGTCGTGTAAATGTGTCGCTTTATATTTTTTTTAAGGAACGCGCGCGTTTTCTTAGGGGAATGAAATCCCAAAAAACTAAACACCCCGCCTGATGCATCTCCTTCTAAAATCCTCTACCAAAAAACCCTAATAATCCTTTAAGCATCTCTCTTCCACTACCTCTGCTCTCTCTCTCTCTCTCTCTCTCTCTCTCTCTCTCTCTCTCTCTCTCTCTCTCTCTCTCTCTCTCTCTCTCTCTCTCTCTCTCTCTCTCTCTCTCTCTCTCTCTCTCTCTCTCTCTCTCTCTCTCTCTCTTCTATTTGCAAGCCCTAAGCCGCCACCACCAGCATCGAACCTCATAAGATTTAAGAGTTCGAAGTGCCTAAGCAAACACTTCCGCCATCTCAAGATGTCAGTTCAAGATCGGAACTCCACATCGCAGTACACGATGTCATCATCGTCTCCACAAACCGCCGTCAACGGCGGAGAAAACGAATGCGACTGGGTCTGGAATGAAATCAAAGCCGAAGCTCGCCGTGAACCATCCCTCGCCAGTCACCTATACTCCACTATCATCTCCCACTCATCTCTCATACGCTCACTATCATCTCCCACTCATCTCTCATACGCTCTCTCTCTCTCTCTCTACAATCTTTGCCTCAACACCTTCTCCTCCGACCCATCACTCCTCTCCGACACCATCGCCGACCTACGAGCCACCCGTCAACGAGACTCTGCCTGCATCTCCTTCGCTACAACAGGTGAGAGACCATCATTAAACTTCAAATGATTTCCTGACGGTCAAATCCGAGAATTAGTTTGTTAAAATCATGGAATTAGAGCCTGGTAGTGCGAAAGACTCAAATGGTTTTTTATTTCCAGTGACATCCTCCAGAAACGCAAAGTGGTGGTACTCAGCCTTTCACAATGTCACCTCCATGGTTGGTATCGGTGTCCTCAATCTTCCTTACGCCCTATCTCAACTCGGATGGTATCACTTTTCCTTCAATCCAAGTCTTCTCTGTAAGATTCTTTTTTGGTTCAAACGATGCACACAACATGTTCGATGAAAGTCCCCACACAAAATCCACTTTCATAATATACAATCTGTTTGATTCAGGGGCTTTGGAATCATAGTACTAGTCCTATCCTGGGTGATTACACTCTACACACTATGGCAAATGGTGGAAATGCACGAAATGTCTCTTTTTCTTTTGCAGGTTGTACAATTTATTAAGGCAAAAAGAAACAGTTAAGTACTTACTAGAACTGTATCATTGTTCACACAGAACATGTCTCTTTTTCTTTTGCAGGTTATACAATTTATTGACAATGATGCTGAGGGTAAAAGGTCAAACAATTCCATTGTTGTCATTAAGTCAAAATCAGATCTTAAATACCAAATTAAAGGTATACCTAATCCTTTTATGATGGTTTTATTTGATCTCAAGTCCACAGTGGTTGCATTTTAATTCACAGCAAACTTAACTGCTTTTCTTTCTATTTAGGTAAGAGAAAGATGTCTACTGCTAGAGTAGTTAATGCTTTGAAAAAAAAGAAAGTTCCTTCAGAGCAGATTTATGTGCAGTTGTTAAATCATTTATGATATGTGTAAATATTCCATGTTCTCTCTCTAACAAAATTTCATAACATTTTACTTAGTTGATATGCAAAATGTTTTCCTTTAGGAAAAAAAGGGTAAAGAGACAATCAAGTCATTATCTTTAAATGATCTTTTGCTACATGAAACTGAAGGAAATCCTAAAGAAATTAAAAATGATGCTAAAAGAACAAAAAGAAGCATGTCTGAACCCTCAGATTCCTTTTCACCTGAAGTACAATGTAAAGTAGGTGTCATCTTTAAGTTCCATTTTTCAGTTTTTCTTGAAATTCTCTTTACATTTCTTGTTTCTATTATTTGTTTTCATTTCCCATTATTGCTTTCCTTTACAGGAAACAAATCCTTTGCTTCCCACAGAAATGGTTGAGCATCTGAAGACAGGCCTTGGTTCCTAAGGACAGGTGTCATCTTTATTCTTTATCGTTACAAATTTACAAATTTGCCCTTGTTATGTACCCCAATTATTTAATCCACTATTTCAGATAGCTCATATTGAAGAGATTAATTCCCGGATAGCCAATTTTGTAAAGATTCCAGATTATCTTTCTGAAGGAACAAAATCTGCATTGAAATGTTCAGGTGTCTCAAAGTTATATAGCCACCAGGTATCTTCATTTGTAATTATCCAAAAATCCATTATTATTGTTAAAATTATATTATTATTATTATTTTGTTCTTATGGTATTTTAGGCAGAGTCAATTCAGGCTTCCATTTCTAGATAGAATGTTGTTATTTCAACCATGACATCAAGTGGAAAGTCTCTTTGTTATAATCTACCAATTCTTGAAGTATTATCTCAAGATCCTTCAGCTTGTGCTCTATATCTCTTTTCAACAAAGGTCCATTCTTTTAATTTATTTAGTTAAAATTTTATACTCTTATTCACTACTTAAAGAAAAGCATCATGGGGTTCTTTTATCTTTCTAATGTGTATTTGTGCTAAGAATTGTTTGGCATATGATTTTGTAAGGGCAAATTAGTAATTTTAGTGATGAGATATATTTTCTTTTTTCTTCCTTTGGTATAGAAATGCACAGAGGTGTTGGTGCAAAGTACCTACCTTTTGGCTTTTTGAGGATGAAGGATCATCCGATTGCCGTGAAGATGCACCTCCTCTATCTTGGTTCTCCTCAACCTAAAGGATAAAATGGTCATTTACTCACTCACTCACATTCAGTCCAAAAAACAAAGCAAAGCAAAACAAAGCACTTACAGTTGAAGAAGGTTGTGCAGGTGTATCTTCCATAGCATTGGTAGTACCATTTAAATGTTGAGAGACAATAGGCATAATCTGGTGAAACAAATTGGACAAAAAGGTTCCTTCATCAGTGACCACTGTTGATGCTGCTGCTGCATCTTCCTGGGCTGCTTGGAGAGATTCAATATTCCTTAGAACCCCTATGTTCCTCCTCAATGCAGCCTATGATTCTTGGCAGGTACAAACCAGGATGCAGAAAATTTTCTCTTCCACTCTGATGCTATCTGTGTTTTTTCTTCTCTTCTGTACTGATAGCCTATGATGACATACTGTTCGTGTACTCCCAGCGGCAATCACTTTAAGGATGTGATGCAAATTAGTGAAAAAGGTTGCTGCATCAACAACAGGAAAAAGGGTGCTGATTTTTCCAAGGACTTCTTTATGCATCCACAGAAAAAATAGTGAATTGACAATTATGCCCCCAATAGGTTGGCGACATCGTCTTACCTCACCTCGTCGGCGACTCTGACTCCTCGAAGATTTAGGGTTGTGCTTGGTGTTGTACTCGGTGTTGTGCTCCGTGATTCAACAATTGAGGTCTAAGGTTATGTGGTTGTGTTTGGTACTAATGGAAATAGAGAATATATTGTTTGATTACAATCTGATAAGCCTTCTTCTAACCGGTATGCTCCCTCTTCTCCTTTTAATTCGATCACAACTTTCGTCCTTACCCTTCTTCTTATTATTAATTTTTGGGTGATGTCGGGGGCAAAGAAGAAATTTCAGCAGTGGGACTTATTCCATCTGATGGAGGAGATGCCTGAGGAGGGGCATTTTCGGAAATATGAAGTTTTCCCATATACCAGAACAGTTAGTTTTCCAAAAACTCATAGAGGTAATTCAAATGGGATTTTTTTTCTCTGTAATTGAAATGGGTGTTTTTTTAATAGTAGAACAGTTAGAATGAAGACATATTTTCTTCCTGGTTCTCCCTCTTTTCTTTCTTTCTTTTACTTCATTCAGTTGAACTACTTCTGTATTGACTTGGTCAGATGGGATTGTTTTTCTCTTTAATTCGAATTGGTGTGTTTTTTTAATAGCATAATGTTAAGGGTTTGTTAGATTCATGAAAAGTGTTCTGCGAGAAAAGGCGATTGCAGAGTAGTTCTTCTCTTACTCTCTCTATCGAGAAGGTGATTGCAGAGAATACTCAGTACTATAAAAGAGAAAGAAAAGGAGGGAAAGAGAGTGTGTGTGTGTGTGTGTGTACATGTGAGAGAGTGAATTCAAGTTCAATGAAAAAGATATCTGAGAGCTTTGCTTCCTGCCTCTCTTTTTCACCAGACATAAGTGGTTATGTTAGTATAGTATTCATTCTTTTCAATTCATAAAATGTCGCATAGTTTTTTATTTTATCTTTGTTTTAATTTATCAGATTTGACAAACCTATCAAGGCACACCCATTTGATGCTTTCTGTTTTACCTCCTTTTTTTGTCTTTAATCTATTTCATCATTAATCTATTTCGAATATAGGGTCTGAAGTCAGATGAAGATGACATCGATGTTTAAGAACATTAGTGATATGGAAGTACTAAATTCAAAAGCACTTGAGGAGAAGGTACTTCTACCTTTTGAATTCTATGTCACGAGATTATATATTCAATATCTCACATGGGTACTTCTACCTTTTGAATTCTATGTCACAGGAGCTGGACAAGGGCATTTTGGTCCATCTATATTCACATGGGTACGTCCTGGTGGCACATCACATGAAGGTGAAGGCGTCGGTGGAGTCGAAGGTCTTTCACTATCATTATCTTCCACTTTATAGCACCTGGAAGCAGCTAAAATTTTTTGTCTTCATATAATAACTGATAATCAACAAAGTATATGATATGTGAGTTTAAAGCAACTGGCCTCATTTCTTGTTTTAGCAGTTCTCTTTATCTCAGCAACAAGCTTCTTTTCCTGCTCATTTCATCTATGTGAGTTTGAAGATGGGATGGAAGAAAACCAGGAGTGGAACAAAATGGAAATGTTGGATTCTAATTAGTAAGCATGCCCTTGTACCAATATTGTAGCATGTTCTTATGTTAATTTTTAATCTCAGTGATATATTTACATCAAATTTTATGGAGTTTAGGTCTGCAAATTACTCAGCCCCCGCCAACTGCAGTTGTTCCTCCAAATGGACCAAATGCAAACCCTTTGGATCTCTTCCCTGGTTATCAATATTTTTCTTCACTTTCAGATTGAGAATTTATGTTTTAGATCCTGTAGATTGTAACCTTGTCATGTTTGGTCTAGGGACTTCCTGACATGGACGCAAATGGTCCTGATGGTGCTGCTGGTAACTTGGATTTTCTTCGTAACAGTCCACAGGTATTTATTTATTTATTTATAAAGTAGTCAACCATATCTATATACACATTAATTATTATTTATCTCATCAAAATAAAAATATAATTTATACTTCGAGCCATGATGCAGGCTAATCCCCAAATCTTGCAGGTATTTCATAAATACAAATCATAATACTTCTCAAAGACATAAAGGGTAGTGTTTCTTTTATCTTATTTCTTATGATTTACAAGAAAGTTTTGATTCAGATTCTAGCATTGGTCAAGGGGGTACTACTGCATGGAAGGTGCTTCAATACACACTTTCTTACAACAATGTACACAAACTAAGGAAATAGCATTGTAGTACTAAGTTATTTAGTTAGGGAAAACCTCTTAATAACAATGTACAAATATGTGTCTACTTTTGGAATTAATGATTATTTGTATGACATTAACTTTTGTGCAATGGATTGTATTTTTTGTATATGGTATTTTATTTTCTATTATCAGACATGAAATGCAAATTTAATATGAAAATTAGTAAATCTATAAATAATTTTAAAAAAAAATTAAATTACAATACGCAAAAATGTGTGTCATCTTCATTTATGACATGGCCTTTCTTGACAGGGGCATTCTTGATACGCATTGCGTGTCATTAACACGCGCGTCGTAAGGTCACGACACGCGAATGCATGTCGTCTTTCTTTATGACAGGGCTTTCCTTGATACGCATTGCGTGTCGTAAACGCGCGTCGTAATTGCGCGTCGTAAATGAGCGTCGTAAATGCGCGTCGTCTCTCTTTATGACAGGGCCTTCCTTGACGCGCATTTGCGCGTCGTCTGAGCCTTTTACGACGCGCAATGAGCGTCGTAAAAGGCTGTTTTTCTAGTAGTGCTAATAAACTCATAAGTTACAAGAAATGAAAAGTTTTGAAAGTTTACAAAACTTGCCCTCAAGTTTTGGAACAAGTAAAGTCATGCTACAACTTTAGTTCCAACCCTTAGAATTTTCAAAGTTAAAATTCTACCCATATACTTATAATATTATAAGTTAATATATATATATATATATATATATATATATATATATATATATATATATATATATATATATATATATATATATATATATATATGTATATATATGTATAAGATTAAAGTCGTCTTACTGCTAGTACGCCTCATTCACGAAGCCGGTCTATAAGGTGGGTATAAGGTTGTTGCCTATAAAATGGCAACTTAATGGGTGTCCACTCTCACCCACCGCTTGCTTGACTGGTGGAGGGTCGTTAGCCGAACGGGTAGGACAAGGACTTATAAGTTCTCATTAAAAGTATGATGAATATTATAAAGTAACTAAATGTTTTATTATATTCCCAATCTTAGTTACTTTATGAAAATGTGAATAAGGTGCTAATCCATGAAATTACACTTTACACTTTGTTTAAGTCGTTGGTGGAGCGTGTGTGGTTAACCGACACACTAACTTGAACTTAACAAGGTAGGTAAAGGGTGACTTAAGGTTTATTATAGTATCGGTGGAGCGTGTGTGGTTTACCGGCACATCGATTAAGTGATAAACTTTAAGGGTACCAAGTGATTTGCATGGTTACCCCACACCTCGTTTTGTGATCCTCGGTATCCCAGTCACAAAACTTGGAGGGCACACTCGAGATTGAAACATGCCTTTGAAAGGTTCATTGAATCTCAAAGAATCTAGGAATTTCTATGAACCAATCAAAAACCTAATATTTAATATTTCGTTTTTCGTGGTGGAAATTGGTGAATCGTCATTCACCTACCTTTCAAATATGTTATAGCTTGGATTACGACATACCTCTTCTAAGTTATAATATACTGTGATTGGATCCTAGCCTTAATATTACATTTGAGTATTTTATTAAGGACTCTCTTAATATCTAAACTAATCTTGTCCTCTTCCTTCAGATGTCTTCAAACAATGCTGCTTCTGGCTCTAATCCTAATGGCTCCTTTACCCTTATGAACTTGTGTGGGAAAGTCACTTTTGATGGTTCCAACTTCAATGAGTGGATCAGAAACATCAGAATGATTACCCACCACGAGGACAAAGAATATGTCCTTGACAAGGACCTTAAGGAGATTGATGAGACCACTGCAACTCCCCAGGAGATCGCTGACTTTCAGGCACATGAAAGGGATGCAACCAAAGTGGCATGCATCATGATGGCAACGATGACAACGGAACTCCAAAAGTCCTATGAGGATTTCTACCCTTATGAAATGCACCAAGATCTGATGGAAAGATACCATCAAAGTGCACGACAAGAGAGGTATGAAATCATCTGCTCCATGATAACAACCATGATGAAGGATGGGGAATCCGTCATGAGCCACATGCAGAAAATGCAAAGGTATGTGGATCGATTGATGAAGATTAATGTGAACTTCCCTGAGGAGCTTCCAATAGATATCATTTTGCACTCCTTACCATCGTGCTATGATCAATTCCACATGACATATCACATGAATAAGGAAGAGGTCACACTTAGCAAACTTCAGGGACTTCTCAAGACCGCAGAAACAGGTCTTAAGGGGAAGTTGGTTGTTAACACTCCTACTCCAAACTCCACTCCGGTTTTGGCAATCGGGAAAAGTCGAGGGAAGAAGAGAAAGAGCTCTTCAAAGGGTACCAAGGCTCGGACCCTTGATGGATCTTCTTTAAGTGGAACCAAGAAAGGTTTCATCACTCCTTCTTCTGACCCAAAAGAGGTTGAATGCTTCTATTGCCATGAAAAATTACATTGGAAGCGGAACTGCCCAAAATACCAGCAAGATGTGAAGGATGGGAAACTTAAACCCAACCATGTAGGTATTTACACTATCATTTCTAATAACTCATCCCATTCTAAATCTTTGGTCCTTGATACCGGTTGTGGTATTCATATTTGTTGTGACTTGCAGGGACTAAGAAGAAGTGAGAATGTGGAGCAAGGAAGAATAAACCTAATCATGGGGAATAGGAAAGCTTTACCTGTCACCAAGATTGGAGTTTATACTTTATCGCTAACTAGTGGGTTTAGTTTAGATTTGAATAAGTGTTGTTATTCACCAGAAATGGCAAGAAATATTATTTCCTTTCATGCATTGTATAAACAAGGTTTTCACCTTTTCATTTGATAATGAAGTTGGTTCGATTAATGCTTTCTTTAATAATGTTCTTTATTTTAAAGCATTACCTTGTGATGGCATGTATGAAACAGTATATGTGGTTGATAACTTAGGAAATAATGTACTGTGTATTGATTCTGTTAATAATAACTTGGATAAAGCATCATTATGGCATTATCGTCTTGTACATATAAGCAAGAAACGCATAGGCCAACTCCAAAAGGATGGAGTCTTGGAGTCATTTGACCTAAAGTCAGATGATAGTTGTGAATCATGCTTACTTGGAAAAATAACAAAGTCACCCTTCACAAGCTCTTGTGAGAGGAGTGAAGGTTTGTTGGACCTTGTACACACGGATGTGTGTGGACCATTCAAACATGCCACAAGGGATGCTAATCGTTATTATTTGACTTTTACTGACGATTACAGTAGATATGGATATGTCTACTTGATCAAGCATAAGTCAGAGACCTTCGAAAGGTTTAAGGAATTTAAACAGGAAGTCGAGAATCAATTGGGCAGGAACATTAAGATGCTTCGACCCGATCGTGGTGTTGAGTATCTTAGTTTAGAGTTCCTTGACTATCTGAGGGAATGTGGGAACCTCCCAGGACACCACAGTTGAATTGTGTGGCTGAGAGGCGTAATCAAACCTTGTTGGATATGGTTAGTTCCATGATGAGTCGAGCTTCGCTACCAATTTCATTCTGGGGGTATGCCTTAAAGACTGCCGCCCATATCCTGAATCTAGTCCCTACAAAGAAAGTTGCCAAAAATCCTCACGAGATGTGGACTGGTAAAGCACCTAAACTAGACCATATCAATATTTGGGGTAGCGAGGCTTTTGTGAGACACAAGACTTATGATAAGCTCGAACCTCGAAGCGAGAGGTGTATTTTCATCAGCTACCCACAACAATCCTTTGGTTACCTCTTCTACAGACCTAGTGAAAATGTGGTCTTTGTAGCTAGGAGGGCTTTCTTTAGAGAGAGAGAGAGAGAGAGTTCATAAGCCAAGGAAACAGTGGGAGGCAAGTTGATATTGAAGAAATTCAAGAGTCAAGCGGTGAAGGAACTTCAAACCCTAGCACTCAACTTGAGGAGGAAACTCCTGTTGAGCCAATTGACAAGTATGTACCTCTGAGGCGTTCCACAAGGGCTAGGAATGCTCCTGAGCATTACTATGGATTCCACATTACTGCAGAAGGTGATACACTTATCAGTGATGAGACACTGATAGGTCTGGATGAACCTAACAGTTACGCGGAAGCCATGGCAGACCCTGAGTCAGCCAAGTGGAAAGAGGCAATGGACAGCGAAATACAGTCCATGTATGACAATCAAGTTTGGAACTTGGTTGAGAATGTACCAGGTCGTAAGACAGTAGGGTGCAAATGGGTCTTCAAGAAGAAGACCGACATGGATGGTAAAGTACACACTTATAAGGCTCGACTGGTTGCAAAGGGCTTCTCTCAAATTCCTGGAGTGGACTATGATGAGACCTTTTCTCTAGTAGCCAAGATTAAGTCTATTAGGGTCCTGTTAGCCTTAGCTGCATTTCATGACTATGAAATATGGCAAATGGATGTCAAAACCGCTTTCCTTAATGGAAAGTTGGCTGAAGATGTTTACATGAGTCAGCCAGAGGGTTTTGTCAGCAACGAGTACCCTAATAGAGTGTGTAAGCTAGAGAAATCCATTTATGGATTGAAGCAAGCACCTCGCAGATGGAATCTTTGCTTTGATGAAAAGGTCAAGGAATTTGGCTTTTCTAGGAGTGAAGATGAGTCTTGCGTGTATGTCAAGGCTAGTGAGAGTATAGTTAGCTTTTTGGTATTGTATGTGGATGACATACTACTCATAGGAAATGACATCCCAACTCTGCAGGAAGTTAAGTCCTGGCTTGGGAAGTGTTTCTCTATGAAGGACCTCGGAGAAGCTGCCTATATTCTAGGGATAAGGATCTTGAGAGATCGGAGTAAAAGACTAATTGGACTTAGTCAGAGTACCTACTTGGATAAGGTGCTGAAAAGATTCAGCACGCAGGACTCCAAGAAAGGAGAGTTACCCATCCAGAGTAACGCCAGATTGAGTAAGACACAAAGCCCTAGCACTGAGGCTGAGATAGCATAAATGAGTCGAATACCTTATGCTTCGGATGTAGGATCGATCATGTATGCAATGACGTGTACTCGACCTGATGTAGCCTTTGCACTGAGCATGGTTAGCTGGTATCAGGGGAACCCTGGCAAGGCACACTGGACTGCGGTAAAGAATATCCTCAAGTACCTACGGAGGACTAAGGACTGGGTCCTTACCCTCGGTGGGAATGATGACTTGAGAGTTGTAGGGTATAGTGATGCTAGCTTCCAGACTGATAGGGATAATTTCCGCTCTCATTCGGGTTGGGTCTTTACCCTAAACGGAGGAGCAATTTCTTGGAAGAGTTCCAAGCAAGAGACAGTGGCTGATTCAACTTGTGAATCAGAGTATATTGCAGCTAGCGAGGCAACAAAGGAGGCGATATGGCTGAAGAACTTCATTGGAGACCTTGGAGTTGTACCAGCTATTAAAGAGCCAATGGAAATTTTCTGTGATAGTGACAGCGATGTTGCCTTAGCCAAGGAACCAAGGGATCACGGGAGATCCAGACACATCGACAGAAAATACCAATTTATCAGACATCGGATAGAAGAAGGACTCCTTGTGGAAAATAGGGTATCATCGGATGAGAACGCAGCAAATCCCCTCATGAAGGGACTGACTCGGGTTAAGCATCTCCAGCATGCTCGGAGCATAGGGTTGAAGGATGATATTAGATTTAGTAGTTAGATTACCTTGAAATTTGTAAAGTGTAATTGACATTAGATGATGAATAAAAGGTGTTTTATTTATGAGTAAAGTGTTGCTATCTCTTGTCGATCGTTTACTATATTTCTTTTGCATGTTTTGACTTCCAGAATAATTTGGCTTGGTATAACATATTATTCAAACCTCCACAGTCGGTCATATGTCAGAAGTAGGTATGAATCAAGACTGTCATGATTGGTTGCAGAGGTCTACGGTGTTCGACAAGGCTACAACAATCATGAGTGCTCATAAGTTATGGGCGTTGGACTCAACCCACGCTCACTGGAATCACTTCATGGAATTTATCTCGAGCGATCGTGAGACGGTAATATCATATAAGTCTTCAAACCTAGAGATATGATTT
Organism: Lactuca sativa; assembly: GCF_002870075.4. Taxonomy (NCBI): domain Eukaryota; kingdom Viridiplantae; phylum Streptophyta; class Magnoliopsida; order Asterales; family Asteraceae; genus Lactuca; species Lactuca sativa. The sequence continues at coordinate 321,041,519 of NC_056626.2, forward strand.
GTAACTTACAAGTTGGTTATGCATTGATTGTACGAAAACGCATTGGTAAGTCGATGTTATAAAACGTGCTTTGTGTACAATTCAATGAGTGGTAGAACAAACATATGAGTCGAAATTTATCTGTTCCTTCTTGGATTAGAAGCTGATATATGGGACCCTCGATGATTTTGTTTTGACCTATGTACCGGGCCCGGTCAGAACTAAGTTGATATGTTCAATTAAGTTCTTTGTCAAACAAATCGGAAATCGGGAAACAAACTGCTGGACAATAAGTAACACATTGTTCCATGTATTTGTCCGGCTGATATCTAGAACAGAGTATTATATGATCACTTATCTTAAATGGCGTATCAACATCTTCTCAGTTTCGAGACACCTTGAAAGAGCTACGATTGCCGATCGGTTCCTGATGTACTGGAGTTATAGTTATTAGACTTATCCAAGTGGGAGACTGTTGGATAAGGTGTCTAAGTCCATAACAATTTCTGGTCAGTACTTGACCTGACCCGGCATGGTCCATTTGGGTTGCATGGCACCATGCAATTGGATAGACTAAATGAAAGAAATAACACTTCGAGATTATTAATATATTATAAGTTCTAATATATTAATAATATTATTTGATTAGTCTGATCAAAGAATTAATTTAGAATTAATTAAGTGATCAAAAGATAACTAATTAAATATATGGGTTGATTATGTAAATCATTCATATCTTGTATAGTGGGCTAAGAGGCTCCATGGATTATCAAGTTGGGTTCCACCCATAGGATGCTCCATGGGAGTTACAAACCCATGGATCATGGAAATGAAGAGTCATGACACATTAGGGTTTACATGGTGTAACCCTAGATGTGTCAACACTATATAAGAATCCCATTCTCCACCAAAATCGGCTACACATATGAAACAAGAGGGCTAGGCCGATTTCAAGAAGTGTGTATTCTCTCAAAAGTCTTTCCAAGAGCATTTGGTGTTGTGTTAAGCAGTTGAGGCATCACACTTGGGGTGCTAGGCTCATAATGTTTCAAGGAACATAAGCAACAACAAGGTAAGTTATTCTATCTTTCATTCAAGTTAAAAAAATTGTTCCCCATGTATGTTAGATAGGAATATAACCTTGGAATTCAACTTTGCATGATAATTAGACAAACATAGATCCAAGGTTTTTAGGGTTGCATGTACACTTAGGAAGTGTTAGAATGCTCAGAACCCATCAATAGGAGGGGTAGGTTAGACCCTAGTACCGGTCGAAACGACCGAAGGGGTAGTTAGTACCCACTTATGTTAGACAGTTTATGACATATGTGCTACAATATTATATGGTAGTGGTAGGGGTTAAATAGTCTTCGAACACCGGTCGAAAGTACCGAAGGGGTAGACCATCACCCTGATATGCTAGGCAAGATTATTGGTCGAAGGGACCGAAAGGCAGGCCAACACCCTGATATGCTAGGCAAGATACCGGTCGATAGGACCGAAGGGGAGGCCAGCACACTAATATGGTAGGCAAGGTACCGGTCGACAGGACCGAAGAGGTAGTTAGTACCCAGTTATGTTATGCATTATGTGTTATGTATGGTATGTGGTATAATGGGCGAACTCACTAAGCTTTGTGCCTACGGTTTTTCAGTTTTGGTTTCAGGTACTTCGTTTTCAAAGGAAAGGAGTCGGCTCGATCGTAGCGCATCACACTATGTTTTCCGCACATGAGATCTTTTGGATTACACTCTGATATTATTTCTTGATAACATGTTTGGTTTTGACATGTGATGTTATTATGGATGTTCTATTACTTATGGTTTTATAATAACTTATTTAAAAATGAAACTTTTTGTCTTGAATTGATTTTACATATATGACTCCTACTAACTTCTTGACATATGAGTTTTCTCTCAAGGGACATTCCTTGATGATCTTAAAACAAATATTCATGTAGATTCCTAACAAGAAAACACTTCATAGAATTGGTCTCGGTTTATCTTTTATTTCGACGAAAAACATCACAACTCCAATTCTAAATGTGCTAAAGTAAGAAAAAATTATTACTCCACATTTCATGAGGTGTTATAAACTTACTGTTGGGTTTTGAGCATTCTAACACTTCCTAAGTGTACACGCAACCCTAATAAACCTTGGATCTATGTCTGTCTAAAATACATGCAAAATTTGTTTTCCAAGGTTTATAACTTATCTAGTATGGCATGGTGAACTTTTAAACATAAAAGAACTAGATGAATTACATACCTTTTGATGAGTGTTGATTCCTTGGAGTTTGAGAGCCAAGCACCAATAATGTGAATGCCTCAAGTGGAAATCACAAATCACCACAAACTTGGAAAACCTTATGAAAATGTATACTTTGCACTAGAAATCGGCCACCACTTCTCACACACACTAGGGTGTCAATTCATGCAACATAGGCTTGTATATATAGTGTAGATGATTAGGGTAAACCCTAATAACCCATGTCTTTTCCTCTTCCAAGGATCCATGGGTTAAAAGCTCCACGGATCGTCCATGGACTTCCATATAAGCTAAGCTCATTCCCAAATGAGTGTTAGCCCACACCATATATATATAATAGCCCATGATTTAATTAGTCTTCCTTTTAATCACTAAATCAATTCAGAATTAATTTAAGATTAAAACTTAATTAAATAACATGACTTTATATTAATATATTATAACTTATAAGATATTAATAAAGCATAAGTATACAATTCTCATAATATTATCCATAAATCGTTTGGGTGAAGTGCAACCCAAATGGACCATGCCGAGTCGGGTCAAGTACATACCAAATAAGTTATGGACTTAGACACCTTATCTGTAACGTCTGTGTTTCCGGGCTTGCCATTTTTAGCAATGTAATAGTCTAGGTTAACCTTTGTAACCCGTTTTGAAATAATAAGATTGTATTATTTGAGTATTATGTGTTTTGCGCTTAATTGCTTAATTATGTGGTTTGATTAATTAAGAATAAAAATAAGCGTCAAAATTTAAGTGTAAAATAAACTTAATATCTTTGAATAATGTTGTAGTAGTTGAAATGAGGTTTCCGAATATATATAGAACGCCCAAATCTGACTTCGTATGAGGAAGTTATGATTTATCGAAGTTTCGGCTTAGCGGTATGCAGCCTGTTTTACTCGATTTGAGATCGAGTGGTTTTTAGCCGAAGCAATCTAAACGAGGATCGAAGGTCTCGTTGTTGGTATCGAAGCGATAAAAAGTTAGGCGAGAACGGACGTCAACTGAAGAAGTTATGAATTTATAACGAAGTTTTTCTGTCGCGAACTATTAAAAAAAAATAATAAAAATAAATTCAAAATTAGCCGACGAAGTCTAAACCAAAGTTGTAGAGCGTAGTCTCACCTTTCCGTGGATATAAAGAACGTCGAAAACGGAGTTCGTATGGAGAAGATATGAATTTCCGAAGTTTATTAAATAATTTATATTTAAATTAAATCTTTAATTCCGGCATTATCCGAAGGGGAGTCAGCAGTCCGATCCGAGGTACGCCCCGCGTACTTCGAAGAGTGTCGACACTTCGGATGACGCATGCAATGACGACTTCGGAGACCTGTACGCCCCGCGTACTCTGAGGCTCCAGCCTCCTATAAATAGGATGCGAGGGCAGCCGACCCAATTGCCAATTTCCTCTCTTCTCTCTCCCGTTTTGCATCATTTTGCGTGCCAGAAATATCCCGAAGCCCCGGTATTGTTCCCGAGCCGAAGCTCTACCCGCGAGAAGTTCGATTTTTGTGAAGATCTTCCAGATCTGCTGAGGATTACTACTTCTGCAAGTCGTAGTGCTGTCTGATCATCTTCTGATCAAGTGAGTGTATACTACCTTTCATAAACACGATAATAATACAAGTATGGTTCGAGTGTATTAAGTATATTGTTGTTTATAGGTGTGAGTGTGTAGTTACTTTCTTTTAACTCATAATTATGAAGTATTTTATACGGAATACGTATTATATGTATAATTTTGTGGTTATGTGTGTGAATGTGTATTCACTTTCTTCTAACTCATAGATATGATTTATTCTCTATGAGATATGTGTTATGTGTGTGTGCCTCATATGTTATGTGATCTATGTGTACAAATTGTATAATTTGTACACATGCTATAAAGGTTTTTAAACTATGTATACAAATTGTATAATTTTTATCTACTAATATGTTGGGTAGAACATGGGTAGATAGTTGGTGTGTAATAAACAGATGAGAGGCCTCGTTGTTGTTTGATCTAGTCATCTAGCGGAGTTTAGATGACGACCACATACTTTTCTAGATAGTCTTGTGGAAACATTAGCAGGTTTGCCACCTGTAGGTGTTAATGAACTTGGGTGTTCATTCGCTGCACTCCATCCCCCTCATGGTTGCCTTATTTGACTTACATTGCTAAGGTACCCCCAAAGCATATGTTGTCGCCCCGATGAAATATTCTTAGACTAGGTCCCTTATGTTAGTTGTCTTAGGGACATTAAAGTGAGAATAACGGGAATGGGTAATTGGGTTATTGTTGGTTGGTGAAAATTAAATATGATATTTATTGTGGGTTGAAAACCCTATATGCTCACCAGGCTTCCAAGCCTGACCCACTCAGTTTTATTTGTATTACAGGAAGTGGCGCAAGGGCATGAGATGGATGAACCATCAGTTGTTTTGTTTACAAGTCTGTATATGTTTATATTTGTTGAATGACTTGTAATGTTCGTTTATGCTTATTGGTCTGTATCGAAACATGACACCCCGAGTTTTGATTATAATGAAAATACATTTCTTTTATGAAATGCTTTGGTAAACACTGATTTACCATGTTTTGTTTTTGGGAACAAATTCCACAACTCTTTCAAATCAAAAGGATTTACTCTGAAAATATTTAAAAGCATAAATGAAAATCGGTCTTTTCCGGCCGAGATTTTGGGGATGTCACAGTTGGTATCAGAGCATTAGTTTAAGCGAACTAGGAATTTGTAGGATTTCTAGACTTAAACTTAGAATGCTAAGTGGAATTTTGAGATGTGTGTCTGTTGTGTTTTAGACACGAGCACTAGTTTATTTTAGGAGAGTTGCCTAAAATGCTTTTATGTGCTAAATGTTATATGTTGCCATATATGATATTATTTGTTCGGATCTATGGTCTGTTGCCGACCGGATCTAGAAACCTTATGTGTGTAGGATTCTAAGCGTGCGTCTACGATATTAGAACTAGCATGTAAACGTTTCGGAGTGATAAGGATGATTTGAATATCTATCGTGATTGAGGATCTAATTTCACCTTATTTGGTGTGTAGATCAAAATGGTGAGAACAAGAAGTGGAGTTGGAAATGCTGACGAAAACAGGAATCAACCACCAGTGATTGAACAAATACCTATCGTAGCAGCAGCACCTGAGCCAATAACCATGGCTGGTGTGCAAATGATGATTCAGGCGATGTTGGATCGTCAGATGGATGAAACTAGACGGTTGCTTCAACAGAATCGTGAAGAACTGTCAGTTCGTGTGGAAGAGCCTGAATTAAATGAAGGGCACTCGGAAGGTGGAAACTTCAGTGGGTCTGTTGGTCAAGCCAACCCACCAATAGTTAGGCAAGATAACCATCATGGAAGGAATGATGGAATGGGATGCAAGTATAAGGACTTTCTAACTTGCAAACCATCGACCTTCAATGGAAAGGAGGATCCAATTGGGATTATGGATTGGATCTCCGAAATGGAGCTAGCCTTCATGACTTGTGGTTGTAGAGGTAAATTGCAGATTATCTATGCCGTGCGTCAATTCCGAGGTGGAGCCGTTCATTGGTGGAACACTCTAGGGAAGACTTTGAGCCCTAATGAGCCACTACAATTGTCATGGGCAGAGTTCTTGGTGCAGTTCAAGCGCAAGTTCTGCTCGGCTCAAAATCTGTTGGAGTTGGAGAATAAGTTTTTGACATTGACGAAGGGCAGCATGTCAGTTGATGAATACACCAATAACTTCACCGATAAAATGGATTTTTCCATGCGTATCGTCCCAGACGAGCTGACAAAGGTGGACCGGTATGCGAAGGGACTCCCATGGGAGTACGAGGTGCCAGTACGTCAGGAACTTACTCTAGAGGCAGCTATCTGGGCTGCCAAGTCTGTTGAGAACATGATCAAGGGGAGAACCACCGACAAGGTTGATGTTGGTGAGAAAAGAAAGTTTGAGGGAACATCTGGTTCCGGTAAGAAAGGAAAATTTTCGAAATCTGATTCGAAAAAGTTTGGAGGAAAAGGAGGCGAAGCAAAGTGGTGTGATAAGTGTAAGAAAAAGCACTTTGGGAAATGTAGCGAGGATGTAACCTGCTACAAGTGTGGAAAGGTCGAACATTTTTCCAATGAATGTCCGAACAACAAAAGGATGTGTTTTGGGTGTAACGAAGAGGGGCATATTTTGAAAGACTTTCCGAAGAAGAAGGAGGCAGCAAAGCCCAACATTCCACCAAAGCCGAAGGCGAGAGCCTTCCAGATGACACTTGAGGCTGCTAAAGAGGAAGCTGATGTCGCTTCAGGTACCTTTCTTGTAAACGAATTACCTGCTCAAATATTGTTTGATTCTGGAGCCAACTACTCCTTTATTTCGCATGTGTTTGGTAGGAAGGTAGCCTTGTGTGTTGATAGACTAGATAATGCTTTATTAGTCGAAGTAGCTAGTGGCAAGTTTGTACCTATTAGCCATCGTATGAAAGACATCTTAATCGACCTTAATGGGAATAAGTTTCACGAGGAATTATTGCCCATCGATCTAAATGGTTTCGACATCGTTTTGGGAATGGATTGGCTTAGCGCCAATGACGCCGAAATTTTATGCAAGAAGAAGATAGTTAAAGTAAACCCGCCTGGAAAAGATTCGTTTATGGTGTATGGGGACAAACAGCGAGTGAATTCTGGAATCATTTCTCTAATGAAAGCCAGAAAGTGTTTGACCAAGGGATGTACATCATATTTAGCATTTGTGATTGATGCTAAGAAAGAAAAGAAGGTGATGCAGAGCATTCCAGTGGTGTGTGATTATCCAGAAGTGTTTCCCGAGGATCTTCCTGGATTACCACCTGATAGACAAGTGGAGTTCAGAATAGACTTGTTACCAGGAACCATGCCATTAGCAAAAGCACCTTATCGATTAGCACCAACGGAGATGAAGGAGCTGATGATGCAACTTCAGGAGTTATTGGACAAAGGTTTCATTAGACCTAGTTCATCGGCCTGGGGAGCTGCGGTGTTATTTGTGAAGAAGAAAGATGGAAGTATGAGAATGTGCATCGATTACAGAGAGCTGAACAAGGCAACAATAAAGAATAGATATCCGTTGCCGAGGATTGATCACCTATTTGATCAATTGCAAGGTTCGAGCTATTTCTCGAAGATCGATCTTAGGTCAGGATATCATCAGCTAAAAGTAAGAGAGCAAGATATAGAGAAGACTGCATTTAAAACTAGATATGGACACTACGAGTTCTTGGTTATGTCGTTTGGACTAACCAATGCTCCGGCAGCGTTCATGGATTTGATGAATAGCGTTTGTAATCCTTTCCTTGATAAATCCGTGATAGTGTTCATAGACAACATTCTGATTTACTGGAAAAGCCAGGAGGAGCATGGCAGACACTTGCGAGAAGTGTTAGAAGTTTTGAAGAAGGAGAAGCTATATGCAATGTTCTCCACATGTGATTTTTGGATTCGTGAAGTCCAATTCTTGGGTCACGTGGTCAACCAAGAAGGATAATGCTTGATCCAGCGAAGATTGAAGCTGTGATGAAGTGGGAACAACCGAAAAGTCCCATGGAGATTCGAAGCTTTTTAGGATTAGCGGGATATTACCAAAGGTTTATCCAAGTTTTTTCCTCGATCGCTACTCCATTGACAGCTTTGACCCACAAAGGAGCTACTTATGCTTGGAGTGATAAGCATAAAGAAGCATTCGAGAAGCTAAAGAAGAAGCTATGCGAGGCACCAATACTTTCTCTACCCGATGGAGTTGAAGACTTCGCTGTTTATAGCGATGCGTCTAGTGTTGGATTGGGTTGTGTTTTGACCCAAAGAGAAAAGGTGATAGCATATGCGTCTCGACAGCTGAAGGAGCATGAAAAGAATTACCCGAATCATGATTTGGAGTTGGCAGCGGTAGTTTTCGCTCTGAAAATATGGAGGCATTACCTCTATGGCACGAAGTGCAAACTTTTTACTGATCATAAGAGTCTCCAATATCTCTTTAATCAGAAGGAATTGAATATGAGGCAACGACGCTGGCTAGAATTACTTAAAGACTACGACTGCGAGATACTTTACCACCCCGGTAAAGCTAATGTTGTTGCTGATGCTCTCAGTCGGAAAGTCAATCTTGAAAGGAGGAGGCCAAGAGCGTTGAGAATTGAAGTTGTCTTGACCATTGTGGAAAGTATAAAGAAAGCTCAAGAGGAAGCTTCAGAGAAAAATGACTGAAAGGAGGAACGTTTGGGTAAAACGTTGGTGTTTTGTACAAACGGTCATGGACTGAAGGTATTCCAAGATCGTATTTGGGTACCTAAGTCAGGAGGAATTAGGGATCTTCTGATGGAAGAAGCTCACAAAACCATGCACTCAATTCATCCAGGTAGCACTAAAATGTATAGGGACCTGAAACCCTACTACTGGTGTCCGACGATGAAGCTTGTTATTGCAAAGTATGTAGCCGAGTGTGTGACTTGTGCGAGAGTCAAGACACAACATCAGAAACCGTACGGGAGTTTAGAACCATTGCCTATGCCTATGGTTAAGTGGGAAGACATTGCTATGGATTTTGTCACTAAACTGCCCAGAACAAAGAATGGTCACGACATGATTTGGGTGGTCGTTGATCGATTCACTAAGAGTGTGCATTTCATAGCAGCCAAGGAGAAATGGTCTATGGAAAAGCTTGCGAATTCTTATGTGAAGGAAATTGTGAGGCTTCACGGTGTTCCGTTAACGATTGTATCGGATCGTGATAGCCGTTTCACCTCAAGGTTTTGGAAAAGTCTACAAGAGGAAATGGGTACCAAGTTATGTTTAAGTACAGCTTACCATCCGCAGACTGATGGTCAGAGTGAAAGAAAAATACAAACACTTGAAGATATGCTGAGAGCATGTACCTTGGAATTCCTAGGTAATTGGGATGAACATTTACCCTTGGTAGAATTTTCCTATAATAATAGTTTTCACTCGAGCATTAAGATGACACTTTACCAAGCTTTGTATGGACAGAAGTGTCGTACGCCGTCTTGTTGGCTTGAGGCTGGGGAAAAACAGTTTATGGGACCAGAGATGGTTCATCAAACTGCTGAAAAGTTGAAAATAATTAAGGAAAGAATGTTAGCGGATCAGGATCGTCAAAAGAGCTATGCTGACAAGAAGCGAAGACCGATGACTTTTGAGGTTGGAGATTCGATTTTGCTTAAAGTCTCGCCGTGGAAGGGACTTATAAGATTTGGTAAAAGGGGAAAGTTGAGTCCAAGGTTGATTGGACCGTTTAAAGTTCTTCAGAGGATTGGGAACCAAGCTTACAAGCTCGAATTACCCGAAGAACTGAATGGAATTCACAACACTTTTCATGTGTGTTATTTGAGGAAGTTCACGGGAGAAGTTTCCGATATAATTCCAATTTCTGAATTGAGAATTAATGAAAACAAAAGGTTGATTGAAGAACCAGAGGCAATTGTTGACCGAAAGACTAAGAAGTTGAGACGCAAAATGGTTGGGTTAGTGCTTGTCCGATGGAAACACACGAATGGGCCGAATCTCACCTGGGAGACGGAGAGTGACATGTTGAGTCGCTATCCGCATTTGTTTGTTGATGTGTGATTCCGGGGACGGAATCATTCTAAGGTGGACCATGCCGAGTCGGGTCAAGTACATACCAAATAAGTTATGGACTTAGACACCTTATCTGTAACGCCTGTGTTTCCGGGCTTGCCATTTTTAGCAATGTAATAGTCTAGGTTAACCTTTGTAACCCGTTTTGAAATAATAAGATTGTATTATTTGAGTATTATGTGTTTTGTGCTTAATTGCTTAATTATGTGGTTTGATTAATTAAGAATAAAAATAAGCGTCAAAATTTAAGTGTAAAATAAACTTAATATCTTTGAATAATGTTGTAGTAGTTGAAATGAGGTTTCCGAATATATATAGAACGCCCAAATCTGACTTCGTATGAGGAAGTTATGATTTATCGAAGTTTCGGCTTAGCGGTATGCAGCCTGTTTTACTCGATTTGAGATCGAGCGGTTTTTAGCCGAAGCAATCTAAACGAGGATCGAAGGTCTCATTGTTGGTATCGAAGCGATAAAAAGTTAGGCGAGAACGGACGTCAAACGAAGAAGTTATGAATTTATAACGAAGTTTTTCCGTCGCGGCCTATTAAAAATAAATAATAAAAATAAATTCAAAATTAGCCGACGAAGTCTAAACGAAAGTTGTAGAGCGTTGTCTCGCCTTTCCGTGGATATAAAGAACGTCGAAAACGGAGTTCGTATGGAGAAGATATGAATTTCCGAAGTTTATTAAATAATTTGTGTTTAAATTAAATCTTTAATTCCGGCATTATCCGAAGGGGAGTCAGCAGTCCGATCCGAGGTACGCCCCGCGTACTCCGAAGAGTGTCGACACTTAGGATGACGCATGCAATGACGACTTCGGAGACTTGTACGCCCCGCGTACAGGCGTATGCCCCGCGTACTCCGAGGCTCCAGCCTCCTATAAATAGGATGCGATGGCAGCCGACCCAATTGCCAATTTCCTCTCTTTTCTCTCCCGTTTTGCATCGTTTTGCGTGCCAGAAATATCCCGAAGCCTCGGTATTGTTCCCGAGCCCCGAGGCAAGTCCCGAGATCCCGAAGATCCCGAGAAGTGTGGTTCCCGAGCCGAAGCTCTGCCCGCGAGAAGTTCGATTTTTGTGAAGATCTTCCGGATCTGCTGAGGATTACTACTTCTGCAAGTCGTAGTGCTGTCTGATCATCTTCTGATCAAGTGAGTGTATACTACCTTTCATAAACACGATAATAATACAAGTATGGTTCGAGTGTATTAAGTATATTGTTGTTTATAGGTGTGAGTGTGTAGTTACTTTCTTCTAACGCATAATTATGAAGTATTTTATACGGAATACGTATTATATGTATAATTTTGTGGTTATGTGTGTGAATGTGTATTCACTTTCTTATAACTCATAGATATGATTTATTCTCTATGAGATATGTGTTATGTGTGTGTGTGTGTGCCTCATCTGTTATGTGATATATGTGTTGATTAAAGCATGCTATACAGGTTTTTAAACTATGTATACAAATTGTATAATTTTTATCTACTAATATGTTGGGTAGAACATGGGTAGATAGTTGGTGTGTAATAAACAGATGAGAGGCCTCTTTGTTGTTTGATCTAGTTATCTAGCGGATTTTAGATGACGACCACATACTTTTCTAGATAGTCTTGTGGAAACATTAGCAGGTTCGCCGCCTGTAGGTGTTAATGAACTTGGGTGTTCATTCGCTGCACTCCATCCCCCTCATGGTTGCCTTATTTGACTTATATTGCTGAGGTACCCCCGATGCATGTGTTGTCGCCCCGATGAAATATTCTTAGACTAGGTCCCTTATGTTAGTTGTCTTAGGGACATTAAAGTGAGAATAACCGGAATGGGTAATTGGGTTATTGTTGGTTGGTGAAAATTAAATATGATATTTATTGTGGGTTGAAAACCCTACATGCTCACCAGGCTCCCAAGCCTGACCCACTCAGTTTTATTTGTATTACAGGAAGTGGCGCAAGGGCATGAGATGGATGAACCATCAGTTGTTTTGTTTACAAGTCTGTATATGTTTATATTTGTTGAATGACTTGTAATGTTCGTTTATGCTTATTGGTCTGTATCGGAACATGACACCCCGAGTTTTGATTATAATGAAAATACATTTCTTTTATGAAATGATTTGGTAAACATTGGTTTATCATGTTTTGTTTTTGGGAACAAATTCCGCAACTCATTCAAATCAAAAGGATTTACTCTAAAAATATTTAAAAGCATAAATGAAAATCGGTCTTTTCCGGCCAAGATTTTGGGGATGTCACATTATCCAACATCTACTTTGTATGAAATAAGTTTCAAGACATGACTTGTAGTAACTACAGCATGGCCCTAGAACTTGATTGGAAACGAAGTATGACTCACCTCTTGAATGAACCATTTCAACAATATATGAATCCTCTTCTTAGACATATAACTGCACTAAGATGTTCTTTGAGGATCAATTGTGATATATTTCCATAATCATTAAGATGATTACAAAACATGATGCTAAAGTATTTCTCCTTTCCTTTTAGATTGGAAAAACTTTTATCTTTCTACCTAATCGATTCTTCAATTCGTTACGCTACTCTTTGAATCTTTTCAAAGTACTAGAATTATGCTTAATCTTATAAACACAACCATATTTACTGAAACATCAGTAAATCATGACGAATAGAATTATCATAGTTTCTGGTGAATCTGGATAGTCCATATCAACATGTAGTAGATCCATCAATCTTCACTTGCCTCTCATAAGCATGGGATGAATGAATTGTTTATAATTTTCTAATGAACTGGATTCACATACACTATACAATGTGAATTATACAAGACCAAGTATCTGTCCAGGTTATTAGATTTCCTTTCACTTGGTCAATTATGACAATACCACAAGTGATATCATAAGAATCGAATCCACAATTAATACTAATATTATTAGAAATGTAATCAACACTTTCATAAATGTTATTTTCAAGGAAGTATAAAATAAGGCAACTAGATAAACCAAAATTTCATTTTTATTGAAAATAAATGAAATGTTGGAAATTGTCCTTACAATGCATAAAATGAAAAACTATGTTTCTAGGCACCTCCTAAGAGTAATAATAATCTATTAAATTTTCCTAACTCCTAAGTAGTAGCTCCAAATTCTAATCATTGAGTCGTGTGACTGAAGTCCATTTCTCATGATCAGATTTAGCTCACCTTGTTCAAGCTTCCTTTTTTCTCTTAGCTTCATTAATACCATCAAAACGTGATCATTACGTCATGTATTAAGACTCTATGCGTAGGAACTTATAAAAAATGGAGTTAAATAATGGATGTACATGAAATAGAGTCATTCAAATTGACTTTACCATCTCTAAGATCTTTCAGGTACTTTCGGCAGATTCGCAACCAATGTCCCTTCAATTGGCAATAGAAACAAATGGACTCTTTGGGGTTAACATATGGAATGATCCTCGAAATAGTTTTTCTCTTTACCATATGATCAAACAGTTTAATCCTGGATGACCCCTTTCCATTTGGAAGAGAAATCTTTATAGACCACCATTATGACCATTGTTAATGTCCATGGAAACCTTGGATTTAGACCCAATAAGCATCTCTACTTTAGATGTGCTCTTAAGAATTTCTAATTTAGCAACAACCAACATTTGGGTCAGATCAATTAAGGTTATGTTGATATTCCTCATATACAATTTATAAATGAATCGGTCATATGAATTTGGAAGCGAAAAATTAACCAAATCAATGGTTTGCTTCCTTTGGAAAACGACACCCATTGCCCCTCTAATTTATAAATTCACAATTCTCCTTTTCAGAACATACATACATGCAAAGTTTCCAACTTGATGTTTAAAATCCAATAAGGTTTGAGTAGTTTCGTATATTTTATCTTGAGGAAAACATGACGTCGGTTGGGTCACTAGAGCAGGCGGTGGAAGATTTGAAGAGAGATGATATTCACTTCCATCATTTCCTAAGGAAGAGAAAACAATTTCACATTGACTTGAAATTGGAAGACCATCTCTTGAAGATGAGGAAAAACATTTCCATAAGAATTAGAAAGACCATTTTTTTTACTATTTTTATCTTCATAAGACATCTAAAAGTGGGAATAGAGAGAATTCAAGTTGATTGATTTTAATTCTTAATTATTAACCCAAAAATTAAATTAAGGCTAGGATCCATAATTTTGTTTCGAACTTTAAAGAGGGATGTCCTAATCAAATTAGAATCAATTTTAAGTAGGTAAGGCCTTTACCAATTTCAATCTTATGAAACTCCTAGATCTTTAGAGATTCATTGAATCTTATCAATGGCATGTTTAATCTTTGATTATGCTCTCACTTTTGTGACTAGGATGCCGAGGATCACAAATGGGATGTGAATAACCATCTAAACCCACTTGACAACCTCGTTGTCATTTATCATCTTACATTGATGTGCCGGTTAACCACACACGCTTGACCAACAATGAAAATTTTCATGATGCTTATCATATCTCTTTATAGTCCCTATTAGTGTGCTAGTTAACCACATATGCTCCACTAACGACATATAAAGCATGATTTGCATTTTTCATGGATTAGCATACTTTTCATATTTTTTGTAAACTAACTATGAGCAGGATTTTATAATGGAATGTTTAGTTTCTTTATATCATTATACTTGTTAATGAGATTGTGTCCTATCAAATCTGTTCTGCTAGCTACCTTCCACCATACAAGAGAGTAGTGTGTAAGAATGGATACCTAATGTGGTCATTTTATATGCCGCTTCCTTTAACTCCCTTATAGTATGGTTTCGTGAATGAGACGTACTAGCGATTTGACTGACTTGTCTTATACATACAATATATTAAAGTTTTAATTATATATAGTATAATGTGTATTTTGAAACATTTAAAATCTACAAGGTTTAATCTTTGAATTATATAAATTAAACTTTTAATTTAATTAAATTTAAACCAATTTATGGATTTAATATTTGTCTTCTAATTAATCATTTAATTAAATAATAATAAGATCCATAAGGATAATATTAATTAATCTTATAATCCATAATTATCTAGTCAAATGATATTTCCTAACATTTAGGGTTTTATTTAATTATCTTCTGTGAACAAAATTTGGATTTGGCTGATATTAAAAGAGATAATTACCAAATAATAACAAATAAAACAAATTAGGTAGAAAAATCCGTAATACTAGAATTGGAAGTGCTCATGTTGTGAGAGGCAGAGGCTCACGACGTGACAAACTGTTTTTCACAAAAATTGACTGTGTTCAATTCATCATTTGTATAAACAATGTAAGACACAAAAAGGCTATGATACCACTGATGGGTTTTATAAATTACAATAAGTATGTGCTTGTGGAGTTTCACTTAAAAATCAAGGGCAGATGCAACCTAAAGGATCTATGTCTTTAACATTTTGAATATAACATGTTATGAACAACAAAATAATTTGAACCCTAATGAAAACTTAGTATAATAGAATACATTAATTAGAGTTACATGTCTTTGATTTTGTTGTTGTAAACAAATCACTTCAAACTCCTTATAGAAAACCTTAGAAAGCAAGCACCAGAAATCTCGTGCCTCTAAGGTCTCACACCCAAAACCCTAGAAACCCTAGAATGAAAATGAGAGAGAGAAGAGACAAAGAATTTTCGTTCATATGATTCTTAGAAGGAGTCATATGAAAATTCTAGCCAATTGGGTCTTTATATAGCTGTTGGATGTCCTTAAGAAACCCTAGATAATGACAACCCATAAATAGGTAATTATCTAGTTTCCTAATTATCCATTTGGAGCATTCTAGATAACCCTAATAGGGTATCAAAACTATCCAAGCATGCAGGTTTCTAGAATCTTTCTCTCTTGTTCAACTGATGTTCAATTACAAAGAAACCATTTTACAATTAATTAATCCCAATTGATCCCAAATTAATTCTAATCAATTAATAGTTAGGTTTATTTAATTTCTTATTAATTTATTAATCGTATAAATTAACAAATCAATTATATAACAATCGATCTCAGGTTAATTTGTTAATTACATAACAAATTAACATATCAATTATCTATTTTGAATTTATATATTAAACACATAACATATTAACAGATTATTTATCTCCCTTTCTTCTAATATCATTTTTAGCTATTTCAGGTTATGAGGGAAACCCAAAAAGAACTTTGCTAATAATTCAAGATTATACTAATTTTGTTATTGGATTAGACACCTAATCCAATATATATATATATATATATATATATATATATATATATATATATATATATATATATATATATATATATATATATATATATATATATATATATATATAAAAGCTTGCAATGGACTGTTAGGCAGGGCTAGTAGGAGAGCTTCATGCAAGGATGATGTGCAAGAGCCATCTAGACCATGCTAATAGACCTAACATCATCAAGTCCCCCATCCGATGTGATTGGTATGCGACCAATTACATTGGACTAAACACTATTCCATAGTGTTAGTGGACAAGCGCCAGTCGAGGTTAGCATAACAGAGTTGTATACGCCATGCTAATAGACATAACATCATCAAGTCCCCCTAGTTCAATGTGATATGTATGAGATCAATCACATTGGCCTGGACACTACTGCATAGGGCTGGCGGATGAGCGTTAGGCAAGGTCGGTGAATCAGAGTTGTTTGTCTCATGCTAATGGACGTAACATGATCAAGTCCACCCAGCCCGATTTGATTTGTATGCGACCAATCACATTGGACTGGACACTATCATACAATTTGTGCATTATCAAGTCGTCCTAGTCTGGTGCGATTGGTTTGCGACCAATTCAGTCGTACTAGACATAATAGTTATGCATCAAATAATAAAGAGAATAATTGAACCTCCTCTATGGGAGTTGTGTTGTTGCATGATAATAGTCTCATAGTGGACATGCATTTGTTCAACATAAGTTGGCTTAGTAATCCTTCATTGCATCAGGAGTATCATTCGATCAATGTGATGCAAGGTAGTTGTTCTAGTATCTAGCAAGGCTGATAATGATGACGATGTGCAGAGCAAGGCTGCTAGATGAGTGTTCAGTGCAAATGGTGTGGCGTTTCTACCGTGTCATGGTGGAATGTCATCAATAATAATCTAAATAGTTTGTCTTGCATGATCATTGATAACCATCTTCAAGGTGTTTCTTGCTTGGGTCGTACCTAGTTGGATTCCCCTCAGTCTGATGTGGGTAGCATAGGTAGCCGTATCAAACTTTGGCGAATAAGGAATGGTTGATATAATAATACACAGCAAGGTTGTTGGCCAAATAAAATATAACAAGACTCTTATTTGAAATGGATATTGTCAAACCGATGAGCTATTTGGTTATTGACCATATAATATGTGGCAAAGGTTTCGTGAGTTGGTCGGTTAGGTTGCTAGTGGGGATTATGCAGTGAGACTGTTGCCAAGAGCTAGGAAACAAAGTTGCTAGGGGATAAATGGTGAGGCTATAGGTAGGGAATATATATATATATATATATATATATATATATATATATATATATATCAAGGCGGTTGCCGCGAGCCAGGCAACAGAGTTGCTAGGGAATAAGCGGTGAGGCTATACGTAGGGAACATACAACGAGACTGTTGTCGAGAGCCAGACAATAGAGATGATGAGGGATAGGTAGTGAGGCTATTGGTCACAGTTGCACAGCAAGACCGTTGCCAAAAGAAAGGCAACAAAGATGTTGAGGGGTTGTAGGTAGTAGGATTGTTATAATGATAGTGTTCTCGTTTAAAGGTAACCTTGCTTAGTAATGTCAGAAACGCCTTATTGATCATTTCAAGCACAGGAAAACCATGGTGATTATAAGAGAAGAAACACCAAATGTGGCGCTAAGCATGACAAAAGCTTATGATCTACGACTTACGGTGCATGGATATGCACGACTTATATCGTGTGAAATAGATTTGGGTTTAGAGCGTCGCGTGCAAAGGATCAAGCTTGGCATCCAGCGACCGTGAACACATCACGTAGGAGAGCATCACATGGAATAAATCAAGTTTGGCAACTATCGATAATGAAAACATCATGCAGGAGAGCATCGCACGGAACAAAGCAGGCTTAGCAATAGTGTGACAACCGGCAAACTTCCGGTCAAAGTTAAAGTCAAGTCAGGGTCAACGGACCATCTGGTCAACTCAACTATTGCTTATATGTTAGGATATTCTTTATGTTACCTAATGTTCAACTAAAATTCCTAATGAAAAGTAACACTTGAAAGTCTCAAAAGTTCAAAATTTAAAACCCTAATTTGATTTAAGGAAGTAACAGCTCTATAAAGCACTATTGAGTTCCCTTCGGGGGTGTATAACACTCAAAATAAAATGTATCTAAGTCTAAGGACCTTGCACTGTGAAGAAAAACACTAATAAAGGCTCTCGACCAAGTCTCTCCCAATCTCTTCCACTATATCTCTCTCTCTCCCAAATCTCTCCAAGAAAATGAAGTCTTTTCCCAAATCTCTCCAAGAAAATGAAGTCTTTTCCTAAATCTCTCCAAGAAAATGAAGTCTTTTCTCAAATCTCTCCAAGTATGTGAAATCTCTCCCAAATCTCTCCAAGTAGGGGAAATCTCTCCCAAATCTCTCCAAGTATGTGAAATCTCTCCCAAATCTCTCCAAGTACGAGAAATCTCTCCCAAATCTCCCTATGTACCTTCCTCAGTTGAAAACAGCCCAAAACCGGTGGAGAGAACCCAAAAGGACCCTCTTGGTCCGGAACCCTCTTGGTCCTGAAACTCTCGTCCGGAACCCTCTTGGTCCGGAATCCTCTTAGGCCGGAACCCCTCCCTACTTCGCATGCTTCTGATGAAATCCGAAATGCTTCTGTATGCTTCGGACCTCCTTATTGCTTCGGAAGGAGTAAGCTCCGAAAGGAATCGCTTAAGCCTAGCATCGGAAGCACCTAGCCAATCTCGAACCTCATTCCGAACCTCCTGACTCCGCCTGCCGACTCCGGAACTGAAGAGAATGCTTCGGAACTTCGCCTGATGACTCCGGAAGTTGTTGTATGGCTTCGGAAATCCCCTCCTTTGCTCCGGAAATTGAAGAATGACTCCGGATAGGGTGAGTTTGACTTCGGACGCAGGAACCACACTCCACTCCGAATTTTCATCATTTTCGGACTTTTTCACCATTTTAAGGTATTTTGAGGTCGGGAATCGCACCAAACTCATATTTTTCATGTCCTAAACCCCTGAAACTCTTATTTTATGCCAAAATTAAACATTTTAAATATATTTAAATAAAATAAAAACCAAAGATTTTGAGAGGATCCTAAGAAGATAAAGGGGTTTGACCTTGTGATGTGATGCTCAATCCTCCATTTTCCCATGCAAATCCCAGTTAAACACACATTACCCTTAGGAAATAATCCTTAACCACTAGATATCCATACAAATGTCAAGTCATTTCCTATCCTTCCCCTTTAGATATGTGAATCTCTTTTCCTCCCCCATCCCACTTCCCACTTTCTCATCAGTAAACTCCCAGGAATTCACTCAAACTCCTTCAAGACTCAAGCATCATTCCTTCAAGGAAAATTTCCAGAATCTTTGGTAAGTGTTTATCCTCCTTGAATAGTGATTTTTCCTCACCATTCCTAAGATTTCACTATACTTACACCTAAATTTATTCTTAGAATTTTTTCTTAAGTTCATAGAACACTTCCAAGTGCTGGAACTTGGAAACTCCTTACACTTCTTCAAATCACCCAACGAGCTAAACCAAGATGAGCTTCATACCCCCACCCTTTTTCCTTAGTTTTATTGATTTTGGGGGAGAGTACAAGTCACCTCTTGTTCTAAATTCTTGAATGATTGCATGTGTATGTGTGTGAGTATGTGTGTTGAAATATTATCATTTTTATATATACAACTCTCTGTGAACGTAAGGTCTCACAGAACCCATGAAATAAATATTATTTTAATCATTATATGAGTAACACAATTTACAAAAGGAACCTCCCAAGTTTTTGGGAGTGTTTAACATGCACCTTTGTATCCATGCTCTCCATAATTAGAGATAAAAGTTGTCGAAATAGTCCTTGAAAGGTTGACACTAAGTCTAGAAATTCCAAATTTGAACATGGTGTTCTACAAATGACTATTTACAAAATGTTAATGGGTTATTTATAAAAATTGGATATAAGAAATTTCACGTCGAATATATGTAAATAGAGCCTTTATGACATGAAATTTTGCATGTTATAAAGCTACTGTCATAATTTCACAGAAGTCATAAGTTTTACACAAATCATAACTTGATATTTTCCCCGTAAATGGGGTCTCACTCAGTAATATATAGAGGGGAGAGCCATTTTAGCCGACATCGCTAATATTGAATTGATTTGATAAATATTTAGAGCCAATCATTTTCAATAAATGAAACGAAACGGAATATCTAGTTAACAAGTACAACTAGTATTAATTATTTGGTAAATAATGAGTTTCAACGCTTTGCGTGAAACTACTAGTATTCTAGTCAGACGAAATCTTCACAATACGTATATTATATACAATATTGTACATCCTATGTCCTGTAAGAGTTATAACTAGAGTCTCTTGGAGGGAGAGCGGGAATTTGTGTATAGATCTATACGGGGTTGACACCCCGCACCTTTGCTGTTGGCTACAGCTAGACCGGCCAGTCTAGGGTGACAAATTTCTTGAACAAAAACGACGCCTGTAGAACTTCATAACAGGCACTCTGTCATATTAGTATGGTTATAACGACGCACTAGAATATATCAAAAATGTAATTATACAGATTTCATCTTCGGTTAAAAATCAACTATTCTGACTACCTCAATGAGGCTTTTTCGCACCCGTACGTGTTATGTTATTACCGAATTACTATTTTATACATCAGAAAATATAGGATTTTCTGGAGAAAACAATCCGTACGATTTTGGAAAATAATGAATTTAAGACACACATGCAACTATACTCGATTTGAAACAAGAATTAAAACCACTTGATAAGAAAATATTGGATTTTCTGGATTTTTAAACTACCATCAAAGTTTCTATACTCAAATGCTTATGAACTCACCAACATATTTTATGTTGACGCTTTTCAAACGACTTGTATTCTCAGGAAATCAATAAGCAGGTTATGGATTGCAGACTCGAGTTTATTTTGCTGTATTTTGGGAAATTTGCTTACTGATGTTTCTTTTGTGTACACTTGAAAACATAAACATGATGTAAAACAATGTAAGCTTGTCCTATTTATGTATGTTGTTTGAATTTGTTATGTTTCAATTATATGCAATTGTTATGGTACTACACAATGAAGTCACCCGCCTCCTGACGTTTGCGTCGTTCTGGTCTGGGGGTGTGACAAATAGGCGTTCGGGAAAGCATCACACGTAAGAGCATTGCGTAGGAAAAATCAGGCTTAGCAGCTAGCGATCACGAAGACATCATGAGGGTGAGCATCACGTGGAATCATATAGGCAAAGGTTGTGAGCATCCGATCCTTGTTGGTGGCGCATGTCGCTGTCATGGAGTCGGGATAAGAAGCCAAGCGACTCAACGCAAAGGTTCTCAACCTTGCAGGCGGAGCCTGTCGTTATAATGGAGTCAGGATGAGAAGTCAAACGACTCAAGGCAATGGTTCTGAACCTTGTCGGAGAAGCTTGCCGCTATAATGGAGTCAGGTCCAGAAGGCAATCAACTCAAGGCAAAGTTTTTGAACCTTGCAGGTGGAGCTTGCCGCTATAATGGAGTCAGGATGAGAAGCCAAGTGACTTAAGGCAAAGGTTCTAAACCTTGTAGGCGTAGCTTGCCGCTATAATGGAGTCGGGATGTTAAGCCAAATAACTCAAGGCAAAGGTTCTGAACCATGTAGGCGTAGCTTGCCGCTATAATGGTTTCGGGTTGAGAAGCCAGGTGACTCATGGCAAAAGCAATGAACATTATGAACCTTTAGGAAGAGTAGGCGTAGCAGCCTGCAATCTATGTGCTTGCCCCAAGTGATCTATTCGAGCTAAAGTGTAATGACACATGATGCTTTGTTGCATCATTAGTTGTAGTGATGTTTGATGTCTTAACTTTTTGGCAGTTTGTCGAGAGCTCTGCAGCGAGGCTACAAAGTTAGATAGTGGATTTACTATTAAGAGGTGTGTAGCGGGACAGCTGTCAAGAGTTGAGAATTAAGGCCACTGAGGGCTAGGAAGTAAGGCTACTAGAAGTAAGGCTGCTGAGACCTAGGTGGAGAGGCGGCTGAGAGTTGGGCAGCGAGGCTACCCAGAGTTGGTCGGCACAATTACTAGGAGTTGGGCAGCATGGTTGTCGTCTGGAGTTAAACCATGAGGTTTCTCTTTTAATACAGAATACTAATGTCGCCTTGGGAATGCACTATCATATACAATATCATCTCATTGTGATGTTTGTAATGCCCGCAGATCCCGGCTAGTCAATTTAGAGGCAATAGGGGTTGAAAAAGACTTTTCAAAAAAATATTATTTAGAATAAATAATCTTAACCAAGTTTTATAATATGTCTCAAGGGTTCCGTACATATACAGAACGCCGAAATCCGAGTTATAACGAAGAAGTTATGGCCCGTCGAAGTTTTACGGCAAAATCGGCACGACACCGGGAGACGTAAATAGTGAATTTTTGATAAAGGACTTTTTAGCCTTATCGGTCCAAATAAAAGTTGTAGTATATGTTAAACCGAGAACATACAAAAAAAGAACGCCCAAATCTGACTTCGTATTAGGAAGTTATGAATTTTATAATATTTGGCATAGCAGTGCACGACCTGAAACTCGAATTTTAGTTCGAGCGATTTTTGGCCTACGCAACCTAAATGTGAATTGAATATCTCATTAATAGGAACTAAACGGTATAAAGACAGACGAAAACAGAGACCGTATATAGAAGTTATGAATTTTACGCGGACATTTAACAGTATAAAATCCTCGTACTGTTAAATTTATGACTGGTCGAGAATTAACCAACGGAGTCAAAATGAAAGTTGTAGATCTTATTTTTAACTATGCATGGATATAAAGAACGTCAAAAACGGAGGTCGTATGTGAAAGTTACGGATTTTAGAAGTCAGAAGTGTGTTGTGCGAAAATAAGTGATGTGGCACAATCTTGGCCATTGCTTTCTCCCCAAGTCTTGCCACTAGATGGTGATATGTGGCACCAAGTTCAGCCATTTTCACCCTATAAATATAACCTCTCCCACCCTTATTTTCTTCACACCTTTCCCATTCTTTCTTCTTTTTACTCTCTCTCTCTCTCTAGAACCTCTCTCTAGCCCCGAAACCCCCCGAATAGCCTAAGGAACCTCCCTAGCACAACGCGGAAGCCCCGGAGTGCTCGACGGCTCCGAGAAGAAGATCTTTTCGGCTCGGGAACAATGCTCCAAGTAAAGCTCAGTTTTCTATAAAACCCATTGTAAGTGAGCTACGCCTACGCTATTTTTAATATAGTTTTTATTTAATTATAATAACATTATTAGGAACTTATAATAAGTACTTGGGCTATTATTATGGTTTATATAAGTATTGTTTAACGCTTATATAATAGTAATAATAGCTAGACTATGAATTAGTCTCGGCGAATAATAGACTAAACTCTAGTTGTAATAATACTAGGTTTCGTCGAAGGAAAAAAAATTTAAGAAGCGAAGCGTTGTCTGAGTTCAGAATCACCACCTTATCAAGTGAGTGCATAGTCTCTTTCATGAACATGATTTTAATACAAGTATTAATTAAAGTATTAAATATATTTTAAAGATTTAAATATTTGTTGAAGAGTTTATGTGTGAGTGCATTGTCCCTTTCATGAACATGATTTTAATACAAGTATTAATTATAGTATTAAATATCTGTTAACGAGTTAAATATTTGTTCAAGAGTTTATGTGTGAGTGCATAGTCTCTTTCATGAACATGATTTTAATACAAGTATTAATTAAATTATTAAATATATGTTAAAGAGTAAAATATTTGTTGAAGAGTTTATGTGTGAGTGTATAGTCCCTTTCATGAACATGATTTCAATACAAGTATTAATTAAAGTATTAAATATATGTTAAAGAGTTAAATGTTTGTTGAAGAGTTTATGTGTGAGTGTATAGTCCCTTTCATGAACATGATTTTAATACAAGTATTAATTGTAGTATTGAATATATGTTAAGGAGTTAAATATTTGTTAAAGAGTTTATGTGTGAGTGCATAGTCCCTTTCATGAACATGATTTTAATACAAGTATCGATTGAAGTATTGAATATATGTTTATGTGCGAATTATTTGATGTTGCCTGGGATACTTATTAAAGAACATACCTGATTATATATGATGATTTAGGATAAAGAGTAAACCTAAATTAATTATGAGGAATATTGGGTAGTGTTTTCTTACGAGTACGAGTGAATTATACTCAGAGAATAAAACCTTAGTATCTGTCATTGATCAGGGAGCATGGATTTGACATAGTCATTGTCCCTAGTCTGAGAGTATGGATTAGGCATAATCATTCATCATTAATCCAAGAGTATGGATTAGTCATTCATCCCTAGTCCGAGAGTATGGATTAGGTAAAGTCGTTCATTTCTGATTCGGGAGTATGGATTAGGTAAAACGGCTAATCTTGGGTCCGAGAGTATAGATAGTCTCGTTGTAAGGATCGATGGGGTGGAACAAGAGTTGTTTATATATATGGTGAAATTGTATATTTTGTGAGTTTTAAACTATATATATGGTATAAAATTGTGGGATTGAAATCCCTATGTACTCACCAAGTTTCTCAACTTGACCCACTCAGTTTATTTATATCACAAGTGTTGATATGAAGTCACATTACACTGAGAGATTAAGGAGATATAAATCATTAGTGATAATGAATGTAAGTTCTGTTTATGCTTATGTTTCTGTATTGACGATGACATCCCAAATGTTTCGAAATGAATAAAAATACTTTTCTTCGGGAGTGCTTTGATAACGTATTTATCATGTTTTACTGGGAACAAATTCTGCAACATTTTTCTTAAAAGAGGTACTCTGATTTTTATAAAGCATAAACAAAATCGGTCTTTTCTGGCTGTGAAAATGGGGATGTCACAGTTGGTATCAGAGCATTAGTTTAAGCGAACTAGGAATATGGATTTATTTCTAGACTTAAACTTAGAATGCAAAGCAATGATTGTGAGGAGTGTGTCTAATAAAATTTAGGTAATACACCTAAATATAAACAAGCACTAGCTTATTTAGGGAAAATTCCTAACATGCTTTTTTGTGCTAAAAGATTTGTGATGCTTTATTGTAACACCGTAAATTTCAAAACAATTTTTTCGCATTTTATAATTACATAATTCATTTAATATTCATAAAAACATCAATGTTTGAAACTCAATCCATGACATATAAAAATCCCAAGATCTCATAACATAAAAATCCCATGCGTGTACTGATCAAGCTGGCGCCTTCCCACGGTCACTAGTACCTGAAACAAATAACACCAAACACTGTAAGCACAACGCTTAGTGAGTTCCCCAAAATACCACACATAGCACATATTAACCACTCGAGGCTATAACTCTGTGAGTCCGTGGACCCTACTCTGTAGACCCTCTGGTTCTAACTCTGTGAACCTTCGGGTTCCAACTCTATAAGCATGCACAGCATAAGTCACATAGAAATAATGCAGTACAACACACAACATACATATAGCATACAAATACTCTGTCATATAACTCTGATTACCTACTCAAGGTAAAGTATAGTGAGAAGACTCACCTCGCGTATCTCGACAACTCGCAAATCCCTGAAATCACTGGCGCTCGATCTCCCGAGCTATAGTCCTCCTATAACACAATATATCTCTAATTAACACTTTCACAACTAAGGTTGACTAACCCTATCAAGTCAACACTGGTCAACTCTGGTCAATGGTCAACGGTCAACTTTGACCGGACTCGGCGAGTGCACTAGAGCGACTCGGCGAGTCTATACGTGTTCACTGACTCCCTCGGATCCTCTCTTGACACGTCGAGTACTTCCCTAACTCGACGAGTTCCACCTGGCATGAATCGCGGGGCCACCACGACTCAACACGCCGAGTCTCAAGAACAACTCGGCGAGTTCCGGCTTGACTCAGCCCCCCTTTGATTGTCCCTGACTCACTGGGTCATCCCCCAACCCGGCGAGTCTACTCGCTGAACAATTTATGTGAAACCCAAACCCTACTCGCTGAGTCTCAATAACAACTCGGCGAGGTCATGTCGTGCACAAACTCTATTGACCTCCTGAGGTCAGATCTGTTTCCCCAAACCATAGATCTGGCCTTCCCAAGCATGAATGTCACGTAAATTTCGAAACTTGATGCTTGTATAACCACAACAAGGCATCAAAAGGAGATTTGGTCCCAAAAATGACAACCTAAGTCCAATAACTCCATACTAACCCAAAAATCTCCAAGGGTTAAGGTCTCTGGACCTCTTTGAGTCCAGATCCAAGGCACAAACTCGAAGAGGGACCATTAGCTTCACATAATCACTCTCCAAAGGGGTTAGAAAACCCTAACTCTAAAGATCAACCCTAAAATTGAAGGAGGTTCGAACTATTACCTCAAAATGAAGCCTCTGGACTCTGGATCTGCTTGAATCTCACCTCCTCCTTGCTCTTGTCACCCTCTTCTTGCTAAACAAAGGATACAAAGATCCAAAAGTGACATCTTCTCTCTCAAAGAGATTTAGCTCTCTTAGGGTTCTCTCAAGGGACTGGTAGCCACAATGGGAGGCTATAAGTGCCCATAAATAGGCTCCAAACCCGGGGAATTAGGGTTTCATTAAACAGCATGGACTCGCCGAGTCCACTTTTGGACTCGCCGAGTCCAGACGCAAACCCGCACCCATAACCGCGATCATACTCGGCGAGTTTGGGCTCCAACTCGCCGAGTCTCCTCACAAATCACCAAAAATACAATAATAAATAATACCTGGGAATTCGGGATGTTACGTTTATGCTATCGTTTGATCGGATCTATGGTCTGTTGCCGACCGGATTTGGAAATTTTGTGTGTTCAGATTTCTAAACGTTTAAATACGGTATTAGAACTGGCATGTAACTTTTCGAAGTAATAAGGAGGATTACATGTCTAAATCTTCTCTATCTATATTCTTGTCTCGATGCACTGAACGAATGCTTCCGTGAACATAACGTCGTGGTGAAGACTCATAGAGAATTGAGTAAATAGAGGAAATGAAAAGGCTTATGATAGTGAATGACACCTATCGGAAGATATCGTAAGAGTGGTATCTTGCCTTTAGAATATGTCAAACAGTACGTTTAGAGGAATATGGTACGTCCGAAGTACACCTTCGATTAGCGGGATGAAGGAACGATCGGTGTAATTCCTGAAGTTGTCCTATCGTTTGGCATGTCTATCACCAACCGAGTTGAAGTAGAATTGAAGATTGAAGATATGCATGGAAGAATTCCTAGTAGAGTCTAAGGAAATTTTATGATTATTTGGACACACTCGTATGTGTTAAATTGTTTTGTGATTTTAGGACTTGGGGACTGCGAGACAATACTTGGGACGAGTATGAGTAGGTGTGAATGGTAGTAGAGGCCTATACTACCGGAAGCACAAGACTCACACTTGGATCATGGAGAGTCACAAGGTTACCAAGAAGCTAGTAATTGATATCGTTTTATTCAAGAATGTCGTTACCATCGTTTCGGTAAATGACTAAGAAGACGATTGTTATTCCAAACCTAGTGGTCATGTCACATTGAGTCCGACTATGATGAGTAGGTTACGTGGTTCAGAGAACCAAGTTCGATGTAGCACCCGACTTAAGTCGGAAGGATTAATCAAAGCGATCAGTAGAAGTATCGTGACGGTTGCTAGAAATGCTACCTTTTAAGACGTGATTAGAACATGAAGGAAGGTATAGTTTGTCCTGGAATTTGACTCTAAATGACCTGAGTCCAACAATGCGTCATACGATGAGAGGTCATTAGAACATGACCCATCGGTCTATTATGATAATCGAAAGGAGAAACTTATCTCAAGTTTATTAAAGAAGGAGTCTCCAATAAAGATCGAGATCATGACATGAAGATCATGACTGAAAGTCTAATATGAGATAGAGAGCGGGTCCAAGATCGGGCACCGCCTGCAGTCAAGAAGTCTTAGAGTTAGATACTCATTCAAAGAAACATCAAATTTACGGTTATTACTTAGGATGAAGAGATAACGTATGGAGTCATCATGTGAGCCCTGTTTCGTTGATGATTCCGAGACGTAATCATCCAAAGGGGGAGATAATTGTAACGCCCGCAGATCCCGGCTAGTCAATTTAGAGGCAATAGGGGTCGAAAAAGACTTTTCAAAAAAATATTATTTAGAATGAATAATCTTAACCAAGTTTTATAATATGTCTCAAGGGTTCCGTACATATAAAGAACGCCGAAATCCGAGTTACAACGAAGAAGTTATGGCCCGTCGAAGTTTTACGGCAAAACCGACATGAAACCAAGAGACGTAAATAGTGAAATTTTGATAAAGGAATTTTTAGCCTTATCGATCCAAATAAAAGTTGTAGTATATGTTAAACCGAGAACATACAAAAAAAAAAAAGAACGCCCAAATCTGACTTCGTATGAGGAAGTTATGAATTTTATAAGATTTGGCATAGCAGTGCACGACCTGAGACTCGAATTTTAGTTTGAGCGATTTTTGGCCTACGCGACCTAAATGTGAATTCAATATCTCGTTAATAGGAACTCAACGGTATAAATACAGACGAAAACAGAGACCGTATGTAGAAGTTATGAATTTTACGCGGACATTTCACAGTATAAACTTCTCGTACTGTTAAATTTATGATTGGTCGAGAATTAACCGACGGAGTCAAAATGAAAGTTGTAGATCTTATTTTTAACTACACATGGATATAAAGAACGTCAAAAACGGAGGTCGTATGTGAAAGTTACGGATTTTAGAAGTCGAAAGTGTGTTGTGCGAAAATGAGTGATGTGGCACAATCTTGGCCATTGCTTTCTCCCCAAGTCTTGCCACTAGATGGTGACATGTGGCACAAAGTTCAACCATTTTCACCCTATAAATATAACCTCTCCCACCCTCATTTTCTTCACACCTTTCCCATTCTTTCTTCTTTTTACTCTCTCTCTCTAGAACCTCTCTCTAGCCCCGAAACCCCCCGAATAGCCTAGGGAACCTCCCTAGCACAACGCGGAAGCCCCAGAGTGCTCGACGGCTCCGAGAAGAAGATCCCTTCGGCTAAGGAACAATGCTCCAAGCAAAGCCCGGTTTTCTATAAAACCCATTGTAAGTGAGCTACGCCTACGCTATTTTTAATATAGTTTTTATTTAATTATAATAACATTATTAGGAACTTATAATAAGTACTTGGGCTATTATTATGGATTATATAAGTATTCTTTAACGCTTATATAATAGTAATAATAGCTAGACTATGAATTAGTCTCGGCGAATAATAGACTAAACTCTAGTTGTAATAATACTAGGTTTCGTCGAAGGAAAAAAAATTTAAGAAACGAAGCGTTGTCTGAGTTCAGAATCACCACCTTATCAAGTGAGTGCATAGTCTCTTTCATGAACATGATTTTAATACAAGTATTAATTAAAGTATTAAATATATTTTAAAGATTTAAATATTTGTTGAAGAGTTTATGTGTGAGTGCATTGTCCCTTTCATGAACATGATTTTAATACAAGTATTAATTATAGTATTAAATATCTGTTAACGAGTTAAATATTTGTTCAAGAGTTTATGTGTGAGTGCATAGTCTCTTTCATGAACATGATTTTAATACAAGTATTAATTAAAGTATTAAAAATATGTTAAAGAGTTAAATATTTGTTGAAGAGTTTATGTGTGAGTGTATAGTCCCTTTCATGAACATGATTTCAATACAAGTATTAATTAAAGTATTAAATATATGTTAAAGAGTTAAATGTTTGTTGAAGAGTTTATGTGTGAGTGTATAGTCCCTTTCATGCACATGATTTTAATACAAGTATTAATTGTAGTATTAAATATATGTTAAGGAGTTAAATATTTGTTAAAGAGTTTATGTGTGAATGCATAGTCCCTTTCATGAACATGATTTTAATACAAGTATCGATTGAAGTATTAAATATATGTTTATGTGCGAATTATTTGATGTTGCCTGGGATACTTATTAAAGAACATACCTGATTATATATGATGATTTAGGATAAAGAGTAAACCTAAATTAATTATGAGGAATATTGGGTAGTGTTTTCTTACGAGTACGAGTGAATTATACTCAGAGAATAAAACCTTAGTATCTGTCATTGATCAGGAAGCATGGATTTGACATAGTCATTGTCCCTAGTCTGAGAGTATGGATTAGGCATAATCATTCATCATTAATCCAAGAGTATGGATTAGTCATTCGTCCCTAGTCCGAGAGTATGGATTAGGTAAAGTCGTTCATTTCTGATTCGGGAGTATGGATTAGGTAAAACGGCTAATCTTGGGTCCGAGAGTATAGATAGTCTCGTTGTAAGGATCGACGGGGTGGAATAAGAGTTGTTTATATATATGGTGAAATTGTATATTTTGTGAGTTTTAAACTATATATATGTGGTATAAAATTGTGGGATTGAAATCCCTATGTACTCACGAGGTTTCCCAACCTGACCCACTCAGATTATTTATATCACAGGTGTTGATGTGAAGTCACATTACACTGAGAGATTAAGGAGATATAAATCACTAGTGATAATGAATGTAAGTTCTATTTATGCTTATGTTTCTGTATTGACGATGATATCCCAAATGTTTCGAAATGAATAAAAATACTTTTCTTCAGGAGTGCTTTGATAATGTA
The DNA here is from genome assembly GCF_002870075.4 of Lactuca sativa. Classification (NCBI taxonomy): domain Eukaryota; kingdom Viridiplantae; phylum Streptophyta; class Magnoliopsida; order Asterales; family Asteraceae; genus Lactuca; species Lactuca sativa. The sequence continues at coordinate 321,072,304 of NC_056626.2, forward strand.
TTTATCATGTTTTACTGGGAACAAATTCCGCAACATTTTTATTAAAATAGGTACTCTAATTTTTATAAAGCATAAACAAAATCGGTCTATTTTGGCTGTGAAAATGGGGATGTCACAATGTTCATCACCTGAATCGAAATAGAAATAAGACTTCTGCATAGTGTTGTGTCAACCCTTCTACTCCCCCTTTTTGTACAGGTGAAGAATGAGAACGATGACAGTATGATATTGGCTTGTGCGTGCATATTTGGTTCTCATTCATTTATACATGCCATTGTAAACAATAAAGTAAGTTATCAGCTTCCTAGTATGTAAAGAATAGTAAGATAAATAAATGATAATGGCATTTAAAGGGTATAAGCATGCAATTTTGGGGTTTGTTCAGAACCTGCGCTTTTGTTTAAGATTGTAAGGCAAACTACTTGTATATTAAATAAAATTCTTGAGTAGTGTGCGATCAATAATTAAGCATCAATGATGGCGAAACGGTTTGATTAATATGAAGAATATTTTCCTGTTTAGGTATCAAAATATGGGGCATCCATTCATGTGGAAATACATGTTCTAATGAAAAAGTTTTTCTATAATGTATAGTAGGTTAGTATTTGTTGCATAGATTCCTCAACTCCTGATGGTAAATGCATGTTACGATTATAATAACAGAGTGTTAGTTAAATATTTTAGATTTAATGAATAGAAATATTATATAGATATATGGTATTGATTTACTTGATCAAAAGAGAGATAGGTAAACCTTGCATTCAAAATACGCTGATGTGTATCTGATGTCAGTTTTTAGTTTGAGCCTTTTTATCACAATCATTTTTCGAAACTCCCCGTGAGTAGTAGTAGTACACTACTCTTATTTTTTTTTAAACATCGAGTGGTCTAGGCCGCAATGCATCTTCTATTTTTGAATTTGATGGATAAAATGGCAGAATTCGAGCGTCGCATGGTTGATTTTTATTTTGCAAACTGATCTCAAGTATCACATGTGTTGTCCACCCCTTTTTTATTTTGGAGGAAAATGATATTGCCATATTTTTAGGTAATATTTATTTACAATTTTACTGATAATTTGGGTATTTGCATAGAATATTGGTACTTATAAGCTTAAATTATATTTTGCATCCAAATAGAAGAATTTTCGAAGACAGGGACTAAAGTTGACAAAACATGATACTTTAGTGACTTGAAGGAAAGAAGAATAAAAAACTTAGCAAACACGTACTCACGACGTGTGTAATTATTGGCTCACGACGTGAGTGGTGTATTCTAGAAGATATGCACCGGATGAAAGAAGAGTCCTTGTCGAATATGTTAATCTTGCACTCATGACGTGAGGCTTATTGGCTCACGACGTGATATTTGAAAAATCGGAAATTATATAAACCTTTGTCCATTACGATTTGAAAAACTTTTTGGCTACTTAGAGGGTTCCAGGAGACGAATTTGAGAAGAGGAGAAGGTCTGGAATAAGGTTTTAACACCAAAGGAGAAGGAAGTTCATAATTCGTTCTTTCGTTTGGTACTTTAATCATGTATACTACTTTGATTTGTTATTGTTTGATTTTGAGTGTGAGTAGCTGAATTTAGTTACTCCTGTTTAGCTAGATGAAACTTTGACTTATGGTTTAGCTAATTTATTATGGATTTGATTAGTTGGTATTAAGCTTGTGTTTGATTGTTAATTCCTAGCATGCTAATAGTTGATTCTTTAGTTACTTGAATTCATGTTCTATGTAGCTTACAGATAATTAACATACATGAACTTGACACCTAGTAATTTAGTGAACACTAAATTGCTAGAGCTAGGATCGACCAAATCTTAGGAAAGTAATTGAAGTAATTAAATTTAGTTGTGTTAAAGAGCATATGTTATGACCATAATTATGTTTTCCTAATAAATCTTACATAGCTTATTCATAACTATAAGTAATTTTGTGTTTGATTGTGTGACCATGCATAGTTTTACATGAATGAGTTAATTATTGGTAAATTTAGACCTAAATTACTAATATAATATAAATTAGATAACCAACTTTGATAATCCATAATAGTTAGCTAACCAAAAAGAAGAAGTGGCATCGAACTAAGCGGGAGTATTTTTAGTATTGATTGAATTTGTGTTAAAGAGTTAAGTTCATCTAAACTTGCAAAATTAGATAAATTTCATTTCTTTGTTAATAATTAGGTTAATTTCCTAGTAGATAAATTAATTAGTCAAAACTGTTCCCTGTGATCGACACCCGACTTACCCGACTATTCTATAATTTGACTAAGTACACTGCCTAGGTGCAATTTAGTTAGTTAGGTTAGTTAGGTCATAAATATAAAATTAGGTGTAGCTATTTGCACACATCAAAAACACAATTCAACAAACCGTATCTCCCCCCCCTTCTTTTTTATGATTTGTCATAAGGATGCTAAAGATAAGAAGGACATCGGTGATCTGCGATGGAGAGCTCCTCGTCGAAGGGTGTTGACTATAGAGAGATCGACAGAACTCAGTGGGACATATATGCTTAGTCATCGACTGAAGATGTTTGGTGACTGGAGTTGACTCTGATGATGTCGAAAACATTAAAGTTGTCGTTTACAAAGGTTCCTGTGGCGAAGATGAAAAGGTCAAAAAGCGGATAGAGAAGGTGTTAAATTGGCAGTGATGTTGCCAATGATGGTTTCTGACATCAAAGGAGCTATTGCTGCCGATCGACAAGTGGGGAAGGAGATACAGTTTAGAACCAGTGGTTGACAGGTAGTGGTTTGTATCTGGTCACCGATTGTGAATAAAGAAACTGAAGCCGGCGGGCACAACCATAGATGCTTTGTTAGAGTTGTCACCTGGAGACAATCGGTGATGTTATAGATTCAGTTGTCGGTGTCGAATAGGAAGCAGATGACTGACAGTCTCTACCGATGCGGCGATAGAGGTTGCAGTCAGCGTGATCGGTATCTCAGAGGTGTCACACTGGAGTCATCATCTGCCAACTTGAGGTGACATGTGATGGAATGGTTGTTGCAGGCGACTCGAGAAAAAGGGGGTTGATGATGTTGGTATAGTTCTAGTTGGTGTGGAAAAGAGAAGACAGGAAGCTGAGAGAGATTTGAGATGTGTATCAGGATTGCTTCTGACTGGAGAAATCCCAAAGAAAGCAAGCGACGTGTTCCAAGAAGGGAATGAGTTAGTTGGGGCATATATTGGTCTTGTCTTTTTCTGGTATCTCCATTTTTTAAAATATGGGGCCCATATGCATTTTGATGTTATACCCTATGTAGATGGTAGATTAGTTGCTTTCACTTTTTTTGTCGGCTTTTGAGAGAAAAAAAAACAACTTGCATCATTCTTTTTTCTTTTTGAAAACCATTTGTTGAAAATAGTAAGTTGTAGAGTGATAGGGTAGGTTCAAATTTTGATGTTGAGTTTCACGATTGATCTGATGTATCTTGTTAAAAGATAAATGATTTTTTGGTGGTTTTGTGAAATGTACATGTATCACATCATTGTTTAAAAAATTATTTCATAGGACAAAGGACATACACAAAAACTTTGCTCAAAAACGGGTTTTCTAATAATAAGAATCAATGATAATGTAATAACTCATAAGGTTTCATTTCTCCTCAACTTGATGAACAAATCATCAAAATATAACGAAATTGGTCTGAAAATGCCATTGCAAGCTTCAGAAATGTTCAGATGAACAAAAAACTGAACATATCTTTAGATTTGAGTGAAATATGAAGCAGATCTACAGATCAGAGCCGAATATGAACCATATCTATAGATCTGAGCAATAAACACATCAGATCGAGAGATCTGAATAAAATAACGCATAAGATCGAGAGATCTGAACAAAAAAAAAACATCAGATGGAGAGATCTAAACGAATTCGAAGCAAATCTAAGCAGATCTTTGCGAGAGCTAAGAGGATCTGGGCAGATGGTGGTAAAAATGAAGAGATTTGTACAAACCTGAGCTGAAACGCAACACACCTTATCAGATCTAAGCACAAACAAGCTTGAGACCAAACAAGATGATGACTACTCGTTGAAGTCCAGAATGGAGCCAAATGATGAGACTCAAATCTCCGGGGGGACTTCTAGATAGCTGCTTTAGCCAAGATTTGAAGACACATAACAAAGCCATTAGAACCGCCCCAAGGACTGTGTCACGGAAGCAGGTTCCAACGATCAAGTTAGATGGGTTGGTAGATATGAGATGATTCTTCTTAGCCAAAGAGAACTATCTTGTAGTGATGGGGAAATATATGGGCATGGTAGTTAAAGGTGGAGAGTAGTGGAAGACCCTCATCCCATCCATGGAGGAGCTACTATTCATTTTATAAGGGACAATTAGGTCAAAGGAAATTAGGTCAGGCCTTGGGCCAGCCCACTTCAAGCCCAGCTAGCAAGGAGCTAGGCAAGGTTCCCCGGAGGGGCCAGGCAAACGCCAAGTGGGACCGGGAGGCGCATACCAGACAAGGTTGGAAGCAGGTGCCAAAAAACGCTGGCAGGCACACACCAGGCAAGGTTGGCGGGCGTGCACCAGGAAAAGCTGACAAATGAGCGCCAGACAAGGCTAGCAGGATAACATCAGGCAACGTTGGCAAGTGATCGCCATACAAAACTGGCTGGAGAGCGCCAACCAAGGCTGGCACTCCAGAGCTGTCTGGGCCATGCTAATGGACCTAAAATCATCAATAAATATATATATATATATATATATATATATATATATATATATATATTCGAATTCTATCTTATTACAATTTAAAAAAAATATATTTTTTTAAAATAACCGTTTTGAGAGTTTTTACAATAAAAAATGAAAAGAAAAAAAGTCGCACCAGTGAAATCAAGAGAGGGGTTGTGGTCAATGTTTTTAAAAACCGGTTTGAATCGGTTAGACCAAGAACCAGAGAAGGAAGCGGTTCAACTAGCAGCGGTTTCATGTCTATTTCTAAAACGAAATGAACAGTCTAATTTTCAGAAAAAACTCAGTTGAACCGTTTAAATTAAATAAAAAAATGGGAATAAATCATTTTGCATAACAAACTTCGGTGTTTTTTTACATCTATTTAAATTTCTTTAAATAAAAATACATGGTAAAAGTTATGAAGTTTTTTATTGCGTTTATATTCATTAAATCTATATTTTGTTTATTTATTATATTTCATTTTTGTTTTTATGTACATGGATTAATGTAAACTTCATGATTATTTGTTCTTAATGTATTTATATTTATCTACAACTTCTATTTGTGTGTGTATTTATACATAGAAAAATAAGAAAAAGATAAAAATTATAAAACCGATTGAACCGTCGATCAAACCAATTAAACCGATTGAATTGAAGCCGGAACCGATCACCATCTACTGGTTCTAAAAAAAACGATTTTTCAAACGAGAAATTAAATGCACTCTTATTTTTTTTCCTACGTATTATCCTACCTAATCAAATGATAACATGTGTAATATTTAATGATCATTTAATGAAATTTAATTATATTTTGACTGCTCGTGATTTCAACGAGTTCATCAGGGACTCAGGATTAATGGAGCCAAAGATGGGAGGATTTCGTTTCACTTGTTTCAGGGATGCCGATGCAAAGCTAAGTAAGCTGGACCACTTCCTTCACAGCCCCTGTTTCCTTGACATTGCCTCTAATGTCACTGTCACAACATTACCTAGAGAACTATCAGACCATTGCCCGATTCTTCTATCAAACAGTAGACGAAACTTTGGCAGTCCCTCGTTTAAATTGTTCAGTTCTTGGATGCTTAGAGACGGATTTGAAAAGGCGTTCATCACTAGTTGGAATAACTTTGTGGGTTTTGGTACACCAGACCAATACCTAGCTGCCAAGCTAAAAACATGTCAAGAAGGGTACTAAGGAATGGAGGGCTGCTGATCATCCAAAAGAGGAAGTGGATCTACGTAATCATAAACTTGTTGTCGAAAGATTAGATCATGAGGCAGAAAAGAGAAACCTTACAGAAGTGGAGCTTGAGCAAAGAAGAGATAGCTTTAAGAAGGTGGCGGAAATAGATAAATTCAAGGCGTTAGACATCAAACAGAAATCACGAATCAAATGGGCTGTTGATGGTGATGAGAACACCAGATTTTTTCATGGGTATGTGAACAGCAACAACAGGAAAAATGGGATTGATGGTATTATGATAAATGGGAACTGGTGTACTGATCCGAGTCTGATCAAGATGGAGGCTTTCAATTTTTTTGCTGAAAAATTTAACGAGAGATGGCCTTCCAGACCTAAACTTGTTAGCAGACATTTCAAGCAGATCCTTCCGACTGACAACGAGCTGCTTGAAACCCCTTTTACCCTCCAATAAATAAAAGATGCGGTCTGGGCTTGTGGTAATGAGAAGGCCCCGGGACCAGATGGCTTTTCGTTCAAATTCTATAAAAAATATTGCGATGTACTGTTAGGTGACATAGCCGCGGTGGTAAAACATTTCGAGAGGCATGGGAGGATTGATCAATCGTGTAATTCCTCTTTTATATTCCTAGTTCCTAAAATCAAAGACCCGTCCTTTCTTAGTGACTATCGACCCATAAGTCTCATAGGCTCCATCTATAAAATCATTTCCAAGCTTCTAGCAAGCAGGCTCAAGATGGTACTGGGAAATTGTATAGATGAGGTACAATCTGCTTATGTGGAGGGGCGAAATATACTTGATGGTCCGCTTGTTGTCAATGAGGTGTGCTCGTGGGCCAAGGCGTCGAAGAAGAAGGTGTTACTATTCAAGGCCGACTTAACAAAGCATTTGATTCTATCAATTGGGGGTTTTTGGATGCAAATATGAAATCAATGGGCTTTGGAGACACATGGAGAGGATGGATTAAGGGGTGTCTGGAATCTGCAAAATCATAAATACTCATCAATGGTTGCCCGACGGATGAATTCCCCATCACAAAGGGTGTCCGACAAGGAGACCCACTATCCCCATTTCTCTTCATCATTGCTATGGAGGGACTATCGGTATCTATGAGGGCAGCCTGTGAACGAGGTGTTTTTAATGGAATTAAAATTCCAAATGGAGGGCCGGTCATATCTCATCTACTATACGCGGATGACGCGTTATTTCTTGGTGAGTGGTCGGAGGATAATATCAAAAATCTGTTGAGAATTCTTCATTGCTTTCATGTTGCATCGGGCTTAAAGGTGAATTTCAACAAATCACGAGTATTTGGAGTTGGTGTAAGCACGCAAGAGGTTACAAGGCGTGCAAGACCTCTCGGGTGTGAACCGGCAAAACTACCCTTCAATTATTTGGGGGTACCTGTAGGGGCAAACATGAATCTTATTAAACATTGGAGTCCCGTTATTGATAAGTTTCATGTGAAACTATCAAAATGGAAGTCCAAAACTCTCTCATTCGGGGGCCGGCTGACCTTGGTGCAATCGGTGTTGGGGAATTTGCCTACATATTTTCTTTCTTTATTTGTTGCACCTCAAGGGGTGATTGACAAACTAGAACGCATTAGAAGGTAGTTTCTGTGGGGAAATTCTGGAGACAAAAAGAAGATCCACTGGGTCGCATGGGACATTGTTACTGCATCTAAAGAGGCTGGGGGTCTAGGCGTGGGAACGATCAAATCTTTAAATATCTCCTTAATGGTTAAGTGGTGGTGGAGATTGAGGACTGGAGCATCAACAATTTGGGCTGCGGTTATTAAGGGTATACATAATTTGAACTCAAAACCAGATGACTATTATGCTAATAATCGACTACCAGGTACTTGGAAAAATATTGTTGGAGTATGTAAAGAGATGAGAAAAAAGAACATAGCATCTGAGGACATTTTATGTAAACGAACAAATTCTGTAGTTGAATCTTGGACATGTAGGCTGACTTCAGATGGCATCTTTGCTGTCAATGCGCTACGAAAAATTTGGGACAGGAGCTTACCTATTTCCGGGAGGAAATTCGAATGGATTCGTGAAATTCCAGTAAAGTTGGTTTGCTTTATATGGAGGGCATGGCTTGGAAAAATTCCAACAAAGTTAGCACTAGTAAAACGTGGGCTCTCCGAGGGAGATATAAAATGTAGTCTTTGTGATGAATGGGAGGAAGATTCGGATCATGTTTTGGTTGGGTGTGAATATGCAACTGAAGTACTGAGCTGGATCTTTAAATGGTCCGGTGTCATGATGCCCCCAATAAGAACTGTGGTCGAGTTGCTGGATTTTGCCAACAATTAGTCGAATAATCAAAGTAAAAGGAGGTTGTTCTTGGGGATTTGTTATGGTGTTCTTTGGGGTATTTGGAAACAAAGAAATGATAGAGTGTTTAATAATTCTAAGACGTCCCAGCTAAATGTGTTGATATCATTCAGTCCACATTGTTCCTGTGGATGAAAAATAGGAAGAAAAACTCTAATATGGTGTGGCATAATTGGTATAGTAATCCATTTTCATGTTTGTAATCTGTCAGTTTTAATTCTTCTACTTGTACTCATTCTGCAGCTTCTAGTTACTTGCTAGTTGTCTGTTTATTTATTTATTTTATTTGTCAGTTCAAAAAAAATACATGTTATTATTAAAATAGATAGCAAGATCTACAGAAGGCTTTTAATTTCTCTTTTGAATCATTAAAATTGGTCGTTTTCCCCGCTACGCATCCTCCATTCTTAGGGACGATGTTTGGCAGTGATAGGCAAATAACAAAATAAATTAAATAATAATAATAGTGTTAATTTATGAATGTGTGTGGTGTCAGGTGAGGGATGTTGGCGTGTTCCCTTAAATCCGTACTACAGTACAACTAGCTTTGCGTGAGACCTTTCTCCATTAAACCCCCCCCCCCCCCCCCCCCCCCCCCCCCCCCCCTTCTTTTTTTTCTTTTCGTAAAACATAACCCTATATTTTATTTATACAAATTATATATTATTATCATTATTTATACGTATCCACACTAAATTTACTTTTATACTAACAACTGATTCATATAAAATATCAATAATATTGAGTACGTTTTATGATATATTTATATAGAATATAGATAATATTTTAGTTATCAAATGAAGATCAACAATTTTTTAATAAACGTTTTGTATCAAAGATTCTATCGATATTGATTGTGTAGTTTTAGAAGCGTATAATTAGAAAATAGACGAAGTTACCCAATTGGTTTCTAGCGTTATTTAAAAAAAAAAAAAAATACATGTATTCCTTTTTATTTTTTTTAACAGTAGTGGGATTAAACACACCAGACTAGAACCTAGCCGGGAAAATAAAAAGGTAAAAACAATAACATTAAGAAATAACAATATTTGGGTTTTGAAACTAACCCAACCAATTAATAGAAAACTCTGTACGCCTACGATTAACCCAAAGATACGATTGAGTGACAATGTTGTTAAAAAGATCGGCCAATCTCCACCTTTTTTTTTTTTTTTTTTTTTTTTTTTTTTTTTTTTTTTTTTTTTTTTTTTTGTAGCAAATAGGAAATTATTTCTACAATTCCAAATCACCAAACACCACCTCTAACCAATTTCTAAGAGACTTATGTAAATACAGAGGCGAAAATGATGAAATCCAGTCTTCAAGAGAGGTCAAAACTGAAATAGAAAGATTCCAAAATATATATATATATATATATATATATATATATATATATATATATATATATATATATATATATATATATATATATATTGAACGACAAAATATATTACAAAATTACAAAGGCTCTTGAACAAACAAGTTACAAAAAACAGTTTAGAAGCATTAGAGAAACATCATTGAGACCAATCAAGCAAGTTGAAATTTAACTTATGATTAATCCAAGTGAAAACGAAAGATTGTATGTCATCCGTTGTCTTCGAAGGGTTAACTCTCGGGTGCTTAAAGATAATTCGGTTTTTGCCTCTCGATATTAACCATAAAGTCAAGTAAATAAAAGAACCTATTAAAAGAATCATGTAAAACTCCATATTTCAACCTAAAATAGTAAATTATTTTAAAACATCATCAAATCATGGTAACAAATTGTAACACCCCCGATTTCCCAGGTGTAAAATTCCACGGTTTCATGTATATTATAGGACCTACTCGACGAGTTGGCTGCTCCAACTTGTCGTGTAGGAGTGGATCAGCCCGCGTGGATTTTAAGTCATACTCAACGAGTTCGAGTGCCCAACCTGAGGAGTTGAGACTGTTTAGTGAAAACCTTAATTTCCGGGGTTTTGCACCCTATTTAAAGAATCTATAAACTATTGTTGCATCCCTGATCGTCATTTCAACCAGTGAAAACCTTAGATTGAGCTTAGTACCTTCTTGTGTGTGTTTGAGAGCTTAAAAGGTGACTCTTGAGGAGTTTTGCAAAGAGACTTGAAGATTGAGAAGCTTGGATCAAGAAGAAGGTTGTAGGTCCATCATCTGTTGTGAATTGACGACCAAAATGAGGTATAAAGCTAATACCTTGACTTCTTTATGCTTAGATCTTCTATTGGGAATGTTTATGACAAATTTTTGGGACATTATGGAGTCACTCTCGGGTTTGAAATTGTCATAAGGACATGGTTTCAGATCTGGACTCCTCTAGGTCCCCATAGTCATAAAGTCATCAATTTTATCAAGCTTTGTCCCTTCTCCATACTCTAGACCTTTAGTGAGCTTAGTTTTGGGTGTTTTAACCTTGTGAGGCCTTGCATGCATGTGAAGTTAGCAACTTTACGTGGTAACTTCATCCTAGGAGGTTGGATTTGAAGTTTGGAGCATTGGAATCGACTGGAATGAGCTTAATGTGGAATAGATGAAGAACTCGACGAGTTAGGCATCGAACTCGATGAGTTGAGTCGGGTTTCCCGCTTTTTGGATTCCGAGTGAACTCGACGAGTTAAGAGCACAACTCGACGAGTTGGTTAGGGTTCTCCCCGATATTCTGGACTCTGGGTAAACTCGACGACTTGGCGAGACAACTCGACGAGTTGACTTGAGTTCACCCGTAAATCGTAATCCTCACTTTTCATCTCATCCACCCCTCTCTGTCCCTCTTTCATCTCTTTCTCCCTCTCAAAACAACATCTGCATATTTCTCATCATCACTTTAGGATGGATTCACACACACACTTTTTGAAATCGATTGAGAAGGTGAAGATATATCAGGAGACGAAATCGATTTCAAATATGTCAAGATTCAACCACTTTAAACCCAGTAAACCCTAATGACTCGATTAATAGGAGTGTATGTGTGTATGTATTTTCAGTCGCAGCTCTCTAGGATCCGATTTAAGGGTGGTGTTTGGTGGTTCAGGAAAGGGATCAATGAAGGTGTTCGATTGTGGATGATGAAGGTGAAATGGGAGATGGTTTATCAAAAAGATTAAGGGTAGTGTTAAGCTGTTGGGTTGATAATCGATGATGATTCTTGAAATTGATTGAGATGGTAGGGGTGTTGGTATGCTGAACCCGATTCTGAAAATGGTTGAATGGGTATCACGTTATTTGTTTTATCATTCACAATTTGCTTTACAATTTGTAAATCGATTCTACCATATCTGATGTCGATTCATTCTTGTTTCTGTTAGACTAATCTCGACGGTGACTCTTAATTGATTGAGATTTGTGAATTTTTTTTTCTGATAATGGATGGAGGTGATGTTGGTGAGACTGAATTTTATAGTTGTGGCGGTGGGTAGATGGTTGTTGATATGATAAGAACACGAAGTGGTTCAGGTTGTTGTGGAGAGGGAAAGATGATGATGGGTGATTCATAAAGAAGATGATGAACATGTCCGATTTCTTCCTCTGGTAAATCATTAGGAGAGAGAGAGAGAGAGGGCCCCTTGTTATTTTATTAATTATTAAAATAAATAAATTAGTATTATATTTAAAAAGGAATGAAAGAAAAATGAAAAATAAAAACCCCAAGGGTATTATAGTCATTTCAATTTTCGGAGGGACTATTTTCACATACAAACTAGTCCAAAAGGACCACCAATCCAAAAAAGTCGTGGTTTGGACTAAAACCCTAAAAAAATGCATACCACAGGGACCATTTTTGCAATTTTGTCTTATTATTATATTATAAGAATAATATATTAAAGGAGAAATCATATTATTTAATTAATATTGGTCATAAATTAATTAGGAATTAATTTGGTGACTAAGGGGGAACAAAATTATGATGGGGATCCATCATATTTTCGTCCAGAGGCCATATTCCAGAAGGTTCCATGGGTTGCTTGGTGACTTAGTTGTCCATTAGGGTTTAGACTGAAACTCTAGCAGCCTACAATATAAATAAAGACCCTTGCTTACAATTTTCGGCACTTTTGACTCCAAGAGAAACCCTAGGGCCGATTTTAGCATCCTCCCTCCTCTCTCTTAATTGCCTTCTTGCTTGTGTGGTGTTTGTGAGCCATTAGATGAGTTACACTTGTGACTCTAAGCTCAATACCAAGAAGAATCAAAGGATTCCAAGCCAATTGAAAGAGGTAATCACTTAGATATGTTCTTATAGTGTTAATTTCGAATTATGCATGCTAGATCTAGGGTTACAAGTTTTGGATGAATTACATGTACAACAGAGAATCCTAGATCCAAGCTTTAGGGTTTTGTATGAGCACATAGGATGTTCTTTTATATTAAAACCATCGGATACAAGACTGGAGGGACGAACCCGAGCTGAGAGACCGAAGGGTCTTCACTGAGAGACATGACCGGAGGGTCTTTATTGAGATATAGCCATGAGAGGCTAATTATTTGTGTGTGGTATTTTGGGGAACTCACTAAGCTCCGTGCTTACCGTGTTGAGTTTAATGTGTTTCAGGTGCTTCTGTTGATCCTGAGAAGGTGAAGGCACAATTGTACACATCCGTCGGCTTATGGAGATTTGAGGATATTGGGACACTCTGATGTTGTTTTATAATAACTTACAATTTATGTGATGACTTGAATTTACGAGTAATATTTGAGAACTAAAAATGAAAATTTTCTCTTGAAATTTGAGGTGTTACAATTTGGTATTAGAGCCTTGGTTTGAGGAATTTGGACACACTTTCGGGTATGCCTGGACTCAAACTGAGGAGTTGATAACTTTTCAAAAGAAAAGAACTTTTCATCACACAATTTTCCAAGGAGAGTAAAGAGTTTTGAAAGCGAAACTGAAGCTGTGTGTACAATCAGCCAGAGCCTGAGCGGTGATTTCCCAAAATACCCTTACTTGATTATGTATTGTTATTATTGAGTTGATAGAACTGCATGCTAGTATAGGGCTAAAGATCTGCTCAAAATTGCATGCTAGTGTGCCTGCTTAGGAAAGATGACTTATTGCCTGTTATGTGAGCTGGTAGTGTTGTATATGTATGATTAGAGATCTCCGAGGAGTTGAGAGATAGGATTGCCTGAGTTCGGTGATGCCTTTTGTGATATGGATAAACCAGTTGGAGTTGTATACCAGAGTGGTTCATGTGTTGGCGGGGGTTGCTTGATGCCCAAATGCTACTTTCTTTGTGCTTTGTGGAACTCACGAGTGATGTGAGTTAGCTAGAGTAACTAATTAACACTGTGAGGAGTCCTTCAACAGCTGATGGCAAAGAAGTGTGAGAACCTAGGAGAGCCTAGGGAGTAATTTTAGTCTGATGAGTGCGTTGTTTAAAGGTGATTATTCGCTGGAGAGTGAGCATGTGTAATGGGATTGGTTGATCGAGATGGTTGAGCAGCTACACAGGAAATACGGGACGATCCATGTGGAAAGTATAGGTAGATGTGGAAGGTAGTATGGACCTGTACTACTGAAAGCAGAGGACCCATACTCAAAACAAGGAGAAATCCACGGGTTCTAAGTAGCAGGATGAGGGAAAATAACATGGTTTGGGTACCATGATTCGTAGATAAGTGTGTTCCGTCTTTACCGATTATCCCGCTGTGGTTTTCTAGACTAAGAGTGGATATGGTGAATTCTGGGGCCAGAAGGCCATGTCGGTCACGCTTAAATGGATTATACCTTGCGATAAAAATTGAGTTTAGGCCTCGAAGGATTTGGCTGGTGAAGTGCCAGTTGGAGTCGCAGGACTCAAATAGGAAGTCGATATATGATGCGTTGTAGAGGATTGCAGTCTGAGTCGAGTGATCGGCCGATGGTTAGGGATGGCAATTTCTATGACGAGGATTAGATTATTCCCATTTTCCATTTTGGAATGATGGGTGAGTGAGGAGAGACAGAAGCTTTCCACATCACAGATCATTCAGTAAAATGCCAAAATTACAATTAGATTTAACTAAGCTTCGTTAGAAAAAAAAACAGGTGATCATGTCATCGGCTTAATTAGTTGTTTATAAAATGCTTAATAAGCTAACAACCACATAAACACATGATCACATAAGTTCAAGTTTTAAAAGTAAATAAAAAATATTGATTTCTAAGACTTAGGACATTATATTTTGAAAATTTTAACCAATTGTAGCATCATTAGGACATTATACTTCGAAAAATATATGAGATCATATCTTATTCTATAAATTAAGAAAAAATGGGCTAAATGGAACAAAAACCAATATACTTTCATTAATTTGTTTATTATGACATCCTACTTTCATTTCTTCCTATTACAACATTCTAATTTAAAATCTAACCAATTATTATATGAATGTCATCCAAATACAAACTATATTGTCCCAATAATATAAAATTTGAAAAGTACAATGCTATAGTTGTGTAGATTTTTTAAACATAAGAACATGTTGCTATTTCTTGCATATTCCTTTAGTTTCTAACCTTTTCTTTCTTGAGTACGACCATGTAGAAAGGATTGCACCAATATATTGCAGTTCAAATATATGTCAAAATTCTGATACTAATTACTAACTTGTAGTTCTCTTTATAATCTAACAGTTACGTGCACCCAATTCCCATTTTCTCCCTTCACCAATACCTTAAGTATTGTAGTAACAAAATATAATTATAAATAATAGAACCAAACATAGATACATGAATACAATACATATTTGTTAAAGATACCTACAAAGATTTGTAATGCCACCAGAAACTTTCTTTTTAGAGAAGTATGACTCATCCAAATTTGACCACAGCTTGAAAAGGTTACATGTAAGAATCTTGTGTTGGGACAAGCTTGAATTTAATATTAGAATATCGAATTTCCATGTGACAGCACATGCATCCCTTTACAGGGCCTACACGTATTCTCAATGACTAACCAACAGAGAAACCTTCGAGTATTTACCATCAGGGTTAGCCATTTCCTGCAGAGTTGTAGGTGTAACCATGATAGGCATTAAAATCTTGAAGCGTAAAACTGTTGTGGTCATATATTATCTTGCTTAAATCAATAAGTATACGCATTTCAAACCTATTTTTGTATAAAAGAATTCAAGACTAATGGTATGAGGATAGAACTAAATGAAGTGAAGAAATGACTTACAATATTTTTGACAAAGCATTTCGATTTCCATAAGATTCCATTGAGCTTCTGCACCCGATGCCTAATAATCATAGATCATCTTGGGTAACTTTTATTTTGCAAGTGCTTCATATTCCATTACATTGGTAATCTCCATATTTGAAGCAAAAGAAAACTCGTTGAAAAATGAAGTATAAGGTCAATTTGGAGAAGTGTAACAATTTTTATTTCAACTTATCATTCATATATTAAATTTACAAAGTAAGTATTACATGGAACAATACAGATAAAAAAAATTAGTACCTCATGCTCTTGAAATCAATCAACTGTAACCCTTAATCAACATCTTCAACCCTGTCAACATTTCAGCTATCACCACCAAAGTAGGCAGTGACTACTCTTGCGTCTCCTCCATAAAGCCGATAATAACGGTTAGCAGAAATCTTGGATTTTTTTTATTTCAATGGTGTAGTTGATGGGGAAATTAATATCAGTTTTGAGTTGAAATGAGTAAACGACCCCATTTGAAAGTGATAAATTGATTAATCATAATTTTTCTCGAAATTGGAATAGAAAAAAAAATAGAAATAGGTGTTGTAGTGACAAAGAACATGGTTTGACATGCGGAATTAAAGCTTGCACAATTGAACATGGTGATTTGGGTGTTTAAGAGATATATTGAATGTATATGGTGTTACAAAAAAGGACTAGATCTAGACTACATAATTAACACACACTTGCACACTCACTTCTACATCTCCCAAGCACACCTCTACAAGTGGACAAACCCACTATTTATAAAGGTGTTTACATGTCTCTCTTTCACTCTAACATGCAAATGGGTCTAAAGGCTAAAGCACCACATGCAAGTGGCTTTTACAAAAGTCAAACATTTACAAAGTCATGAATGAAGAACTTTGTACCCCAACATTCTCCCCCTCAAAGTTAGGAATGAATGACCTATTTCAAATCTTCCAAAATCAAGCACTACGCGGTTCGAGCCTCAAAGGTGACACATGTCGAAACGAACTTCAATCTTCAATTCTTCCATGACTCTTCAATTTGGGCTCTAGGATGTGAGACCTTACAAACCGAGCAGCAACGAATGATTAAGAGTATTCCAAACTCCAAATAATCACCCAAAAGTTGCGCATAAAAACACACCCCAAAAATCTTCAATACAACCAAACCCATTTCGAATATATCACTTCCGAACATTCAATTGCATCATCTCGTAGTCTTCAAAACTTCAAGATCACTTCGGTCATCAAATCCGCGTAATATGAAAAATTCAAGTTCGAATTTCCATATAAAACTTCTCCCCCTTTTTATAATCAAAATTTGATTATAAAACTCCAAAGGAAAAAGAACGTGCTCTATTTGGATTTTTTCATGTCAAAACTCCCCCTTAACATGTGGCATAAACATTGTGCTTCAATCCGGAAAATCCAAAAAATATTGAATTTTTAGCTTCGTTCACGGATCGCCTTTGACAAAATTTCTCAAAAATGGGTAGAAATTGTCAATTTCAAAATTCTGCAGTGACCCGTTGCGCCCAAAACAGCCAAATATGCAAAACTCTCCCCCTTTTCCAAAGCTGGGTAGAAAGCGTCAATTTGCACAAACTGCAGGGGCCTGAAATGCATAATCTTCAATTTTCAACAAAAAATAGTCCTTTTCGAATTTGGGTGCAAACTGCCAAAAATTTGAAGTCTTAGGGACCATCTTCGTATATTCTGCCCTTTTTGCTCAAACATACGAAGACTTGTACCAAATATGTGAAGCCTCAAACAATTTTCGAAGTTGGGTGAAAAGTGTCAAACATACGAAACTTGCTTTAATTTGCGAAGTGACAAAAATTCAAAGGTTCAGGGGCTGTTTTCAAAAATGTGTCAATTGACCAAAACATTCGAAGCTTTTTGATGATATACATACGAAGCCTTTTTCCAATTGACAATCATTCGAAATTTGAAGGACTACATTCGAAAATTTTTCTTCTTCAATTCATACGAAGACTATTTGTCAAAACTTATGAAGCATACGAAGCCTTTGTTATGAACAGTGATGAACAGTAACCTTCTTTACCCTTCGTTAATTGAGAAACCCTTGAATAAACTCCAATAACTCTTCGTATGAAAATCAAAAATACCCTTCGTTCCATTCAAAAACCCACTGTATTCTTCCCATTTCGTTTAAACTCAAAACACTTTCTTCATATATTCAGTATCGATCTCCAAGCAACAATCCTTTCCATTCAAAATTAACAAACTAAGACCCTTCGTTCATTAATCAAACCAACACACCCTTCGAACAAAATCAACGATCGTGACTCCAAAATCAATACTCGATCATCAACTTAGCCTTCGCTTTAATCATCCAAACCAAAATGGATTTCACATCACCAACCCTTCGAAATTCAAGAATCAAAATCCTTTGTTCAACAATATTTCACTAAATCAATCCATCACCCATATCGATCTTTAACCCCTTCACAAATCGAAAAATCAATCCTTCGTTTTTCTGTTTGTTTTCCAGTTCATCAAAATTATCATCGACCATCGGATATCAATTCCTTCCCAAAACGATCTTTGTCATCAACAATTGAACTCCACCTTAACCAATATCGATTCTTACTTCGTTCTTCACTGTGATCACCAACTTTTGTTTCAAAATAATCAATCGATTCCAATATCCACTTAGATCTATGATATCGATACCCGAACATGAACTGTGTTCGGCATCAAGAACGCAGACCCACTCGATTTTGAAAATAAAATCAAATCAACCTTGATTTCAACATTCACAAACCAAATATGACTCGTATCAACTAAAATCGTCAGTCAATTCATTGAATCTTCAATTTCATAGCGAGTTTGACTTTTCTTTTCTTTGACTTTTTCGAAATCAAATGCAGAAAAACACGAAATTGATGAATCTCTCAACAAAGTTTAGATCAAAACAAGATTGCTTCACTGTTCTTCATAACCTTCATGAATTCTTGATCGACTTTATCGAAATCAAAGACACATATTGAAGTTTTTCAAATTTTAGGTTAACCAAAATCGATTTCATCATATGCCATTCATTTGAAATCGAATCTCAGAACCAATCGATCGATTAAAAGACATGAGAAAATGCGAATAAGAATTCAAGACCGATTGAATAAGAACAAAATAACTAACGGATACGATTGTACAACTTGTAAATGCACAAAATGAAGACCAGTGTACCATTGAATCGTATATATGATTTGAATGAATAAGCTTTTCTTTTCAAGATGTTGGATCAAGTTAGAAAAACGTATGGGCTCAAACCATTTAAATGAACAGTAATCAATCGGAATTTTTGGGCCTTGATTTTAGTTCATGAACAGTAAATGACATGATTTGGGCTCATTGATAAACCGGATGAACAATATCGGGATCTCAAGATATGAAATGAATCACAATGAATTTTGGACTAGTTCTTGATTCAAACGAACACATGCAATTTGAAACTCGAATCGAACAAACGAATATAAAATTGGATATGGCTTTGATCAACGAAAAAATTATTGGATCACAACAAATGGGTTTTTCAAGAAAAATTTGATCCAATGAGTCAAATGATCAAAAATCAAGAACGCTACGCACGAATTCAATTATTATGAGTGATCATAGAGAGAGACTCACCAAAATTGATCAAATTGCGACAAAAGTTGCCAAACTGAGAATCGTTCTTCAAATATCAGCTTGATCTTGAAGACCCGCTCTGATACCACTTGTAGTGACAAAGAACATGGTTTGACATGCAGAATTAAAGCTTGCACAATTGAACATGGTGATTTGGGTGTTTAAGAGATATATTGAATGTATATGGTGTTACAAAAAAGGACTAGATCTAGACTACATAATTAACACACACTTGCACACTCACTTCTACATCTCCCAAGCACACCTCTACAAGTGGACAAACCCACTATTTATAAAGGTGTTTACATGTCTCTCTCTCACTCTAACATGCAAATAGGTCTAAAGGCTAAAGCACCACATGCAAGTGGCTTTTACAAAAGTCAAATATTTACAAAGTCATGAATGAAGAACTTTGTACCCCAACAGGTGTGATCATAGTGAGATTCTTTAGTCTCTTGACTTTTCTAATTGCTTCTGTGTCAGATAGAGCCTGCAAGTGCTTTCTCACTTGTATACAAACAGGAAAATGGTACGTATGAAAATAAAATTTTCATTATTGACAAATTCCATTGAGTATTGATCAATGTGAATTTAAATCTATGTTGTAGAAGTTTCATTTGTCTTAAGCTATGGTCAGTGAAATCATTAAAATTGAAGAACTTGACACCTTTCTAGCAATGGCATAAAATAGGTTCTTAAAGGCATGCTCAACAAACATGAACCATTCTCCATATGAAACATGTAGTTGGTGATCTGTAGCAGATTTCAGTTTTCCTATAATCAGTGACTCATATTTCATAGAAAAAGAACTATATAAATATTCAACTTAACGTTCCATGTGTATATATTCAATCAGTGAATCCCTCCTTTTGTCACTTCCTATTTCTGATCGGTTCCATGCCTAGTCGACACTCCACATGCTTTGCATCCCAGTTGGTTTACTCCAACATTCTAACAGTTGAGCTTTTTCAACATTGAAACAATGCTCCTTTACTTTTATATGATAATTGCAACAGAAAAACCCAGAGTCAGTTACCTGAACAAATTAAGTAACAACAGGGACTAAGAATAAAACATAAGAAACAAAAATGTTATCACACACCTATCTTTTGCATCTATCATCCTCATCGCTCTCCTTGTTTGATTCCATTTCCCTGTAATCTTCAAGGCCTTTTCTAAGGAAAGAACCAACACTCATAGTCCAAAATTTGTTCAATTTCATTGAAATGTAACTCTAAGAACTCAAAAAAGAAGTAGTAACTTGAGGATTAAGTGTGGTACGGTCATATCATTCCCAGAAACAATCAACCAAATTGTCCAAAGTAATCAGAAACGTCAATCAATCTCGTAGTCGTGGGTGATGAAGTTTCAGTTCACGTATGTAACAACCCGAAGTTGTTCATCGCCGAAAACCCATTCTACCCGTAAAACTCGCTGTTTATCGATTCATTCCAATTTCGTTTTTGGGTTAAATTAATTAAACTTATATGTTTATTTGATGCAATGAGTGTCCAAACCCCTTAGGAACTCATGAAATTAGCCCAAAATGTTTATTTCAGAATTTTTAGAAATGTCCTCGCCGGATTACGGAAACTTAATCGGGTGCAACCAAAAGGCCCGTTTAATGCCGGTGTAAAATTTCACCGTGTCCAAGATTTGAGACCTATTTAAACATTTTTAAACATTCATTTGAAGCTTTTGCTTCCTCTCTCTACTCTCTCTCTAACCTCCCTCCTCAAACCAAGTTTAAGGGTCCAAAATCATCAAATTTAAGGTCCAAATCACCAAGGTAACTACCCTAACTCCTAGTATAACATCTTAGGCCTTCAAATTCGAGTTCAAATCATGGAATGGGACCATATTCATGAGTTTACGGCCCTAGAACAGCCCTAGGCCGTGAACTCACATAAATTGGGTTTTAGAGCCCAAAAACCCTTCCAATCGACCTTTGGAGCTTAGTTATAGATTAATGGCTTAATGGAATGGACTTGGAATGCCTTAAACATGGATTTTAAAGAGTAAACATGAGTTTACTGCCCAAGAGCATGCTTGGGCTGTAAACTCATAAAAAATGGGGGTTTTATGCCCTTAAACCCTTCCAAAACTCCATTGAAGCTTAGATATGAATTTTAGAATATTGGATTTGGCATTGGAACACCTTGAACATCAATTTAGAGGAGTAAACTTGAGTTTACTGCCCAAGAACATGCTTGGGCCGTAAACTCATTGTTCATGGAGAATAAACTCCTCTAAATGTGTTAAAATGCCACTTTAACACACCTAAAGCCTTGGGATAAATTCTAGAAGTGCTTACAAACAAGTATTGGACCTTAAAACATATTATAACACCCTTCCAAGGAGTTCACGGCCATGAGGGGGTTCATGGGCCGTAAACTACTAAAACCATGTCAAATGTCCCTTAAAAATCCATTCAAGGCTTGGAAAAATCATTAGAATCACATGTGATTGATTAAAGGACCAAAACATTAAGGATCTTGTGTGTGGGGGAGTTTACGGCCAAAAAATCCATGTTTACAGCCGTAAACTCCAATAAATGGTCCCTAAGTGAGTTTAAATTCATCCTTATGCCTTATATGCAATCCTAGCTAAATTATCCATGAATTATGAAGCCATTTAGCATCCAAAAACACCACTTATGAGTTCACGGCCATGAACTCATGTGGGTGTGGTATTTAGGGCCGTAAACTCCCTAAGGAGTTTACTCTTGAAGTCCCAATTCAATATCCTAGCTATATGTGTCCCCAAATGTCACCCGGGTCCTTCCAAACACTTGTAAGGGAGTGTTTCCGCAACTAAAAGTGTTTGTCCCTAACAATGAAATAATCTAAGTCCTAATTAGATACAAATGTGTATCTTTGCATTATACTTAGGAACCTCATGCGTTTGCAAGCCCCGAACCAACGTTTAGCATCCTAAATCGTCATGTTTCTCGTCCGGTGAGTTCATACCCCTACGCTTTTTCCGTGTTTTTCAATGTTTTCAGGGGGAATACAAGCAAACTATAACTGTTTTTGAATTATAACATTGATATATTTCCAATAATATCTGGCAAACTTATAAACATTTTTACCCTTTATGTATTATGCTGAGCATAAGGGATGATTTATCAACTACAACTAAATGGATTTTAGTTAAGAAAATAACCAAACTAATCAAATTATTATGGGAATAATTTGGGGTTCTTTAGTTCTCGTTTTATCATGTACTGATATGTGTATAAAGTTATTAGGTAAACTATGTCTGATTCAGTTTATCTCTATATCATTTGAATGTATTGCTAGATAGTTTCATTGTATGTATCTATATTCACGATATTATGTTTCATAATCGTTTGTATGTTTGATATCGTATGAGAACCCTGTGAATAGTTTAGTACTAGTTTGTGAGTTAGTCACTACCCTTTATGGATGATCAGTAAATCCTCCCCGGAAGTGTAACCAGAGTCTCCTGGAGGGAGAGCGAGGAATTTGTGAATAGATCTATTCGGGACTGACAATCCCACACCTTAACTGCTAGCTACAGTTAGGCGGGCACGCCTGGGGTGACAAATTCTGGATATCGTCCGACGTCTGACAAGCGTCAAAGAGGTCTCGTTGTCGTATCAGCATGGTTACCCGACTCACAATACGTATTAATATAAGTTTATTCACGGCTTTGGTTTTGGAGATATATATCTAGTACGGGATGGTAATCCCATGGTTTTTAGTCTATAAGTCTCATATCTATTGCAGGATGTTATTCCTATGGTTAGAATCTATATCTAGTACGGGATAGTGATCCTATGGTTTTATCAAAATATCTTATATCTAGTTCGGGATAGTAATCCCATGGTTTTATCAAACTATCTTATATCTAGTTCGGGATAGTAATCCCATGGTTTTATCAAACTATCTTGTATCTAGTTCGGGATGATAATCCCATGGTATTAAATCTATATGTAGTACGGGATGTTAATTCCAAGGTTTTCAAACTACTTTCTATCTACAGTTCACATATATTAAAGTATTTTATATCTAATTGGGGATAGTAATCCCAAGATTCTCAATATATAGTTTTGTGTATTAAACTATACTATGTGATATTAAATCGGTCTTGTATTTAGGAAAATATGTATAACGCGTAATAGAACTGTAATGAAAGATAACTAAACTGTTTAACATAAGAAAACATGGGATTTTCTTGGATAACAAACCTTTTTCGGAAAACTAAAGGAAACTGATACATTTTCAGAAAACAAACAATCTTATGAACTCACCAGCTTTATGCTGATTTTCAAACTGCTTGTATTCTCAGGTCCACGTTAGACAGGTACCCGACGATATCTTTTGGTGAAGACGGAGCACTCAGAAGACTCGTCTCTACTTTTGTTCATATGATATATGTATAACACTTGTACAATTTACTTTTAAGACAAATGTAAACTTTCAAATATATGTAATGTAATGGTTGTTTACTTTGATTACTATGTGCATTGGATTTGATACTCAATGTGGAGTCAACCCCGGAAACGTTTCCGCCTTTGGTTTTCGGGGTGTGACAACGTACTGTACTGATATGGAATTGGAAAAGGTCCATAGGTAAATCGACAACTACAAAAAACTTTAGTCTTATTAGAATAAACCACAAACATGTAGTAGGTCCACAAAAATCTGATTAAAAACAAAAAAAAAAACAAAACAAAAATGAAATTACCTTTCTTTGATGTGATTGAGCAGTGATGAAGTAGAAAATCTTTATTCATCGGGTTTGAAGCAGATCCATTTTTGAAACCCTAACTTCATAAAACATATCATTTTATCTAAACCCAGATATTAAAATGAATCATAGTTCACAATCAAATTCTTACTTGTTCGAAAACCGAGAATCTTTCGGGGATTCAGTCTCTTTCGATTCTTTGAAGTTTTCAAACGGGTTTGTGGTGGTGATGGAGTCAGAAAGAGAAAAGGTGATCCCGAACAAAGGTGGAGGCAGTCAATGATCCGTTGCTGGTAGGCGGTAGAGGGATATTAGGGAGGATGTACCCATAACCAAACCTGTTAGAGGAGATATGATCAGAGTTGAGGACGGGGCTGATGTTGGCAACGACCTCCAATCAATGTAATGGAAAAAAACAGAGCATGATGTTGCTGATGGAGGTGCTTCGGCAAAGCACAGAGCAGCTGAGAAGCGGTGGAGGTAGCAGAGGGTAGAAGATGGGAGGAGACTCGATTTTGGAAGGATAAAGTGAGCGGTGGTGGAAACATCGGGAAGTAAATTCCGAGAGCAAACTAAAGTAACCGAGAGATAGGCGGTGAAGAAGAATAACATTGATCTTAATTTGATTGGCTTATAGAGATAGTGAAAGACAGATAGAACTAACACGTGTGTAGCTCTAATTTCAAAAATTCCCTAAAGGGACCTCCTAGAAAGAAAAGCAGAAAACAACGAAATTCACCATACATATATAAATAAGGGACCAATTTCGACAATTGCCTAGGAACTTTATTGTTCCTAAGTTGAGACATTTTTAACATATATATATATATATATATATATATATATATATATATATATATATATATATATATATATATATATATATATATATAGGGTTAGGTTCATGTGAGACGGTCTAATTTTGTGAGACTGTGAGACTTTATTTTATTTTATTTATTTATTTATTTTTAGTTAATTCAATTTCCAAAAATAATATTTAAAAATAAAATTTTTTAGATTTTTCCATTTATTCTGCTTTTTAAAATTATTTTTTAGAATATGTCAGTATAATATTCTATTAGAATATTTCACCTATTTTTCAAAAAAAAAAAAAAAAAAAACGGGATATTTTTTTTTTATTTTTTAAATTTATTTAGTTAATTCAAGTTCCAAAAATAATATTTAAAAAAAGATTTTTTGGATTTTTCATTTTATTTTGCATGTTAAAATTATTTTTAGATTTGGTCTCACACTCTCCAAAAATTAGAATGGTGATAAATGAACATGAACATATATATATATATATATATATATATATATATATATATATATATATATATATATATATATATATATATGAATGATTAGGACAACACATATTTGAACCAATGAAAAATGACAATACATCACTTCCACAATAACTTCCACAATACATTACTTGTGAAGAAAAAAATGGACACGTGTCATTTGATTATTGGTTCCGGTAGATGTTGCCCTAGTTATTTGTTTTCCATAGAACTGCTTCCTATATATATATATATATATATATATATATATATATATATATATATATATATATATATATATAGGGTAAAGTGAATATACCTAACAACCTTATATAAACTTAGGTACCTAACTCCATAATAGTACATCGGTTTGTATCATATTTACGTTGTAATTGCCTAAGTTCTTAAACTTCAACCCCATAACTTGATTACTTCTAAAATCTTTAGACTTTCACCAATATCTTTCTTTTACATCACGTCTTTCTATCGATTACCACCTGATGAACTTCATATCCTACCGCTACAAGTGAAAAGATGTAGGAGAAATATAATGATGAATTTCCAAAATTTTTTGAAGTAAATCAAGTTTAGGGATGAAGTTTAAGAACCTTGTATGATTGCAATGAAAATTTAATGCAAAATGACGTAGTTTGATGAGGTTAGGTACCTAAGCTTATATAAGGTTGTTAGGTATATTCACTTTACCCATATATATATATATATATATATATATATATATATATATATATATATATATATATATATATATATATATATATATATATATATATATATATATATATATATATATATATATATATATATATATATCAAATTAAAAATTAACGGGAGAATCCTTATACAAATGAGATTTTAGTCGGTAAAAAATCTCGCCCAGTTGTAAGCGACTTTTATAAAAATTAACTTTTTAGTGGCTTTTTCTAAAATAAAATTATTTTCAACGGAGATTTTGAAAATTAAAAAATAATCTATTAAAATAATTTTTGTTTCCTTTAGGTGACTGATAAAATGAAATAACATTTACTTTTCTCGATATGAATACAATAATATATATTATACAAAAATAATATTTTCTGATTGATCCGAATTATAAGATCAAACATAAAGTTTTATAACGTTCTAGTATAGATACAATAACATTAAAATAAAAATGAAAACAAAAACATTAAGATTATATTAGAATAATATTCTCATTGATAGGGTTATCTGAATTTTAAAGAGAAAATACCTTAATATTAAATTATAATTATAATTAATATAAAACAATACAAGTAACAAAACAATAAGATAATTAGAACTCTATTATATAGATTAAATATATAAAATACATAAAGATTATAAAAAAAACATTTAGATAATTTTTTTTCTGTTTAAGGAAAAAAAATAACACAATAATATTACAGTATGAGAATTAAAAAACTCAAAAATATAAAATAAAACCTTATTATGTTTGCAAAAAGAAAAGAGCACATAATAATCATTTTTAATTTTCTTTTATCATAAAATAGCCACAAAATTAAAAAAAGAACCCATATAGCCATAGTATTCGTAGATGACCATTTGTGGAATATATATATATATATATATATATATATATATATATATATATATATATATATATATATATATATATATATATATATATATATATATATATATATATAAGGTTAGGTTCATGTGAGACAGCCTAATTTTGTGAGACCGTGGACACATTTTTTTTATTTATTTATTTTTAATTTTGTTTATTTAATTCAAGTTCCGAAAATAATATTTAAGAAAGAATTTTTGGAGTTTTCCATTTATTTTGCATTTTAAACTTATTTTTAGTATATGTACAGTGTAATATTCTATTAGAATATTTCACGTATTTTAAAAAAAATGGAATTTATTTTTATTTTTTTATTTTTTTTTAGTTAATTCAAGTTTCGAAAATAATATTTAAAAAAAGAATTTTTAGATTTTTCCATTTATTCTGCATTTTAAAATTATTTTTTAGAATATGCCAGGTAATATTCTATTAGAATATTTCACGTATTTTTTCAAAAAAAATGGATTTTTTTTTAATTTTTTTTAGTTAATTCAAGTTCCGAAAATAATATTTAAAAAAAGAATTTTTCGATTTTTCCATTTATTTTGCATTTGAAAATTATTTTTAGATTTGGTCTCACAGTTTCACAAAATTAGAATGGTCTCAAATAAACCTGAACCTATATATATATATATATATATATATATATATATATATATATATTTATATTTATATTTATATATATATATATATATATATATATATATATATATATATATATATATATATATATATATATATATATAGTGACAAAGAACATGGTTTGGTATGCGAAATTAAAGTTTGCACATGGTGATTTGGGTGTTCAAGAGATGTATTGATTGTATATGGTGTTACAAAAAGGATCTAGATATAGACTACATAAATAACATACTTATACACTCAACTTTTACATCTCTCAAGCACACCTCTACAAGTGGACAAACTCACCTTATATAGAGGTGTTTACATGTCTCTTTCTCACTCTCTATCTCTCATGTGTCAAAAAGCTAATACTCCACATGTAAGTGGGTTTTACAAAAGTCAAAGATTTAGAAGGTCAATCATGAATAAATTTGCACCCCAACATTCTCCCCCTCAAAGCTTGGAATGAATGACCCACTTCAAATCTTCCAAAGTTGAGCAACTATGCGGTTCGAGCCTCAAAGGTGACACATGTTGAAACGAACTTCAATCTTCAATTCTTCCATGATTCTTCAATTTTGGCTCTAGGATGTGAGATCATACAATCTGAGCAACAACAAATTATTAACCCCAAATAATTACCCAAAAGTTGCGCATAAGAACACACCCAAAAAATCTTCAATAAAACCAAACCCATTTCGAATAGATCACTTCCGAACTTCCAATTGCATCATCTCGTGGCTTCAAAACTTCAAGATCACTTCGGTCTTCAAATCCGCGTAATATGAAAAATTCAAGTTCGAATTTCCATATAAAACTTCCCTCCCTTTTTATAATCGAAATTTGATTATAAAACTCCAAGGAAAAAGAACGTGCTCTATTTGGAATTTTTCATGTCAAAACTCCCTCTTATCATGCGGCATAAACTTTGTGCTTAAATCCGGAAATTCCAAAAAATAATCAATTTTTAGCTTCGTTCACGGATCGCCTTTGACAAAATTTCTCAAAAATGGGTAGAAGTTGTCAATTTCAAAATTTTGCAGTGACCCGGTGCGCCCAAAACAACAAAATATGCAAAACTCTCCCCCTTTTGAAATTTGGGTAAAAGGCATCAATTTGCATAAACTGCAGGGGCCTGAAATGCACTTTCTTCAATTTTTAGCAAAAATCAGTCCTTTTTCGAATTTGGGTGCAAACTGCCAAAAGTTTGAAGTCTCAGGGACCATTTTCAAAAATTTTGCTCTTTGTGCTCAAATGATACGAAGATTCCCCAAAATATACGAAGCTCCAAAAAAATTTCGAATTTGGGTGAAAAGTGTCAAACATTCGAAAATTATGTTAATGTTCGAAGTGTCAAAAATTCGAAGGTTCAGGGGTCAAATTCGAAACTTTTTGCCATTTGTTCAATTTATACGAAATGTTGAACATTCATGCAAAGCATATGAACCCTCACTAATGAACAGTAAAACTTCGTATGAATTCTCAATACACCCCCTTCGAATCTAAATCATAAACACCCCCTTTGTATATATTCAATTTCTAATCATTCTTTCATTTTAATTCTATTTCGCCCTTCGAATCAAAATCAACAAATCCTTCGTTCAAACTCCCAATATCAATCAATTTTGACTTTTAATACAATTGCTTCACCCTTCGAATCATAATCACAAACACCCCTTCGTACAACATTCTCAGTTCTTCTTTTCTTATAAATGAATTGTAAACGATAACAATCGAGTTCATAGTTTTCGAACAGTGACTCCAAAATCTTTCCACTTCGTTCTCAAACAATCAACACAACTCAGCTTCGACCATTTGTTCATCATCGATGCATCATAAAAGTGATTTTGTTCTCAACCAAACCATTCGAACTCAGAATAACCCAAGTCGATTCCAATTCTTCGATTTTCAATTTAACCATTCAATCATCACCCCTTAAATTGTCGGAAAAAAATGATTTCTCGTCTTCAAATCAAGCAATCGTTATAGATTCATCAATCATCGACATCAAGACCTAAACAATCATCAATACCCAATCAATTGTTCTTTGACTCCAATTCGTCACTCAACATTGATTTCTAATAAAAAATCGATCTGCCCCAAAATATCTAATTCAATCGTATCCAGTTTTGACATTTTCTTAGATTTATCAAAACACTCTTGAATCAAATACTTGATTGTCACAAATCATATTCGGAATCTTCTTTCCAGACCTCAATCAAAACCAAATAACAAATTGATTCAGACTCCAAAACAGATTTCGATTTTGACTTCTCAAAAATTAATTTGACTTTTAATCGATTTTGTAAATTGATACAAGCAGAAAAATCGAATAACAAATCGAAACTACAATCGATTATTAAGACATAAAAAAATTTGAACAATCGATAGAGAACAAAGTAGCTTATGGATACGATTATACAATGACAACCGTATGCATACAAGTTGAATGAAGAACATTCGTATACTTTGACTAGATATTATTATTCACTGGATATAAGATCAAAATTTGATGGTGGGCTCAAGAAATCACTGATAAACTGTAACACTTCAAGTTATTGGACCGGATCTCAATTCAGGTATATCAACAGTAATAGGTTGAATATTTGGGCTTCAATTCAAAATAGATGAACAGTGTATTTGAATTTGGGCAAAAAAATATATGAATAGTAACGAATCGAAGATTCGGCTAAATCTAGATTAAAATGAACAATTGTAAAATTAGAATCGAATCAAACAAACAAAATTGAGATTGGATCGGGCTTTGATCAACCAAAAATTTATTGGATCGTAACAAGTGGGTTTTTCAAAGAAAATTTGATCCAATGAGTCAAACGATCAAAAATCAAGAACACAATGCATGAATTCAACGAGATTAAGAGAGATCATAGAGATAGACTCACCAAAATTGCTCAAATTGCGACAAATGTTGCCAAACCGAGAATCGTTCTTCAAAAATCACATTGATCTTGAAGACCCACTCTGATACCAATTGTAGTGACAAAGAACATGGTTTGGCATGCGGAATTAAAGTTTGCACAATTGAACATGGTGATTTGGGTGTTCAAGAGATGTATTGATTGTATATGGTGTTACAAAAAGGATCTAGATCTAGACTACAAAAATAACACACACTTACACACTCAACTTTTACATCTCTCAAGCACACCTCTACAAGTGGACAAACCGACCTTATATAGAGGTGTTTACATGTCTCTCTCTCACTCTCTATCTCCCATGTGTCAAAAGGCTAATACTCCACATGCAAGTGAGTTTTACAAAAGTCAAACATTTACAGAGTCAATCATGAATAACTTTGCACCACAACATTCATACAGTACCAAAAAGCTAACTACACTCCCACTAGCTCTGATATATTCACAGGATGCATCTTCGCTTCTCGAAAAACCAAACTCTTTGACTTTCTCATCAAAACAAAGATTCCAGTTGCGAGATTCTTGTTTCAATCCATAAATGGATTTCTCAAGCTTGCATACTCTATCAGGGTACTTTGCATTGACAAAACCCTCTGGCTGACTCATGTAAACATCTTCAGCCAACTATCCATTAAGGAAAGCAGTTTTGACAACCATTTGCCATATTTCATAATCATGAAATGCAACAATGGCTATCATAACCATAATAGACTTAATCTTTGCTACTGGTGAGAAGGTTTCATCATAGTCAACTCCCTGAGTTTGAGTGAAGCCCTTCATAACCAATCGCGCCTTATATGTGTGCACTTTCCCATCCATTTCGGTCTTCTTTTTGAAGAACCATTTGCACCCGACTGTCTTACGACCCGGTACATTATCAACCAAGTTCCAAACTTGATTTTCATACATTGATTGAATCTCGTTGTCCATAGCCTCTTTCTATTTAGCAGACTCAGGGCCTGCCATGGCTTCCCTATAGCTGTTAGGTTCATCCAAATTTACCAGTGTACTATCACTGATAAATGTATCACCTTCCATAGTAATATGGAAACCATAGTAATGCTCAAGCGGATTTTTAACTCTAGTGGAACGCCTCAGAGGTACAGACTCATCAATCGACTCAACAGGAGTTTCCTCATTAGGTTGATTGCTAGTGTCTGAGGTTCCTTCACCGCTTGACTCGAGAATTTATTCAAGGTCAATTGGCCTTCCATTGTTTCCTTGGCTTATAAATTCTCTCTCACGAAAGACTGCTCTCATTGAGATAAAGACCACATTCTCATTGGTTCTATAGAAGAGGTAACCAAAGGATTTCTGTGGGTAGCCGATGAAAATACTTTTGGGTTTTGGTATAATACAACATCCTATGGTGCACATACTGATGGGTTTTGAGCATTCTAACACTTCTTAAGTGTACATGCAACCCTAATAATCTTGAATCTATGTTTTCTCTATATACATGCAAATTTCTTTTTCAAGGTTATTTCCTAACTAGCATGGCATGGGGAATATATGAAACATAAAAACTAGTAGAAATACATACCTTGTTGTTGCTTGGATTCCTTCAAGACTTTGTGAGACTAGCACCCCAAATGTTGTGCCTCAAATGCTTCACACAACACCACAAAACTTGGAATAACTTGAGAGAATACTTTTAGCACTCAAAATCGGTTATGCCCTCTCTAGTAACCTTACTCGGTCCGATTTCACTAGCCAAAGGGTCCCTTTTATAGTGGTGTCACAATTAGGGTTTTCACATGAATACCCTTAATTGTCATGACTCTTCATTTCTCATGACCCATGGGTTTGTAACTCCCATGGACTATCCATGGAGCTCCAATGGTTACATCCATAACCCATAAACCATGGATCATTAATCCACCATAAAAGATTTGATGATTGCCATAATCAACCCTATATATTTAATTAGTCTCACTTTGATCACCAAATTAAAACTAGTGTAGGGTTTCAAAGCACTCCATGGATGATGGCAATGGGCCCCTTTGATGAATTCTAGGTTAAAAGCCCAAGACTTGTCTTTTCCCTATAAATAGTCATGTATTATTCCCAATTAGGGTTAAGAGAGTGATGCAAAATGTAGCCGCCACGTGAGGTTTCTTATGTAGTGTTAGATTCTTTAGTCTATGCTGAAAGTGTAATTTATTCCTCTTGTTATGAATAAATCGAGTGATCATTCGACATAATCTTCATATTTGTGTTTGTTCTTATTTTCCGCATCTTGTTCATCAAATCTCAATTAGGGTTTTAATCCCAACAAGTGGTATCAGAGCGGGTCTTTGAAGATCTATTGATTTTTGAAGTATCGGTTTTTGATTTGATGATTTTCTGCACAAGTTATTGAAGATTATTGGTGTTTTGGCAGTATGGAATCAAGATTTTTGTTCGATCTACTGTTCATGGCGTTTTATGAGTTCTGATTCGTTTTCATCATGGTAATTTTGGATCCAATTCTCTTTCAGTTCATTATTTATGTTCGATTGGTCTGATTCGAGCCCTATTATCAACACCAAATTCATTATGTTACTGTTCATGGTATTATTTGAGCCCAAATCATTATTCCCGATTGAGTTATCTCTTTCTTTTGATCCAGAGCTCGTTTTTCTTTAATTTCTTGAAATTGATTATCATATCCGGATCGTATTCTCTTTCAA
The DNA here is from genome assembly GCF_002870075.4 of Lactuca sativa. Lineage (NCBI taxonomy): Eukaryota > Viridiplantae > Streptophyta > Magnoliopsida > Asterales > Asteraceae > Lactuca > Lactuca sativa. The sequence goes on from NC_056626.2 coordinate 321,105,208, forward strand.
ATCTCTTGGGATCAATCGATTTCAAGATCCCGGTTCCATCGACAGTATCAATTCCAGTTGGAATCTTGTTTTTAGATTCAAATCGAAATCACGTTCTATTTTTTTTAGTCGACTTTCCCATTCAAATTGATATGATTGATTTGATTTAATATTTAATTATTCTTGATTTTTTCTGTTTGTTCTGGATCGATTTATTATTTCAATTCATTGCATATTGATGTGATGATTCGTGTTATACTTGATTGAATCGTTTTGGAGATACTATGAAAGTCAACGATTGTCGATTTGGAGATATGTGATTAAATGATTTCAAGATGTTTGTATTGATTTTCGATTGAATGGGATGTTTGATATGGAAATCAATCTATTTTGACCGGAAATTGTGTTGAGAAAATTCAACCTTGTTGATTGGCGTTACCTGGTGTCAACAGTCAAGGCAAAAAGTCAAAATTGAATTGTGAATCCTTTGGTACGAACTGTGTCACATGAGAATGGTTGGGGCTTGACCACCTGCAAATGGAATCGATCTCATATGGACGAATTGTTGGTCAAAATGGAAGGACCGAAAGCGAAAGGTGATTCGCCTGATGAAGCTTGGAACGGACCTGGTAGCGAATGTATCAAATGGAAATGAATGGAACCGAACGTTCGGTTGGGTTCGCTTTGAGTGTGTAATTGACGGACTCGGAACGAACATGGATTTATTGTTCCGGTCGGCTCGCATCCATTTTAGATTAGATACGCGTTCCTTTTGGCGTGCTTGGAACGAATGATTTGCAATTTTGAATTTGAAGGTTTCGTATAAGAGTTCCAGTCGCATTCTTTTAATCAGACGATAAATGGGAATGAAGATGACTCACGTTACACTATTGGTCCCTGCAACTTCAGCGAATTAACACTTTTGGTCCTTGTTGTTTTAACAGCTTGGGAGTTTTGGAACAATTCCAGATTTTGTTGCAAATAAAGGGGTTTATTGGTGCATGATTACAATTTCAGCCCCTGAGTTTCTGGAAAGTGATAATTTCAGCCCATTTTCGAGAAAGTTTACAATTTTAAGGGCTGGTGAACAATTTTGAATTCTTTTATGCATATATTTTTTCGTGAACAGAAAATTATGGATTCCATCAAGTCTTGGCGGTTCGGAAAGTCGTTTTTTTGCAATAACGTCAAATTTTCACGACTTTTTCGGATTTTATACTTCATTGTGTATATCATTTTGTCGCGGGGGAGCTTAGTAAATTTTATCCATTCAAGATCATTCTCATGACCATTTGAAGTCTTTATAATCATGGTTTTGATTATAAATCGGGGGAGAATTTGGTATGGCCATTAGAAATTGGATTTGTGACTTTTCAAAGTTGAAGATTTTTGATAAAGCTTATGGTAGAATTATGAAGGTAGCTTTTACAGCAGAAGTTCTTCATTGAGCTCTGCTAAAGCTTTTACAGAGAAGTATCCTTTACAGCGGAAGTTCTTTATCGAGCTCTGCTAAGGACTTGTTATATCTCCGACTTCTTGTATTTTCTCGATCAAGTGGCGTTACGAATCTTAAAGTTTGGGTTGTTACATGATATTTTTTGATGGCTTATATCATTAGCTTATTTGAAGATCATTGTGACTTGGAGGGGGAGCTCTTCAAAGACAAGAAGTGATTCGGTCTCTTTGTTCTGAAATGGGTTTTTATGGCGGGTTTGGTTTTCATGAAGATTCTTTGGGATTACATTCGAAAATGAAGTTTAAAGACATTACTTCAGTGCTTGATTTATATATCCTAGAGCCCGTGTTTGAAGACTATTGAAGAATCTAGATTCGTGGATTGCTTCATATATTCCTCGTTGCAGATCTTTTTATTTGCTAGATGCTTGTTTTGGAAGTTAAAGCATTGTCATCCATTCCATACTTTGAGGGGGAGATTGTAGGGTTTCAAAGCACTCCATGGATGATGGCAATGGGCCCCTTTGATGAATTCTAGGTTAAAAGCCCAAGACTTGTCTTTTCCCTATAAATAGTCATGTATTATTCCCAATTAGGGTTAAGAGAGTGAGGCAAAATGTAGCCGCCACGTTGTGAGGTTTCTTGTAGAGTTAGATTCTTATTTCTTAAGTGTAATTTATTCCTCATATTTGAATAAATCGAGTGATGATTCGACATAATCTTCATATTTGTGTTTGCTCTTATTTTCCGCATCTTGTTCATCAAATCTCAATTAGGGTTTTAATCCCAACAACTAGCTTAATACTTGATCAAATACTAATTAAATAATACTATTATTAATATATTAAAACTTATAATATATTAATAATCATAAGTGCCATATTCTCTCATTTAGTCTATCCAAGTATTGCAATGCCATGCAACCCAAATGGACCATGCCGGGTCGGATCAAGTACATACCAAATAAAGTTATGGACTTAGACACTATATCCAACAGTCTCCCACTTGGATAAGTCTAATAACTATATTTGCAAATATGACTTCAGAATCTGACTAGCAATCGTAGCTCTTTCAAAGTCTCTCGGAACTGAGATGATGATGATACGCCATTTAAGATAAGTGATCATATAATCCTCTGCTCTCATGATATCAGCCGGACAAACACATGGAACATGGTCTTACTTATTGTCCAAAATTTGTTTCTCGATCTCCGATTTGTTTTGACATAGAACTAAATTGAACACATCAATTAGGTTCTGACCGGGCCCGGTACATAGGTCAAAACCAAATCATCGAGGGGCCTAGATATCGCTTCTATTTCTAGAAGGAACAGATAAACTTCGACTGATATGCTTGTACTAACTACTTGTTGAATTACTCACAAAGGCACGTTTTATAACATCGAGTTACCAATGCGTTTTTGTACAATCAATGAATAACCAACTCATAGTCAACAACTCATATCTCTAGGTTTGAAGATTTATATGATATTACCGTCTCACGATCACTCGAGATAAATTTCATGAAGTGATGCAAGTGAGCATGGGTTGAATCTAATACTCAGCCCTTATGAGTACTCATGAATGTTGTAGCAACCATTGCATTGTCCAAAGCACTTTAGACAAATCATACAAGCCAAATTCATGACAGTCTTAAATCAATACTTACTTCCAAAGTTTGACTGACTGTGGATGGTTTGAATAATATGATATATACCATAACATAATTATTCTGGAAGTAAAAACATGCAAAATTGAAACATAGTAAACAATCAACACAAGATAGTAATACCTTACTCATAAATAAATAAAAACTTTTATTTATCATCAAATGTCAATTACATTTTACAAGTTTCAGGAATCTAATTATTGAAACTAATATCATCCTTCAGCCCAATGCGCCTTGCATGCTGTAAATGCTTAACCCTGCTCAGTCCCTTCGTGAGGGGATCTGCCGGGTTCTCATCTGATGATACCCTCTTTGCCACGAGGAGTCCTTCTTCTATTCTATGTCTGATGAAATGGTATTTTTTGTCAATGTGCCTAGATCTCCCGTGATCTCTTGGTTCTTTAGCCAAAGCAACCGCACTTTCACTGTCACAGAAAATTTCCATAGGCTCCTTTATAGCTGGTACAACTCCAAGGTCTTCGATGAAGTTCTTCAGCCATATCGCCTCTTTTGCTGCCTCGCTTGCTGCTATGTACTCTGATTCACAAGTCGAATCAGCTACTGTCTCCTGCTTGGAACTTTTCCAAGTAATTGCTCCTCCATTTAGGATAAAGACCCAGCCTGACTGAGAGCGGAAATTATCCATATCAGTTTGAAAGCTAGCATCACTATATCCTTCCACTCGCAAGTCATCACTGCCTCCGAGGGTAAGGACCCATTCCTTAATTCTCCACAAATACTTGAGAATGTTCTTTATCACTGTCCAGTGTGTCTTGCCAGGGTTCCCTTGATATATATTGACCATGCTCAAAGAAAAGACCACATCAGGGCGAGTACAAGTCATAGCATACATGATCGAGCCCACAGCGGAAGCATATGGTATCTGACTCATTTCAGCTATCTCAGCCTCTGTACTTGGACTCTGAGTCTTACTTAGCTTGGCATTACTCTGGATTGGTAATTCTCCTTTCTTGGAATCTTGCATACTGAACCTCTTCAGTACCTTATCCACACAAGTACTTTGACTAAGTCCAATTAGTCTCTTACTCCTATCTCTCAATATCCTTATCCCTAGGATATAGGTAGCTTCCCCAAGGTCTTTCATAGCAAAACACTTCCCAAGCCAGGCCTTAACCTCCTGCAAAGTTGGGATGTTGTTTCTTATGAGAAGTATGTCATCCACATACAACACCAAGAAGCTAACTATGCTCCCACTAGCCCTGACATACACACACGACTCATCCTCACTCCTAGAAAAGCCAAACTCTTTGATTTTCTCATCAAAGCAAAGATTCCACCTGCGAGATGCTTGTTTCAATCCATAAATGGATTTTTCAAGCTTACACATTCTATTAGGGTATTTTGGATCGACAAAACCCTCTGTCTGAGCCATGTAAACATCCTCAGCCAACTTCCCATTAAGGAAAGCGGTTTTGACATCCATTTGCCATATTTCATAGTTATGAAATGTAGCTATGGCTAACAACACTCTAATAGTCTTAATCTTAGCTACTATTGAGAAGGTCTCATCATAGTCAACTCCCGGAGTTTGAGTAAAGCCCTTCGCAACCAGTCGCGCTTTATAAGTGTGTACTTTCCCATCCATGTCGGTCTTCTTCTTGAAGATCCATTTGCACCCAACTGTCTTACGACCTGGCACATTGTCAACCAAGTTCCAAACTTGATTGTCATACATGGACTGAATCTCGCTGTCCATAGCCTCCTTGCATTTCGCAGACTCAGGGGCTGCCATGGCTTCCTTATAATTATTCGGTTCATCCAAATCTATCAGTGTACTGTCACAGATAAATGTATCATCTTCAGTGGTGATGTGATAAACATAATAAAATTCAGGTGTGTTCCTCACCCTAGTGGAACGTCTTGGAGGTACAGACTCATCTATCGGCTCAACAGGAGTTTCCTCCTCAGGTTGGCTGATAGCATTTGAGGTTCTTTCACCACTTGACTCTTGAAGCTCTTCAAGGTCAATTTGCCTCCCACTGTCCCCTTGGCTTATGAATTCTCTCTCACGAAAGACTCCTCTTCTTGCTACAAAGACCACATTGTCACTGGGTCTGTAGAAGAGGTAACCAAAGGATCTCTGTGGGTAGCCGATGAAAATACACCTCTCGCTTCGGGACTCAAGCTTGTCATGAGTCTCACGCCTCACAAAAGCTTCACAACCCCAAATCTTGTTGTGGTCCAAATTGGGCACTTTCCCAGTCCACATCTCGTGAGGTGTTTTGGCAACCTTTTTAGTAGGGACTAGATTAAGGATATGGGCGGAAGTCTCTAAGGCATATCCCCAGAAAGAGATTGGTAACGAAGCTCGACTCATCATGGAACGAACCATATCCAACAAGGTTCAATTGCGCCTCTCAGCCACACCATTCAACTGTGGTGTCTTGGGAGGTGTCAATTGTGAGACAATCCCACATTCCTTAAGATAGTCAAGGAACTCAATGCTAAGATACTCTCCTCCCCGATCGGATCGGAGCATCTTGATGTTCCCGCCCAATTGATTCTCAACTTCCTGCTTAAACTCTTTGAACTTTTCAAAGGTTTCTGACTTATGCTTGATTAAGTAAATATATCCATATCTACTGTAATCATCTGTAAAAGTCACATAATAACGATTAGCATCCCTTATAGCAACTCTGATGGGCCCACACACATCCGTGTGTACAAGGTCTAACTAACCTTCACCCTAATCACAAGTACCTGTGAAGGGCGACTTTGTCATTTTTCCAAGTAAACAAGACTCGCAACTATCATCTGACTTGAGGTCAAATGATTCCAAGACTCCAGCCTTTTGGAGTTGGCCTATGCGCTTCTTGCTAACATGTCCAAGACGACAATGCCACAAGGATGATTTATCCAAGCTATCAGAAGAATCAATATACAACACATTATTTCCTAGATTGTCTACAACATTCACGGCTTCATATACACCATCACAAGGTATTGCTTTAAAGTAAAATACATCATTGTAATAAACATTAATAGCACCATTTTTATTATCAAATGAAAATGTAAAACCTTGTTTGTACAAGCCATGAAAAGAAATAATATTTCTCACCATTTCGGGCGAGTAACAACACTTATTCAAATCCAACATTAACCCATTATTAAGCAATAAAGAATAAACTCCTATCTTGGTAACAGGTGATGCTTTCCTGTTGCCCATGACTATGTTTATCTTCCCGTGCTCCACTTGCTCACTTCTTCTTAGTGCCTGCAAATCAGTACAAATGTGAATACCACACCCTGTATCAAGCACCCAAGAATTAGCATTAGATGAGTTGTTAGATAAAATTGTGTAAATACCTGCATGGGTGGGTTTAACCTTCCCATCCTTTACATCTTGCAGATATTTGGCGCAACTTCACTTGAAGTGTCCCTTATCTTGGCAATAGAAGCACTGTGCTTCCTTTGGGTTCGAAGAAGGAGTAATGAGACCTTTCTTTGTCCCACTTGAAGAGGAACCATCAAGAGTCTTACCATTGGTACCCTTTGAATGGCTTTTCCTCTTTTTACCCTTCCCTTGCCCAATTGCAAGAACAGGGGCTGTTAAAGGAGTAGAAGTAGCAACCGCTTTACCCTTAAGGCCATTTTCAGCTGTCCTTAAGAGTCCTTGAAGTTTGCTAAGTGTGACTTCCTCCTTATTCATATGATAATTCATACGAAACTGATCATAACTTGAAGGTAAGGAATGGAGGATGATGTCAATCGCCAATTCCTCAGGGAAGACAACATTGAGCTTTAGCAACTGGTCAACGAACCTCTGCATCTTCTGCAAGTGACCGGTGATGGGTTCACCATCCTTCACCCATACGGTTATCATGGAGGAAATGATTTCATACCTCTCCTGACGCGCGCTCTGATGGTACCTTTCCATCAGATCTAGGTGCATCTCATAGGGGTAGAAATCTTCATAAGATTTTTGGAGTTCCGGAGTCATTGTGGCCATCATGATGCAGGACACCTTGGTAGCATCCTTCTCATGCGCAATGAACTCCGCAAGCTCTTATGGAGTAGCAGTGGATTCATTAACAACCTTAAGCTCCATATCAAGGACATATTCTTTGTCCTCATAGCGGGTAATCATCCTGATGTTTCTGATCCACTCATTAAAGTTGGATCCATCAAAGATGACCTTACCACACAAGTTCATTAGGGAAAAGGAGCCTGTCGGGTTTGAGCCAGCAGCGTTATTGGAAGACATCTGGAATAAAAGGAAGATAAGTTTCATTAGATTAAGAGTCCTTAATAATTCACCCAAATGAAATATTAAGGATAGGATCCAACAAACTATTTATAGGTGGAAGAGGGATGCCGTAATCCACACTATAAAATATTTGAAGGTAGGTAAATGACGATTTACCAATTGCCACCATAAGACGAAATATTTTATTATTAGGTTTTATTGGTTTTGAAACTCCTAGATCTTTTGAGATACATTGAACTTTTCAATGGCATATTTGAATCTCGAATGTGCCCTCTCAAGTTTGTGACTGGGATGCCGAGGATCACAAACAAGGTGTGAATAACCATACAAACTGACTTGACAATATTACCTAATTGATGTGACGGTTAACCACACACGCTCCACCGATCTATAGTAGAGTCAAGTTACCCTTTGCCACACTTACTACTCCATGTTAGTGTGCCGGTTAACCACACACGCTCCACTAACGACTTGGTAAGGTACAAAGTGTAATTTTATGGGCTAGCACCAATTTCACATTTTCCTAAAGTAACGAAGATTGGGAATTTATAATGTATAGTTACTTTATAATTCATTATACTTTTAATGAGAATTTAAAGTCATATCCTACCCGTTCGGCTAACGACCCTCCACCGATCAAGGAAGCGGTGGGTGAGAGTGGACACCCATTAAGTCACCATTTTATAGGCAACAACCTTATACCCCCCTTATAGACCGGCTTCGTGAATGAGGCCTACTAACGGTAAGAATGACATATTATTAGACATATCTATATAATAAAATTATAATAATAGTATAAGTGTTGATTTTTAAACTTTTAAAAATCTAAGGTTTAATTTGGAATTAAAGTATTAGAGTGTAAGACTTTTCAAATTCCAAAACTTGAGGGCAAGAATTGAAACTATGCCAAGTCTCTTCAATTTGTAACTTATGAGTTTTAATGGTTCATAAAAATGAAGAGTCTTCATTTTATGAAACCTCTTTAGTTCTTTAATCACAATTAAAAGAAGCAACTTTTGGTTATCCATAACTTGAGGACAAGTTATGGACACCATCAATACAATTAAGATCAAGAATTAAACACACATGGTGGTTACACATAATTCCTATGATCTTCTAAAAACTCATAAGAACACAAATTCATGTCAAGCAATTTCAAGAAATCATATGAACATATATAATACTTTGAAATTGTTAAAAGTCATGTAAAATGGATTAACATAATCATTATCATTTTGAAAAACAGATTTTACGAGTCCAAAACAGATTGGGATAATGATTCTAATCCATTTCCAGCAACAAAACGCGAAAAGACTGCCCAGCACGCACCTACTCGTTGAGTGCATGAGCCTACTCGACGAGTAGGATGAATTTGTACATGGACTCGGCGAGTCCTCCCCATGAACTCGGCGAGTCCAATCGACAGTGAACAGTTTTTTTCGATTTTCAAGCAGTTTTGCATCAAGTGTACAGAAAACAATCCTAGGATCTGATACCACTGATGGGTTTTGAGCATTCTAACACTTCCTAAGTGTACATGCAACCCTAATAACCTTGAATCTATGTTTTCTCTATATACATGCAAATTTCTTTTTCAAGGTTATTTCCTAACTAGCATGGCATGGGGAATATATGAAACATAAAAACTAGTAGAAATACATACCTTGTTGTTGCTTGGATTCCTTCAAGACTTCGTGAGCCTAGCACCCCAAATGTTGTGCCTCAAATGCTTCACACAACACCACAAAACTTGGAATAACTTGAGAGAATACTTCTAGCACTCAAAATCGGTTATGCCCTCTCTAGTAACCTTACTCGGTCTGATTTCTCTAGCCAAAGGGTCCCTTTTATAGTGGTGTCACAATTAGGGTTTTCACATGAATACCCTTAATTGTCATGACTCTTCATTTCTCATGACCCATGGGTTTGTAACTCCCATGGACTATCCATGGAGCTCCAGATGGTTACATCCATAACCCATAAACCATGGATCATTAATCCACCATAAAAGATTTGATGATTGTCATAATCAACCCTATATATTTAATTAGTCTCACTTTGATCACCAAATTAATACTAGATTAATACTAGATCAAATACTAATTAAATAATACTATTATTAATATATTAGAACTTATAATATATTAGTAATCATAAGTGCCATATTCTCTCATTTAGTCTATCCAAGTATTTCAATGCCATGCAACCCAAATTGACCATGCCGGGTCGGATCAAGTACATACCAAATAAAGTTATGGACTTAGACACTATATCCAACACATACAACCCTAAATACCTTGGATCTATTTTTCACTAATTATACATGTAAATGATTTCCAAGGTATTGAACCTATAGCTAGCATGTAATTGTCATACAAACTACATAAAATACTATATAGTGTAACATACCTTTTTGTTTGGCTGGAGGTCTTGATGTATTTTGCCTTAAGAACTTAGCCCCAATAGTGTGGAAGCCTCAAATGAAGTCACAACACATCAAGGACAAAGGTAGGACTTGAGAGAGAATCTCCATGCACTCTGAAACCTTCAAGAACTCCAAGAACATGCACACACACACACACACACCCAAAAAGTGGCGGTTTTTAGGTCATAACATATGTATTTATATGTGTTGAATTCTAAGAGTCATGGGTATAACCCAAACCCGTATCCGTGGATTTTATGATCCATGGTTCATCTGGCCCAACTCTTTATGTATCCATACATAAACCTTGTCCAACATGGATCATAAGCCCAACACATATAAATATAAGTAATTACCATAATTAGTCCCCATAGTTTTAATTAGTCTCTTTTGATTACTAAATTAATTCCAAATTATTTCTTGATCAATACTAATTAAAACATATGATTTCATATTAATATATTAGAACTTAAAATATATTAATAAATCATATATAACCTCTTCTCTCAAAAGTCCATCCTAACAAATTGTCCTGATGATATGCAACCCAAATGGACCATGCTACTCTCGGGTCGAATACATACCAATAATAGTTATGGGCTTAGACACCTAATCCAACAGTCTTCCGCTTGGATAAGTCTAAAACTATTATTGTGTATGACTCCAAAACCCGACTAGCAATCGTAGCTCTTAAAGCCGCTGCCGAACTCCAAAACAGATCAACTGAACATGATTCCAATGATGCTCATTTCACAATCCCAAATCTTTATCGTAAATGTAACAATTCCAAATTCCTACCATTTAACGAAATTTGTTAGATTATAAATTATATGCATTGATCCTCTCGTAATGACTATGCACAAAGTCACAAAGACTTGTCAATAGACATTACAGAGCATTCCAATGGAGATCCATTCCATGGAAACGAAGTCTCAAATTCAAAATACATCACTTTGAACATCCTTCTTGCATTAAGCTTTCTAATTTTACACAGATTTGAAAGACAAACTTCCACATATGGAAACCTTTCCAGATTCCCATTTTGACTATCACTTCAGAACAAGAGTTACCTCTTTTTAGAATATGTCAATATGGTCCTTCCAAAATTAACACTTATACTTCCAACTGTCCATGAGCAACCAATCTTTGGTAAATCTCAGATTGTCCTTGACAATTGCTTAATCATTTTAGTCATATCCAATTTTAGACTTTTCCCCTCTTAATTCCCTAAGCATTTGGAAAATTTAGAAATGATGAATATTGTAACACATGCAATCGATCCTATATCCGAAGCATATGAGACACGATTCATGATGTCTCACATAAATCCTCTATGGTCCCAAGCACCTTTGAGAGTAAATAAAACACCTTTTATTTAAACAGCATATTGATTACTCATTATTCATTGTATAATGTTTCAAATAATCAACTTTATACTTAAATTATAACAATAGATGTCCCATGCTCCAAGCATGTAAAGTATGTTTTCTAAACACTAGTCATGCCATACACCTAGTATGCACACTACGTTTATCTATGATCTTTACTTGGTGAAACAGATCAATTGAATATGATTCCAATGATGTTCATGTCACAATCCCATATCTTTATCGTAAATGTAACAATTCCAAATTCCTACCATTTAATGAAATTTGTTAGATTCTAAACTTATATGCATTGATCCTCTCGTAATGTCTATGCACACAGTCACAAAGACTTGTCAACATACATTACATAGCATTCCAATGGAGATCAATTGCATGGAAACGAAGTCTCAAATTCAAAGTACGTCACACTGAACATCCTTCTTGCATTAACCTTTCTAATTTTACATAGATTTGAAAGAATAACTTCCACCTATGGAAACCTTTCCAGATTCCCATTTTGACTATCACTTCTGAACAAAAGTTACCTCTTTTTAGAATATGTCAATATGGTCCTTCTAAAATTAACAATTATACTTCCAACTGTTCATGAGCAACCAATCTTTGGTAAACCTCAGATTGTCCTTGACAATTGGTTAATCATTTTAGTCATATCCAATTTTAGACTTTTCCCCTCTTAATTCCCTGAGCATTTGGAAAATTTAGAAATGATGAATATTGTAACACATGCAATCGATCCTATATCCGAAGCATATGGGACACGATTCATGATGTCTCACATAAATACGTGATCATAGACCAGTCTTTTGCTACAATATTTTTTATTTGCCATGTTCTCAAAATTTGATTATGAAGAGGGATGTTGTAATCATAATCGAATTTTGAAAACGCAATATATATATATATATATATATATATATATATATATATATATATATATATATATATATATATAGAATTTCCTTAAGTCGAACCATTCTAACATAAAATTCATATATATATATATATATATATATATTTGACTAATGATGATTAAAATCTCATTCTAAGCTTTTAGAATTGAAATGAAGTATAATTTCCTCTCCCTTAATTATAGCAAAACAACTTTTTTCAATTGAAACCCTTTTGTTTTCTATAATTAACATAATAACTTGCAATATTGAACATAATAATCATGCTCCCACTAACATGATGATTATCAGCATAATACTTATGCTCCCACTAGCTTTGACATGTACTCAGAAATTAGATGGACTTCTAGAAATCAATACTTTATTGAATCTTTTACCAAAGTTCAGATTTCTGATACAAGATGCTTTGATAAGACTTTATCAAAATCATACACATTTCCTTAGATAGCTCACATTTGAGTCTAAGCAATTTTAGAACTATGAAAAGGGATGCCGTAATCACAGTCTCAAGTTTTTAGACCTTTGCCATTTCTCACAAGTCTATGTTAGTGTGCCGGTTACCCACACACGCTCCACTAATGACTTTGAGAATGCAAATTTCACAATTGCTATTTACTAAAAAACTACTTAGTCAAAGTGTTTCCTCACCATCATTTTCATGAATCGGAGAGAAACCTTATGACACTTAGATTTTATGGTTTATGAGTTCCTATCCATATGAATTTTGTCAAAACCATAATTACAAGACAAGGTTGGTGACATTTCTAAATTCATATGGATTAAACTTGTGCAGTCTTAACTTCTTGCCACCTAGCAGCCCAAGGGCCTGCCATTGCTTCCAAGTAGTTATGCAATCAATTGAGAACTTTTAGAACTCCTATGCATAGCCAACTTTTTACTAGAACGGGCACAGATTTATCAACACGATAGGTTATAAAACTCAAGTCGTGTGTAGTGAAGAACTATAGGTTTTATCCTTGATTATTCTTGAAACTTTCAAGACCTTTAAGACTCCCAATGTCCTCTTGACATATAAGAATCTCTTGTCAAGAACCATTGCTTGAAAAAACAAAATATTCAAGGGAAAGTGAGGATTTTTATCAAGACTAAAACATCACGCAATTGGCCTAAGTTGATCTCTGTGTTATCCAAAACATCACAACTTACCAATTTCAAATGTACAAGAGTAGAAATCATTTTACTCTTACATTTGACTAGTGTTAATAAACCTTCTTCAAGATATGTCACTCAAGTTACAATCTTGGAGTATGACCCCAAGACTTTGTTTTTGGAACGAAGTATGACTCATCTTCTTGATTTAACCATTCCAACAATTCATCTCTCCTCTTCTTAGCCATAAGAATGCACTAAGAAGTCCTTAGAGGACGAATTGTGATATTGTTTCTGAATCATTAAGACGGTCACAAAACATGATATTAAAGTACTCTCCCATCTTTTCATATTTAAGAAACTTTTATCTTTCTGCCTAATTTGATTCTTCTCATTCGTTCCGCCATACATAAAATATTTTCCAATGTTTTAGAATTATACTTAAACTTGTAAGTATAACCATATTTACTAAACTTTAGTAACTCTTTGTGGTTGGCTTGACTAGTGCACACGAATGTCTACTCGATCCCTTAGTCCTTTCACTTGACTTAATTTTACAAAGATGAAAATTCTCATTCATCATACAACTTGTATGATTCCAAGTTTCGGTCCAATTGAAACTTGGGTGATTAGAATCTTTCCTGATTTGGTAAATTATGACACTACCACAACCGAAAGAATCAAATCTATTTTCCAATATTGCTATCAATGGAATCATATAAACAACCATTTTTCATAAATGCCATGTAAGGATATTTAAAAAAACCTTATCTTTTATTTAAAACTTGCGGAAAAACTTATCCTTATAATGAAAATGCATATGAAAAATTTGTTGTTATCTATTCCTAAGCAATATATCATAACTCTGAAGCAACACCTCACAATTCTGATCACCGAACCATGCGATCAAAATCCATCTTCGCGATCAGAATCAGCATATACTTCCTTTACGCTTCCTCTCTTCGATTCTACAAAACATCCAAATGTGATCTGGTCACATCATGTATAAGAATCTCAAATAGGAACTTAATAGAGTTACATAGTGAACTTTACCCGAAGTAGAGTGAAACTCTTTGACTTTACCAACCTTATGATTGTCTACGTAAATTAGTCAGCTTCGCAACCAATGTCCCATCCTTTGGCAATAGAAGGTTTGGGAAATTGATCTTTTAATCAAATTTTCTTTACTAGACCTCATATCATTTCTGGTTCAGCAACACCAAGCAAATAGGTAAGATCGTTAAGTGTCAAGTCATGGTCTGTCACATAGTAGTCCCAAAATAACTCACTATGTGACTTAGAAAGTGATTGAACATCCAACTTTTTCAAGACTTTGACACCCAACTCTCCCGACTTGTCAATATGTGACTTCATCTCCAAGATGTGATCACACATAGACCTTGCTTGCTAATAGGGCTTGAGTGGCCTTGAACTTGTGGGTTAGGGAGAATAATTGGAAGGGTGGAGGAAGTGAAATTCCAAGAGATTTGGGTAGATCATAGATGTCTAAACTAGACATCTAAAATGGGAGATATTCAAGTTAGTTTATTTTTAAGTCCTTAATATGACACCCAATATGAAATATTAAGGCTAGGACCCAACACAATATTTTATAACTTGGAAGAGGAATGCCATAATCCAAGCTATAAGATATTTGAAGGTAGGCGAATGACGATTCACCAATTTCCTCCATAAAAAACGAAATAATTTATTAGGCTTTAATTGGATCTGAAATTCCTAGATGTTTTGAGATTCATTAAACTTTTCAATGGCATATTTCAATATCAAGTGTGCCCTTTAAAATTTTGTGACTGTGATGCCGAAGATCACAAAACAAGGTGTGAATAACCATGCAAACTCACTTGGTACCCCTAATATTATCACCTAATCGATGTGTTGATTACCCACACACGCTCCACCGATCTATGATAAACATTAAGTCACCCTTTGTTATCCTTACTAGTCCAAGTTAGTGTGCCGGTTACCCACACACACTCCACCAACGACTTGGTAAGGTACAAAGTGTGAATTTCATGGGTTAGCACCATATTCACATTTTCCTAAGTAACTAAGATTGGGAATTTAATAAGTGTTTAGTTACTTAGTATTTATCATTATACTTTTAATGAAGGGAGAATTATAGTCCTTGTCCTACCCATTCGGCTAACGACCCTCCACAAGTCAAGGAAGCGGTGGGTGAGAGTGGACACCCATTAAACTGCCATTTTATAGGCAGTAACCTTATACCCCCCTTATAGACCGACTTCATGAATGAGGCCTACTAACGGTAAGATTGACTTTACTCTTATACGTATATATAATCATTAACGTTTAATATTATAATAGTATAAGGGTGTATTTTAAACATTTAAAATACTTGGTGGTTTAATCTATTAATTAAACTATACTCTTAATTTAATTAAACTTAAACCATGTCTTTATGGAATTATTAAATCTTTTAATTAAACACTTTAATTAATTTAATGAAGTCCATAAAGTTTGAACTTTAACTTTTAAAATTCTAGATTTGGAATTAAAGTGTATATGGAGGGTGACTTTACAAATTCCAAAACTTGAGGACAAGGTTTGAACAATTCAAAAACTTATGGTTTCCATAACTTATGAGTTTTGAAGTGGTTTAATGGAAAAACTCTTCAAGTTCCATAACATGTAGACAAGTTATGGAAGACTTTAAAAGCATTAAAAAGATGTGACTCTTCCTTTTTTCATAACTTATGGAAATTTTATGAGTTTTAAATTCATCAATGTGACTTTTCAAGTAACTTGAGGACAAGTTACAAAAAACACATATTATTACCGACTTCTAGATTAATTTGGATTGAAAACAACTATCACATAATTTTTTCTATTAATCTAAACAAACTCATAAACATGAACATTCATAATCAACAATTTTCAAACATCATATAAAAATGTACAAAACTTGAAACTTTGATTATAACTATATTTGGATGAGAATAAACATTACCATAGTACCAAAAACAAATTTTATGAACAAAAACACTTTGTGGTAAAGATTCTAACCCAAATTAGGCCAAAAAAAACACAAATATATGCTGTCAAAGGGTCCAACTCGTCGAGTGCATGAACAAACTCGACGAATTGGATGCATTTGTTCATGGACTCGTCGAGTCACACACTAGACTCGTCGAGTCTGTTGTCCAAACAGCAAAAAAATTCATTTTTTTTCTAGCTATTTGCATTAAGTATAATTGAAAACAACCTGGCTCTGATAACACTGTTGGGCTTTGGTATAATACAACATCCTATGGTGCACATACAACCCAAAATACCTTGGATCTATGTTTGCACTAATTATACATGCAAATGATTTCCGAGGTATTGAACCTGTAGCTAGCATGTAATTGTCAGACAAACTACATAAAATACTAGATAGTGTAACATACCTTTTCGTGTGGCTAGAGGTCTTGATGTATTTGGCCTTAAGAACTTAGCCTCAGTAGTGTGGAAGCCTCAAATAAAGTTACAACACATCAAGGACAAAGGTCGGACTTGAGAGAGAATCTCCATGCACTCTGAAACCTTCATGAACTCCAAGAACATGCACACACACACACACACTAAAAAAATGGCGGTTTTTAGGTCATAACATATGTATTTATATGTGTTGAATTCTAATAGTCATGGGTATAACCCAAACCCATATCCATGAATTTTATGATCCATGGTTCATGTGGCCCAACTCTTTATGTATCCATACGTAAACTTGGTCCAACATGGATCATAAGCCCAACACATATAAATATAACTAATTACAATAATTAGTCTCCATAGTTTTAATTAGTCTCTTTTGATTACTAAATTAATTCCAAATTAATTCTTGATCAATACTAATTAAAACATATGATTTCATATTAATATATTAGAACTTATAATATATTAATAAATCATATATAACCTCTTCTCTCAAAAGTCCATCCTAACAAATTGTCCTGATGATATGCAACCCAAATGGACCATGCTACTCTTGGGTCGAATACATACCAATAATAGTTATGGGCTTAGACACCTAATCCAACAGTCTCCTACTTGGATAAGTCTAAAACTATTATTGTGTATGACTCCAAAACCCGACTAGCAATCGTAGCTCTTAAAGCCGCTGTCGAACTCTTAACAAATCAATGACATGTGCATTAGATAAGGGATCTTATATTCCTCGATTCTAGATATCATATGGACTGAGATATTGATTATAATCATTCTATCTGTCCATTTGTTGTTTCCCGATTTCCGATTTATGATGACTGACTAATTGAACAAATCAAATTAGTCCAGGCCCGGCCGAGCACTTACGTTTGTCTTCACCAAATCGTCGAGGGGCCCACATATATCGCTTTTATCCCTCCAAGGGTAAATGGAATGGATAAACTTCGACTCATATGCTTGTTCTACCACTCTTTGAATCATACACAAAGGCACGTTTTATAACATCGAGTTACCAAATGCGTTTTCGTGCAATCAATGTATAACCAACTCATAGGCAACAAGTCATATCTCTAGGTTTGAAGAATATAAGATATTATCGTCTCATGATCACTCATGATAAAATCCATGAAGTGATTCAAATGAGCGTGGGTTGAATCCAATACTCGAATCCCTATTCCAGGAGTACTCATGAATGTTGTAGTAACTCTTACTATGTCCACTACCTTGGACATCTACAAACCTGATTCTTGACAGTCTTGCCTTAATACCTACTTCCAACGTATTATCGACTGTGGATGGTTTGAATAACTTAGTCATTCAGAAAGAATAACCAAGCTATTCTGGAAGTCAAAACATGCAAAGTGAAACACAAGAATAATACTAATCCTCTATGGTCCGATGCACCTTTGAGAGTAAATAAAACACCTTTTATTTAAGCACCATATTGATTACTCATTATTCAGTGTATAATGTTTCAAATAATCAACTTTATATTTGAATAAAAACAATAGTTGTCCCATGCTCCAAGCATGTAATCTATGTTTTCTAAACACTAGTAATGCCATAAACCAAGTATGCACACTACGTTTATCTATGATCTTTACTTGGTGAAACATATCAATTGAATATGATTCTAATGATGTTCATGTCACAATCCCATATCTTTATCGTAAATGTAACAATTCCAATTTCCTACCATTTAATGAAATTTTTTAGATTCTAAACTTATATGCATTGATCCTCTCGTAATGTCTATGCACACAGTCACAAAGACTTGTCAACATACATTACAGAGCATTCCAATGGAGATCAATTCCATGGAAACGAAGTCTCAAATTCAAAGTACGTCACTTTGAACATCTTTCTTGCATTAAGCTTTCTAATTTTACATAGATTTGAAAGAATAACTTCCATGTATGGAAACCTTTCCAGATTCCCATTTTGACTATCACTTCTGAACAAAAGTTACCTCTTTTTAGAATATGTCAATATGGTCCTTCCAAAATTAACACTTATACTACCAACTGTCCATGAGCAACCAATCTTTGGTAAACCTCATATTGTCCACGACAATTGCTTAATCATTTTAGTCATATCCAATTTTAGACTTTTCCCCTCTTAATGCCCTGAGCATATGGAAATTTTAGAAATGATGAATATTATAACACATGCAATCGATCCTATAACCAAAGCATATGGGACACGATTCATGACGTCTCACATAAAGACATGATCATAGACCAGTCTTTTGCTACAATATTTTTTATTTGCCATGTTGTCAAAATTTGACTATGAAGAGGGATGCCGTAATCATAATCGAATTTTGAAAACGCAATATATATATAGAATTTCCTTAAGTCGAACCACTCTAACATAAAATTCATAAATATATTTGACTAATGATGATTAAAATCTCATTCTAAGCTTTTAGAATTGAAATGAAGTATAATTTCCTCTCCCTTAATTATAGCAAAACAACTTTATTCAATTGAAACCCTGTTGTTTTCTATAATTAACTTAATAACTTGCAATATTGAACATAATAATCATGCTCCCACTAACATGATGATTATCAGCATAACACTTATGGTCCCACTAGCTTTGACATGTACTCAGAAATTAGATGGACTTCTAGAAATCAATACTTTATTGACTCGCTTACCAAAGTTCAAATTTCTGATACAAGATGCTTTGATAAGACTCTATCAAAATCATACACGTTTCCTTAGATTGCTCACATGTGAGTCTAAGCAATTTTAGAACTATGAAAAGGGATGCCGTAATCATAGTCTCAATTTTTTAGACCTTTGCCATTTCTCACAAGTCTATGTTAGTGTGCCGGTTACCCACACACGCTCCACTAACGACTTTGAGAATGCAAATGTCACAATTGCTATCTACTAAAAAACTACTTAGTGAAAGTGTTTCCTCATCAACATTTTCATGAATCGGAGAGAAACCTTATGACACTTAGATTTTATGGTGTATGAGTTCCTATCCATATGAATTTTGTCAAAACCATAATTACAAGACAAGGATAGCGACATTTCCAAATTCATATGGATTAAACTTGTGCAGTCTTAACTTCTTGCCACACAGCAGCCCAAGGGCCTGCCATTGCTTCCAAGTAGTTATGCAATCAATTGAAAACTTTCAGAACTCCAATGTAAAGCCAACTTTTACTGGAATGGGCACAAAAATGTCAACACGATAGGTTATAAAACTCAAGTCGTGTGCTAGTGAAGAACTATTGGTTTTATCCTTGATTAGTTCTTGAAACTTTCAAGACCTTTAAGACTCCCACTATCCTCTTGACATATAAGACTCTCTAGTCAAGAACCATTGCTTGACAAAACAAATATTCAAGGGAAAGTGCGGATTTTTATCAAGACTAAAACTTCACGCAATTGGCCTAGGTTGATCTCTGTTTTATCCAAAACATCACAACTTACCAATTTCAAATGTACAAGAGTAGAAATCATTTTACTGTTACATTTGACTAGTGCTAATAAACCTTCTTCAAGAGATGTCACTCAAGTTACAATCTTGGAGTATGACTCCAAGACTTTATTTTTGGAACGAAGTACGACTCATCTTCTTGATTTAACCATTCCAACAATTCATGTCTCCTCTTCTTAGCCATAAGAATGCACTAATGTGTCCTTAGAGGACGAATTGTGATATGGTTTCTCAATCATTAAGACGGTCACAAAACATGATACTAAAGTACTCTTCCATCTTTTCAGATTTGAGAAAATTTTATCTTTCTGCCTAATTTGATTCTTCTCATTCGTTCTGCCATACATAGAATATTTCTAATGTTTCAGAATTATACTTAAACTTGTAAGTATAACCATATTTACTAAACTTTAGTAAATCATGACGAATAGTCTTATCAATCTTTGTGGTGGACTTGACTAGTGCACACGAATGTGTACTCGATCCCTTAGTCCTTTCACTTGACTTAGTTTTAAAAAGATGAAAATTCTCATTCATCATACAAGTTGTATGATTCCAAGTTTCGGTCCAATTGAAACTTGGGTGATGAGAATCCTTCCTGATTTGGTAAATTATGACACCTGCACAACCAAAAGAATCAAATCCATTTTCCAATATTGTTATCAATGGAATCATATAAACATCCATTTTTCACAAATGCCACTATAAGTATATTTAAAAAAACCTTATCTTTTATTTAAAACTTGCGGAAAAACTTATCCTTATAATGCAAATGCATATGAAAAATTTGTTGTTATCTATTCCTAAGCAATATATCATAACTCTTAAGCAACAACTCACAATGCTGATCACCGAACCATGCGATCGAAATCCATCTTCAAGATCAGAATCAACATATACTTCCTTTACGCTTCCTCTCTTCGATTCTACAAAACATCAAAATGTGATCTAGTCACATCATGTATAAGAATCTCAAATAGGAACTTAATAGAGTTAGATAGTGCACTTTACCCGAAGTAGAGTCAAACCCTTTGACTTAACCAACCCTATGATTGTTTACGTAAATTAGTCAGCTGCAGCCAATGCCCCATCCTTTGGCAATAGAAGGTTTGGGAAATTGATCTTTTAATCAAATTTGCTTTACTAATCCTCAAATCATTTCTGATTCAGCAGCACCAAGCAAATAGGTAAGATCGTTAAGGGTCAAGTCATGGTCTGTCACATAGTAGTCCCAAAATAACTCACTATGTGACTTAGAAAGTGATTGAACATCCAACTTTCTCAAGACTTTGACACCCAACTCTCCCGGCTTGTCAATATGTGACCTCATCTCCAAGATGTGATCACACATAGACCTTGCTTGCTAATAGGGCTTGAATGGCCTTGAACTTGTGGGTTAGGGAGAATAATTGCAGGGGTGGAGGAAGTGAAATTCCAAGAGATTTGGGTAGATCATAGATGTCTGAAATAGACATCTAAAATGGGAGATATTCAAGTTAGTTGATTTTTAAGTCCTTAATATAACACCCAATATGAAATATTAAGGCTAGGACCCAACACAATATTTTATAACTTGGAAGAGGGATGCCGTAATCCAAGCTATACAATATTTGAAGGTAGGCGAATGACGATTCACTAATTTCCACCATGAAAAACGAAATAATTTATTAGGCTTTAATTGGATCTGAAACTCCTAGATCTTTTGAGATTCATTAAACTTTTCAATGGCATGTTTCAATATCGAGTGTGCCCTCTCAAATTTTGTGACTGTGATGCCGAAGATCACAAAACAAGGTGTGAATAACCATGCAAACTCACTTGGTACGCTTAATATTATCACCTAATCGATGTGCCAGTTACTCACACGCGCTCCACCGATCTATGATAAGCATTAAGTCACCCTTTGTTATCCTTACTAGTCCAAGTTAGTGTGTCGGTTACCCACACACGCTCCACTAATGACTTGGTAAGGTACAAAGTGTGAATTTCATAGGTTAGCACCAAAGTCACATTTTCCTAAGTAACTAAGATTGGGAATTTAATAAGTGTTTAGTTACTTAGTATTTATCATTATACTTTTAATGAACGGAGAATTATAGTCCGTGTCCTATGTGTTCGACTAACGACCCTCCACCAGTCAAGGAAGCGGTGGGTGAGAGTGGACACCCATTAAACTGCCATTTTATAGGCAGTAACCTTATACCCCCCTTATAGACCGACTTCGTGAATGAGGCCTACTAACGGTAAGATTAACTTTACTCTTATACGTATATATAATCATTAACTTTTAATATATTAATAGTATAAGGGTGTATTTTAAACATTTAAAATACTTGGTGGTTTAATCTATTAATTAAACTATACTCTTAATTTAATTAAACTTAAAACATGTCCTTATGGAATTATTAACTCTTTTAATTAAACACTTTAATTAATTTAATGAAGCCCATAAAGTTTGAACTTTAACTTTTAAAATTCTAGAGTTTGGAATTAAAGTGTATATGGAGGGTGACTTTACAAATTCCAAAACTTGAGGACAAGTTTTGATCAATTCAAAAACTTATGGTTTCCATAACTTATGAGTTTTAAAGTGGTTTAATGGAAAAACTCTTCAAGTTCCATGTAGATAAGTTATGGAAGACTTTAAAAACATTTAAAAGATGTGACTCTTCATTTTTTTTCTTAGCTTATGGAAATTTTATGAGTTTTAAAATTCATAAATGTGACTTTTCTAGTAACTTGAGGACAAGTTACAAAAAATACATATTATTACCAACTTCTAGATTAATTTGGATTGAAAACAACTATCACATAATTTTTTCTATTAATCTAAACAAAGTCATAAACATGAGCATTCGTAATCAACAATTTTCAAGCATCGTATAAAAATTTACAAAACTTGAAGCTTTGATTATAACTTTATTTGGATGAGAATAAACATCACCATAGTACCAAAAACAAATTTTATGAACAAAAACACTTTGTGGTAAAGATTCTAACCCAAAACAGACCAAAAAAAACACAAATATATGTTGTCAAGGGGTCCAACTCGTCAAGTGCATGAACAAACTCGACGAGTTGGATGCATTTGTTCCTGGACTCATCGAGTCACACACTGGACTCGTCGAGTTTGCTGTCCAAACAACAAAAAAATTCGTTTTTTTTTTTTTTTTTTTCAGCTATTTGCATCAAGTATAATTGAAAACAACCTGGCTCTAATACCACTGTTGGGTTTTGGTATAATACAACATCATATGGTGCACATACAACCCTAAATACCTTGGATCTATGTTTTCACTAATTATACATGCAAATGATTTCCGAGGTATTGAACCTATAGCTAGCATGCAATTGTCATACAAACTACATAAAATACTAGATAGTGTAACATACCTTTTTGTGTGGCTGGAGGTCTTGATGTATTTGGCCTTAAGAACTTAGCCCCAATAGTGTGGAAGCCTCAAATGAAGTCACAACACATCAAGGACAAAGGTAGGACTTGAGAGAGAATCTCCATGCACTCTGAAACCTTCATGAACTCCAAGAACATGCACACACACACACACACACACACACTCAAAAAGTGACGGTTTTTAGGTCATAACATATGTATTTATATGTGTTGAATTCTAAGAGTCATGGGTATAACCCAAAAGCCATATCCATGGATTTTATGATCCATGGTTCATGTGGCCCAACTCTTTATGTATCCATACATAAACTTGGTCCAACATGGATCATAAGCCCAACACATATAAATATAACTAATCGCCATAATTAGTCCCCATAGTTTTAATTAGTCTCTTTTGATTACTAAATTAATTCCAAATTAATTCGTGATCAATACTAATTAAAACATATGATTTCATATTACTATATTAGAACTTATGATATATTAATAAATTATATATAACCTCTTGTCTCAAAAGTCCATCCTAACAAATTGTCCTGATGATATGCAACCCAAATGGACCATGCTACTCTCGGGTCAAATAAATACCAATAATAGTTATGGGCTTAGAGACCTAATCCAACAGTCTTCCGCTTGGATAAGTCTAAAACTATTATTGTGTATGACTCCAAAACCCGACTAGCAATCGTAGCTCTTAAAGCCGCTGTCGAACTCTTAACAAATCAATGACACGTGCATTAGATAAGGGATCATATATTCCTCCATTCTAGATATCATATGGACTGAGACATGGATTATAATCATTCTATCTGTCCATTTGTTGTTTCCCAATTTCCAATTTATGATGACTGGCTAATTGAACAAATCAAATCAGTCCAGGCCCGACCGAGCACTTACGTTTTTCATCACCAAATCATTGAGGGGCCCACAGATATCGCTTTTATCCCTCCAAGGGTAAAAGGAGTGGATAAACTTCGACTTATATGCTTGTACTATAAGTTGTTGAATTATACCGAAAGGCACGTTTTATAAAATCGAGTTACCAAATGCGTTTTCGTGTAATCAATGTATAAGCAACTCATAGGCAACAAGTCATATCTCTAGGTTTGAAGAATATAAGATATTATCGTCTCATGATCACTCGTGATAAAATCCATGAAGTGATTCAAATGAGCGTGGGTTGAATCCAATACTCGAATCCGTATTCCAGGAGTACTCATGAATTTTGTAGTAACTCTTACTATGTCCATTACCTTGGACATCTATAAACCTGATTGATGACAGTCTTGCCTTAATACCTACTTCCAACGTATTATCGACTGAGGATGGTTTGAATAACTTAGTCATTCAGAAAGAATAACCTAGCTATTCTGGAAGTCAAAACATGCAAAGTGAAACACAAGAATAATACTACTCCTCTATGGTCCGATGCACCTTTGAGAGTAAATAAAACACCTTTTATTTAAACACCATATTGATTACTCATTATTCATTGTATAATGCTTCAAATAATCAACTTTATACTTGAATTAAAACAATAGTTTTTGTCACACCCCAAAACCATGAACGGCAGAAACATTCTGGGGCGGAGGACGTCATGCATAGTATCACAACAATGAATAATAGTAAACAAGCAACAACATCATCCATTGCATTAATAATATAATTCCATACATGTGTGTTCTATAAAAGTTATAGACACCAAAATATACATATGAAAATAAAAGACGAGTCTTGAACGAACTCCATCTTCTCAAAAGCCTGGCACCTGTACCTGTCTATTGGTGACCTGAGAATACAAGTTATTTTGAAAGCGAGTATCAGCATAAAGCTGGTGAGATCATAAGTATATTAATGTCTGTGTTTGTGTGAAAGCATTTGTAAGATGTTTTGTACAATGTTTTTTAAAATGTTTGAACTCTCCTAGAAAACCCTATGTTTCTTACTAACTGTAGCCTTCTACCAAGGCATCTAGTGTCTGTGCGTGTGTCTCTTGTTTGAGTGTGTGTTTTCCCAATTCTAACTACCATTTACCAAAAATATAGTTTTTACATTACCGTGCATCGTGTGAATATTCACGAAGTGAATGTTAAGGGAAAATATCATAGTACTGTAGTATTTGTAACAAGTGACTACCGCTGTACTAACTACCTAAAAACAATCGACCTGTATCCTGCTACCGACTCTAGTAAAATGATGATGTAAGACGCCGTAAGAAATGACATTTGGCACCCGTAGACTTGCAAGTCCCACTATAGTGAGCAGCAAGGTGTAGGATAGTCAATCCAGTATAGATCTATACGCAAACTCATACGCTCCCCAACTAAGGAGATTCGGGATACAAAAACGGTCATGGCAGGAAGTGCCATGACCCATCTAATGGTTCACATAACATTTGGGTTTTGGTATAATACAACATCCTATGGTGCACATACAACCCTAAATACCTTGGATCTATGTTTTCACTAATTATACATGCAAATGGTTTCCAAGGCATTAAACCTATAACTAGCATGCATTTGACATAAACCATATAATATACTAGTTAGGGAAACATACCTTTTATGTGGATTGAAGTCTTGATGTATTTGGCCTTAAGATCTTAGCACCAATAGTATGAAATGCCTCAAATGGAATCACAAAACACCTAGGACAAAGGTTTCCATGCACCAAAACACCTCCATATTTCTCTAAGAAAAGAAGTGGTGATTTTGGCTATGGAGTAACCTATTTATATGTAGGATTCCAAGGGTCATGGGTATAACCCATAATCCATACCCATTTATGATCCATGCTTCATGTGGCCCAAATCTTTATGTATCCATACATAAACTTGGTCCAACATGGATCATAAGCCCAACACATATAAATATAACTAATTATCATAATTAGTCCCCATAGATTTAATTAGTCTCTTTTGATCACTAAATTAAATCCAAATTAATTCTTGATCGATACTAATTAAAGCATATGATTTCATATTAATATATTATAACTTATAATATATTAATAAACCATAAATAACCTTTTCTCAAAAGTCCATCCTAACAAATTGTCCTGATGATATACAACCCATATGGACCATGCTACTCTCGGGGCAAGTACATACCAATAATAGTTATAGGCTTAGACATCAAATCCAACAGTCTCCCACTCGGATAAGTCTAAAACTATTATTGCAAGTACGACATCATAACCCGACTAGCAATCGTAGCTCTTAAAGCCGCTGTCGAAATCTGAACAAATCAATGACGCGTCCATTAGATAAGGGATCATATATTCCTCCATTCTAGATATCATATGGACTGAGACATGGATTATAATCATTCTCTGGTCTATTTGTTGTTTCCCGATTTCTGATTTATGACGACTGACTAATTGAACAAATCAAATCAGTCCTGGTCCGGCCGAGCACTTCCATTTGTCATCATCAAATCATTGAGGGGCCCACAGATATCGATTTTATCTCGAAGGGAAAAGGAATGGATAAAATTCGACTCGTATGGCTTGTTCTACTACTTGTTGAATCATACACAAAGGCACGTTTTATAACATCGAGATACCAATGCGTTTTCGTGCAATCAATGTATAACCAACTCATAGTAACAACTCATATCTCTAGGTTTGAAGAATATAAGATATTATCGTCTCATGATCGTGATAAAATCCATGAAGTGATTCCATTGAGCGCGGGTTGAATCCATTACTAAGAGCTTATGAGCACTCATGAGTGTTGTAGCACCACCTTGTCCAACATCATAGACCTCTACAAATCCAACCCATGACAGTCTTGATTCATATCTACTTCCAACATATGACCGACTGTGGATGGTTTGAATAACTTAGTCAATCAGAACAATGACCTAGTTATTCTGGAATTCAAAACATGCAAAGTGAAACACAATAATAATCGAATCCAATATGGTCTCAGAACTTATGAATATAAATAAAACACCTTTTATTTATCACCATATGATTACGCATTATTCATTGTATACTGTTTCAACTATCAACTTTATTCTTGAATTAAAACAATAGTTGTCCCATGCTCCAAGCATGTACACTATGTTTTTATAAACACTAGTCATGCCACACACCAAGTATGCATACTATCTTTGTCTATGATCTTTACTTTGTGAAATAGATCAGTTGAACATAACACCAATGATTCTTATTTCACAGTCCCAAATCTTATTGCAAATGCAAGAATTCCAAATTCATGTCATTTACTGAAATCTGTTAGATTCTAAACTTATATGCATTGATCTTCTTGTAATGATTATGCACAAATTCACAAAGACTTGGAAATAATCATTACAAAGTATTCCAAAGGAGATCAACTCCTTGGAAACATCCTTCTTGCATTAAGTTTCCTAATCATACTGATTGAATACTTTCTAACTTTGAAGCATTTCCATATTCCATTTTGACAATCACTTCTGAACAAGAGTTGCCTCCTTACAGATTATGTCAATATGGTCCTTCCAGAATTAATACTATACTTCCAACTGTCCTTGAGCAACCAATCTTTAGTAAACCTTAGATTGTCCTCAACAATTGCTTAATCATTTTAGTCATATCAATTTCTAGACCTTTTTCCCTTCTTCATGCCCCTGGCATTTGGAAAAACTTAGAAAGAGTGAATATAGCACATGTAATCGATCCAATATCCGAAGCATATGGGACACGATTCATGATGTCTCACATAAAGACTAAACCAATCTTTTGCTATAATATTTCCATTTCTATTTGCCAAGTTCTCATAATTCAGATTATAAAAAGGGATGCCGTAATCATAATCGAATTTTAGAACGCAAATAATGAATGCATATATAGAATTTCCTTATGTTGAGCCATCCCAACATGAAATTCATATATATTCTTGACTAAATACAAATAAGACCTCAATCTAAGATTTTAGATTTGAGATGAAGTATAATTTCCTCTCCCTTAATTATAGCAAAATAACTTTTTCAACCCCTGCAACCTCACGAATTGAAACTTTTGTTTTCTATAATTAACATTGCTAACTTGCAATACTTATCATAATAATCATGCTCCCACTAACATGATGATTATTAGCATAACACTTATACTCCCGCTAGCTTTGACATGTACCCAGAAATCAACTGAACTTCTAGAAATCAATACTTTATTGAATTTTTTTTACCAAAGTTCAGACTTCTGATACTAGATTGCCTTGATAAGACTTTATCAATATCATACACCTCTCTTAAATAGCTCACATGTGTGTCTAAAAAATTATGAAGAGGGATGCCGTAATCATAATGTTTAGACCTTTTGTCATTCCCATAATTGCTATCTACTCAAAATCTACTTAGTGAAAGAGTTTCCTTACCATCATTTTCATGAATCGAAAAGAACCTTATGACACTTAGATTTAATGGTGTATGTCTTCTTATCCATGTGAATTGTCAAAACCATAGTCACAAGACAAGGATAATGACAAATCCAAACTCATATGGATTGACTTGTGCAATCATAACTTCTTGCCACATGGCAGCTAAAGGGCCTGCCATTGCTTCCAAGTTGTTATGCAAACAATTGAGAACATGTAGAACTCAAATGTATAGCCAACTTAACTGGAATGGGCACAGAAATGTCAACACGATAGGTTATAAACCTTTACTTGTGCGCTAGCGATGAAATACAGGTTTTATTCTTGATTATTTCTTGAAAGCTTTTTCAGGATCTTTTAGACTCCCACTGTCTCCTTGACCTATACGACTTTCTTGCCAAATATTGAAGAGATAGTGTGGATTCTAATCAAGACAGACACTTAACACAATTAGCCTTAGTTGGTCTTTGTTTGATCCAAAACATCACAACTTACCAATTTCAAATGTACAAGAGTAGAAAACTTTTACTCTTATATTTGACAAGTGTTTTAAACCTTCTTTAAGACATGTCACTCAAGTTACAATCTTAGAGTAGAACTCTAAGAATTGTTTTGGAATGAAGTATGAATCATCTTCTTGATTTAACCACTTCAACAATTCATAACTCCTCTTCTTAACTATCAGAATGTACTTAGAGGATGAATTGTGGTAAGGTCTCAAAATCATTAAGATGACCTTAAAACTTGATACTAAAGTACTCTCCCATCTTTTCAGATTTGAGAAACTTTTATCCTTCTGCCTAATTTGATTCTTCTTATCCGTTCTGTCATACATTGAAAATTTTCCAATGTTTCAGAATTATACTTAAGCTTGTAAGTATAATCATATTTACTAAACCTTAGTAAATCATGACGAATAGTCTTATCCATCTTTTGTGGTGGACTTTGACAAGTTTACAAGAAAGTGTACTTGATCCCTTAGTCATTCTCTTGACTCACACATCCATGTGAACAAGTAGTTAGTCTTAATTTTTCCAATGCTCGAAAGTTCTCATTCATCATACTATACAACTTCCATGATTCCAAGTTTCGGTCCAATTGAAACTTGGGTCAGAAACGAAAAAAAAGGAAATGCGGAAAAATACCGAGGGGCAGTTGTCTTTTTTGAAGTATGTTGTTTCTGTCCCACCTGAAGTATTCACATTTGGAAATTGCGAAAAACAAGTGGTATGATTTATGAAGATTCGTATGATGTTTATATGGACAATTGAGTTGTTTCATTTTTTGATAGATCCAACTTTTCATATGTTTGAAGATCCATATAATGTCCTGCAACATGAAGTTTCTTTGGCTGTTCTTCCTGTGATACTTAAAGACCAGATATTTAATCTCTTCTTTTTCTTCCAATATGTTTGAAATTAATATACCTATGCCTGGGCATCCAATTGCCAGACAAGAAGAGGAAAAACTGGTTGATGACTGCAAACGTCTTTCTGATTTAATTGAGTCTCATGATGCTGTTTTTTTGTTGACTGATACATGTGAAATTAGGTGGCTTCCAACTCTTCTGCTTTGCTGCTGTACTTACTTTATTATTCTAATATTGATGTTGATGCATTTGGATTCTATAGTTTCTTACTAATATAGAAAATTAGCATTATGCCCTTGATATTAATTTTAGTTTAATGTTTCAGGTTACAATTACGGGTGCATTGGGGTTTGATAGTTTCTTGGTAATGTGCATGGTGCAGGCCTACTACGCAGCAGAAATACATCATCAAAAGCTGAGACTGTTGTTGGCTCTTCTTTATCTGCTGGTGTTGAAGAAATGTCACTGGAACATAAAGATAGCAAGCCGAGACTAGATTGTTACTTCTTTAATGATGTTGTTGCCCCTATGGATGTATAATACTTACTTTCCTTCTTTCTTTTTAACTCTTATTTTAATAGATAAAACTGAGATTTCATTTTTGTAATTTTTAAAATGCAGTCAACAGCTAACCTCACTTTGGTGTTCAGGAGTCTTCCAATCCGGAAAGAATGGAATTCATTCTGCGAAAGATCCTCCAGTCATGCATGTCACAGATCTCTTAATGGTTAGTAAATAAAATTAAGATCTCGACTCTACTTATTCTTTGTTTGACTTGTATGCAATGTTTTGACTTTTAGTTTTTATTGTAATCTTTTTTTTTTCTGGCATCTGCCAAGAAAGCCAAAGATTTCCTCCCGTTTTTGCAACGTAACAGGAGAATGACAGCTGTCGTTGAATATGTACTCAGTGGACACAGATTCAAACTATTTGTCCCCAAAGAAACATGTAGCATTGCTTTCTCCTTTTCCAGTGTCCGATGTCCCGGACATGACGAACCTTATTCTAACGAAGCTATTGCACTCATGAGAGGCAAGATCATGCAGAGGGACGTCGACGTAATTTCACTGACCCATAATCAATTGTTAATAATTATTACTATCACTTCATTTGTTAATACTAGTTTTTTTTATTTTATTTCAGATTGAAGTGGAAACAGTTGATAGGACCGGAACCTTCTTGGGGTCATTATGGGAATCAAAAACGAATGTCGCGATTCATCTTCTTGAAGCCGGACTTGCAAGACTTCAGACATTTGGTGCTGATAGGATTCCAGATGCTCATCTTCTTGCTCAAGCCGAACTGTCTGCCAAGAATAAGAAACTAAAGGTTGATAATATATCAAATTTTCTCATAATACAATAAAATCAAAAATGTAAAAAACTCTGATTTTATAAATTTGTTTAAGATATAGGAAAACTATGTGGAAGGTGAAGAAGTCACCAATGGTGCAACTCAAGACAAAAAACAAAAAGAAGAGATTAAGGTTGTTGTGACTGAAGTCCTTAACGGATGCCAATTCTATGTCCAAGCTGTTTCATATTCAAAATTCACCTCTGTCCAACAATAACTCGCTTCCTTAAACCTCAAAGAAGCCCCTGTACTTGGCGCATTCAATCCCAAAAAAGGCGATATTGTCCTTGCACAGTTTAGTGCAGATAACTCATGGAATCGCGCCATGGTAAGAATCGAGTTTTATACTTGTTTTTTTCTTCCAATAATTAAATTCAATAAATAATTAAATTCTGTTTTTGATGATGACATGGCAGGTGGTGAGTGGTCTACGTGGTGTGGTGCAATCGACAAAAGACAAATTCGAAGTATTTTACATCGACTACGGGAACCAAAAAGGTGTTACTTACAATCAGTTACATCCACTTGATGCATTGGTTTCGTCTGCACCTGGGGTGGCACAGCTTTGCCATCTGGCGTACTTAAAGGTCCCATTGGAGGAAGCTCAAGGTTCTTTACTTCTCTTACACTGTAATAATCCATCTTCATGCTTATTTTGTAGTTATGTTTTTTTGCAGGCAATATAGATACTGTGAGCAAGTTCATAGGTTTAGAGTCCTTAAGTGGTGTTATTAAGGAAGACTGGAGACAAGTGAGGCACACATTTAAAAAAATCAGCATAAATCTTGTTTACAGGGAGGTACACATTAGGTTATTAGAACTATTAGTTTGTAAATTTCTGTTACAACTTCTATCGATTTGTTTTAGTTTTCTATATATGGAACAATTATTTGTATGACATTAAATTTTATGTAATGGATTGTATTTTTTGTATATGATATTTTATTTTCTATTATGAGACATTAAATACAAATTTAATTTGAAAGTTAGTAAATCTATAAATAATATTTTTTTTAAACATTTAAAATTATGATACGCAAAAATGTGTGTCATCTTCATTTATGACATGACCTTTCTTGACAGGGGCTTTCTTGATACGCATTGCGTGTCATTAACACGCGCGTCGTAGGGTTACGACATGCGAATGCGTGTTGACTTCCTTTATAATAGGGCCTTCCTTGATACGCAATGCGTGTCATTAACATGCGCGTCGTAGCAAAAGCGCGTCGTCTCTCTTTATGACAGGGCCTTTCTTGACGCGCATTTGCGCGTCGTCTGATCCTTTTACGACGCGCAATGAGCGTCGTAAAAGGCTGTTTTTCTAGTAGTGAATCTATCATAACTCCTAAGAGTAGGTCAAGAATCCAATCTTCAATCAAGCGATAGAAATCCATCTTCGCGATCAGATTCAACATACTCTTTGTTTAAGTTTCCTTCACTTTTCCTTTGATTCTTAAACATAAACATGTGACCCAGTCACATCTTGTAATAAGAATCTCAGAATAGAAACTTAACCGAGTTAGATAGTGGACCTTACCTGAAATAGAGTCAAACTTATTGACTTTAGTAGCCTTATGATCTTTCAGGTAAAATTGACAGCTTCGCAACCAATGCCCTTTCCTTTTGGCAATAGGACCATATGGACCCTTAGGTAATAGTACATGGGACTATATCAGACTTAGCCTTTCTCTTTACCATTTGGTCAACCGAGTTGACTATGGCCGATCCCTTTCCATTGGGAAGAGAATGCTTTTTTGGATTTCCTGTGTCACTATTGTCCCTGTCCATAAAGTTTTGAGAAGTTGATCTCCTAATCAAATTTTCTTTACTAGTACACTAAATCATTTCTGATTTAGCAGCACAAAGCTAATAGATAAGATCATTAAGGGTCTTGTCATAGTCTGTTTCATAGGAGTCCCAAGGAACTCACTATGTGACTTAGAAAGTGATTGAACCACTAACTTTCTTAAGACTTTGACATCCAACTCTCCCGACTTGTCAGTATGTTACTTCATCTCCAAGATGTGATCACACCTAGACCATGCTTGCCAATAGGGCTTGAGTGACCTTGAACTTGTGGGTTAGGGAGAATAATTGGAGGAGGTGGAGGAAGTGAAGTTCCAAGGTATTTGGGAAGATCATAGATGTATGAACTAGACATCTTTTGGGAGATATTCAAGATAGTTGATTTAAAGTCTTTAATATAACACCCAATATGAAATATTAAGGCTAGGACCCAACAAACTATTTTATAACTTGGAAGAGGGATGCCGTAATCCAAGCTATAGAATATTTGAAGGTAGGTGAATGACGATTCACCAATTTTCACCATGAAAAACGAAATAATTTATTAGGTTTTAGTTAGATTTGAAAGTCCTAGATATTTTGAGATTCATTGAACTTTTCAATGGCATGTTTCAATCTCGAGTGTGCCCTTCAGGTTTTGTGACTGGGATGCCGAGGAACACAAAACAAGGTCTGAAGCAACCATGCAAATTACTTGGCGCCCTTAAGTGTTTACCCCTCAATCGATGCGCCGGTTAACCACACACACTCCATCGATACTATGATAAACATTAAGTTACCCTTTGCGTACCTTGTTAAATACGAGTTAGTGTGCCGGTTAACCACACACGCTCCACTAACCGACTTAAACAAAGTGCAAAGTGTAATTTCATGGATTAGCACCTTATTCACATTTTCCTAAGTAACTAAGATTGGGTATTTATAAAAGGTTTAGTTACTTAGTATTTATCATTAATACTTTTAATGAAGGGAGAATTATAGTCCTTGTCCTACCCATTCGGCTAACGACCCTCCACCGGTCAAGGAAGCGGTGGGTGAGAGTGGACACCCATTAAACTGCCATTTTATAGGCAGTAACCTTATACCCCCCTTATAGACCGACTTCGTGAATGAGGCCTACTAACGGTAAGACTGACTTTACTCTTATACATATATATAAATATTATTAACTTATAATATTATAAAGTATAAGGGTTGAATTTTAACTTTTAAAATTCTAAGGTCTAGTTTGGAATTAAATTATACATGGGGGGTAACTTTACAAATTCCAAAACTTGAGGACAAGTTTTGAAACCTTTCAAAACTCCTTGCTTTTTCATAACTTATGAGTTTAATTAAGGTTTAATGAAAAAAAAATTGAAGTTCCACGACTTGAGGACAAGTTATGGAAGACATTAAATCATTTAATGATGACATTAAAAATAGAGACTCTTCTATTTTCATAACCTATGAGACTTAATGACACTTTAGAAAGAAAAACTCTTCACTTTCCATAACTTGAGGACAAGTTATGGAGTTCATAAAAACCATTAAGATCAAATATTCCAATTAACACAATAATCAAATAATTTTTCTATGATCTAGATTAAACTCATAAGTAAAGATAATTCACATCAACAATTTTCAAGAAATTATATAATCATATAAACTAATACAAATCTTGAAACTTTGACAATTATTCTTTGAAGACTCTTGGACTTCATAACCTAAAGAGTTACTAAATGAGACATTTCACATCCATAACTTATGGAAGTTTCAAAACTCTTAAGCTCGTAACTTTAAAAAAACTTTTGAGTTCCAAAATTTTATGACAAAATTTGTAACTCCTTAAAACCACTTAGATCAAACTTTTAAAGCAAATGAAATAATCATATTATTCTATCTTTTTATAAATTGACCTAATTCAACTCTTGTAGTAAAGTGACTCAAATTTTACAAATAATTAGTTTTTCATAAAATCAAGTAATTATCATAAAATTTGACAAACTTCATGTTTTTTATCTTTTTTTTCCATCAACTTGAAAAAAATACATTTGCATCAAATATAATAGAGAACAACCCATGTCTCTGATACCACTGTTGGGGTTTGGTATAATACAACATCCTATGGTGCACATACAACTCTAAATACCTTGGATCTATGTTTTCACTAATTATACATGCAAATGGTTTCCAAGGCATTAAACCTATAACTAGCATGCATTTGACATAAACCATATAATATACTAGTTAGGGAAACATACCTTTTATGTGGTTTGAAGTCTTGATGTATTTGGCCTTAAGAGCTTAGCACCAATAGTATGAAATGCCTTAAATGGAATCACAACACACCAAGGACAAAGGTGGCTCTTGAGAGAGAATTCCATGCACCAAAACACCTCCATATTTCTCTAAGAAAAGAAGCGGTGATTTTGGCTATTCAGTAACCTATTTATATGTAGGATTCAAAGGGTCATGGGTATAACCCATAATCCATACCCATAGGTTTTATGATCCATGCTTCATGTGGCCCAACTCTTTATGTATCCACACATAAACTTGGTCCAACATGGATCATAAGCCTAAAACATATAAATATAACTAATTATCATAATTAGTCCCCATAGATTTAATTAGTCTCTTTTGATCACTAAATTAATTCCAAATTAATTCTTGATCGATAGTAATTAAAGCATATGATTTCATATTAATATATTATAACTTATAATATATTAATAAACCATAAATAACCTTCTCTCAAAAGTCCATCCTAACAAATTGTCCTGATGATATGCAACCCAAATGGACCATGCTACACTCAGGTCAAGTACATACCAATAATAGTTCACGAAACAATAGTTGTCCCATGCTCCAAGCATGTAAACTATGTTTTCTAAACACTAGTTATGCCATACACCAAGTATGGACACTATGCTTTGTTGGATTAATGTCTAAGTCCATAACTATAATTGGTAAGACTTGACCCGACCCGGCATGGTCCATTTGGGTTGCAAACCTTCATGCACTTAGATAGACTATAATGAGAGAAATAAGACACTTATGGTTATTAATATATTATAAGTTCTAGTATATTAATAATAAGAATAATAAGATTGTTTAATTAGTATTGATCAAGAATTAATCTAGGATTAATTAAGTGATCAAAAGAAGACTAATTAAATATATGGGTTGATTGTGTAAATCATCCATACTTATATAGTGGGCTAATGCTCCATGGATAATCAAGTTGGGTTAAAACCCATAGGATGGTCCATGGGTGCTCCATGGTGTATTTGAACCCATGGATCCAAGGAAATGGAAAGTCATGACAATTAAGGATTTACCCTAATTGTAACACTATATAATGATCTTATTCTTGACAAAAATCGGCCACTAGGATTATTCTAGAGAGGGCTAGCCGATTTCATGAAGTGTAGAACTCTCTCAAGTTATTCTAAGTGTTTTGATAACTGTGATTCCATTTGAGGCTTCCACACTATTGGGGCTAGGCACTCAAGCTTCATGAAGACTTTCTACATCAAAGAGGTATGTATTCTATCTTGTTATATTCATGTTTTGTATGATAGATTAGGATGATACCTTGGATATTCTTATTTGCATGTATAATAGAGAAAACATAGATCCAAGGTATTTAGGGTTGCATGTACACTTAGGAGTGTTAGAATGCTCAAAACCCAACAGTGGTATCAGAGCCTAGGCTTGTTTTCTTGTTATACTTGCAAATGGAGCTGAAAAATCGAGTTGCGATGCTGTCAGCCCAGCAGACTCGCCGAGTCCATGAAGGGACTCGACGAGTCTAAGGCAAAATTCATCCAACTCGCCGAGTTATGTTCATGCACTCGACGAGTTGGACCCCAGACAGCATATTTTCGAGGTTTTTGGCTAGAAATGGACTAGGAACATTACCCTACGTTGTTTTTGAACTTATAAACCTGTTTTTTAATGTGGTAATGTTCATGCTAATCCATTTTCAAAGATAATTGTCAATAGATTCATGTTTTGTATTAGTTTAAGGTTTAGACTAATTACATGAAGAAGTTTGATATGAATTATCTTGTTCTTATGAGTTGCTTAGATTAATAGAAAAGTTAAATTGAAATAGTTGTTTTCAATCCATTTTAATCTAAGAGTTGAGTACAAAATGTGTTTGTGTAACTTGTCCTCAAGTTACATGAAGAGTCACATTAAAGACTCATAAAACTCATAAAAGTTGGTAATGGTTACAAAATGAAGAGTCTTGTGTCATTGAATTTTTTTTATGACTCCATAACTTGTCCTCAAGTTATGGAAATTCAAGAGTCACTTCATTAATAAATAAATAAATAAATAAAGTGTAACCTTAATTAATTCCATAAGTTATAAAAATAAAGAAAAGATTAATTCTTTTATTAGTTTAAAGTCTTCCATAAGTTATGGAACTTGAAGAGTTTTTTGGATTAAAACTACTTTAAACACATAAGTTATGGAATTAATTAGTTTTGAATAGTTTCAAAACTTGCCCTCAAGTTTTGGAATTTGAAAAGTTTTCACTTATGAATACTTTAATTCCAAGTTAGCCCTTAGAATTTTAAAAAAGTTAAAATTCAACACTTATACTATTTATAACATTAATGGTTAATTATTATATATATGTATAAGAACAAGTCGTTTTACCGTTAGTAGGCCTCATTCATGAAGCCGGTCTATAAGGTGGGTATAAGGTTGTTGCCTATAAAATGGCGACTTAATGGGTGTCTACTCTCACCCACCGCTTGCTTGACTGGTGGAGGGTCGTTAGCCGAACGGGTAGGACAATGACTTTAAATTCTCCCTTCATTAAAAGTATTAATGATAAATACTAAAGTAACTAAAATCTTAATAATTCCCAATCTTAGTTACTTTAGGAAAAATGTGAATTTGGTGCTAACCCATGGAATTCACACTTTGTACCTTACCAAGTCGTTGGTGGAGCGTGTGTGGTTAACCGGCACACTAACTTGGACTAGTAAGGACCACGAAGGGTGACTTAATGTTTGTCATAGATCAATGGAGCGTGTGTGGTTAACCGGCACATTGATTAGGTGATAATATTAAGGATACCAAGTGAATTGGTATGGTTATTCACACCTTGTTTTGTGATCCTCGGCATCCCAGTCACAAAATTTGAGAGGGCACACTCGAGATTGAAACATGCCATTGAAAAGTTCAATGAATCTCAAAAGATCTAGGAATTTCAAATCCAATTAAAACCTAATAAATTATTTCGTTTTTCATGGTGGAAATTGGTGAATCGTCATTCGCCTACCTTCAAATATTTTATAGCTTGGATTACGGCATCCCTCTTCTAAGTTATAAAATAGTTTGTTGGGTCCTAGCCTTAATATTTCATATTGGGTGTCATATTAAGGACTTTAAATCAACTATCTTGAATATCTCCCAAAACATGTCTGGTTTAGACATTTATGATCTTCCCAAATCTCTTGAAGATGATGTTCCTCAACATCATGCTTCACTTCCTTTATCTCCTCCAATTATTCTCCCTCACCCACAAGTTCTTGAAAAGTTTAAAGTCACTCAAGCCCTATTGGCAAGTTAAGGTCTTGGTGTGGTCACATCTTGGAGATGTAGTCACATATTGACAAGACGGGAGAGTTGGGTGTCAAAGTCTCGTGAAAGTTGGATGTTCAATCACCTTCTTAGTAACATAGCGGGTCACTTTGGGACTACTATGAGACAGACTATGACACGAGCCTTAATGATCTTATCTATTTGTTTTGTGCTGTGGAATCAGCAATGATTTGGAACACTAGTAAAGCAAATTTTGTTAGAAGATCAACTTCCCAAACCTTAAATGGACATTGGCAATGGTAGCATTGGATATCTAGAAAAGCATTTGTCTTCCCAATGGAAAGGGATCGGCCATAGTCAACTCGGTTGACCAAATGGTAAAGAGAAAGGCTAAGTCTGAAATAGTCTCATGTGCCATTATCAAAGGGTCTCCATATGTTAATATTGCCAAAGAAAGGGGCATTGGTTGCAAAGTTGCCCTATTTACCTGAAAGGTCATAAGGTTGATCAAGTCAAGAGGTTTGACTCTACTTCGGGTAAAATACACTGTATAACTCTGTTAAGTTCCTATTTGGAGATTCTTATTACATAATGTGAATGGGTCACATGCTGATGTCTTTTAAGAATCAAAGAAAAGATAGGAAGCTTAAAGTAAGTATATGCTGATTCTGATTGCGAAGATGGGTTTCGATCGCATGGTTCGGTAATCAGAATTTTGAGCTGTTGCTTAAGAGTTATAATATATTGCTTGTGAATAGATAACAACAAGGTTTTCATGTGGATTGTAAGGATAAGTTTTTCCGCAAAGTTTTAAAATAAAAGAAAAAAAGGTTTTAATTTTATTTATTTTAAAAATATCCTTACAATGGCATCGGTGGAAAATTGTTGCTTATATGTTTCCAGTAATAGCAATATTGGAAAGTGGATTTGATTCTTTCATTTGTGGTAGTGTCTGAATTTACCAAATGAAGAAAGTTTTTCATCATCCAAGTTTCAATTGGACAGAAACTTGGAATCATACAAGTTGTATTGTATGATGAATGAGAATTTTCATCTTTGAAAAATTAAGACTAATTCTTTGATCACATGTATATGTGAGTCAATTGAAGGACTAAGGAATTAGGTACACTGGGTGTGCGCTGGTCAAGGTCCACCACAAAGATTGATTTGTCATGATTTACTAAAGATTAGTAAATATGATTATACTTATAAGGTTAAGTATAATTTTGTAACATTGGAAAACGAATAAGAAGAATCAAATTAGGCAGAAAGATAAAAGTTTCTCAAATCTGAAAGGGCGGGAGAATACTTTAGTATCAGCTTTGTGATCATCTTAATGATTAAGAAACCATATCAAAATTTGTTCTCTAAGAAAGTCTTAGTGCATTCTTATGACTAAGAAGAAGGGATCTTGAAATTGTTGAAATGGTTAAATCAAGAAGATGAATCATACTTCGTTCCAATACAAGTCTTGGAGTCATACTCCAAGATTGTAATTTGAGTGACATGTCTTAAAGAAGGTTTAAAACACTTAATCAAATGTAAGAGTAAAATGTTTTCTACTCTTGTACATTTGAGATTGGTAAGTTGTGATGTCTTGGATGAGACAAAGACCAACTAAGACCAATTGTGTGAAGTGTTAGTCTTGATAAGAATCCGCACTATCCCTTGAATATTTGTTTTATCAAGGAATGGTTCTTGACTAGGAAAACTTATATGTCAAGGAGACAGTGGGAGCCTTAAAGATCCTGAAAGAGTTTCAAGATTTAATCAAGAGTAAAACCTGTAATTTATCACTAGCACACGACTTAAGGTTTTCAACCTATCGTGTTGACATAATTCTTATT
Organism: Lactuca sativa; assembly: GCF_002870075.4. NCBI lineage: Eukaryota > Viridiplantae > Streptophyta > Magnoliopsida > Asterales > Asteraceae > Lactuca > Lactuca sativa. The sequence continues at coordinate 321,145,989 of NC_056626.2, forward strand.
TCTGTACCTACTTCAAATAAGTTGAATTTACATGTGAGTTATCAGAGTTCAACTTGGAAGCATTGGTGGGCCTTGTGTTACCAAGGTGACAAGAAACTAAGATTGAATAAGTTTAGTCCATGTAGGGCTGAATTTGTCACTAACCTTATCTTGTGATTATGGTTTTGACAAATTCGCATGGATAGGAACTCATACACTATTAAATCTAAGTGTCATAAGGTTTCTCTCCGATTCATGAAAATGATGGTGAGGAAATGCTTTCACTAAATAGATTTTAAGTAGATATCAATTGTGTCATTTGCATTTTCAAAAGTCATTAGTGGAGCGCGTGTGGTTAACCGGCACACTAACATGGACTTGTGAGAAATGGCAAATGCCTAAGAAATTGAGACTATGATTACGGCATCCCTTTTCATAGTTCTGAAAATTGTTTAGACACACATGTGAGCTATCTAAGAAAGGGTGTATGAATCTAAATTTCAGAAGTCCAACAGATTTCTGGAAATGTGTCAGAGCTAGTGGGAGCATAAGTGTTATGCTGATAATCATCATGTTAGTGGGAGCATGACTATTATGATTAGTATTGCAAGCTAGCAATGTTAATTATAGAAAACAAAGTTTCAATCCGTGAAGTTGCAGGGGTTGAAAAGTTGTTTTGCTATAATTAAGGGAGAGGAAATTATACTTCATGTCAATTCTAAAGCTTAGATTGAGATTTTAATCATCTTTAGTCAAGAATATATGTGAATTTGTTGGAATGGTTCAACTTGAAGAAATTCTATATATATATTGCATTTTCAAAATTCGATTATGATTACGGCATCCCTCTTCATAGTTAAATTTTGAAAACATGGAAAATAAAAATATTGTAGCAAAAGACTGGTCTAGTGTCATGTCTTTATGTCAAACATCATGAATAGTATCCCATATGCTTCGGATATAGGATCGATTTCATGTGCTATAATATTCATCCTTTCTAAATTTTCCAAATGCTTAAGGCATTTAGAAGGGAAAAGTCTAGAACTGGATATGACTAAAGTGATTAAGCAATTGTCGAGGACAATCTGAGGTTCGCCAAAGATTGGTTGCTCAGGGACATTTGGAAGTCTAGTGTTAATTTTGGTAGGACCATATCGACATTTTCTGAAAAGAGGTAACTCTTGTTCGGAAGTGATAGTCAAATAGGACTATGGAAATGTCTCCATAGGTGGAAGTGATTCAATCTATGTAAGACTAGGAAACTTAATGCAAAAAGGATGTTCCCAAGGAGCTGATCTCCTTTGGAATGCTCTGTAATGGTTGTTGTCAAGTCTTTCTGACTTTGTGCATAATCATTACAAGAGGATCAATGCATATAAGTTTAGAATCTAACAGATTTCAGTAAATGACATAAATTTGGAATTCTTGCATTTACAATAAGGATTTGGGATTGTGAAATGAGTATCATTGGAATCATGTTCAATTGATCTACATCACAATGTAAGGATCATAGACAAACATAGTGTGCATACTTGGGGTATGGCATAACTATTGTTTAGAAAAACAAAGTGTACATGCTAGGAGCATGGGACGACTGTTGTTTTTATTCAAGTCTTAAGTTGATTATTTGAAACATTGAATAATGTGTAATCAATATGGTGATAAATAAAAAGTGGTTTTATTTATATTCAAAAGGGTTCTGAGACCATATTAGATTCGATTATTATTGTATTTCACTTTGCATGTTTTGACTTCCAAAATAGCTAGGTTATTCTTTCCGGATGACTAAGTTATTTAAACACTCCACAGTCGTTCATATGTTGGAAGTAGGTATGAATCAAGACTGTCATGAATCGGGTTTGTAGATGGCTAAATGAGTTTAGTCATGGCAATGGTTGCTACAACATTCATGAGTACTCATAAGTTATGAGTATTGGAATAAACCCACGCTCACTTGTATCACTTCATGGAATTTATCTCGAGTGATCGTGAGACGATAATATCATATAAATCTTCAAACCTAGAGATATGAGTTGTTACCTATGAGTTGGTTGTGCATTGATTGCACGTAAACGCATCAGTAACTTGATGTTATAAAACGTGCCTTTGTGTACAATTCAACAAGTAGTAGAACAAGCATATGAGTCGAAGTTTATCTGTTCCTTCTAGAAATAGAAGCGATATCTGGGCCCCTCGATGATTTTGTTGTGACCTATGTACCGGCCGGTCAGAACTGAATTGATGTGTTCGATTAAGTTCTTTGTCAAACAAATCGAAAATCGGGAAACAAACTGCTGGACAATAAGTACGACGTTGTTCCATGTATTTGTCCGGCTGATATCATGAGAACAGAGGATTATATGATCCCTTATCTAATGGACAAGTCATTGACAAGATCAGAGTTCATCTACAGGTCAGAGTTCGACAGAAGCTTTTGAGAGCTACGATTGTCGGTTGGTTCCTGAAGTCATACGCAATAATAGTTTTAGACTTATCCAAGTGGGAGACTGTTGGATTAATGTCTAAGTCCATAACTATAATTGGTAAGACTTGACCCGACCCGGCATGGTCCATTTGGGTTGCAAACCTTCATGCACTTAGATAGACTATAATGAGAGAAATAAGACACTTATGGTTATTAATATATTATAAGTTCTAGTATATTAATAATAAGAATAATAAGATTGTTTAATTAGTATTGATCAAGAATTAATCTAGGATTAATTAAGTGATCAAAAGAAGACTAATTAAATATATGGGTTGATTGTGTAAATCATCCATACTTATATAGTGGGCTAATGCTCCATGGATAATCAAGTTGGGTTAAAACCCATAGGATGGTCCATGGGTGCTCCATGGTGTATTTGAACCCATGGATCCAAGGAAATGGAAAGTCATGACAATTAAGGATTTACCCTAATTGTAACACTATATAATGATCTTATTCTTGACAAAAATCGGCCACTAGGATTATTCTAGAGAGGGCTAGCCGATTTCATGAAGTGTAGAACTCTCTCAAGTTATTCTAAGTGTTTTGATAACTGTGATTCCATTTGAGGCTTCCACACTATTGGGGCTAGGCACTCAAGCTTCATGAAGACTTTCTACATCAAAGAGGTATGTATTCTATCTTGTTATATTCATGTTTTGTATGATAGATTAGGATGATACCTTGGATATTCTTATTTGCATGTATAATAGAGAAAACATAGATCCAAGGTATTTAGGGTTGCATGTACACTTAGGAGTGTTAGAATGCTCAAAACCCAACATGCTTTTCTATGATCTTTACTTTGTGAAGCAGATCAGTTTAACATGATTCGAATGATGCTCATTTCACAATCCCAAATCTTTATCGTAAATGTAACAATTGCAAATTCCTACCATTTAACAAAATTTGTTAGATTCTAAACTTATATGCACCGATCCTCTCGTAATGACTATGCACAAAGTCACAAAGACTTATCAACAGACATTACAGAGCATTCCAATGGAGATCAATTCCATGGAAATGAAGTCTCAAATTCTAGGTACATCACTTTGAACATCCTTCTTGCATTAAGCTTTCTAATTTTACACAGATTTGAAAGAAAAACTTCCACTTATGGAAACCTTTCTAGATTCCCATTTTGACTATCACTTCTGAACAAGAGTTACCTCTTTTTAGAATATGTCAATATGGTCATTCCAAAATTTACACTTATACTTCCAACTGTCCATGAGCAACCAATCTTTGGTAAACCTCATATTGTCCTCGAGAATTGCTTAATCATTTTAGTCATATCCAATTTTAGACTTTTCCCCTCTTAATGCCCTGAGCATATGGAAATTTTAGAAATGATGAATATTATAACACATGCAATCGATCCTATATCCAAAGCATATGGGACACAATTCATGACGTCTCACATAAAGACGTGATCATAGACCAGTCTTTTGCTACAATATTTTTTATTTGCCATGTTGTCAAAATTTAACTATGAAGAGGGATGCTGTAATCATAATCGAATTTTGAAAATGCAATATATATAGAATTTCCTTAATTCGAACCATTCTAACATAATATATATATATATATATATATATATATATATATATATATATATATATATATATATATTTGACTAATGATGATTAAAATCTCATTCTAAGCTTTTAGAATTCAAAATGAAGTATAATTTCCTATCCCTTAATTATAGTAAAATAACTTTTTTCAATTGAAACCATGTTGTTTTCTATAATTAACATAATAACTTGCAATATTGAACATAATAATCATGCTCCCACTAACATGATGATTATCAGCATAACACTTATGTTCCCACTAGCTTTGACATGTACTCAGAAATTAGATGGACTTCTAGAAATCAATACTTTATTGATTCTCTTACCAAAGTTCAGATTTCTGATACAAGATGCTTTGATAGGACTTTATCAAAATCATACACGTTTCCTTAGATAGCTTACATGTGAGTCTAAGCAATTTTATAACTATGAAAAGGGATGTCGTAATCATAGTCTCAATTTTTTAGACCTTTGCCATTTCTCACAAGTCTACTTTAGTGTGCCGGTTACCCACACACGCTCCACTAACGACTTTGAGAATGCAAATGTCACAATTGCTATCTACTAAAAAACTACTTAACGAAAGTGTTTCCTCACAATCATTTTCATGAATCGGAGAGAAACCTTATGACACTTAGAATTTATGGTGTATGAGTTCCTATCCATATGAATTTTGTCAAAACCATAATTACAAGACAAGGTTAACGACATTTCCAAATTCATATGGATTAAACTTGTGCAGTGTTAACTTCTTGCCACCTAGCAGCCCAAGGGCCTGCCATTGCTTCCAAGTAGTTATGCAATCAATTGAGAACTTTCAGAACTCCTATGCAAAGCCAAATATTACTGGAATGGGCACAGAAATGTCAACACGATAGGTTATAAAACTCAAGTCGTGTGCTAGTGAAGATTTATAGGTTTTATCCTTGATTAGTTCTTGAAACTTTCAAGACCTTTAAGACTCCCACTGTACTCTTGACATATAAGACTCTCTTGTCAATAACCATTGCTTGACAACATAAATATTCAAGGGAAAGTGTGGATTTTTATCAAGACTAAAACTTCATGCAATTGGCCTAAGTTGATCTCTGTGTTATCCAAAACATCACAACTTACCAATTTCAAATGTACAAGAGTAGAAATCATTTTACTCTTACATTTGACTAGTGTTAATAAACCTTCTTCAAGATATGTCACTCAAGTTACAATCTTGGAGTATGACTCCAAGACTTTATTTTTGGAACGAAGTATGACTCATCTTATTGATTTAACCATTCCAAAAATTCATGTCTCCTCTTCTTGGCCATAAGAATGCACTAAGATGTCCTTAGAGGACGAATTGTGATATGGTTTCTCAATCATTAAGACGGTCACAAAACGTGATACTAAAGTACTCTCCCATCTTTTCAGATTTGAGAAACTTTAATCTTTCTGCCTAATTTGATTCTTCTCATTCATTCTGCCATACATGGAATATTTTCCAATGTTTCAGAATTATACTTAAACTCGTAAGTATAACCATATTTACTAAACTTTAGTAAATCATGACGAATAGTCTTATCAATCTTTGTGGTGGACTTGACTAGTGCACACGAATGTGTACTTGATCCCTTAGTCCTTTCACTTGACTTAATTTTACAAAGATGAAAATTATCATTCATCATACAACTTGTATGATTCAAAGTTTCGGTCCAATTGAAACTTGGGTGATGAGAATCTTTTCGGATTTGGTAAATTATGACACTACCACAACCGAAAGAATCAAATCCATTTTCCAATATTGCTATCAATGGAATCATATAAACAACCATTTTTCACAAATGCCACTGTAAGTATATTTAAAAAAACCTTATCTTTTATTTAAAACTTGCGGAAACACTTATCCTTATAATGCAAATGCATATGAATAATTTGTTGTTATCTATTCCTAAGCAATATATCATAACTCTTAAGCAACAACTCACAATTCTGATCACCAAACAATGCGATCGAAATCCATCTTCGCGATCAGAATCAACATATACTTCCTTTACGCTTCCTCTCTTAGATTCTACAAAACATCAAAATGTGATATGGTCGCATCATGTATAAGAATCTCAAATAGGAACTTAATAGAGTTAGATAGTGCACTTTACCCGAAGTACAGTTAAACTCTTTGACTTTACCAACCTTATGATTGTTTATGTAAATTATTCAGCATCGCAACCAATGCCCCATCCTTTGGCAATAGAAGGTTTGGGAAATTGATCTTTTAATCAAATTTGCTTTACTAGTCCTCAAATCATTTCTGATTTAGCAGCACCAAGCAAATAGGTAAGATCGTTAAGGTTCAAGTCATGGTCTGTCACATAGTAGTCCCAAAATAACTCACTATGTGACATAGAAAGTGATTGAACATCCAACTTTCTCAAGACTTTGACACCCAACTCTCCCAGCTTGTCAATATGTGACTTCATCTCCAAGATGTGATCACACATAGACCTTGCTTGATAATAGGCTTGAGTGGCCTTAAACTTGTGGGTTAGGGAGAATAATTGGAGGGGTGGAGGTAGTGAAATTCCAAGAGATTTGATTAGATGATAGATTTCTAAACTAGACATCTGAAATGGGAGATATTCAAGTTAGTTGATTTTAAGTCCTTAATATAACACGCAATATGAAATATTAACTCTAGGACCCAACACAATATTTTATAACTTGGAAGAGGGATGCCGTAATCCAAGCTATAAGATATTTGAAGGTAGGCGAATGACGATTCACCAATTTCCAATATGAAAAACGAAATAATTTATTAGGCTTTAATTGGATCTGAAACTCCTAGATCTTTTGAGTTTCATTAAACTTTTCAATGGCATGTTTCAATATCGAGTGTGCCCTCTAAAATTTTTTTGACTGTGATGCCGAAGATCACAAAACAAGGTGTGAATAACCATGAAAACTGACTTGGTACCCCTAATATTATCACCTAATCGATGTGTTGATTACCCACACGCGCTCCACCGATCTATGATAAACATTACGTCACCCTTTGTTATCCTTACTAGTCTAACTTAGTGTGCCGGTTACCCACACACGCTCCACCAACGACTTGGTAAGGTACAAAGTGTGAATTTCATGGGTTAGCACCGAATTCACATTTTCCTAAGTAACTAAGATTGGGAATTTAATAATTTTTTAGTTACTTAGTATTTATCATTATACTTTCAATGAAGGGAGAATTATAGTCCTTGTCCTACCCGTTTGGCTAACGACCCTCCACCTGTCAAGGAAGCGGTGGGTGAGAGTGGACACCAATTAAACTGCCATTTTATAGGCAGTAACCTTATACCTCCCTTATAGACCGACTTCGTGAATGAGGCCTACTAATGGTAAGATTGACTTTACTCTTATACGTATATATAATCATTAACTTTTAATATTATAGTAGTATAAGGGTGTATTTTAAACATTTAAAATACTTGGTGGTTTAATCTATTAATTAAACTATACTCTTAATTTAACTAAACTTAAACCATGTCTTTATGGAATTATTAACTCTTTTAATTAAACACTTTAATTAATTTAATGAAGTACATAATGTTTGAACTTTAACTTTTAAAATTCTAGGGTTTGGAATTAAAGTGTATATGGAGGGTGACTTTACAAATTCCAAAACTTGAGGACTAGTTTTGAACAATTCAAAAACATATGGTTTCCAAAAGTTATGACTTTTAAAGTGGTTTAAAGGAAAAACTCTTCAAGTTCCATAACATGTAGACAAGTTATGGAAGACTTTAAAAGCATTTAAATAATGTGACTCTTCATTTATTCATAGCTTATGGAAATTTTATGAGTTTTAAAATTCATAAATGTGACTTTTCAAGTAACTTGAGGACAAGTTACAAAAACCACATATTATTACCAACTTCTAGATTAATTTGGATTGAAAACAACTATCACATAATTTTTTCTATTAATCGAAACAAACTCATAAACATGAACATTCATTATCAACAATTTTCAAGCATCATGTAAACATGTACAAAACTTGAAACTTTGATTATAACTTTATTTGGATGAGAATACACATTACCATAGTACCAAAAACAAATTTTATGAACAAAAACACTTTGTGGTAACGATTCTAATCCAAAACATGCCAAAAAAAAAACACAAATATATGCTGTCAAGGGGTCCAACTCGTCGAGTGCATGAACAAACTCGATGAGTTGGATGCATTTGTTCATGGACTCGTTGAGTCACACACTGGACTCATCGAGTCTGCTGTCCAAACAATAAAATAATTCATTTTTTTCCCAGCTATTTGCATCATGTATAATCTAAAACAACTTGGCTCTGATACCACTGTCGGGTTTTGGTATAATACAACATCCTATGGTGCACATACAACCCTAAATACCTTGGATCTATGTTTTCACTAATTACACATGCAAATGATTTCCAAGGTATTGAACCTATAGCTAGCATGCAATTGTCATACAAACTACATAAAATACTAGATAGTGTAACCTACCTTTTTGTGTGGCTGGAGGTCTTGATGTATTTGGCCTTAAGAACATAGCCCCAATAGTGTGGAAGCCTCAAATGAAGTCACAAAACATCAAGGAAAAATGTAAAACTTGAGAGAGAATCTCCATGCACTCTGAAAGCTTCATGAACTCCAAGAACATGCACACACACACACACAAAAAGTGGCGGTTTTTAGGTCATAACATATGTATTTATATGTGTTGAATTCTAAGAGTCATGGGTATAACCCAAACCCATATCCATGGATTTTATGATCCATGTTTCATGTGGCCCAACTCTTTATGTGTCCATACATAAACTTGGTCAAACATGGATTATATGCCCAACACATATAAATATGACTAATTACCATAATTAGTTCCCATAGTTTTAATTAGTCTCTTTTGATTAGTAAATTAATTCCAAATTAATTCTTGATCAATACTAATTAAAACATATGATTTCATATTAACATATTAGAACTTATAATATATTAATAAATAATATATAACCTCTTCTCTCAAAATTCCATCCTAACAAATTGTCCTGATGATATGCAACCCAAATGGACCATGCTACTCTCGGGTCGAATACATACCAATAATAGTTATGGGCTTAGACACCTAATCCAACACTCTCCCACTTGGATAAGTCTAAAACTATTATTGTCTATGACTCCCAAACCCGACTAGCAATCGTAGCTCTTAAAGCCGCTGTCGAACTCTTAACAAATCAATGACACGTGCATTAGATAAGGGATCTTATATTCCTCGATTCTAGATATCATATGGACTGAGACATTGATTATAATCATTCTATATGTCCATTTGTTGTTTCCCGATTTCCGATTTATGATGACTGACTAATTGAACAAATCAAATCAGTCGAGGCCCGACCGAGCACTTACGTTTGTCATCACCAAATCATCGAGGGGCCCACAGATATTGCTTTTATCCCTCCTGTTGGATTAATGTCTAAGTCCATAACTATATTTGGTATGTACTTGACCCGACCCGGCATGGTCCATTTGGGTTGCACTTCACCGACACAATTTATATGGATAATCTTTTGAGAATAGTATGTTTATGATTAATATTAATATATTATAAATTCTAATATATTAATATGGAATCATATTATTTAATTAGTATAGATCAAGAATTAATTAAGTGATCAAAATGAACTAATTAAATATGGACTCTTGTATATATGGAATGGGCCAAGTTCATTTAGGTTGGGCTAAGCTTTCATGGATAGTCCATGGAGTGTTTAACCCATGGATCATATGAAATGAAAGGTCATGGGTTTAACCCTAGTTTCCATACTATATAAAGATGTCATTGGTTGGTGAAATTGGCACTAGTGTGGTACACTAAGAAGGGCTAGCCAATTTCACTAGAGAGAACCAAGTATCCATATTCTCTAAAGTCTTCCAAGGTGTCTTGGTGATTTGTGATTCCACTTGAGGCTTCCACACTATTGGGGCTAAGCTCTTAAACCTTGAAGACATCAAGCTACATCAAAAGGTGTGTCATCTAACTAGTACTTTGTAGATTAAGAACATCATAATATGCTAGTTAGGATTAAAGCCTTGGAAAGTTCTTATTTGCATGTATAATAGAGAAAACATAGATCCAAGGTTTATAGGGTTGCATGTACACCAAAGGAGTGTTAGAATGCTCAAAACCCAACAGTGGTATCAGAGCCTAGGCTTGTTTTCTTGTTATACTTGCAAAAATGCTTAAAAATCGAAATTGTTGCTGTCTGATCATCAGACTCGGCGAGTCCATCAGGAGACTCGGCGAGTCCATGCCTAAAAAGTGATCAAATCGATCCAACTCGCCGAGTTGGTTCATGCACTCGACGAGTTGGACCCCCAGACAGCATAAACTCGACTTTTTTGGCTTGAATTGGACTAGGAACATTACCCTAAGATGTTTTTGGACTTATAAACTTGTTTTTGAAGTGGTAATGTTCATGCTAATCCATTTTCAAAGATAATTGTCAATAGATTCATGTTTTGAATTAGTTTAGTGATTAGGCTAATTACATGGAAAAGTTTGATTTGGATTATCTTGTTCTTATGAGTTGCTTAGATTAATAGAAAGTTGAGTGAAATAGTTGTTTTCAATCCAAATTAATCTAAGAGGTGATTCTAAAATGTGTTTTTGTAACTTGTCCTCAAGTTATATGAAAAGTCACATTTAAGTTTCATAAAACTCATAAAAGTTGGCAATGGTTACAAAAGATGAAGAGTCTTGTCCTTAAGTTATGGAGGTTCAAGAGTCACTTCATTAATAAATAAATAAACAAAGTGTAACCTTAATTAATTCCATAAGTTATAAAATATAGAAAAGTTAATTATTTTATTAGTTTAAAGTCTTCCATAACTTGTCCTCAAATTATGGAACTTGAAGAGTTTTTGGATTAAAACTACTTTAAACACATAAGTTATGGAATTAATTAGTTTTGAATAGTTTCAAAACTTCCCCTCAAGTTTTGGAATTTGAAAAGTTTTCACTTATGAATACTTTAATTCCAAGTTAGCCCTTAGAATTTTAAAGAGTTAAAATTCAACACTTATACTTTATAATATTATAAGTTAATAATATATATATATATATATATATATATATATATATATATATATAAGAGTAAAGTCAGTCTTACCGCTAGTATGCCTCATTCACGAAGCCGGTATATAAAGTGGGTATAAGGTTGTTGCCTATAAAATGGCACCTTAATGGGTGTCCACTCTCACCCACCGCTTGCTTGACCGGTGGAGGGTCGTTAGCCGAACGGGTTTGACAGGACTATAATTCTCCCTTCATTAAAAGTATTAATGATAAATACTAAGTAACTAAACTCTTAATAATACCCAATCTTGGTTACTTAGGAAAAATGTGAATAAGGTGGTAATCCATGAAATTACACTTTACACTTTGTCTAAGTCGTTAGTGGAGCGTGTGTGGTTAACCGGCACACTAACTTGGACTTAACAAGGTAGGTAAAGGGTGACTTAATATTTATCATAGTATCGATGGAGCGTGTGTGGTTAACCGGCACATCGATTGAGGGGTAAACACTTAAGGGTACCAAGTAATTTGCATGGTTACTTCACACCTTGTTTTGTGATCCTCGGCATCCCAGTCACAAAACCTGAAGGGCACACTCGAGATTGAAACATGCCATTGAACAGTTCAATGAATCTCAAAGATCTAGGAGTTTCAAAACCAATTAAAACCTAATAATACGTTTCGTTTATCTTGGTGGAAATTGGTGAATCGTCATTCACCTACCTTCAAATATTTTATAGCTTGGATTACGGCATACCTCTTCTAAGTTATAAAATAGTTTGTTGGGTCCTAGCCTTAATATTTCGTATTGGGTGTCATATTAAGGACTTACGATCAACTATCTTGAATATCTCCCAAAAGATGTCTGATTTAGACATTTATGATCTTCCCAAATCTCTTGAAACAAGCTTTCCTAAATGAAGATGGTGTCCCATGGAAATCATATTTCTTTCACCTCCTCCAATTATTCTCCCTAACCCACAGGTTCTTTAAAAGTTTAAGGTCACTCAGGCCCTATTGGCAAGGCAAGGTCTAGGTGTGATCACATCTTGGAGATGTAGTCACATATTGACAAGCCGGGAAAGTTGGGTGTCAAATTCTTGAGAAAGTTGGTGGTTCAACTACTTTCTAAGTCACATAGTGAGTTCTTTTGGAACTCCTATGAAACAGACTATGACAAGTCCCTTAATGATCTTATCTAGTTGCTAAGATAAACTTCCTAAAACTTTATGGACATTGACAATGATGACATTGGATATCTAGTAAAGCTCTCTCTTCCCAATGGAAAGGGATCGGCCATAGTCAACTTGGTTGACCAAATGGTAAAGAGAAAAGCTAAGTCTGTGATAGTACCGTGTACCATTATCAAAGGGTCCATATGTTTATATTGCCAAAGAAAGGGGTATTGGTTGCGAAGCTGCCAAATTTACCTAAGGATGTTAAAGTCAATAAGTTTGACTCTACTTCAGGTAAAGTCCACTATCTAACTCTGTTAAGTTTCTATTATGTGATTCTTGATACATGATGTGACTGGGTCACATGGTGATATTTTAAGAATCAAAGGAAAGTGAAGAAACTTAAAGAAAGAATATGTTGAATCTGATCGCATAGATGGATTTCTATTGCGTAGTTTGAAGATCGGATTCTTGAGCTACTTCTTAGGAGTTTTGAGATATTGCTTAGGAATAGATAACAACAAGTTTTCATATGGATTGTAAGGATAAGGTTTTCCGCATAGTTTTAAAATAAAAGAAAATTTTTGATTTTATTTATTTTAAAATATCCTTACAATGGCATTTGAGGAAGAATTGTTGCTTATATGATTCCATTAAAAGCAAGAGTGGAAATATGAAATTGATTCTTTCATTTGTGGTAATTTCTAAATTTACCAAATAAGGAAAGATTCTCATCACCCAAGTTTCAATTAGACCGGAACTTGGAATCATGCAAGTTGTATAGCATGATGAATGAGAACTTTCAAGTATTGGAAAATTAAGACTAATTACTTGTTCACATGGATGTGTGAGTCAAGTGAAGGACTAAGGGATCGAGTACACAGTCTTGTGCATTGATTAAGTCCACCACAAAAGATCGATAAGATTATTCGTCATAATTTACTATAGCTCAGTAAATATGGTTATACTTACAAGCTTAAGTGTAATTCTGAGACATTGGAAAAAGGTTCCAATGTATGACAGAGTGAATAAGAAGAATCAAATTAGGCCGAAGGATAAAAGTTTCTCAAATCTGAAAAGATGGGAGAGTACTTTAGTATCAGTTTTTGTGATCATCTTAATGATTAAGAAACCATAGCACAATTAGTTCTCTAAGGAAATCTTAGTGCATTCTTATGACTAAGAAGAGGGATCTTGAATTGTTAAAATGGTTAAATCAAGAAGATGATTCATACTTCGTTCCAATACAAGTCTTAGAGTCATACTCCAAGATTGTAACTTGAGTGACATGTCTTAAAGAAGGTTTAAAACACTTGTCAAATGTAAGAGTAAAAGTTTTATACTCTTGTACATTTGAAATTGGTAAGTTGTGATGTTTTGGATAAAACAAAGACCAACTTAGGCCAATTGTGTGAAGTGTTTGTCTTGATTAGAATCCGCACTATCTCTTGGATGTTTGACAAGAGAGTCTTATATGTCAAGAGGACAGTGGGAGTCTTAATGGTGTTGAAAGTCTCAAGAACTAATCAAGAATAAAACCTGAAGTTCTTCACTAGCACACGATTTGAGGTTTATAACCTATCGTGTTGAGATATTCTTTGCCCATTCCAGTTAAAGTTGGCTTTGCATATGAGTTCTTAGAGTTCTCAATTTGTTGCACAACAACTTGGAAGCAATGGCAGGCCCTTGAGCTGCCAGGTGGCAAGAAATTAAGATTGAGTTCGGTCTATATGAGTTTGGATTTGTCGTTATCCTTGTCTTATGACTATGGTTTTGACAATTCACATGGATAAGAACACATACACCATTAAATCTAAGTGTCATAAGGTTTCTCTCCGATTCATGAAAATGATGGTGAGGAAACACTTTCACTAAGTAGATTTTAGCTTAGATATCAATTGTGATATTTGCATTCTCAAAGTCGTTAGTGGAGCGTGTGTGGTTTACCGGCACACTAACCTGGACTTGTGAGAAGTAGCAAAAAGGTCTAACCATTATGATTACGGCATCCCTCTTCATAATTGTTTAGACACACAAGTGTGCTATCTAAGGGAAGGTGTATGATTTTGATAAAGTCTTATCAAAACAATCTAGTATCAGAAATATAAACTTTGGTAAGAAAGTCAGCTGATTTCTGAGTACATGTCAAAGCTAGTGGGAGCATAAGTGTTATGCTAATAATCATCATGCTAGTGGGAGCATGATAATTATGATAAGTATTGCAAGTTATCTGTCACAACTGGAAATTTTGCGTCATGTAATCTATACACTCAAGTTAATGTGAATCAAAAACTTAAGAGCATGTGTGATACCTACTATTATGACATCAAAAACTTAAATCCAATGCATCATACAAGTACTACAAATAGTCATCAAACAATTGGAAACCCTAGAAGTTCTTATTTAGGTCCACATTGGACTAGGACTTCCTTATTGGACTCAATGGACCAATAAGCTTTCAATTTGACTATCATGGGCTTAGAACCCTTAAATGGGCTCTAATTGGAACCATATTAATTTATTTCAACATTTTGGGCCATGTTGGGCCTAGAATGAAATGAATTAAAAGCCTTGATACATGAATAACCTAAACTAGTCCAATAAAAATATAAAAATCCTACCACATTCTTTTAGGTTTAAAACATACCCAAACAAACTCTAATATTGGGCTTAGGGGCAAAAAGCCCAAATTTCTCCTTTTTCCTTCAAGGTTCTCGGCCCAAGGCCCAAGTCCAAGAGGAAATGGTGAAGAGTTGACTAATTGCTTGCCACCTCATTTATACCCAACATGTTTCCATGCACATCTCATACTTCTAGGAACATATCACTTCAAAAATCACTTCTCCTTTTTCCCTCCCTCACTCTCGGCCGAAACACACCCACACACACATCACAAAAATCTATTCCAAACTCTCTAAGTCTTCAAGAACAATCCTCCCTCCTCCTTCAAAAATTTCGTGCATCAAGAAGCTTCACAAGGAGAATCCATCACCAAAATCATTATCTAGGTAAGTTAATGCTTGGATCCATGCTTTGGACTCCTTCTTATCTCCAAAAATCTCTTCTAAACTCTCATGAAATCATAAACTTGTGTCTTAGAACTCCATAAGCTCGAAATCTTCATCAAGGGGTGCTAGGGTCAAAAAAATCACCAAGCTTTCTTCCATCCTTTCTTCAAAAACCGAGTCAACATCCAAAGGTGAGCTTCATACCCCCTATTTTCTGTTTTTATGAGTTTTGTGGGGGGGGGGGGGGGGAATACAAGTGAAAGTGTAGATCTATATGTGTTTTGTATGCCTTGTATGATTTCTATGCTTATATGTGTGTTTTTGTGTGTTATAATGTTGGATCTAGCCATAAAACCCCTAAAAACCGAGATATACTTCATGTTAAATGATACTAGCATCAAGTATATTTCTACATACAAAGTGTTCCAAGAAAAATAGCTAAATGGCTTAGTAACATTTTCTTTGGGCTAAAAACTTAATTTTTGGACATAAAAAGCTAAAAATATAAAGTTAAAGGGCCCAAATTGAAATATTTCGAAATCTGATGGGAGAGATGAGTCAAAACAGTTTCTATAATGTATTTTATGAAAATATACTTGTTGGAGGACTAAAAACACAAATTTCAAGCTTAATGGGCTAAAAATGACATTTTCGGCCCAATAAGGCCCATTATGCGAAATTTTCTGATTTGGAGGGCCAAAACTGTATTTTTCTGTAAAACAGTGGACTACTAGTGTTCCAAGTACTTTTCAAAGGTTTAAAATGCTTTTTAAATTTAAAAAGGACCAAAGTTGCAAAAATTTTACAATTTGGGCCAAAATTGTCAAAACTGCGAAAAAGAGGGGTTATAACCGAGAAAACTGCAATTTCAGGGACTTAAACTGTTTTCAATGAAAAATATGCTGAAAAATATTAATTTCAATAACTTCTGGTGTTAAAATGTCAAGAAAAATGATTTAAGGACCAAACCGGAAAGTTATTTAATTAAAGGGGTGAAAAAGAAAATTTTACAAACAATGAGGGGATGAAAACAGAAAACTTACAAGGCTAATTCAATACACGCAATTTGATCAAATAATAGCACCATGTGTATCGACGAAATACAATACACAACAATATCAAAAATCGTTGTTAAACGAATTGGTTCGGTCTCGAACCAATAAAAACCCGAAACTACTAACGCAACGATATCTCGATTCATACAAGTAACATTTGGGAATTCAATATACACGTGAGAGTGCACAGACGTCTACGCACTATCTTTGGGCCCCCAAAGTGTAAAATCTTGTTTGTTGGGCCTAGCTAGCCCAATGACCTGATCTTAAGGCCCGAAGACTTCTATCTTACGAGGTGTTGGGTCTTACACGATCTAACACAACGTAAAAGGACTTTCAATGGCTTGTATACTATCGGTCCCCAAGGGTCCTTTGGTATTGCTAGTAAAGTCGGTATTTCATGCGAGGCGGGTCAGGGACCCCTCGTACCTTTTTTTTTTTTATCCCCAACCGGTTAATGGAGTCATCGGAGTCTTCGTGTCCTCTTTCTCTTCGGATGTGGGGAAGACAGGGCGGTTGGATAACGTGATTAGTACGGACGACGCCTACGGGATCGTTAGTATAGTTATAAACTGGTCGTTTGTGTAACGCATGTTTATAGCAATTAATCATGCTAAAAAATAATCCGACGTCGCCTGGAATTGATAACTTCACGCATTGCAATGGTTTCATTTTAACTTCATGGAATTCAAAGAATTAGGAAAACATCGGGTTTTCCTAGGGTTTTTCAATACATACAGATTCGAAATGTATGCAAGTTTAATGAACAATTTTTACAAGTATACAAACAAACAAGCATAACTATGGATCTTCACAAACGTTTTCAAAAGCTTTTCGTTCAGAAAATATCGGATTTTCTGGTGGTTTTCAAAACGATACAAAACATTGTTTTTCAAATACCGCTTATGAACTCACCAACATTTCGCATGTTGACGTTTTTCAAAATACTTGTATTCTCAGGGAACCAGTGAATCAAAGGAAAACGTACTCAGTGATGGCTTGCAGTTTACTTATTAACGAATCGAACAATTTATTTTTGGGAATGTAATGTTTAAACAATGTACGTCATGTAAACTTTATTGGTTGTACTATATTAATGCATGGTGATGAATGTTGTTACGTTTCATATATATTTAATGTTATGGTATTCAATGGAGTCACGACAGCTCCCGAATGTTTCCGCCGCCTGGTTCGGGGGTGTGACAGGTTGGTATCAGAGCTTTGTTTATAGTGAACTAGCATGTCGAGCCACACATTGATATGCAACTATAAACCAAAAAGAGGGACTAACATAACTCTGAACAAAACAAGTAAATAAAACACGCTTGCTTGCATTAGGAATAAGAACATAACGCCGAATCAAACACAATAATGCTGGTATCTCGGTTAACTTGGCACTGTTCTTAGTGATACCAAGGAGTGGATGTAGCCTGATCAACTACATTCTCTCCAAAGTAAAACTAACACACGTCTTGATGAGATCGTGATAGCTAGGGAACCTAAAACAATACCCTTTATCACTAAAAAGAGAACGCTTGCTTAGTCCGTACAATAGACATAGCATCCTAGGAATAATGTTAGCATATTTACATACTCGCGCAGACAGCATGGCTGGTTTTCATCACCCTGGAGACCCCTATTTCCCTAATCAGGGAAACAACGGATGGCTAGAGGAGGAGGAGCCTGAGGAAGACCCCGAAGAGGAATCTGACGGGGAACAGGAGGCAGAAGTTGAGGGCGAGCCTGTCGAACCCGAAGAAAACGAAGAAAATTTCGAAGAGGAGCTCGATGACAGCGAAGGGGGTGATTCGGACGCAGAGTCTGAGGTCATCAACCCCCCTTACCCGATCAGGGTGCCTGCTTATCGTGTGGGCCCCACTGGGCCTACCCCTCCTTGGGGCATTGATATTTGGAGATGGAACAGACATCAGGGACAGCGACCCCCGTTTGGCATGTCACGTGAGTTCTTTGACCTGAGGGACGGAGGACCGGCCGACCGAGCCCTACCGGTCATGGTGAGACGATTACGGGACACCGACGACCTTGCTCAGGGCACTGCTGATCAAGTACGCCAGTTGTGGACTAGGGTCGATCGTGCGGAACAGGAGACGTGTGACGTCCTTCGGGAGTTTCACATGAGGCAGGTAAGGTGGGAGTCTCGACTTCAGGATGCAGAACGCTTGGTGGCTCGTCTTCAGGGAGCATCCACATCCTCGGCACCACCTCCAAACGCAGCTCATCACGGTTAGGGATAGACTTATCATAGTAGGTCATTAGGAACTATGCTATGTACTCCGGCTCTATGTTTAAGTGACTACACTACTCATGGAGCCGTTATGCTGTCGAATTAGTGTCACTCATGTATGCTCTTACGAGCAAAATTTTCTTGTATTAAATGCGGATATTATTAATGAACTTTTATGTGTTTCGCTATGATATTACAAGTTGTTATGTGTTGAGAAGTTATGATTGTATGTCCGATGGTAGTAATGTCTAAGTTCGTACCATACACCTAGTTCGTAGGATCACAACCTCACAGAAACCACATACACTCAACATCTTTCCGTTTCATGACAGAAAGATGCCTCGCCGACCTACTCGCGGAAACCCAGGACCAACTCCACCCGAGGTTGACTCCACTGCATTCCAGGAAACCATGTCTGTTATGGTCACCGCAGCTATGGCACAACTCCATCAGGGGAATAATGGAGGAGGTAACGGACAAGGGGCATGAAATTCGAACAATGGGATGAACCAAGGGTCTACCAAAACATGTACCTACAAGGACTTCACAAACGCTAAACCACGAACTTTCAACGGCACTGGAGGGGTGATCACTCTGAAGCGATGGATCGACAAGGTGGAGTCGGTATTCGAGATATACGAATGCCCTGAACAGATGAAGGTGAAGTTCGCGGCCTGCACTTTTGTGGACCAAGCACTCGCTTGGTGGAACGGTCACGTGGAAGCCATGACGCTCCCTGTAGCCAACTCTATGCCATAGACAGAAATGAAAGAAATGTTGATGGCTGAGTACTGCCCACGAGGCGAAATACAGAAGATGGAGCAAGAGCTATGGAACCTCACTGTGCAGAATGCGAATATCGATGCCTACATATCGAGATTTAGCGAACTATCTCTGCTGTGCCCGGGTATGATCACATCAGAAGGAAAGAAGATTGAACGATTCATCTGGGGACTGACATCCCCCATTCAAGGGAATGTGATAGCTGCGAACCCTTAAACATTTGACAGTGCGAAGAGATTGGCGAAGAGGTTGTATGATCATAACAACAAGAAGGGCGAGAAGCCAGTGGAGGCTGAGAAGAAAAAGGAGGGTGATGGCAAGAAAGGGAGGAACAACAAGAGAAAGGGGCGTCAGGGCCCCGAGACCTCTAAAAAGCAGCAGACAGTGGCAGTTAACGATGTCACCGTACCGGTTCCAGCCACACCACATGCTCCAGCCTCAGCTGCTTCAAATGCTTCAAGACCCAATTCCGGTAATCTTCCCAAATGCAATAAGTGCGGTCTCCATCATCACGGCGAATGCCGGGAACTCCATTGCACCAGTTGCAACCGAAGGGGACACACTGCAAGGTTCTGCAGGACTTATCCTCCCCAGAATCAAAATCAGGGAAACAACCACAGCAACAACAACCACCGCAATAACAATAACACCAATGCCGGCGGCAACAATGCAGGGCCTAGCCACACCTGCTTCGGGTGTGGAAGGACGGGGCATTTCCGCCGAGATTGCCCTAACAACAACAATTCAGGAAACAGAGGAGCAGGAAGGATGCTGACTATGGGTCAGGGTGAGGCAGTTTAGGACCCCGCAGTTGTGACCGGTACGTTTCTCCTAAACCACACTTATGCATGCATCTTATTTGACACCTGAGCGGAGCGAAGTTTCGTAAGCGAGAAGTTTAGACATTTATTAAAACAACAACCCCAGAAGCTAAATGAAACCTATACGGTGGAAATGGCCAATGGGAAAACCGAATCCACTGGGGAGATCTACATCGGATGTACCCTAACCCTTAACCAACACGTCTTTCGAATAGACCTAATGCCCGTATCAATTAGGAGTTTCGATGTGATTATCGGCATGGATTGGTTAAGCCCCCACCATGCTGAGATTATGTGCCACGAGAAGGTCGTTTGCCTTCGTCTCCCAAATTATGAAACCCTAGTAATTTACGGGGACAAACCTAGCACAAATCTTCGTCTTATCTCGTGCATCAAGGCACAAAAACATCTGCGAAAGAACAACTTGGCGTTCTTGGCTCACATAGTGGACAAGACCAAAGAAGAAACTAACATCCAAGATATTCCGGTAGCGTGTGAATTTCCAGACGTGTTTCCTGAAGATCTTCTGGGAGTACCCCCAGAGAGACAGGTTGAGTTCCGTATCGACCTTGTTCCAGGAGCAACTCCTCTCGCTAAATCACCCTATCGGTTGGCTCCTGCTGAAATGCAGGAATTGTCCAGCCAATTCAGTGAGCTTCTGGACAAGGGATTTATCCGACCTAGCTACTCGCCATGGGGAGCTTCGGTGCTCTTTGTCAAAAAGAAGGACGGATCTTTCAGAATGTGCATCGATTACAGAGAGTTAAATAAACTCACTGTTAAAAACCGCTACCCACTCCCACGAATCGATGATCTATTCGATCAGCTCCAAGGAGCTAGTTATTTTTCTAAAATAGATCTACGGTCCGGATACCACCAACTCAAAGTCCGGGAAGAGGATATTCCTAAGACCGCTTTCCGAACCCGCTACGGACATTATGAATTCGTCGTAATGCCCTTCGGTCTAACAAATGCTCCTGCCGCATTTATGGACCTAATGAATCGAATCTGTCGACCGTTCCTTGACAACTTCGTCATTATGTTTATCGATGAGATCCTCGTCTATTCTCGAAACAAAGAGGAGCATGGCCAACATCTCCGACAAGTCCTAGACACTCTGCGATCGGAAAAGCTTTACACCAAACTCTCCAAGTGTGAGTTCTGGCTCCGGAGTGTGAATTTCCTAAGCCATGTAGTTAGCCAAGACGGAATTTATATGGATCCTTCTAAGGTCAAAGCTGTGGAAGGATGGGCAACTCCGACCACGCCCACAGAAATTCGTCAATTTTTAGGCCTAGCAGTCTACTATAGGAGATTCATTCAAAACTTCTCTAAGATCGCCAAGCCGCTTACCTCGCTTACGCAAAAGGGTGTACCATTCAAATGGACAGACCGACAAGAGATTGCATTTCGAACTTTGAAGCAAGCTCTCTGTAGCGCTCCTGTACTATCTCTACCTGAAGGAACGGAAGATTTTGTGGTCTACTGTGACGCGTCGAATCAAGGCTTAGGTTGCGTTCTCATGCAACGTGGAAGAGTGATAGCATATGCGTCCCGCCAGCTAAAGACGCACGAAGTAAATTACACGACCCATGACCTAGAACTGGGAGCCGTGGTCTTCGCTTTGAAAATTTGGTGGCACTACCTGTACGGTACAAAGTGCACCATCTTCACGGACCACAAGAGCCTCCAGCACATCTTGAATCAGAAGGAGCTGAACATGAGACAACGAAGATGGGTGGAATTACTAAACGACTACGAATGTGAGATCAAGTACCACCCAGGCAAGGCCAACGTGGTAGCTGATGCATTAAGTCGGAAGGAGTACTCTAATTGTCGTACGAAAACTCTCTCGATAACCATTCAATCTCATCTGGCCACTCAAATTGCATCAGTCCAGTCAGAGGCTATGAAAACGGAAAATAGAGCTAGCGAGACATTGCGCGGGATGGAGAAGAACCTAGAAACAAGGGAGAATGGGGTATACTACTTCATGAACCGTATTTGGGTCCCAAAAATCGGAGGATTTAGGGAGGCCGTTATGAAGGAAGCCCACAAGACACGATACTCCATTCATCCTGGTTCGGACAAGATGTATTTGGACATTAAACAACACTATTGGTGGCCTAACATGAAGGCGGAAATCGCGACCTATGTTATTAAGTGCCTTACGTGCGCCAAAGTAAAGGTGGAATACCAGAAACCTTCAGGGTTGTTACAGCAACCGGCAATCCCTGAGTGGAAATGGGAGGGGATTTCTATGGATTTCGTGACCAAGCTACCCAAGACGTCGGACGGACTGGACACCATATGGGTAATGATCGACCGACTGACGAAATCTGCCCATTTCCTGCCAATCAAAGAATCCTACAAGATGGAGAGATTGACGCGTTTGTACCTATGAGAAATTGTGAGACTCCATGGAGTGCCAAAATCTATTATCTCGGATAGGGACAGTAGGTTCACATCGCGCTTTTGGCAATCACTCCACAAGGCAATGGGAACTCATCTCGACATGAGCACCGCGTATCACCCACAAACGGATGGTCAAAGTGAACGAACCATTCAAACGCTTGAAGACATGCTTCGTGCATGTGTGATAGACTTTGGGAAGTCTTGGGATACCCACCTACCGTTGATCGAGTTCTCATATAACAATAGTTACCATTCGAGCATCAAGGTGGCTCCTTTCGAAGCACTGTACGGGCGTAAATGTAGATCACCGTTATGTTGGGCTGAAGTAGGTGACACCCAGCTAGCAAGAACACATACGTCGGACAGGGCACTAACGGGACCGGAGATCATTCGCGAAACCACAGAAAAGATCGTCCAGATCAGAGCTCGATTACAAGCATCGCGTGACCGACAAAAGAGCTACGCCGACAAACGGCGAAAGCCCTTAGAATTCCAGGTCGGTGATCGAGTACTGTTGAAAGTCTCACCCTGGAAAGGGGTTATACGTTTCGGAAAATGGGGAAAGCTGAACCGCGATACATTGGACCTTTCGAAATCGTCGCCCGAATAGGTCCGGTAGCCTACAGACTGCAACTACCCGCAGAACCAAACGGTGTACACCCCGTGTTTCATGTCTCTAACCTGAAGAAGTGCCTATCAGATGAAACCCTTGTCATTCCTCTTGACGAAATCAAAATCAATGAGAATCTCCTGTTCGTCGAAGAACCAATCGAAATCATGGACAGGGAGGTGAAGCGCACTAAGCAAAGTCGCATCCCGATCGTGAAGGTACGGTGGAACGCAAAGCGTGGGCCAGAATTCACGTGGGAACGCAAAGATCAAATGAAGCAAAAGTACCCTCACCTATTCTAGCATTCTCAAATCTAGCTTTCAAACAGAATTTCGGGACGAAATTCCCTCTAACGGGGGGATGATGTCACAACTGGAAATTTTGCGTCATGTAATCTATACACTCAAGTTAATGTGAATCAAAAACTTAAGAGCATGTGTGATACCTACTATTATGACATCAAAAACTTAAATCCAATGCATCATACAAGTACTACAAATAGTCATCAAACAATTCGAAACCCTAGAAGTTCTTATTTAGGTCCACATTGGACTAGGACTTCCTTATTGGACTCAATGGACCAATAAGCTTTCAATTTGACTATCATGGGCTTAGAACCCTTAAATGGGCTCTAATTGGAACCATATTAATTTATTTCAACATTTTGGGCCATGTTGGGCCTAGAATGAAATGAATTAAAAGCCTTGATACATGAATAACCTAAACTAGTCCAATAAAAATATAAAAATCCTACCACATTCTTTTAGGTTTAAAACATACCCAAACAAACTCTAATATTGGGCTTAGGGGCAAAAAGCCCAAATTTCTCCTTTTTCCTTCAAGGTTCTCGGCCCAAGGCCCAAGTCCAAGCGGAAATGGTGAAGAGTTGACTAATTGCTTGCCACCTCATTTATACCCAACATGTTTCCATGCACATCTCATACTTCTAGGAACATATCACTTCAAAAATCACTTCTCCTTTTTCCCTCCCTCACTCTCGGCCGAAACACACCCACACACACATCACAAAAATCTATTCCAAACTCTCTAAGTCTTGAAGAACAATCCTCCCTCCTCCTTCAAAAATTTCGTGCATCAAGAAGCTTCACAAGGAGAATCCATCACCAAAATCATTATCTAGGTAAGTTAATGCTTGGATCCATGCTTTGGACTCCTTCTTATCTCCAAAAATCTCTTCTAAACTCTCATGAAATCATAAACTTGTGTCTTAGAACTCCATAAGCTCGAAATCTTCATCAAGGGGTGCTAGGGTCAAAAAAATCACCAAGCTTTCTTCCATCCTTTCTTCAAAAACCGAGTCAACATCCAAAGGTGAGCTTCACACCCCCTATTTTCTGTTTTCATGAGTTTTGTGGGGGGGGGGGGGAATACATGTGAAAGTGTAGATTTATATGTGTTTTGTATGCCTTGTATGATTTTTATGCTTATATGTGTGTTTTTGTGTGTTATAATGTTGGATCTAGCCATAAAACCCCTAAAAACCGAGATATACTTCATGTTAAATGATACTAGCATCAAGTATATTTCTACATACAAAGTGTTCCAAGAAAAATAGCTAAATGGCTTAGTAACATTTTCTTTGGGCTAAAAACTTAATTTTTGAACATAAAATGCTAAAAATATAAAGTTAAAGGGCCCAAATTGAAATATTTCGAAATCTGATGGGGGAGATGAGTCAAAACAGTTTCCATAATGTATTTTATGAAAATATACTTGTTGGAGGACTAAAAACACAAATTTCAAGCTTAATGGGCTAAAAATGACATTTTCGGCCCAATAAGGCCCATTATGCGAAATTTTCTTATTTGGAGGCCCAAAACTGTATTTTTCTGTAAAACAGTGGACTACTAGTGTTCGAAGTACTTTTCAAAGGTTTAAAATGCTTTTTAAATTTAAAAACGACCAAAGTTGCAAAATTTTTACAATTTGGGCCAAAATTGTCAAAACTGCGAAAAAGAGGGGTTATAACCGAGAAAACTGCAATTTCAGGGACTTAAACTGTTTTCAATGAAAAATATGCTGAAAAATATTAATTTCAATAATTTTTGGTGTTAAAATGTCAAGAAAAATGATTTAAGGACCAAACCGGAAAGTTATTTAATTAAAGGGGTGAAAAAGAAAATTTTACAAACAATGAGGGGCTGAAAACAAAAAACTTGCAAGGCTAATTCAATACACGCAATTTGATCAAATAATGGCACCGCGTCTATCGACGAAATACAATACACAACAATATCAAAAATCGTTGTTAAACGAATTGGTTCGGTCTCGAACCAATAAAAACCCGAAACTACTAACGCGATGATATCTCGATTCATACAAGTAACATTTGGGAATTCAATATACACGTGAGAGTGCACATACGTCTACGCACTATCTTTGGGCCCCAAAAGTGTAAAATCTTGTTTGTTGGGCCTAGCTAGCCCAATGACCTGATCTTAAGGCCCGAAGACTTCTATCTTACGAGGTGTTGGGTCTTACACGATCTAACACAGCGTAAAAGGACTTTCAATGGCTTGTATACTATCGGTCCCCAAGGGTCCTTTGGTATTGCTAGTAAAGTCGGTATTTCATGCGAGGCGGGTCAGGGACCCCTCGTACCTTTTTTTTTTATCCCCAACCGGTTAATGGAGTCATCGGGGTCTTCGTGTCCTCTTTCTCTTCTGATGTGGGGAAGACAGGGCGGTTGGATAACGTGATTAGTACGGACGACGCCTACGGGATCGTTAGTATAGTTATAAACTGGTCGTTTGTGTAACGCGTGTTTATAGCAATTAATCATGCTCAAAAATAATCCGACGTCGCCTGGAATTGATAACTTCACGCGTTGCAGTGGTTTCATTTTAACTTCATGGAATTCAAAGAATTAGGAAAACATCGGGTTTTCCTAGGGTTTTTCAATACATACGGATTCGAAATGTATGCAAGTTTAATGAACAATTTTTACAAGTATAGAAACAAACAAGCATAACTATGGATCTTCACAAACGTTTTCAAAAGCTTTTCGTTCAGAAAATATCGGATTTTCTGGTGGTTTTCAAAACGATACAAAACATTGTTTTTCAAATACCGCTTATGAACTCACCAACATTTCGCATGTTGACGTTTTTCAAAATACTTGTATTCTCAGGGAACCAGTGAATCAAAGGAAAACGTACTCAGTGATGGCTTGCAGTTTACTTATTAACGAATCGAACAATTTATTTTTGGGAATGTAATGTTTAAACAATGTACTTCATGTAAACTTTATTGGTTGTACTATATTAATGCATGGTGACGAATATTGTTACGTTTCATATATATTTAATGTTATGGTATTCAATGGAGTCACGACAGCTCCCGAACGTTTCCGCCGCCTGGTTCGGGGGTGTGACATTATCAATGTTAATTATAGAAAACAAAAGTTTCAATTGGGAAAGAGTTGTTTTGCTATAATTAAGGGAGAGGAAATTATACTTCATCTCAAATCTATAAGCTTAGATCGTGAGGTTTTAATCATTTAGTCAAGGATATATATGAATTTCATGTTGGAATGGCTCAACATAAGGAAATTTTGTATATGAGTCCATTATTTGCGTTCTAAAATTCGATTATGATTACGGCATCCCTTTTCATAATCTGAATTATGAGAACTTGGCAAATTTAAATGGAAATGTTATAGCAAAAGACTGGTTTAGTCTTTATGTGAGACATTATGAATCGATTCCCATATGCTTCGGATATAGGATTGATTACATGTGCTATATTCATCCTTTCTAAAATTTTCCAAATGCCTGGGGCATTAAGAAGGGAAAAGGTTTAGAACTGGATATGACTAAAAGGATTAAACAACTGTCAAGGACAATCTAAGGTTTACCAAAGATTGGGTGCTCAAGGACAGTTGGAAGTATAGTGATAATTCTGGAAGGACCATATTGACATAATCTGTAAGGAGGCAACTCTTTTTCAAAAGTGATAGTCAAAATGGAATCTGGAAATGTTTCAAAGTTAGAATTTTCAATCTGTTTAAGATTAGGAAACTTAATGCAAGAAGGATGGTTCTAAGGAGCTGATCTCCTTTGGAATGCTCTGAATGTTTGTTGTCAAGTCCTTCTGACTTTGTGCATAATCATTACAAGAGGTTCAATGCATATAAGTTTAGAATCTGACAGATTTCAGTAAATGACATGAATTTGGAATTCTTGAATTTGCAGTAAGGATTTGGGAGTGTGAAAAGAGAATCATTGAAGTTATGTTCAATGGATCTAGTTCACAAAGTAAAGATCATAGACAAACATAGTATGCATACTTAGTGTATGGCATGAATAGTGTTTAGAAAACATAGTGTACATGCTTGGAGCATGGGACAACTATTGTTTTAAATTCAAGAATAAAGTTGATAGCTGAAACAGTATACAATGAATAATGTGTAATCATATGGTGATAAATAAAAGGTGTTTTATTTATGTTCATAGGTTTTGATACCATATTGGATTCAATTATTATTGTGTTTCATTTTGCATGTTTTGACTTCCCGAATAAACTAGGTTATTCTTCCGGAATGACTAAGTTATTCAAACCATCCACAGTCGGTCATATGTTGGAAGTAAATATGAATTAAGACTATCATGGGTTGGCTTGTAGAGGTCTAAGGTGTTGGACAAAGGGCTACAACACTCATGAGTGCTCATAAGTTCTGAGTATTGGATTCAACCCGCGCTCATTGGAATCACTTCATGGATTTTATCACGAGTGATCATGAGACAATAATATCTTATATTCTTCAAACCTAGAGATAGGAGTTGTTACTATGAGTTGATAGTACATTGATTGCACGAAAACGCATTTGGTAACTCGGTGCTATCAAACGTGCCTTTGTGTATGATTCAACAAGTAGTAGAACAAGCCATATGAGTCGAAGTTTATCCATTCCTTTTACCTTTGGGATAAAAGCGATATCTGTGGGCCCCTTGATGATTTGATGATTACAAATGGAAGTGCTCGGCCGGGCCAGGACTGATTTGATTTGTTCAATTAGTCAGTCGTCATAAATCGGAAATTGGGAAACAACAAATGGACAGAGAGAATGATTATAATCCATGTCTCAGTCCATATGATATCTAGAATGGAGGAATATAGGATCCCTTATCTAATGGACAAGTTCGTTGACAAGATCAGAGTTCAACAGCGGCTTTAAGAGCTACGATTGCCAGTTAGGTTTGAAGTCATACGCAATAATAGTTTTAGACTTATCCAAGTGGGAGACTGTTGGATTAATGTCTAAGTCCATAACTATATTTGGTACGTACTTGACCCGACCCGGCATGGTCCATTTGGGTTGCACTTCACCGACACAATTTATATGGATAATCTTTTGAGAATAGTATGTTTATGATTAATATTAATATATTATAAGTTCTAATATATTAATATGGAATCATATTATTTAATTAGTATAGATCAAGAATTAATTTAGAATTAATTAAGTGACCAAAATGAACTAATTAAATATGGACTCTTGTATATATGGAATGGGCCAAGTTCATTTAGGTTGGGCTAAGCTTTCATGGATAGTCCATGGAGTGTTTAACCCATGGATCATATGAAATGAATGGTCATGGGTTTAACCCTAGTTTCCATACTATATAAAGATGTCCTTGGTTGGTGAAATTGGCACTAGTGTGGTACACTAAGAAGGGCTAGCCAATTTCACTAGAGACAATCAAGTATCCATATTCTCTAAAGTCTTCCAAGGTGTCTTGGTGATTTGTGATTCCACTTGAGGCTTCCACACTATTGGGGCTAAGCTCTTAAAGCTTGAAGACATCAAGCTACATCAAAAGGTATGTCATCTAACTAGTACTTTGTAGATTAAGAACATCATAATATGCTAGTTAGGATTAAAGCCTTGGAAAGTTCTTATTTGCATGTATAATAGAGAAAACATAGATCCAAGGTTTATAGGGTTGCATGTACACCATAGGAGTGTTAGAATGCTCGAAACCCAACACCTCCAAGGGTAAAAGGAATGGATAAAGTTCGTCTCATATGCTTGTTCTACTACTTGTTGAATCATACACAAAGGCACGTTTTATAACATCAAGTTACAAAATGCATTTTCATGCAATAAATGTATAACCAACTCATAGGCAACAAGTCATATCTCTAGGTTTGAAGAATATAAGATATTATCGTCTCAGGATCATTCGTGATAAAATCCATGAAGTGATTCAAATGAGCGTGGGTTGAATCCAATACTCGAATCCGTATTCCGGGAGTACTCATGAATGTTGTAGTAACTCTTACTATGTCCACTACCTTGGACATCTACAAACCCGATTCATGACAGTCTTGCCTTAATACCTACTTCCAATGTATTATCGACTGTGGATGGTTTGAATAACTTAGTCATTCGGAAAGAATAACCTAGTTATTCTGGAAGTCAAAACATGCAAAGTGAAACACAAGAATAATACTAATCCTCTATGGTCCCAAGCGCCTTTGAGAGTAAATAAAACACCTTTTATTTAAACACCATATTGATTACTCATTATTCATTGTACAATGTTTCAAGTAATCAACTTTATACTTGATTTAAAACAATAGTTGTCCCATGCTCCATGCATGTAAACTATGTTTTCTAAACTCTAGTCATGCCATACACCAAGTATGCACACTATGTTTTTCTATGATCTTCACTTTGTGAGACAGATCAATTGAACATGATTCCAATGATGCTCATTTCACAATCCCAAATCTTTATCGTAAATGTAACAATTCCAAATTCCTACCATTTAACAAAATTTGTTAGATTCTAAACTTATATGCATTGATCCTCTCGTAATGACTATGCACAAAGTCACATAGACTTGTCAACAGACATTACAGAGCATTCCAATGGAGATCAAATCCATGGAAACGAAGTCTCAAATTCAAAGTACATCACTTTGAACATCCTTCTTGCATTAAGCTTTCTAATTTTACACAGATTTGAAAGAAAAACTTCCACTTATGGAAACCATTCTAGATTCCCATTTTGACTATCACTTCTGAACAAGAGTTACCTCTTTTCAGAATATGTCAATATGGTCCTTCCAAAATTAACACTTGTACTTCCAACTGTCCATGAGCAACCAATCTTTGGTAAACCTCATATTGTCCTTGAGAATTGCTTAATCATTTTGGTCATATCTAATTTTAGACTTTTCCCCTCTTAATGCCTTGAGCATTTGGAAAATTTAGAAATGATGAATATTATAACACATGCAATCGATCCTGTATCCAAAGCATATGGGACACGATTCATGACGTCTCACATAAAGACGTGATCATAGACCAGTCTTTGCCTACAATATTTTTGATTTGCCATGTTGTCAAATTTTGACTATGAAGACTGATGCCGTAATCATAATCGAATTTTGAAAAGGCAATATATATAGAATTTCCATAAGTCGAACCATTCTATCATAAAATTCATATATATATTTGACTAATGATGATTAAAATCTCATTCTAAGCTTTTAGAATTGAAATGAAGTATAATTTCCTATCCCTTAATTATAGCAAAATAACTTTTTTCAATTGAAACCCTGTTGTTTTCTATAATTAACATAATAACTTGCAATATTGAACATATTAATCATGCTCCCACTAACATGATGATTATCAGCATAACACTTATGGTCCCACTAGCTTTGACATGTACTCAAAAATTAGATGGACTTCTAGAAATCAATACTTTATTGACACTCTTACCAAAGTTCAGATTTCTGATACAAGATGCTTTGATAAGACTTTATCAAAATCATACACGTTTATTTAGATAGCTCATATGTGAGTCAAAGCAATTTTATAACTATGAAAAGGAATGCCGTAATCATAGTCTCAAGTTTTTAGACCTTTGCCATTTCTCACAAGTCTATGTTAGTGTGCCGGTTACCCACACACGCTCCACTAACGACTTTGAGAATGCAAATGTCACAATTGCTATCTACTAAAAAACAACTTAGTGAAAGTGTTTCCTCACCATCATTTTCATGAATCGGAGAGAAACCTTATGACACTTAGATTTTATGGTGTATGAGTTCCTATCCATATGAATTTTGTCAAAACCATAATTACATGACAAAGTTAGCGACATTTCCAAATTCATATGGATTAAACTTGTGCAGTGTTAACTTCTTGCCACCTAGCAGCCCAAGAGCCTACCATTGCTTCCAAGTAGTTATGCAGTCAATTGAGAACTTTCAGAACTCCTATGCAAAGCCAACTTTTACTAGAATAGGCACATAAATGTCAACACGATAGGTTATAAAACTCAAGTCGTGTGCTAGTGAAGATCTATAGGTTTTATCCTTGATTAGTTCTTGAAACTTTCAAGACCTTTAAGACTCCCGCTGTACTCTTGACATATAAGACTCTCTTGTCAAGAACCATTGCTTGACAAAATAAATATTCAAGGGAAAGTGCGGATTTTTATCAAGACTAAAACTTCACGCAATTGGCCTAAGTTGATCTTTGTTTTATCCAAAACATCACAACTTACCAATTTCAAATGTACATGAGTAGAAATCATTTTACTCTTACATTTGACTAGTGTTAATAAACCTTCTTCAAGATATGTCACTCAAGTTACAATCTTGGAGTATGACTCCAAGACTTTATTTTTGGAACGAAGTATGACTCATCTTCTTGATTTAACCATTTCAACAATTCATGTCTCCTCTTCTTAGCCATAAGAATGCACTAAGATGTCCTTAGAGGACGAATTGTGATATGGTTTCTCAATCATTAATACGGTCACAAAACATGATAATAAAGTACTCTCCTATCTTTTCAGATTTGAGAAACTTTTATCTTTCTGCCTAATTTGATTCTTCTCAATCATTCTGCCATACATCGAATATTTTCCAATGTTTCAGAATTATACTTAAACTTGTAAGTATAACCATATTTACTAAACCTTAGTAAAGCATGACGAATAGTCTTATCAATCTTTGTGGGGGACTTGACCAGTGCACACGAATGTGTACTCGATCCCTTAGTCCTTTCACTTGACTTAATTTTACAAAGATGAAAATTCTCATTCAGCATACAACTTGTATGATTCCAAGTTTCGTTCCAATTGAAACTTGGGTGATGAGAATCTTGCCCGATTTGGTAAATTATGACACTACCACAACCAGAAGAATCAAATGCATTTTCCAATATTGCTATCAATGGAATCATATAAATAACCATTTTTCACAAATGCCACTGTAAGGATATTTTAAAAAACCTTATCTTTTATCTAAAACTTGCGGAAAAACTTATCCTTATAATGCAAATGCATATGAAAAATTTGTTGTTATCTATTCCTAAGCAATATATCATAACTCTTAAGTAACAACTCACAATTCTGATCACCGAACCATGCGATCGAAATCCATCTTCGTGATCAGAATCAACATATACTTCCTTTATGCTTCCTCTCTTTGATTCTACAAAACATCCAAATGTGATCTGGTCACATCATGTATAAGAATCTCAAATAGGAACTTAATAGAGTTAGATAGTGAACTTTACCCGAAGTAGAGTCAAACTCTTTGACTTTACCAACCTTATGATTGTTTACGTAAATTAGTCAGCTTCGCAACCAATGCCCCATCCTTTGGCAATAGAAGGTTTGGGAAATTGATCTTTTAATCAAATGTGCTTTACTAGTCCTCGTATCATTTCTGATTCAGCAGCACCAAGCAAATAGGTAAGATCGTTAAGGGTCAAGTCATGGTCTGTCACATACTAGTCCCAAAATAACTCACTATGTGACTTAGAAAGTGATTGAACATCCAACTTTCTCAAGACTTTGACACCCAACTCTCCCGGCTTGTCAATATGTGACTTCATCTCCAAGATGTGATCACACATACACTTACGTGCTAATAGGGCTTGAGTGGCCTTGAACTTGTGGGTTAGGGAGAATAATTGGAGGGGTGGAGGAAGTGAAATTCCAAGAGATTTGGGTAGATCATAGATGTCTAAACTAGACATCTAAAATGGGAGATATTCAAGTTAGTTGATTTTTAAGTCCTTAATATAACACCCAATATGAAATATTAAGGCTAGGACCCAACACAATATTTTATAAGTTGGAAGAGGGATGTCGTAATCCAAGCTATAAGATATATGAAGGTAGGTGAATGACGATTCACCAATTTCCACCATTAAAAACGAAATAATTTATTAGGTTTTAATTGGATCTGAAACTCCTGGATCTTTTGAGATTCATTAAACTTTTCAATGGCATGTTTCAATATCAAGTGTGCCCTCTCAAATTTTGTGACTGTGATGCCGAGGATCACAAAGCAAGGTGTGAATAACCATGCAAACTCACTTGGTACCCTTAATATTATCACCTAATCGATGTGCCGATTACCCACACACGCTCCACCGATCTATGATAAACATTAAGTCACCCTTTGTTATCCTTACTAGTCCAAGTTAGTGTGTCGGTTACCCACACACGCTCCACCAACGACTTGGTAAGGTACAAAGTGTGAATTTCATGGGTTAGCACCAAATTCACATTTTCCTAAGTAACTAGCATGCAATTGTCATACAAACTACATAAAATACTAGATAGTCTAACATACCTTTTTGTGTGGCTAGAGGTCTTGATGTATTTGGCCTTAAGAACTTAGCCCTAATAGTGTGGAAGCCTCAAATGAAGTCACAACACATCAAGGACAAAGGTAGGACTTGAGAGAGAATCTCCATGCACTCTGAAACCTTCATGAACTCCAAGAACATGCACACACACACACACACACACACACTCAAAAAGTGGCGGTTTTTAGGTCATAATATATGTATTTATATGTGTTGAATTCTAAGAGTCATGGGTATAACCCAAACCCATATCCGTGGATTTTATGATCGATGGTTCATGTCGCCCAACTCTTTATGTATCCATACATAAACTTGTTCCAACATGGATCATAAGCCCAACACATATAAATATAACTAATTACCATAATTAGTCCCCATAGTTTTAATTAGTCTCTTTATATTACTAAATGAATTCCAAATTAATTCTTGATCAATACTAATTAAAACATTTGATTTCATATTAATATATTAGAACTTATAATATATTAATAAATCATATATAACATCTTCTCTCAAAAGTCCATCCTAACAAATTGTCCTGATGATATGCAACCCAAATGGACCATGCTACTCTCGAGTCGAATACATACCAATAATAGTTATGGGCTTAGACACCTAATCCAACAAATACACCGCTCACTTCGAGGTTCAAGATTATCGTGAGTCTCGCGCCTCATGAAACCCTCGCAACCCCAAATCTTTATGTGTTCTAAAGTGGGAACTTTCCCCTTGCACATCTTGTGATGTGTTTTGGCAACCTTCATAGGGACTAGATTAAGGATATGGGCAGCAGTTTCTAATGCATATCCCCAAAATGAGATTGGTAATGAAGCTCGACGCATCATGGAAAGAACCATGTCTAAAAAGGTTCAATTGCGCCTCTCAGCCACACTATTATGCTGTGGTGTCCTGGGATGTGTCAATTGTGAAACAATTCCACACTCCTTAAAATAGTCAAGGAACTCTATACTAAGATACTCTCCACCTCAATTGTATCAGAGCATCATAATGTTCCTGCCCAATTGATTCTCCACTTCCTGTTTAAACTCTTTGAACTTTTCAAAGGTTTCTGACTTATGCTTGCTTAAGTAGACATAACCATATCTATTGTAATCATCAGTAAAAGTCACGTAGAAACGGCTAGCATCGCTTGTGGCGCTTATGAAGGGTCCACACACATCTGTGTGTATGAGATCCAACAAACCTTCACTTCTAGCACAAGTACCGGTGAAGGGTGACTTTGTCATTTTTCCAAGCAAACAAGACTCGCAACTATCATCTGACTTTAAGTCAAATGATTCCAAGACTCCAGCCTTTTGGATTTGGCCTATGTGCATATTGTTTTCATGTCCAAGACAACAATGCCACAAGGATGCTTTATCCAAACTAGTGGAAGAATCAATATGCAACACATTATTTTCGAGGTTGTCTACAACCGACACAGTTTCATATACACCATCACAAGGTAATGCTTTACAATAAAGAACATTATTATAAAAATCATTAACACCACCACATTCATTATCAAATGAAAAAGTAAATCCTTGTTTGTACAAACCATGAAAAGAAATAATATTTCTTGCCATTTCAGACGAGTAACAACATTTATTCAAATCTAATATTAACCCACTACTCAGCAAAAAGGAATAAACTCCAATCTTGGTGACAGGTGAAGCTTTCCTATTCCCCATGATCAAGTTTATCCTTCTGTACTCCACATCCTCACTTCTTCTTAGGCTCTGCAAATCAGAACATATATGAATACCACAACCTGTATCAACAACCCAAGAAGTAGTATGTGGTGAGTTATTAAACAATATAGTGTAAATACCTGCATGGGTAGGTTTAACCTTCCCATCCTTAACACATTGCATGTACTTGGGGTAGTTTCGTTTATAGTGCCCCTTATCATGACAATAGAAGCATTCAACTTCTTTTGGGTTGGAAGAGGGAGTGGCTAAACCACCTTTGGTTCCACTCGAAGAGGAGCCATCAAGAGACTTTCCCTTGGTACCCTTCGAAGGGGTCTTCCTCTTTTTCCCTTTACCTTGCCCAATTCCCAGAACAAGGGCGGTGTTAGGAGTAGAAGTGGTAAAACCCGATTTACCTTTAAGACCACTTTTGGCAGTCTTCAAAAGTCCTTGAAGCTTGCTGAGTATGACCTACTACTTGTTCATATGATAGGTCATTTAGAACTGATCATAACAAGTAGGTAACGAGTGCAATATGATGTCTATAGCCAACTCCTCATGGAATTTCACATTCAACTTCAACAAACGGTCCACAAAAGGGTAAAAGTCATCATAGGACTTTTGGAGTGCAAGTAAGTGGCCCATGATGGATTCACCATCCTTCATTCGGGTTGTTATCATGGAAGATATGATTTCATACCTCTCTTGACGAGCACTCTGATGGTTTCTATCCATCAGATCCATGTGTATCTCAAAAGGGTAAAAGTCATCATAGGACTTTTGGAGTTCAGCTGTCATTGTGTCCAACATGATACATGCCACCTTGGTAGCATCTCACTCATAAGCCCTAAAGTCATCGATTTTCTATGCAGTAGCAGCAGACTCATTGATCTCCTTCAGTTGCTTGTCGTGGACATATTCCTTGTCCTCGTAACATGTGACCATCTTGATGTTTCTAATCCAATCATTAAAGTTTTAACCATTAAAGATGACTCTCCCACAAAGTTTCATGAGAGAGAAGGACCCGGTAGGGTTTGAGCCAGAAGCACTGTTGGAAGAAATCTGAAAAGAAGAAAGACAATTTTAGATTAGATAAATATTCCTTAATAAGACACCTAAATGTAATATTAAGGCTAGGACCCAACACAATACTTCATAACTTGGAAGAGGGATGCCATAATCCAAGCTATGAAATATTTGAAGGTAGCCGAATGACGATTCACCAATTTCCACCATCAAAAATGAAATAAATATTAGGTTTTAATTGGATTGAAACTCCTAGATCTTTTGAGATTCATTAAACTTTTTAATGGCATGTTTAAATCTTGATTATGCCCTCTCAAGTTTGTGACTGGGATGCTGAGGATCACAAACAAGGTGTGAATAACCATGCAAAGTAACTTGGTACCCTTAACTTATCACCTAATCGATGTGCCGGTTAACCACATGCGCTCCACCTATCTATGATAAACATTAAGTTACCCTTTGCCACTCTTACTAGTCCAAGTTAGTGTACCGGTTAACCACACACGTTCCACTAACGACTTGATAAGGTACAAAGTGTAATTTCATGGGTTAGAACCAAATTCACATATTCCTAGAGTAACTAAGATTTGGGAATTTATAAAAGGCTTAGTTACTTTATCATCATCATTATACTTTTAATGAGAATTATAGTCCTTGTCCTACCCGTTCGGCTAACAACCCTCAACCAGTCAAGGAAGCGGTGGGTGAGAGTGGACACCCATTAAGCTGCCATTTTATAGGCAACAACCTTATACCACCCTTAGAGACCGACTTCGTGAATGAGACCAACTAACGATAAAACTGACTTGATGTTATACATATATATATATATATATACATATATATATATATATATATATATATATATATATATATATATATATATATATATATATATATATATTCTTAACTTATAATACTATAAAGTATAAGGGTTGAATTTTAACTTTTAAACTCTAGGGTTTGGAATTAAAGTGTGTGTAAGACTTTACAAATTCCAAAACTTAAGGGAAAGTTTGGAAACTATTCAAAACCTTTCATATCTATAACCTATGAGTCTTAATGGTTTTAAACAAAAGGCTTTTGGAATTCCATAACATGAGGACAAGTTTATGAGGTCCATTAATTGGCATTTAGATCAAGAACTACACTAACAAACAATTTGAAAATAATTCCTATGATCTACCAAAACTCATAAGCATGAACATACATACCAACAATTGTCAAGAATCACATAAACATGTATAAAACATGAAACTTTGATAATAACCTTTGAAAATGGATTAGCATAATCATTACCACATCAAAACAGATTTTACAAGTCCAAAACAATTTAGGGTAATTATTCTAGTCTATTTCCAGCAACAAAACTCGAAAATCTGCACATAGGGCATCCCACTCATCGAGTGCATGAACCTACTCGACGAGTAGGATGAACTTTCACTTGGACTCGTCGAGTCCCCCCATGGACTCGGCGAGTCTACTAAACTGTCGCACCCCAAAACCACGAACGGCGGAAACGTTCAGGGGTAGAGGACGTCATGTACAGTATCACAACAGTGTAATATAATAAACAAGTAACAACATCATCCATTGCATTATAAGTAAAGTTTTAATACATGTGTGTTCTTTCATTGTAGTAAGACACCAAAAATATACAATCAAATATAAAGACGAGACTTGTTTGCTCCGTCTTCTCAAAACCTGGCCTCCGTACCTGTCTACTGGTGACCTGAGAATACAAGTTATTTTGAAAGAGAGTATCAGCTTTAAAGCTGGTGAGTTCATAAGTATATAAGTGTCATTGCCTTGTTTGTGAAAATCTGCTATGAATGCCATGAAAACCTTTAAGTGAAAATGTTGAGGTAAGTATGAAATCCCTAGAAAAAACCCTTATTTTCTATAAGTATGAAATGTAGTCTTCTACCAAGACTCGAATGTTTTGTATGAATGAAGTGTAGTCTTCTACCAAGACTCGAATGTTTTGTATGAATGAAGTGTAGTCTTCTACCAAGACTCGAATGTTTTGTATGAATGAAGTGTAGTCTTCTACCAAGACACGAATGTTTTGTATGTATGAAGTGTAGTCTTCTACCAAGACACGAATGTTTTGTAAGTATGAAGTGTAGTCTTCTACCAAGACACGAATGTTTTGTAGGTATGATGATAGTTTTTCCTTTCTATTGACTAGTACTAGAGCACTTAGTCTAACTCCTCGTTTATGTGAAAGTAATCACAAAATAAAGTAAACAGGGAAAATATAATCATGTAAGTGTTATTGTCTTGGGTTACCAGGACAAACACGACATCGTTGGAGCGAAAGATAGACCCTATGGAACATCCGAAGAGTGTCCCCTCATCCTCTGTAGCAGCAGCAGGATGGAAGGAGGGTTAGTCCCTGTATCGATCTCTTGATGCAGATCGTCAACCTAATGATCCTCCGAAGATTCACATCTCATCCACTGTTGCAACAGTGGACAGAGGGATAGTTAGTCCCGTCATTGACTACTAATCAAGTGACTACCTTAGACATCTGTAGACGTCATCGACCACTATTGCTAATAAGTGAGATTCGGAATGGTAAGTCCCGCCGAAACATCCCATTGAACGGGGATAGGAAAGACAATTTACACAGTAAATACTAATAAATCATCCTCTTATATCTAAGTTCAAGTATCCAAGGTAAGTAAATACAGGATAATGCACCTATGAAGAAGTGTCCTTGTATGGTATTCATGTAAGTGTGTTCATGTAACAGGTAAGTACATGTAAACATATTCATGTATCATATAATCCTAAGTACGTGTACTCATGTATCATGTAAGGCATTAGTATAGACTCATGAATGAACTGACTCTTGTTTGATATCTTCTGACTATCCCTATGATAGCTAACTGGAAAGTATGTGGTTGTTCAAGTAGGTTTATGCACCCTCGCAACGCCAGGGTGCGGGAAACTGAACGAAGGATGAAAACTATAATCTCTAACATATAAATGAACATATACGTATAAGTATAGCTTGATTCAAAAAGGTAAAATATACTGGTTTTGCAAGATATCTAGGAGTTTTGAACAATAATTTAAAGTGACTTGAAGTCATTATACATTTCAAAACTAATACTTCTGTTGTCCAAGTATTTTAAGATAGAAAACCATTTCACGTGACTCCTTTTGAAATATGTGAAATCTACTGAGTGAAAACACAGTTATAAAATACATAAAATTGATTTAATAACTTATTGTTTCCTACTTGTATTCCCCCCCCCCATTAAAGCATTTAAAATCCTTTAAAACATTGATTACGGGGTATGAACTCACCTGTAGTTGGTGATTGGAATGAACTGAACGGTATCGGATTGCTAGGTGTCAAGCGAGGACTTGTGCCCACACTACGATCCTAATGAACATATAATCACACATATATGCACTCAATTAGACACAAAAGACTAATTGATAATGTTTAAGACATCCTAGACATAGATAACACTTTATATAAGTGTTTTAAGCCGTAAGGACTTCATCTAAGCTATTGTGGGACAGGGTACTTGAGTTTAAGGTTTCCAAAGGACCCTACAAGAGAGTTTACTCTCCTTAAACCATCACACATGGAGTTTACGGTTGTAAACTCTTGAGTTTACGCTCGTAAACTCCCAAACATGTGTGTTTGGTGTGTTTTGAAGTCGGAATTGCTTCCTAGTATTATTCTAACTTTGTGGCTATGTCCTTGGAAGGTTTTAAGGTCTAGAAGTACTCCAAATAGGAGTTTACGGCCTCAAGGACATTTCCCCTTGGAGTTTATGGCCGTAAACTCCCTTGGGGTGATTCCTTGGTTGCTTTCAAGCCTCTTGCACTTGTGGGATATGTTCTAGACTTTTATTCCTAGCATATGAAGGCATTAGGCACCACTTAGTGCCCTTCTTAGGAGTTTACGGCCCAAGAACCATGTCTTGGCCATAAACTCACTTGTTTAAGTGATTTTGGTGTGGTTTGGTCCTTCCATTTAGTGGGTACAATATCTTGTAAAGGTCTAGGGCTTTAGGTGTCATGAAAACACCCTTTGTGATCTTTTACATGGAGTTTACGGCCTAGGAGAGTTCTGGGCCGTAAACTCACTTTCATTTGTGTCATTTGATGTGTTTAAGAATTTAAGCTACTTGGGAAAATAACCTAGATGCAAGCCTTAAAGTCCTTAAGTCCTCAAATCACCATTTAGGGCTAGGAAATGGAGTTTACGACCTAAGAGATTTCTGGGCCGTAAACTCCCAATCTTGGGTGGTTTTGTGTGTGTTTTCATGTCCCTAACATGTATACCTAATGTTCTAAGGCCTTATCCTAGCACCAATGTCAGTTTTGGCTTTGTTTCGGGAGTTTACCGCCCAAGAACACCTTGGGGAGTAAACTCCTAGATCTCATGATTTAGCCATCTAAATCATATTTTAAGCATCTAATATGTATTCTAACACTACTAGAAAGAGTTACTCACAATCTGGGATAAAAACTCGAAGATCTGTCAGAGAGAAAATGGCTTTTCTCTAGCTGGAATTGTGAATAATGAATTAATTTAATTCAGAAAACTATTTATAGTCCTGAAATATTTTGATAGAAAATATTTTTATTCTCAAACTTGGACTGTAACATTATGAAACTTGAAATGTCCAAATTTCACAAACCCAGGAGCATCCACTCTCCTGATATCTCCTAAAGTGTAAACCCTAATGTACACTAACTTGTTCGGAAAAGTCTGAAAATCACTGAAATTGGACTGACTTCTATTGAATAGATATTGTTCGTACAAATGGAAATTTCGGGTTGTCACATCATCCCCCCGTTAGAAGGAATTTCGTCCCGAAATTAGAATTTAAGCAAGTAAGAAATTACACATAATTAAGCGAAAAGATGAGGGTATTTCAGTTTCATCTGATCCTCTCGTTCCCAAGTGAATTCCGGTCCACGCTTTGCATTCCAGCGCACCTTCACTATCGGGATACGGCTCTGCTTTGTTTGCTTGACCTCTCGGTCCATGATCTCTACTGGTTCCTCCACGAAGTTGAGGCTCTCGTTGATCTCGATCTCGTCGAGTGGAATG
This sequence comes from Lactuca sativa, assembly GCF_002870075.4. Taxonomy (NCBI): domain Eukaryota; kingdom Viridiplantae; phylum Streptophyta; class Magnoliopsida; order Asterales; family Asteraceae; genus Lactuca; species Lactuca sativa. Next base: position 321,187,680 of record NC_056626.2, read on the forward strand.
ACAAGAGTCTTGTCAGATAGGCACTTTTTTAAGTTTGACACGTGGAAGGTAGGATGTATGTTACTGAGTTCTTTCGGTAGATTGAGCTTGTAAGCCACAGGGCCGATTCTTGTGAGAATCTCGAAAGGCTCTATGTATCTAGGCTTGAGCTTCCCACGCTTTCCAAAGCGTATTAAGCCCTTCCAGGGTGAGACTTTCAGTGGGACTCGGTCGCCCACCTGGAACTCCAATGGTTTCCTACGCTTGTTGGCGTAGCTTTTCTATCGGTCTCTAGAGGCTTTTAATCGTTCACGAATTTGAACGATCTTCTCTGTCGTTTCCCGAATGATCTCTGGACCCGTGAGAGTGCTTTCGGGAACTCGTCCCTTAGCTAACTGGGTATCACCCACTTCAGCCCAGCACAGAGGGGATCTGCACTTCCGGCCATAGAGGGCCTCGAATGGAGCTGCCTTTATGCTCGTGTGATAACTGTTGTTGTAGGAGAATTCGACAAGGGGTTAATGAGTATCCCAAGCTTTTCCAAAGTCAATCACACAGGCACGCAACATATATTCTAGGGTTTGGATAGTTCTCTCACTTTGCCCGTCGGTCTGTGGATGGTAGGCTGTACTCATGTCCAGCCTGGTTCCTAGGGAACTTTGTAATGACTGCCAGAACCTCGAAGTGAATCTACTATCTCGGTCTGAGATGATAGATAAAGGAACACCGTGCAGTCTTACAATCTCCCTAATGTAAGTTCTGGTAAGTTTCTCCATCTTGTCTGTTTCCTTGATCGGTAGGAAGTGTGCAGACTTGGTCAGTCTATCGACGATGACCCATATGGAATCAAGCCCACCCGTCGTCTTGGGCAACTTGGTTATGAAGTCCGTAGTGATCCGCTCCCACTTCCATTTTGGTATCTCCGGTTGTTGTAGAAGACCGGAGGGTTTCTGGTATTCGACCTTGACCTTTGCACAAGTAAGGCATTTACTCACGAAGGTAGCAATATCTGCTTTCATGTTAGGCCACCAGTATAGCTTTTTAAGATCCAGATACATCTTATTTGAACCCGGGTGGACGGAATAACGAGTGTTGTAAGCTTCAGTCATGACCAAGTCTCTGAAGCCACCGTGTTTCGGTGTCCAGATCCGATCCATGAGGTATAAGGCTCCGCCACCCTTAACTTCCAAGTTCTTATCCATTCCTCTAAGGGATTCACCCGCCACGTTTTCAGGTTTCAAAGCGTCGAGCTGAGCCTCCTTTATTTGCGTGGACAAGTGTGAATGGATAGTTAGAGTCAAAAATTTGACCCTACGACCAGTATATTCTTTCCGACTTAGGGCGTCGGCTACTACATTGGCTTTACCCGGATGATAACGAATTTCGCATACGTAATCACTAAGTAGCTCGACCCACCGTCGTTGTCTCATGTTGAGCTCTTTCTGCTCGAAAATGTGCTGTAGACTCTTATGGTCTGTAAAGATCGTGCTTTTGGTACCGTATAGGTAATGTCGCCAGATCTTCAGAGCAAACACCACTGCTCCTAGTTCAAGATCGTGGGTTGTGTAGTTAACCTCATGTATCTTCAGCTGTCTCGAGGCATAGGCGATGACTTTACCTCGCTGCATCAGAACACATCCGAGTCCTTGATTGGATGCATCGCAATAGACAATGAAGTCTTCTATTCCTTCGGGAAGGGATAGTACCGGGGCGGTGCACAAGGCTCGTTTGAGCGTTTGGAACGCTGTTTACTGTTTCTCCTCCCAGTCGAAGGCCACGCCTTTCTGGGTCAGAGTCGTAAGAGGTTTCGCTATGCTGGAGAAGTTCTGAATGAACCAGTGATAGTAGCCAGCTAGACCTAGAAATTGACGAATTTCAGTAGGTGTCTTTGGTGCTGACCAGTTCTCGATAGCCTTAATTTTGGAAGGGTCCACGTGTATACCTTCTTCGCTAACCACATGGCCCAAGAATTCGACTCGCCGAATCCAAAACTCGCACTTCGAGAACTTTGCGTAGAGCTTCTCCGTTCGCAATGTTTCTAAGATTTTACGGAGATGTTGACCATGCTCCTCCTTACTTCGAGAGTAGATGAGTATGTCATCAATGAAGACGATGACGAACTGATCTAAGTAAGGACGACACAACCTATTCATCAGATCCATGAATACTGCGGGTGCGTTAGTTAATCTGAATGGCATCACTACAAACTCGTAGTGCCCATAACGAGTTCGGAAGGCTGTCTTGGGAACATCTTCCTCTAACACTCGTAGTTGGTGGTATCCGGATCGCAGATCTATCTTCGAGAAGTAGTTGGCTCCTTGAAGTTGATCAAATAAATCGTCAATGCGGGGCAAGGGATAATGATTTTTAATGGTAACTGGCATGAGATCTATCTTGAAAGTATGACTATCTAAAGTTAAGGTACAACCTACGTATATGCAGTTTGTACTCTCTGTTTTCCCGTTAGCCATTTCTTCTGTGAATGAACTATCTAAAGCACATGGTTTTTGTTTAAGCAGGTGTACGAATTTGTGACTTACAAAACTTTTCTCGGCTCCACTATCGAAAAGTATGCAAGCATAAGAGTTATCGAGGAGGAACGTACCAGTAACTATCGTTCTAATGGCCCATTTCGCCACATCCGTAGCAAGCTTGGCCCATACCGACGTTAGGAACTTGAGCAGCTTGAGCTGTTGGAGTTTTGCAGAAGCGGACGGTGTGTCCCTTCTTGTTGCAGTTAGAGCACTGCATCTCCCTGCAAGGTCCGTTGTGATGGAAGTTGCACTTGGTGCACTTCGGGAGGGTTCCAGCATATGCTCTTGCTGGTAAGAGGTTGGCAGGGGCAACAGGAGTAACTGTGGCAGCATTGATTGCCACAAATTGTTGTTTCTTGGAAGACCCTTGTGAGGCCCCTCTTTTCCTCTTATTCCACCCCTTCTTGTCGTGGTCGGGGTTGGACTTTTGTGGTACAGGGGTAGGGATTATTATGTTCTGAGGTTTCCGGTGATCGATAAGAGATTGTGCCAGTTCCTTAGCACTATCAAAAGTAATAGGCCTGGAAGCGATCACACTTGACTGGATCTGGGGCGACAGTCCCCAGATATACCTCTCGATCTTTTTGCTCTCGAGAGCAACCATGTCGGGGCATAAGTTTGCCAAATCACAAAACCTATTTGTGTAGGCTGTGATGTCGGATCCAACCATTTGAAGACCCCAGAACTCCTGCTCGAGTTTTTGTACTTCGCCTCGAGGACAGTATTCTTTCATGAGCATTTCTTTCAATTTTTCCCAGCTGATGGAATACGCCACCACCAGAGTTAGATAGTTAACATCGCTGTTCCACCGTGTTAGTGCTCGGTCAGAGAAGGTACAAGCTGCGAACTTGACTTGCTGCCTTCTTGGCATGCACAGATCTCGAAGACAGATTCCATCTTCTCGATCCATCGTCTCAACACCATAGCACCCCCAGTTCCATTGAAGCTGCGGGGTTTGGCGTTAGTGAAGTCCTTGTAAGTGCATTCCCGAGGGTGTCCATGGCTTTCGCCGTGGTTCGAGGGTAGTGCACCTGTTCCTGATCCACTAGGGGCAGGAGCGTTGATTGCTGACACAGCAGCTGCAATTGCTGCTGTGAAAGCTGCCTGGAACATAGTGGCATCAAAAGGATTTGGGGGTTGAAGAGGTACAGGTGGTGGTGGAGGTGGTGGTATTGGTTCTTCGTTGTTTGGGTTCCTCCTTGGATTCCTACGTGGCAACATCTTTAACTATACGTTTAAAAGATGACGACATGGATAAGAACATATGATAAATGAATGTGTCTCATGGACTAAATCACCATAGTCCAACAACAGAAAGAATAGCATGACTAGATGAAGAAGATAGCATTTGGATAATAATTTCTATAAGATTAGATATCTGTCAATAATACTGGAATTACAGATGTAACAAGTTCGGGAAAAATAGCCTAGGAGTAGGCCTTACATCAACCAAGATGGAAAATTTTGACAGACTTAAGATTAGACAAAGACCTAACAGGTCTAAGATTTATACAGACAGGAAATTAGACCAAAGTTTTACATAAACTAGGTTATATCCAAAAGATTAGATGACGATATTCTATCAGCGATGAGAACTACTAGCATGAGTCCTCGATCCCGACAGTAGACGTTCGATGTCCCTTATACGCCTGTCTGACCTTGCTTGTTGAGCTCGAAGTTCTCTAACTTCAGCTCGGGCTTCAGCAAGTTCCCTTTGTAGATTTGCATTACGGACCAGAGTTTTCATGAGCAGACTCTAGTTGGCGAATGTGGACAGTGTTAACACCAGAGTTGGCGTCAACTTCCAAGACTTGATTGATAGTCGCCTGAGCCATTATCGAGTTCCGAGAAATTGTACGCACCATGATTGGTAGGACTCTGTCAGCAGAACCTCCTTCAGTGAGGTTGTAGAAACTTCGGTCGCCATTGTAGGGAATGGGCTGACCTTGTTCCTGACTCCATTCAGTCAAGTTAATGGCCCACAAGGGTGTGGGTCCTTGAAACACAGGGCGAGGGTTCAGGTTTGGGTTTTGAGCAGCTGGGGGTAGGTTGTTGACTTCTGGCTCCGAGTCAGAACTATCGGAAAAGCCCTCAGCATGGTGATCATCCAAAGGGATTGGGTGATCATCTTCTGGCTCTGCCTCTAGCCAACCCGCATTGCCTTGGTTCGGGAAGTACGGATCGCCATGGTGAAATCGAGCCATTTTAATCTACGCGAGAAAAGGGATATAAGAAATAGCTAAAATAGACGAACTAACTAAGATAATTACAGTAAGACCAAATACCCATATGGTATTTCTTTATGGTTGTGTTGGTAAGTTTTTAGACTTGTTGCCATATCACAACTATTCTTGGGCATATTCTAATCACTCCTCGGACCAGCATAATTGATCAGGCTATGCCATTCCCAAGACTGACTATATATCCCCAGGCTTACTTGTGATATCCAACAATCGTAGTACTTTTGTTCTTGTCGTTGTGACACTGGCTTTAGTATGAATGCAAGCACGTATACTTTGTTAAATATTTTATTATTTAAAAGTATAACTCTTGGACAGAGTGTTTTAATCCCATGTATTTATAGTTAGTATATCTTTTATGGGTTGATATACTATATTCACTATAAACAATGCTCTGATACCAATCTGTCGCACCCCAAAACCACCAACGGCGGAAACGTTCAGGGGTGGAGGACGTCATGTACAGTATCACAACAGTGTAATATAATAAACATGTAACAACATCATCCATTGCATTATAAGTAAAGTTTTAATACATGTGTGTTCTTTCATTGTAGTAAGACACCAAAAATATACAATAAAAAATAAAGACGAGACTTGTCTGCTCCGTCTTCTCAAAACCTGGCCTCCGTACCTGTCTACTGGTGACCTGAGAATACAAGTTATTTTGAAAGAGAGTATCAGCTTTAAAGTTGGTGAGTTCATAAGTATATAAGTGTCATTGCCTTGTTTGTGAAAATCTGCTATGAATGCCATGAAAACCTTTAAGTGAAAATGTTGAGGTAAGTATGAAATCCCTAGAAAAAACCCTTATTTTCTATAAGTATGAAATGTAGTCTTCTACCAAGACTCAAATGTTTTGTATGAATGAAGTGTAGTCTTCTACCAAGACTCGAATGTTTTGTATGAATGAAGTGTAGTCTTCTACCAAGACTCGAATGTTTTGTATGAATGAAGTGTAGTCTTCTACCAAGACTCGAATGTTTTGTATGAATGAAGTGTAGTCTTCTACCAAGACACGAATGTTTTGTAAGTATGAAGTGTAGTCTTCTACCAAGACACGAATATTTTGTAGGTATGATGATAGTTTTTCCTTTCTATTGACTAGTACTAGAGAACTTAGTCTAACTCCTTGTTTATGTGAAAGTAATGACAAAATAAAGTACATAGGGAAAATATAATCATGTAAGTGTTATTGTCTTGGGTTACCAGGACAAACACGACATCGCTGGAGCGAAAGATAGACCCTATGGAACATCCGAAGAGTGTCCCCTCATCCTCTGTAGCAGCAGCAGGATGGAAGGAGGGTTAGTCCATGTATCGATCTCTTGATGCAGATCGTCAACCTAATGATCCTCCGAAGATTCACATCTCATCCACTGTTGCAGCAGTGGACAGAGGGATAGTTAGTCCCGTCACTGACTACTAATCAAGTGACTACCTTAGACATCTGTAGACGTCATCGACCACTGGTGCTAATCAGTGAGATTCGAAATGGTAAGTCCCGCCGAAACATCCCATTGAACGGGGATAGGAAAGACAATTTACACAATAAATACTAATAAATCATCCTCTTATATCTAAGTTCAAGTATCCAAGGTAAGTAAATACAGGATAATGCACCTATGAAGAAGTGTCCCTATATGGTATTCATGTAAGTGTGTTCATGTAACAGGTAAGTATATGTAAACATATTCATGTATCATATAATCCTAAGTACGTGTACTCATGTATCATGTAAGGCATTAGTATAGACTCATGAATGAACTGACTCTTGTTTGATATCTTCTGACTATCCCTATGATAGCTAACTGGAAAGTATGTGGTTGTTCAAGTAGGTTTATGCACCCTCGCAACGCCAGGGTGCGGGAAACTGAACGAAGGATGAAAACTATAATCTCTAACATATAAATGAACATATACGTATAAGTATAGCTTGATTCAAAAAGGTAAAATATACTGGTTTTGCAAGATATCTAGGAGTTTTGAACAATAATTTAAAGTGACTTGAAGTCATTATACATTTCAAAACTAATACTTCTGTTGTCCAAGTATTTTAAGATAGAAAACCATTTCACATGACTCCTTTTGAAATATGTGAAATCTACTGAGTGAAAACACAGTTATAAAATACATAAAATTGATTTAATAACTTATTGTTTCCTACTTGTATTCCCCCCCCCCCCCATTAAAGCATTTAAAATCCTTTAAAACATTGATTACGGGGTATGAACTCACCTGTAGTTGGTGATTGGAATGAACTGAACGGTATCGGATTGCTAGGTGTCAAGCAAGGACTTGTGCACACACTACGATCCTAATGAACATATAATCACACATATATGCACTCAATTAGACACAAAAGACTAATTGATAATGTTTAAGACATCCTAGACATAGATAACACTTTATATAAGTGTTTTAAGCCGTAAGGACTTCATCTAAGCTATTGTGGGACAGGGTACTTGAGTTTAGGGTTTCCAAAGGACCCTACAAGAGAGTTTACTCTCCTTAAACCATCACACATGGAGTTTACGGTTGTAAACTCTTGAGTTTACGGCCGTAAACTCCCAAACATGTGTGTTTGGTGTGTTTTGAAGTCCCAATTGCTTCCTAGAATTATTCTAACTTAGTGGCTATGTCCTTGCAAGGGTTCAAGGTCTAGAAGTACTCCAAATAGGAGTTTACGGCCTCAAGGACATTTCCCCTTGGATTTTACAGCCGTAAACTCCCTTGGGGTGATTCCTTGGTTGCTTTCAAGCCTCTTGCACTTGTGGGATATGTTCTAGACTTTTATTCCTAGCATATGAAGGCATTAGGCACCACTTAGTGCCCTTTTTAGGAGTTTACGGCCCAAGAACCATGTCTTGGCCGTAAACTCACTTGTTTAAGTGATTTTGGTGTGGTTTGGTCCTTCCATTTAGTGGGTACAATTTCTTGTAAAGGTCTAGGGCCTTAGGTGTCATGAAAACACCCTTTGTGATCATTTACATGGAGTTTACGGCCTAGGAGAGTTCTGGGCCGTAAACTCACTTTCATTTGTGTCATTTGATGTGTTTAAGACTTTAAGCTACTTGGGAAAATAACCTAGATGCAAGCCTTAAAGTCCTTAAGTCCTCAAATCACCATTTAGGGCTAGGAAATGGAGTTTACGGCCTAAGAGAGTTCTGGGCCGTAAACTCCCAATCTTGGGTGGTTTTGTGTGTGTTTTCATGTCCCTAACATGTATACCTAATGTTCTAAGGCCTTATCCTAGCACCAATGTCAGTTTTGGCTTTGTTTCGGGAGTTTACCGCCCAAGAACACCTTGGGGAGTAAACTCCTAGATCTCATGATTTAGCCATCTAAATCATGTTTGAAGCATCTAATATGTATTCTAACACTACTAGAAAGAGTTACTCACAATCTGGGATAAAAACCCGAAGATCTGTCAGAGAGAAAATGGCTTTTCTCTAGCTGGAATTATGAATAATGAATTAATTTAATTCAGAAAACTATTTATAGTCCTGAAATATTTTGACAGAAAATATTTTTATTCTCGAACTTGGACTGTAACATTATGAAACTTGAAATGTCCAAATTTCACAAACCCAAGAGCATCCACTCTCCTGATATCTCCTAAAGTGTAAACCCTAATGTACACTAACTTGTTCGGAAAAGTCTGAAAATCACTGAAATTGGACTGACTTCTATTGAATAGATATTGTTCGTACAAATGGAAATTTCGGGTTGTCACATAAACAGTTAGCAGAATTTTGACTTTTTCAACCAGTTTGCATTAAGTATAATGAAAACAAGCCTAGGCTCTGATACCACTGATGGGTTTTGAGCATTTTAACACTCCTATGGTGTACATGCAACCCTAGAAACCTTGGATCTATGTTTTCTCTATTATACATGCAAATATGATTTTTCCAAGGTTCTCATCCTAACTAGCATATCATCGGGTGCTAGTAATATAAAACTTAGTAGGATGACATACCTTTACTTATGGTTGATTACTTGGAGCTTCAAGATCCTAGCACCAATAATATGGATGCCTCAGGTGGAATCATAAATCACCAAATCAACTTGGAAGCCTTTGAGAGAGTATGAAGCACACAAGAAATCGGCCACCCTTTGTTCTTAGATACACTAGTGCCATTTCATGTACCAAAGACCTCTTTATATAGTGTGGTGGATTAGGGTTACATCCATGCAAATCCTAATATCCATGACCTTTCGTTTCCATAGGATCCAGAGGTTAAAACTCCATGGACTATCCATGCAAGCTTAGCCCATCCTAAATGAACTATGGCCCATTCTATATATATAAGATTCCATATTTAATTAGTTCCTTTTGATCACTAAATTAATTCTAAATTAATTCTCAATCAATACTAATTAAATAATATGATTTCATATTAATATATTATAACTTATAATATATTAATAAATCACAAACATACTATTCTCAAAAGATTATCCATACAAATTATTTCGGAGAAGTGCAACCTAAATGGACCATGTCGGGTCGGGTCAAGTACATACCAAATATAGTTACAGACTTAGACACCTTATCCAACAGTGGTCTCGAGTTGCGAATCCTTTATTTCATGTCCCATTTAGAACTAAACCTCACAACTTCATTACAAAGTGTTTCTATCCTAGAAGCTCATACACATCAACACCGCCCAATCCAATAAAATATACTATGGCGACACTGTCACCTTGTTAGCCAAAAGCGCATCAGTCAATATCCAATATCCTTGTCATCATACCATTACCGGGTGAGCCCTATCTTACCACAACTGTGTTGGAGTCCATGAGGATGTTCCAATAGGTGAATAGATGTCACAAGTGAACCGTTGGCCCAACCAACGATCCAAAACTCCTTATCAAATCTGATAACCATAGCACCCTTGCATCAAATGCCCAACCAACCTTATTGATTGGGTAATATCCCACATCTTCATTCCATCTTACTCATCCGGAGAGGAAGATAATGTTGAGGATGATGATGATGAGGAAGATGAAGAAGAAGAAGAAGAGGGTGAACCACAGAATCCTCCTCCAATAGGTGGAGCCAACTCATCCCATAATGTTAGATACCTACATTATCAATAGCAATAAATGGAATAATTCCAACCAATCAACCCCCACTTTGATACATTCGGTCAATTCCTTAGCACTTACCAGCAGGACATCCTGAATCTCACCCAAAATTTTGCCTCGTTCACCACTTGATATGATCGTGATCAAGAGAGGCAACACAATCACGCGGAGGATTTATGGGCTTGGACCCGTTCTCAACCCGGGTACTATCCGCCTCCTCCTCCTCCTTAGTAGGTTGTTTTTCCCTCTTCAAGCATTGGGGACGATGCTTATATGCATGCTTGGGGAGGGGCAGTTTTGTACATTAGGATCCATCTTCCTGTACTTCATTTGCATCATCAAAAAAAATCAAAAAGATTTTAACTTTCTTATTTTCATACTTTTTCTTGCATTTAAATTTATAAAACCAAAAAAAAATCCTTCTATCTTGAATTTAAAGTTTTTCATCTCATTTTTGCATTGCATAAAAAGTATTTCAAAAAATAAAAAAACGTAAAAAATAATAATTCATAAAAGTTGATCCATCAATCATAAGAGGTGCGAGTAGTTGACCGCCTTGAAGTCCAAACACTAAAAAAATAATAAATAAAAATCAAAATAAATAACTAAATAAAGAAATAAAATTACTCGTCACTTCAAATGAACCACATTGATAAACCCAAAAGCGTCCTCCTTGTCATCGGTGTTGTGACTCAAAAATAAAGGGTATATGACTTTCCATGTTGATTTATGGAATAACGGATGGTAAAACGGCTTTTGAAAGTATCGTGCTATTTAATACAACATGCTTAATGGCAAATCTTGTTTGAAACAACCAGGCAACTGTCTTTAGAATCACTTTTGGGTAGACCTCTTGAAGTGGAATTTCATTGCATCCACCTGTTCACATGTCATTTGAAGTATTGAAGTCTTGTTTGGCCATTGCACTAGCTAGGAAAAAATCTATCTGAGCAAATGATTCCAGAGCCAATAAAGCTAAAACTGAAGAAAGAATCCACAGCCCAAGTCTTACACTAAAGAGATTCAGAAGCAAAGCAAGCCAAATCAAAAGATGCTAACTTGAAGAAGTAAAAGACAAAGTACAAGACAAATAAAAATAAAAAAATTCAAAAGAAAGCAACTTGAAGAAGCAAAAGACAAAGTACAAGGAAAGCAAGTTAAAGAAGTCAAGTTGAAGATCAAAGACGCGATCAACACAAGACCTCGGGTGGATGCAATTATTGGCACCTTAGGGAGTAAGCTTGAGATGGACATTGTGCACTAGGATGAAATGCAAGGTTAATGCAACCTTGATTACACTGAAGGAGTTTTAGAAGTGATCCCTATTTAAATATATGATACCCTCATAAATAAAGTAACCTGATGATATCGCCATATTTATACATATTTTAGGCAATATTTATTTACATTTCTATTAATATTTTGGTTATTTTCATAGAATTATGGTACTTATAAGGATAAATTGTTATTTGCACCCAAAGTAGAAGCATTTTCGAAAAAAGGGACCAGAATTGACAATAATTGTAACTTTGGAGACTTGAAGGCTTAAAAGACAAGAAAACCACAAAATTTTAATATTCACAACATGAGTAATTTGATGTTCACGATGTGAGTGGAGTGTTCTAGAAGATATGCATCCGGGTGAAAGAGTCCTTGCCGAATACGACTTTCCCATATTCACGACGTGAGCCTTATCGGTTCACGATGTGAACTCGAAAAGTAAGATATTATAATTTCTCTTGCTCATTACGACATAAAAGACTTTTGGTTTGAGAAAAGGGTCTCAGAAGACGAATTTTAGCAGAAGAAAAGTATTGGAAAAAGGTTTTCAACACCAAAAGAGTAAAGGTTCATAATTAGTTTAATTGTTGATACTTGAACATGTCTTATACTTTGATTTATTTTTGATTGATTGTTGCTATGAGCAGCTGAATCTAGCTACTCTTGTTTAGCTAGATGAAGCTTCTGACTTATGGATTAGTTTATTAATAATGGATTTTCTTAGTTGGTAAATTGCTTGTGTTTTATTTGTTACTACCTAGCATGTTAATATTTGTTTCTTTAGTTACTTGAATTCATGTTCTGTGTAGCTTAGTGACCATTAACTTGCATGAAATTGTTTACCTAGTGATTTAGTGAACATTGAATTTCTAGAGCTAGGATCGACCAAAATGTTAGATAGTAAGTGAAGTAAATAAGTTTAGCTGTGCTAGAGAATATAAATTATAACCATAATTGTGTTTACATAATCTTACATAGCATATTGTTCATTATAACCAATTCTGTGTTTAATTGTGTGACCATTCATAGTTTTACATGAATAAGTTAATTATTGGTAAATTTAGACCTAAATTACTAATACAATATAAATTAGATAGCCAACTTTGATTATCCATAATTGTTAGCTAACCATAAAGAAGAAGTGGATTTGAATTAAACAAGAGTGTTTTTAGTAATTGATTGAAATTGAATTAAGTTCGTCTGATCTTGCAAAATCAGATAAAAACCCTCATTTTTTTAGTAATTAGGTTAATTTAGGGATAAATAGATTAATTAGTTAGCACTGTTCCCTGTAATCGACACCCAACTTACCCAACTATTCTATAATTCGATTAGGTATACTAAGTGCAATTTAGTTAGTAAGGAAGTTAGGTTATAAATATTAAAATTAGGTGTAGCTTATTGCACGCATCAAGTTTCTGATCGAGGCTGTCTACATTTTCAAAACCAGTGAATTGGTGACTTTCGGTAACATCCAGACTTTCAAATGCATTAAGGTGTTTAACTTTGAGATTTGTGGAGTGACTCGGTGAGTTGTGAGTCCAACTCGTCGAGTAGAGTCGAGTTGTCCGAGTGTCATTAATGAATGGACTCGATGAGTCAGAGAGTCGACTCGCCAAGTAGGTGCTGGGCAGTGAAACCCGAATTTCTCAGGGTTGGGTACTATTTAGAGGACCTTAAGCTGCCCCATCAGCCTCCTTACATCTAGAGAGAAACCCAAATTGCTTAGAGGGAGCTAAAAGAGAAAAGAGACGTAATTTTGGGCATATTGTGACCTTTTGGGAGGAAGAAGTGGAGAGAATCAAAGCTTGGATCAAGAGGAGGCTTTTGGATCCAGAGATTCTTCAAAGTTTTGCTTCAGTTGGAGGTAAAAAGATGCTAGCTTGACCATTTCCTGATGAGATCTTGTTTTAGGGAATCTTTAGGGTTTTCTTCCATCTATCTTGGGGAACTCACTAAGCTTCGTGCTTACCGTGTTATGTGTTTCAGGTTTTTCTCAGGATCATGGGAAGGCACCGGCTTGATTGTACACACTAGTGAAAGAGTTATGTTTGAAGATCCTGGGTTTTTATCAAAAAATTATGGAGTTGTGATTTGTAAATTAAATAAATAATATTTTTGTGAAATATGTTATAAGAATTTTGCGATTTTAAATGTAAATTTTAGTTGAAAATTTATGGTGTTACAAATTGGTATCAGAGCCTTGGTTTGAGGGATTCGGATGCACCTTCGGGTAAGTCTGGACTCAAACTGAGGATTTAAGAAACGTTTTCAAAAAGAAAAGATTTTTATAAAATGGGTAAGAGTTTCTAAGAGAAAAACAAGAAGGAGCAGTGTATACAATCAGCTATTGCCCGAATAGTGATATCCCAAAGTATCCTTACTTAGTTGTGTTATGAGTTATTATTGAGATATTATATATGCATGCTAGATGATAGGCTAGGTATTTCATATTTTAGGTCTAGAGTTTCATGATTTGTGTATGAGTAGAGCAAGTAGAGTTGTAACTTAGAGTGGTTTTAAGTGATGGTGGAAATTATTCGATACCCGAATGTTGCTTGCTTCGTGCTTTGTGGAACTCTCGATGATGGGAGTCAGCTACTAAGTGAATATGACGATATTCAGGAGGTAGATGGCTGGCATCATAAGGAGTTCTTCAGCAGGTGATGGCAAAGAAGTGTGAGAACCAAGGGAGAGCCTAGGGAGTGACCTTAGTCAGATGAGTACGGTGTTAGAGGAGAATATTCGTTGGGGAACGACAAAGTTTATCAAGGTTGGTGATCGACAAGGTTGGGTAGCTACTTCGGAAATCTTGGATGATTCGTGTAGAAGGTATGGGTAGATGTGGCAGGTAGTATGAGCCCGTACTACTGAAAACAGAGGAACCGTACTCGAAACAGGGAAAATTCCAGAGGTTATAAGTAGTAGATTGAGAAGAGATTACATGGTTTGGGTACCATGATTCGTAGTAGATTGAGAGGAAATAACATGGTTAGGGTTCCATGATTCGCAGCAGAACAAGAGATGATCACATGGCGAGGAGATACCATGATTCGTGGCGGTTAGTGCTTCGGGGTTTTATCATTTATCCAGTGGGATTGATTAGTCTGGGATCAGATATGATAGAGTGTGGGGTCTGAGGGCCATGTTGGATGAGTCTCAATAGAGCATGCCTTGAGGGGGAAATCGAGTCAGTTTCCGAGAGATTTGTAGTGAGATGCCAGCTGGAGTCGTCAGACTCTGGGATGAGTAGAGATGACGCTTTATGGAGGATTAGAGTCTGACTTGAGCAATCGGCCGATAGTGGAGATGTCACTTTCTATGATCAACATTGTGCTATTACCGTTTCCCGTGAGAAGCATAAGAGATATTGTGACAAACCGAATTTTTTTTCTGTGAAGACACAGTCAATCAACTCAACTGAGTGTCAAACTAATTAGTACGGAGTTCTAGCCCAATTAAAGTTTATTCTAAGGAGTTTTGAGCCTAATACACTTAAGGAATAAGTGTGAGGAAGTACCTGCTAGGACCACAGTGTAGCAAATCGAACCTTAACCCCATCTAAATGAGTTCACAGCCACAAGACCATGAGTTTACGACCGTAAACTCATGTGGCCATAAACTCAAGTGCATGTATAAGGAATTTGGTCATTTCTTCTCATTTCATTCCTTGGCCGGATTTTCTTCATTCTCTCTCAACTATCATCCAATTTCCTTCCTAGATCTTCAAAAGATGTAAATATTCTTCCTAGATTTGTTGATACATCTCTTAACCTAGTGTCCTTACATGATTTCATCCATGAAATCACTCTTTTTTTAGATCTTCAAGTTTCACCAAGAACACACACTAGTGTTCTTGGCCAATATCAACCATTTCAAGCTTCTATATCGTAAGTACTCTTCCCTATACTTCATATCCAATTGGGACTCATGCTTAGGGAGTTCGAACACACATTTTCCCCAAGAACACCATGTGTTTACGACCCAAGATCTTCCATGGCCGTAAACTCAATGTTAGGGCATGTTTGAGCCCTAAACCCTATAAGATGAGAAGCTAGTGAGCCAAAACCCTTCCTTGATGTTTGTAAGACCTTAAACTTCACTCAAATCCATAAATGGTCATGCGTTTATAGCTGTAAACTCCTTAGGGCCGTAAACTCACCAAAAGCCACAATGAAGGTGGCCTTTCTCATCCTAGTGTACAGCTAAAGTCCCTAAAGCTTCCTAAGCTTTCAAACTAACACTTATACATGAGCGACCATGCGTTTATGGCCGTAAACTCCCTTAGGACGTAAACCCATGGCCGTAAACTCATGTTGGTGTCATTCTACCCTAATTTGATGAATCAAATGTGATTCCAACACTTGGTCAAAGTGTTTCCTAGTCCCGGAAGGTGTTTTCTTTCATATAGTTGCTTATAAACACTATATTCATGCCAATATGTGTCATTATATGTCATTTAGGACTTGTTGTGTCTCGGGACTTCATTCGTGGAACTTCTCATCCTTACACGCATACCCGTTTGAATCACCCACATCAGGCGAGTTCATAACCTGTAATGAATCTTTTAACTATTTTAAATGCTTTTAAGGGGGGAATACAAGTTGAACACAATGATAATTGTGTAATTATTTATTATAAACATTGTTCAAAATGTTGCTTATGTCATCTATAAGTGGTCAAAACATTTCAAAAACTATTTTACAGTTATGTTGCTTTATAGTTGAACAAAACTCCGTTTTTAAAGTACAAACATAACTTGGTAGTAAAATGAGTCTTTTCAATAACAGCTCAAGTAGAATACTAGTAAACTATAATGGGTACAGTTTAGGGTTTCAGTTCATACTTGATACAATACACGATAACAGAAAGAACATACTAAGATACTATAAGTCTATAACAAAACGAACATACTAAGATGCTATAGCATGGAACACTTACAGGATTTAACTATACCAATGAATCACTAACGCATTGTTCTAAACAAAAGGTGATCGTTATATTGGGTATACATGGTCATAGAATTTTAATGTGGATGTTCACAGCTTGCAATTATTATAAAGGTCGCGTTTGGTTCCCAGAATCTCTTGACAGGGAGAGCTTTTAGTATGGGATCTAGCCATCACATTATACCTTAATACTCAATTTAAGGCAATTAGTACAATAGTAGTCACTTTATACAATACTACAGTACTTACACTTTAAAAATGACAAACAAAATAGTCGGGTCTAGTACATTCAGTAAAAAACGACCATAATGCTAACCGTATGATTCCTTAATGTATACATTAAGGGATATATATAAATAGTATCCGACATCCACTTCACTTCATGTTCCTTGTTTGGTTGTAGGCTTAGAGCAGATTCAACCAACCTATTATCTATTCGATTTTAGTTATATATATGTTCTGTACACATTAAGTCATCATAAGGGGTACCAGGTATGGAGTTGAGATCCAGTGCGCTTAAACTATTCTCAGTTGGATGGAGTACATCTTCCTGCTTTTTTCTTCCTTTTAAGCGTCAAACTTCAGATTTGAAGGCCTTTCCACTGCAAAAAAAAACACTTGAATTAGATCTACGAAATGATCGACTCAAATAGATGGTCATCATAAGCTCTTTCTTTTCCTCCTCTTCCAGTTCTATTAATTAAAAGGCCATCATGGACCAAGATCCAAAGGGATCAATCTTTTACACTGATGTATCGTACTCTCTCGACCAGGTCATCATAAGAAAAGACTGCAAAATCTTTCCGAAGTGTTATAAAGAGAGAAGGTGTGCTACAACTAACGTAACAGCCTCTTCCTTGCCGCCTAAGAATCCAATGGTGACCTTTGGATGTTATCGTGACGCTTTGGTTACGAAGGTTATTGGGGTCTAGGTTTATGGATGGATTTCATAATCGAAAGTCCCTCCAACTCAGTCAATATCAACAACATGTCGTGACCGGTTAGGCATGGCTGATTTTTTCAGAAAAGAAAGTAGGTTTCAGGGGTTCATTGATTAGTACACCCCCTGTGCTGGTAAGGTTGGGACCGTGGTCGTACGTCTCCGGTTTTCCGGCCTATCTTCTTTCTGAGATTGACTAGCCAGCTGGGTTGGTTTCGCTATTCTTTTCTATTGAAGAGGAGTCAGTTGTTTGCGCGAGTCATCTTCTTCTAGGCTCCGATGGACGACACGACATTCTCATTTCAATAAATAGATGTCGGCCGTACTTGTGATGGTTCCCAAGGATCCAATATGACCACTTCACTTAGGTCTACGTTGCCACGATATTTTTCTATGGAAGTGAGCGGGCTGTTAGAGGTTCGACCCGCTTTTTTTTTCTCGTAGAGGAGGGATTGACCTTTCTAACGCATATTCAGTCATACCGGCATGGCCCCACTGATTTCTTTTCGATCGGAGCATCCAGCAGCGCAACCCGGTTCTACTTGACTAAGCCCATGCTCGTCCAAGGAGGGAGTTTGCTTTACCCAACCCCCTTTTTGATAACAAGGTAGAAAGCCCCAACCTGACATTCATTAGTTTCGAATGAAGAGTGCCCTGCCGCACCTAATCCTATATAAAACCGAGACTTTACTAAACAAGAAAAGCCCCTTCTATCTTATTAGTAAAGCACTAACGCGCGCACTGCAATCAAGCTCAAGTTTAGCCTTGATCGATACGACAACCTTACTAACAGAAAGGGTAAAAATGCGCTCAAGCAACCTATCTTACTAATATAATAAGAATCCAGGGCCTATCTAAGCCATATGGTTGTAAAACTACAGCTAGAAATCCGGCCTTACCTTCTATGTTTTTACTAAAGGGCCTTTTCAGGCTCGTGCTAGGCGCTCATGTTTTTTGGCTTCCCTAAAATAGCAGATTGAAAAGTTGGTAAAGACCCGCCCCTTGTTTCAGTCAGAATGAGTCCCCGGGACCCCGGGACATTAGCTTCCGCCAACAGTGAGCTATTAAGGATCGCATCCCGCGCATATTCTAAATTATCGCCTGCAACTGATTCATCTTCCACTTCTGGGAGATCAAACGGAGCTTGATTAGTTTCTGCTAGACAAGAAATAAAGAACATAACCAATACAGGGAACAAGGGAATACCAGACCATATCTCTGTTGGGTTTTGAGCATTCTAACACTCTTAAGTGTACATGCAACCCTAAATATCTTGGATCTATGTTTTCTCTATGATACATGCAAATATGAACTTCCAAGGTATTATCCTAATCTAGCATACAAAACAATGAATATAACAAGATAGAATACATACCTCTTTGATGTAGAAAGTCTTCATGAAGCTTGAGTGCCTAGTGCCCCAAGTGTGACACCTCAAATGGTTCACACAACACCAAATACACTTGGAATAACTTGAGAGAAACTTGAACACTCCTTGAAATCGTCTAGCCCTCACACTCACACATAGTGCATGATTTCTTGAGCCATGGAATTCTTTTATGTGGTGGCTATTAGGGTTACACCAAGTAACTCATGAATCTACCCATTCCTTATGCTCCATGGATTTTAACCTCCATGGAGCATCCATGGGTCACCCCATGGACTTAGTCCAACATAAGGAATCTTGGATCACAAGCCCACATATATAAGAATGAATGATTTACACAATCAACCCATATATTTAATTAGTTTCCTTAAGTGTTATTTCTCTCATTTTAGTCTATCCAAATGCATGATGCCATGCAAGCCAAATGGACCATGCCGGGTCAGGTCAAGTCTTACCAATTATAGTTATGGACTTAGACATCAATCCAACAGTCTCCCACTTGGATAAGTCTAAAACTATTATTGCGTATGACTTCAAGAACTGACTAGCAATCGTAGCTCTCAAAAGCTTCTATCGAACTCTGACCTTGTAGATGAACTCTGACCTTTGTCAGTGACTTGTCCATTAGATAAGGGATCATATATTCCTCCATTCTAGATATCATATGGACTGATACATGGATTATAATCATTCTCTCTGTCCATTTGTTGTTTCCCGATTTCCGATTTATGATGACTGACTAATTGAACAAATCAAATCAGTCCTGGCCCAGCCGAGCACTTCCATTTGTCATCATCAAATCATCGAGGGGCCCATAGATATCGCTTTTATCTTGAAGCTAAAAGGAATGGATAAACTTCAACTCATATGGCTTGTTCTACTACTTGTTGAATCATACACAAAGGCACGTTTTATAACACCGAGTTACCGAATGCGTTTTCGTGCAATCAATGTACAACCAACTCATATCTCTAGGTTTGAAGAATATAAGATATTATCGTCTCATGATCTCTCAAGATAAAATCCATGAAGTGATTCCAATGAGCGCGGGTTGAATCCAATACTCAGAACTTATGAGCACTCATGAGTGTTGTAGTCCTTTGTCCAATATCTTAGACCTCTACAAGCCAACCCATGACAGTCTTGATTCATATCTACTTCCAACATATGACCGACTGCGGATGGTTTGAATAACTTAGTCATTCCGGAAGAATAACCTAGTTTATTCTGGAAGTCAAAACATGCAAAATGAAACACAAGAATAATTGAATCCAATATGGTATCAAAACCTATGAACATAAATAAAACACCTTTTATTTATCACCATATGATTACACATTATTCATTGTATACTGTTTCAGCTATCAACTTTATACTTGAATTTAAAACAATAGTTGTCCCATGCTCCAAGCATGTACACTATGTTTTCTAAACACTAGTCATGCCATACACCAAGTATGCATACTATGTTTTTCTATGATCTTTACTTTGTGAACTAGATCCATTGAAAATAACTTCAATGATTCTCTTTTCACAGACCCAAATCCTTACTGCAAATGCAAGAATTCCAAATTCATGCGATTTACTTAAATCTGTTAGATTCTAAACTTATATGCATTGATCCTCTTATAATGATTATGCACGAAGTCAGAAAGACTTGACAACAACCATTACAGAGCATTCCAAAGGAGATCAGATCCTTGGAAACATCCTTCTTGCATTAAGTTTCCTAATCTTACACAGATTAAATAATTTCTAACTTTGAAACATTTCCAGATTCCATTTTGACTACACTTCTGAACAAGAGTTACCTCCTTACAGATTATGTCAATATGGTCCTTCCAGAATTATCACTATACTTCCAACTGTCCTTGAGCACCCAATCTTTGGTAAACCTTAGATTGTCCTCGACAATTGATTAATCCTTTTAGTCATATCCAATTCTAGACCTTTTCCCTTCTTAATGCCTCAGGCATTTGGAAAATTTTAGAAAGGATGAATATAGCACATGTAATCGATCCTATATCCAAAGCATATGGGACACGATTCATGATGTCTCACATAAAGACTAAACCAGTCTTTTGCTATAACATTTCCATTTCTATTTGCCAAGTTCTCATATTTCAGATTATGAATAGGGATGTCGTAATCATAATTGAATTTTAGAACGCAAATAATGGACCCATATACAGAATTTTCTTATGTTGAGCCATTCCAACATGAAATTCATATATATATCCTTGACTAAATACGATTAGAACCTCAATCTAAGCTTTTAGATTTGAGATGAAGTATAATTTCCTCTCCCTTATTTATAGCAAAACAACTCTTTCCCAATTGAAACTTTTGTTTTCTATAATTAACATTGCTAACTTGCAATACTTATCATAATTATCATGCTCCCACTAACATGATGATTATTAGCATCACACTTATGCTCCCACTAGCTTTGACATGTACTCAGAAATCAGCTAACTTTCTTACCAAAGTTCCGATTTCTGATACTAGATTGTTTTGATAAAACTTTATCAAAATCATACACCTTCCCTTAGATAGCTCATAGGTGTGTCTAAACAATTATGAAGAGGGATGCCGTAATCATAATGGTTAGACCTTTTTGCCACTTCTTACAAGTCCAGGTTAGTGTGTCGGTTAACCACACACGCTCTACTAACGACTTTGAGAATGCAAATATCGCAATTGCTATCTAGCTAAAATCTACTTAGTGAAAGTGTTTCCTCACCATAATTTTCATGAATCTGAGAGAAACCTTATGACACTTAGATTTTTATGGTTTATGAGTTCCTACCCATATGAATTTTTCAAAACCATAATCACAAGACAAGGGTAATGACAAATCCAAACTCATATGGATTGAACTCAATCTTAATTTCCTACCACCTGGCAGCTCAAGGGCCTGCCATTGCTTCCAAGTTGTTGTGCAACCAATTGAGAACTCTAAAAACTCATATGCAAAGCCAACTTTAACTGGAATGGGTACATAATATGTCAACATGATAGGTTATAAACCTCAAGTCGTGTGCTAGTGAAGAACTTCAGGTTTTATTCTTGATTAGTTCTTGAGACTCTCAAGACCTTTAAGACTCCCACTGTCCTCTTGACCTATAAGACTCCCTTGTCAAACATCTAAGAGATAGTGTGGATTCTAATCAAGACAAAAACTTCACATAATTTGCCGTAGTTGGTCTTTCTTTTATCCAAAACGTCACAACTTACCAATTTCAAATGTACAAGAGTAGGAAACTTTTACTCTTACATTTGACAAGTGTTTTAAACCTTCTTTAAGACATGTCACTCAAATTACAATCTTGGAGTATGACTCTAAGACTTGTATTGGAACGAAGTATGACTCATCTTCTTGATTTAACAATTTCAACAATTCAAGATTCCTCATCTTAGTCATAAGAATGCACTAAGATTTCCTTAGAGAACTAATTGTGGTATGGTTTCTTAATCATTAAGATGATCACAAAACTGATACTAAACTACTCTCCCGTCTTTTCAGATTTGAGAAACTTTTATCCTTCTGCCTAATTTGATTCTTCTTATTCGCTCTGCCATACATTGGAACCTTTTCCAATGTCTTAGAGTTACACTTCAGCTTGTAAGTATAATCATATTTACGGAGCTTTAGTAAACCATGACGAATAGTGTTATCGATCTTTTGTGGTGGACTTGACCAGTGCACAAGAATGTGTACTCGATCCCTTAGTCCTTCACATGACTCATACATCCATATGAAAACCTTGTTGTTATCTATTCCTAAGCAATATAAATATCATAACTCTTAAGTAATAGCCCAAAATTCTGATCACCGAACCATGCGATTGAAATCCATCTTCGCGATCAGAATCAGCATGCACTTAATAGAGTTAGACAATGGACTTTACCTGAAGTAGAGCCAAACTTATTGACTTTAACATCCTTAGGTAAATTTGGCAGCTTCGCAACCAATGCCCCTTCCTTTGGCAATAGTTACCTATGGACCCTTGATAATGGGACTATCTCAGACTTAGCCTCTCTCTTTACCATTTGGTCAACCGAGTTGACTATGGCCGATCCCTTTCCATTGGAAAGAGAGAGCATTACTGGATATCCAATGTCATTATCTTCAATGCCCACAAGATTTAGGAAGTTGATCTTAGCAAATAGATAAGATCATTAAGGGTCTTGTCATAGTCTGTTTCATTGGAGTCCCAAAGGAACTCATTATGTGACTTAGAAAGTAGTTGAGGCACCAACTTTCTCAACAGTTTGACACCCAACTCTCCCGGCTTGTCAATATGTGACTACATCTCTAAGATGTGATCACACATAGACCTTTGCTTGCCAATAGGGCTTGAGTGACCTTAAAATTTTCAAGAACTTGTGGGTTAGGGAGAATAATTGGAGTAGGTGAAAGAAGTATGATTTCCATGGGACATCATCTTCATTTAGGAAAGCTTGTTTCAAGAGATTTAGGAAGATCATAAATGTCTAAACCATAAATCTTTTTAGGAGATATTCAAGATAGTTGATTTAACGTCCTTAATATGACACCCAATATGAAATATTAAGGCCAGGACCCAACAAACTATTTTATAACTTAGAAGAGGGATGCC
This sequence comes from Lactuca sativa, assembly GCF_002870075.4. Classification (NCBI taxonomy): domain Eukaryota; kingdom Viridiplantae; phylum Streptophyta; class Magnoliopsida; order Asterales; family Asteraceae; genus Lactuca; species Lactuca sativa. Next base: position 321,210,706 of record NC_056626.2, read on the forward strand.
GTAATCCAAGCTATAAAATATTTGAAGGTAGGTGAATGACGATTCACCAATTTCCACCAAGATAAACGAAATGTATTATTAGGTTTTAATTGGTTTTTGAAACTCCTAGATCTTTGATATTCATTGAACTTTTCAATGGCATGTTTCAATCTCGAGTGTGCCCTTCAGGTTTTGTGACTGGGATGCCGAGGATCACAAAACAAGGTGTGAAGTAACCATGCAAATTACTTGGTACCCTTAAGTGTTTACCCCTCAATCGATGTTCCGGTTAACCACACACGCTCCATCGATACTATGATAAACATTAAGTTACCATTTTCCTACCTTGTTAAAAACGAGTTACTGTGCCGGTTAACCAAACACACTCCACTAACCGACTTAAACAAAGTGCAAAGTGTAATTTCATGGATTAGCACCTTATTCACATTTTCCTAAGTAACTAAGATTGGGTATTTGTAAGAGTTTAGTTACTTAGTATTTATCATTAATACTTTTAATGAAGGTAGAATTCTAGTCCTTGTCCTACCCGTTTGGCTAACGACCCTCCACCGGTCAAGGAAGCGGTGGGTGAGAGTGGACACCCATTAAACTGTCATTTTATAGGCAGTAACCTTATACCCCCTATATATATATATATATATATATATATATATATATATATATATATATATATATATATATATATATATATATATAGATAGATAGATAGATTATTAACTTATGAGTTTAATTAAAGTTTTAAAAACTTTAATGAAGTGACTCTTGAATATCCATAACTTGAGGACAAGTTATGGAGTCATAAAACAATTTAATGAGGAAAAACACTCTTCATTTTGTAACCTATGGCAACTTTTATGAGTTTTAAGATTCATAAATGTGACTTATAAGTTACATAAACACATTTTATGAACTTCTTTTAGATTAATTTGGATTAAAACCAACTATCACATAATTTTATTCATTAATTTAAATTCTCTCATCAAACAAGGTATCACAAAAAACTTTTGGTGATCCATAAGTTATTCTTAAGTTATGGAATCCTTTAAAACATTAACACCAAATTTTGTAACTCCGTAAAAACTTTGAATCAATTTTTTTAAAACCTTTTCATATCCATAACTTATGGAGGTTTCAAAAAATAAAATATTTGCATCAGTGTAACAGAAAACAACTCGTGGCTCTGATACCACTGTTGGGTTTTGAGCATTCTAACACTCCTAAGTGTACATGTAACCCTAAATACCTTGGATCTATGTTTTCTCTATTATACATGCAAATATGAACTTCTAAGGTATTATCCTAATCTAGCATACAAAACAATGAATATAGCAAGATAGAATACATACCTCTTTGATGTAGAAAGTCTTCATGAAGCTTGAGTGCCTAGTGCCCCAAGTGTGACACCTCAAATGGTTCACACAACACCAAATACACTTGGAATAACTTGAGAGAAACTTGAACACTCCTTGAAATTGTCTAGCCCTCACACTCACACATAGTGCACGATTTCTTGACCGATGGGATTTTTTTATATGGTGGCTATTAGGGTTTCACCATGTAACTCATGACTTTACCCATTCCTTATGCTCAATGGATTTTAACCTCCATGGAGCATCCATGGGTCACCCCATGGACTTACTCCAACATAAGGAATCTTGGATCACAAGCCCACATATATAAGAGTGAATGATTTACACAATCAACCCATTTATTTAATTAGTTTCCTTTTGATCACTTAATTAATTCCAAATTATTTCTTGATCAATACTAATTAAATAACCTTATTAATATATTAGAACTTATAATATATTAACAAACCTTAAGTGTTATTTCTCTCATTTTACTCTATCCAAATGGATGATGCCATGCAACCCAAATGGACCATGTCGGGTCGGGTCAAGTCTTACCAATTATAGTTATGGACTTAGACATTAATCCAACAATCTTCTTTTGTGCCATGACAATCTCACTCAAATTATGGGGACCTACACATATTAGTACAGTATACCGGGGTCCACGGCCAGAACCACATGTGCAAGTTTCCATGCATGTGGCTTGTCCGTGCTTTTCTATTCCGTTTTGCCGCCTATTATATTAATATAGTCATGTTTGGTCCACCTTTATTCATCTATACCAGCTGCCATGCACGAGCCCATAGAAAGGATTTCAGTGCCCCTATCTAGATAAGAAGCAGAACGCACCATCACCTATAGCCCTTTCCTCTAACGGGGATTTCCACAAAATGAAAACGGGAGGCATCGCCGTATGCTCCACTTTTGTTGCTCTGGTTTATATTCCGGAGTACTCCTATGGCCGATCTATCACCCAACCTATTTAAACAACCTAAAGGCTTGGTCCCGTCCCATTGGGAGAATGACCCCTTATGGAACGGCTTAGTGAGTTATTCTCGCAGTTCAGATAAGATTCGGACCGCCACTTCTCTGAAAACATGGTTCTTGCCCCCTATCTCCTCCCCCTTTGAGCTTGTCCATTCGTTGGGTGATCCCTTGCTCTCACGTTTGAGTGTTTGCTCGTCGTTTAGGTAGGTGAGTGAGATTTCTGCTCATTGCATTCACCTCCGGGCTTCTTCGCACCTGGATAGTACTAGGATCCTTGTGCCCCGGCCATTGATCAGATAAAGTTGCCCGCCCTATGACCCACAACTCAAAATGAGCCTTGCGACAAGACGCGAACATTCCCTATGTTGCAGTTCCCTCCTGTCCGTTCCCGGGTTGGGTTAGGGGAACATCCGAGCGATTTCCTTCGGGGATCCAAATGCGCTCACAAGGCTCACAATAAGAATAAGACCACTAGAGACTTCATAAGGGACCATTTGAGATGCAGATCATAATGCTCCTAGAAAGGCATATTTCAAATATAGAGGAGTGAAAGTTCCCAACAATCAATGACTTTTTCATTTCCTTATATGAACCGTACGAGCACGTCCTTTGTCACCCCCACCGCGGTTACGACTCTATACCCCAACCCAACTTGCTCTGGCCTCGGGTCCTTCCTTTCTGTTCCTCGGTAAGCGGACCGTAGGAGCATGGGGTGGGGGGAGGGCGGTATCTGCTTTTGACTAATAGAATCTCTCTTTTGTCCCTCCTGACCGAACCCGCCAAAAAACAAATAAATAGATAAAGTTTTGACTGTCAGGAGAGTTGCGTCGGAGACATCTTTATCTGTGGAGGAGGCTTCGTCGTTCGGCTCCTCATAAATGATGTTAGGATGGGCCGGCCCATCCTCGGAATCCTAAAAAAAAGAGGGAACAGAATCACTTTCTTTCAGTGACATATCTAATAAGACTGAATAGGATTTTAATAGTTATCACGATCATTCACATCCATTTCAGTAGGCAGGAAGCGCACGGAAGCTACTATTTCTAGAATGCGAGCAAGCTAGCTTGCTGACTCTCCTAGTTGTTTGGCGGCAAGGAAAAGGGCATTCAGGAAGCGACTAGTCGCTTCTGGCGAAGCTTCTAGAAGCCCAACCACTACATAAAGAGATCCATATACCAGTCATGAGCGATAGCGAAGCCTAGAGAGGCGGAAGCAGTAGCTTCTAGAACGAAGCCGAGCCACTAGTGGAGTGGCCTAGGAGGCCTACTATACCGATACTGGATTAGTAACCGGTGAAATCCCCCAATCAAAATTGAAGTGAACTATTGAATAGTGTTATTGATCAGACAAGTACCAAGGCTTTCAGTAGGCTTCTTTCATTTCCAAATTTGCTTGTGACAAGTCCTAGCATTAGTATGAGTTCGTTGACTGCGTAAGGGTGATCCATCTTGATGACAAATTCCACGATAACAAGAAATAGAAATTAATCGTTCGATGGCTGCTCGTTCTCCCCTCTTCAATTCCCAATGAACAACATGATCTTGACCTATCATTTGTTCAATTTGGTCGACCTGATACTTAGTTAATTCTTTTATCTTTATGTTCCCACTGATACCTAATCGATAACGAACCAGAATGGATTTTTGAGGCCCAATTCCATCTATTTTCGTTGAGGCAATTCTGACTTGTTCATCGGCAACTGATCTAGCTCCTGAAATATATAACATTTTTGATCCTTCCTTTTACTAGTCTTCTCAGCTGGAATCAAAAAAGATTCTCCGCTCTGCTCCTACTCCTTCTTCTCCTTCAAATCCGACCGGTTAGACAAGAAGAGCTTCCCTTCCTAGTCCTTGATCCTAGTTACTAGCCTTTAAGGCCGACTGCAATTCAAGGTGGTACGAGCTAGTGCGAACTAACTATGTGAATCCACACCTCAATTGTATTCCTTTCCTGACCTTCAATGAAAGGATTCCACCTGGCACCGACAAATCCCATTCTAGATGGGAAGAACCACCATCCGGAGAAGCTGCATCTTCAATGGTTAGATCCCCTCCAAGCTTGACTTATAAGATGGGGAAAACCAAGCAACGACCAGCTCCTTCACCTAAATTTGGTTGGGGCACAACAGGTATTGAACATCTAAGTGCGAGCCTACCTCTGCTGGTGATCCCCCTTTCCCTAGAACCAATGGTTATGAATCTGCATCGAACTAACGAAAGAACCCCTAATGGAACTGAATTAGACTAAAGTACGGAACAACCATGCGAAACCATTTCATCTCATTCCTCTTCACCATAAATAGCTCCATCCAAGCCTACAGAAGCTTATTTCCGATCTCTCCCAACCCCAAAGTCAGACCAGTCTGAGCCGAACCGAGACAATGAACGGCGAATCTCAACCTTTTTTGTTTCATCCTCTCTGGGCATCTGGACGGAGAAAGAAGGGACGAGTGTATCCGGGCCATGATCCAATCCATATTTTATCTATATATTCCTGCAGAGCATATCGATATCGGGATCCCTCCAAGCCGGCTCTGGGACAGCATCAAAAGTCCTTCGTTCCTCCTTGCAATGAGCAGGGACCAGGGAAGATGTATGAGGCTGGTAAGGTAAGTACATCGATTCATCTCTAGCAGCCAGACTTAGGTCATTAAACCCTTATTCCAGTGTCCTTGGATGAGAATCTTTCTATACTATACGCATGCCTACTGGCACAACACACACCCACTCAGAAGAGCACACCACCCTAATCCCTAAAGAAGAGAGGGAAAGAGCGGAAAAGCTGGTTTGACATCAACAGTTCTTCCTTGTTCTGACAAAGAGGGTGTTTCCTTCTTCTTTTTTAGCTTTGAGCTTGGTTCAGATTGGACGAGCTAGTGCTCAAATCCTGATATTCTATGCTTGAGGAATGTCTTTGTGGATGATATGCTAGTAGAAAACAAATTGATATGTCAGTATAAAACCTAAGTAAAGAAGATCATTAAAATCCTATTGTTATTGCTTTCACTACAAAAATGAAAAGGATAGAATCTGGAGACTAGCCTATATTCCTACTAATGTGATCCCCATTACTAAAAATCTATTCTACACTACGATATATTGCTCTGATGTTTTTACAACTATCTTTTTTGAAGCATATAGTTCATAGTGCTCATTCTATCGATACTGGGAAAGAAAAAAAGAATGTCTACACTCAATTTTCATTACGAAGATGTATCACGTCAGGATCCGTTGCTCAAACCGAATCACGCCAACGTTATGGAAGTTCCTGGATCGTGTAAAATAAGAGTAGTACCAAAGGCAGCACCCTATGATTTCATAATAAAAAATGGAAAATTGGCTATGGAGATTCCGTGCGGTCAGAAATTAATACAGACATAAAGGGCTTCAACAGGAAAGGAGTTTCGATCCAATCCATTCTTGAGAAAAAATCAAGACAAAAAAGGATATGTCAGTGACCTAGCACGGCAAAGCACTCCCCGAGGGCATGGAATGTCTCATTTTTTGGTAAGAATCTCCGCAGTAATGTCTCTGTTAGATTTTACAGTCAAAATATGGGAAAATTCCATTCAATTCTTGATGGAAATGGAGTTTTGCAAATTCTCCCTAGAACTCGAAGATCATTTCGAGATCTTCGAACATATTCAAGGGTTCAATGTCACTATTGTAACTTCGGCCAACACACAAGATGAGACTTTACCACCGTGGAGCGGATTTTTTCAAAAAGATGTGGGGGAAAGTCAGTAAGATGTCGGAGAAGCAAAATATACGAGATCACAAACGTAGATTACTCGCGGCTAAGTATGAATTGAGAAGAAAGCTTTATAAATTTGTAAAGATACCAATCGATCTAGTGATATGCAGACAAACATCGTTAGAAGTTGTCCATGTTGCCAAGAAAGAGTTCCTTTGTACTCGTAAGAAACCGATGTATTTCCACAGGTTGCCCTCGTTCCGTATATCAGTTCTTTTTTTCGAATTTCTCGTCTCGTTTTTTGTGGATTAGCATCTCGAGGTCCTTTGATGGGCATAAAGAAATCGTCTTGGTAGCATCAAACCAATAAAACAAGGGTTAGCTCTGCAGCTGGTCTACAAGCAAGGTAAGTAGGTCCATGTGACCGGCCCCGGATGTACCCTTTAGCCGTGAGGCGAACTGGGTAAACAAAGTCACGATCAGAATGAATGGTAGTTTACTGGGCCTGTCTTTTGCTCCTAGAGGTGCTGCTTCGAATCCAGTTCACGACAAGTACTCATACTAAAGTGTGCTCTGATAGGTATTTCCACTGTTCGATACCTTTTCATGATGACTGTTCCCTGCTCCATTATCAGCCAATGACTCTAACCGCTTCTATTGGCTCAGTTGGATGGAGTACATATTTGTGCGAGACAGTGTAGGAGTTGAGATCCATTGCGCTTAAACTCTTCTAAGAAGGAAAGATTACCTGGTAAAAGCTTGAAGCTATATCCTTTTCATTCAAGTTGAGTGGTTAGAGCCGTACTCCATACCTGGTACACAAATTCAATGCACAATCTTCTAGTACAAAGCATACTTTTCAAATCAGAACTTTCAGTAAACAAAATTAGAAACTTCCTAGTAAAGGGTTTAATACATTTTATTAAACCAATGTAGACTTAAAGAACTTTAGGTGATTAACTCTATAATACCTTGGTTTATACATCATGGTTATATATCATTAATACCCAATAGGTCGTTGGATGTGTGCCTTCCGCCTTGTTTCTTGTTCCTTGTTTGGTTGTGGGCATAGGGCAGATGCACCCAATTAACTATCTATTCGATACTAGATTATATATAGCCAGTATAAACTAAGCGATTATAGAAGTAATCACTGTGGTCACTATTTTACTATAAGAAATAAGGTTTTCTTAAAGAATATTTTCATAAAATATAAAGGAACTATTATAATTAACTCCATGAGTAACAAGCGAATACACCAGAGTTGTATACAACAAGGAGCTAACAAACAATGGGATGTGTGCTATTCGCTTTACTTCCTGTTCCTTGTTTGGTTGTGGAATTAGGATAGAAGTGCACAGTCGATTTTTTGTTTACTCCGAGTTTTATATAACTTGTATTCATTTAGTACTCATCGAAAGGATTGTAGAATCATTTTTACATAGCTTTCATCTAAGTAGGAAATATAGGATTTTCTAGAGGAACATGCGAACTTTTCTAAAAACAGAACTTATAACTTAATTCATTTCAACTACATTTTCCAAAAACTTTCTACAACTTACATACATCACTAAAATCTTATGAACTCACCAGCTTAATTGCTGACCAACTCTTTTAAATAACTTGTATTCTTAGGAAACCAGTAGACAGGTACTCGCGCTGGGAATTCAGAAGATGAAGTTGTATAGTTTAAAGTGTTGTTTTGTTATTTGTTTATGTACTCTATGTTTTGTGAACACATACCTTGTAAACACTTTCTTTATAATAAATGGTTGTTTATTTCTTCACTTACTATAATGCATGTCTTGTGATACTAAACGTGACGTCCTCCACCCCGAACGTTTCCGCCGCTCCGGTTTTGGGGTGTGACAGATATTGAGCTTTCTGTTTCTGAACTTAGAGGTTAACCATGTGGGGTAGCATTTGTTGCGATGTTTCACCAGAGTATCTAGGTAGTATGCCTTCCGCAAGGTAATATTATCTCATGCAAGGGTCATCAGTAGGGACAGAGATGGTCAAGAACAAGGATACACCCTATTTGAGTATTGTAGGGCATATGTTAGCAGCAGTGTCGGGTGAACAAGAGGAGTACATTGGGTCGGTGGCTCTCATTGTCTATGATGGATATCGAGTGTAAGAGTGAGATCTCTGATCTTATGATAATTCTCATGATAGGATGTTGGTTGAGGAGTCGAAGATGAGGAGGGTGATAGTTCATTATTTTCAGACTAAGAGTCATGGCTACTATGGGACAGTTAAGATGTCCAGTAGTGTGTCGGTGTGAGATTTTGGGATGACACGTTGGGAAGTTTTTGAGGATTTTATCTAAGATTCGGGATGTTTGGAGTTTCTTGGTCTCTATCGGGAAGATCATCGAGTGTTCTGTGGTACTTTCCAAGAATAAGTGTGTTGTACCTGGTAAAACAGTCTGTGGAATAGATTGTGGGTGTGCAAAATGGTGATGGTTTGAACCCTGAGTGGGGGAGAACCAGGTATTTTATTGAGAATATTAGAGATTTGTTCAAAGGTCGGTTAGAGGACTAGATATAGTGACCTTCGGTAAGGATACATGAGACCAGGGTTATTGGTGGTCGAGGCGAGGTGCAGAGCGAGATAATGCATGTTGTATGTGTTCCAGAAAGGATGAGTGTCTCCATGGCAGGTGGTTGTTGATTGAAGACCTAGTGGTGGTTAGGAATTCTTCGAGGTTGTAATGGTAAATTCAAGGTGGTTGGCCATGAGGATAGTTTCGGCGGTTGGCAATTTCTAGTTCAATTTATGGGTTGTTATATGCACTTTGGGAAGGGTAGAAGCTGGTTGGGAAACCAACTTCAGGGTCGGTATGAGTGTTCTTGCATGGTTTTTGAGCAATATAGGAGGGAGTTTCGGATTGTCGTCAACGTGTTATGAGTCATTGACGATTCCTTCTTGTTTCAATTGAGAGTGGGAATATTCCAAAGATATGAGTTGTGTGAGAGGAAGATCGGTTGTGGCATTCTGAAAGGATGCATTGTGGTATCTGAGTACGATGCCGTAAGTAGAGATCAGTGGTTGAAACAACACATTCTGAGGTTCTGTGATGGTGTACCGAGGTATCCGAATATGATTCCCTGAAATTTAGATTATTTGAGACTTGAGTTATGAGATGCCAACTGGAGTAGCAAGTGACTATGGTTCTAGTGGGACCTCTTTAGCTAATTGTCATCAAGCGGAGTATCCGAGAATGTGAATTGGAGCAAGAAAAAGTGTTGGTCACGACGGTTGTCGTCAGGAGTGGTGATGCTTTACATGGGTGGGTGTGTGTGCACCTATCTATGTTGAGCCATGGAGTATCCGATAGTGAACTCAGTGGGGGTGATGACTCAAGGAGGATATTAAGGGGGATAAGAGGGTGAGTGGATCCGAGTGGGAGTAATCACTTCGGATTATCCGGGGAAAACCATGGAGTGAGCCCATGGCGAGTCAGTGAGATAGAGTGTTGTGATACTATGGGGAGCCGTAGTGTTCACCAGTTTGCTAGAGAGTGTTATGATACTACAGGGAGCCTTAGTGCTCACCAGTTAGTGGGAGAGTGTTGATATTGCAGGGAGCCATAGTATACATGAGTCAGTGAGAGAGTGTTGTAGGCCTACGGGGAGTTGTAGCCTTCACAGGTTAGTGAGAGGGAATGTTATGATACTACTGGGAGCCATAGTATTCGCTAGACAGAGCATGATGCATAAGAGTTTTTAGGCTTGGGTAGCCTTATTCTTTGAGTTTTGGGAAACTAGTGGTCGGACCAGGGGTGAGACTGGGGTCTCCATATTTGTCAGGGATCGTTATATTCTAAGTTAAGTTATGGTTATTGCAATCGAGAGGAACAAGAGGACTGATGTATGCCTGGGTTGCTGGTCATGGGTCATGAGTTGAGTGCTTCATTGGGACGACTGGTTCCAATTTTGTGTCGGATCAGTCTCTCGAGTTTGAGTTGGCTTTGCTGGTGTATTGAGTAGGCGAATGAGATTCTGGATTCAGATATGGGTTTCATTTTGAGCGGTATTATGTGTCATCTAATGTCTTAGACCTGAGTAGGTCAATTCGATTGTATGGGAAGGCCCGCGATGTCACACCCCAAAACCAAGAACGGCGGAAACGTTCTGGGGCGGAGGATGTCATGTATAGTATCACAACACAGTAAATGTAAATAAGCAAACAACATCATCCATTGCATTAAATATATAATTTTAATACAAGCGTGTTCTGTACAGTTATAGACACCAAAATAATGTAAATCAAAATAATAAGATGAGTCTTGAATACGCTCCATCTTCTCAAAAGCTGGCATCGGTACCTGTCTATTGATGACCTGAGAATACAAGTTATTTTGAAAGAGTTTATCAGCATTAAGCTGGTGAGTTCATAAGTATTTTAGTGTCAATGTTTGTTGTCAAAAATGTTTGAACCTGGCTCAATGTATAAGTTTGTAAAATGTAGGTAAGTGTTTGAAAGTGTTTGTAAAAGTTTGAATCTCTCAGAAAATCCTATATTTTCTATTAAAGTAGCCTTCTACCAAGCCCTAACTGTTGAATATGCTCGTTTGTTGTAAAAGTGAGTAATTTACCAAATGTAACTATCATTAAATAAAAATATAGTTTGTACATTAATGCTTAAGTGAGGTTATCACTAAAATATGTAATGGGTAAATCATTGTAGTACTGTAGTTTTGTATAATAGGAACTACTGTTGTACTAACTACCTTAAACCGGATTTATATTAAGGTATAATGTGATAAATTGCACCATGCTATCGACCGGTAACAACGACATAATGAATGGTCGTAATAAAGGAATGACGTTTGGCACCCGCAGACCTACAGGTCCGGCTGTAGCTAGCAGCAAGGTGTAGGATAGTCAATCCAGTATAGATCTATACGCAAACTCACGCTCTCCCTCCAAGATAATTCTGGCTACAACTCGGGCCATGACATTTAAGGCATGCTCCGACACAGTGGATCACAATTGTTAACATGCTCATGAATATGTAATGTTTCTCGTTCTAGTATACTTGTATATGTTCATGTTTCTAGTATAGTTGTATACGTTCATGTTTCTAGTATATAGTTGTATATGTTCTCATAGTATAGTTGTATATGGACTCATGAATGAACTGACTCATTGATCTCGCAGTTGTAATAGTATGATCCTGAGTTACCCCGATGGTAACTAACTATTAATGTACTGATAAGTATGAATATGGAAGTACTTTTATGTCTATACATGTATATATGATACATAACTAATATTGAAACAACCCCCGGATGGTCACCCGAAATCCCACCAGACCACATCCAAATCGAGGAAAAGGAAATAGGGCGGATGGCATTCCTAAGCCCTTTAAACATTACTTATATATATATATATATATATATATATATATATATATATATATATATATACATATATGGGCATGCAATTTATAATATAAAAGCATAAATAAGTTCTTATAAGAGATTTTAAACATAAATATTAGTTCAAGAAAAGATCGACTTGATGTCAATCTTTAAAACAATTTGAAGGCATAAGTTTGATAAAACAGTTTAAGTATAAGGAACATTTGTTTGAATCATAGTTGTAAATAAGTTTGAAAAGTAAAGGTGATTGTAAAACATTTTGTAGTAAAATAGTTTGATAATCAGTTTGATAAACAGTTTGAACAGTGAATAAAACATTGGTTTTCTAGTTATTAATCACATGTGATTAATGCAATCACATGTGATTGAAGCAATAACTATCAGTATTTAACTTGTATTCCCCCCATAAAGTATTTAAAACATTTAAAATCATTTCAAAGGTTGATTAAAGGGGTATGAACTCACTTGTGGTGAGCTGTTTGAATTGCAGTGTCGGATACCGTGCTAGGTGGCAAACGGAGACTTGTTTACACGCACGAGCCTAGTTATCATATAATAAGCATATATATAACTAATTAGCCAATTAATAACTTACTAAAATAAGTTAGAACACTTAGGAACATGTAAACACTTTTCATAAGTGTTAAAGGTCCTAATGGTTGCATCTAAGTTGCTACGGGACAAGGCAAAAGGGTTTAAAACATCAAATGACCTTGTATAAGAGTTTACCACCCAACAAACCCCACCTTTGGAGTTTACGGTCGTAAACCCATGAGTTTATGGCCGTGAACTCCTCACTTGGTGGTTTTGGGTGTTTTAAGGTGGTATCTTGATCCTAGAATAAGCCTAGCTTTGTTGGAATAAACCTTGAAGTAGTTTAAGGCCCTAGATTGCTCCATAGGGGAGTTTACGGCCTAATGACCATATCCCCTAGATTTACGGCCGTAAACTCCTACGGGGTATTGGTTTTTAATTCATTTAAGTCCCTTGCACATGTAGGATAGCTTCCATGTTTTTATCTAAGGCTAAAGGGGACAAGAGGCACACATTTGTGCATTCGCTTGGAGTTTACGGCCCAACTAATGCTCCTTGGCTGTAAACTCCCTTTTAGGGATGATTCTTATGTAGTTTAATCCCCATTCAAGTCCTATGTATTCAAGGGTAATAGTCTTAAGGCCTTAGGGGTGTTTAGGGTACATTTTGCCCTAGAAAAAGGGGTTTACGGCCCAAGAGATATCCTTGGACGTAAACTCCTATAACCCCATGATTTTGAAGTGTTTTGGTGTCCAAAATAGCTACAAGCATTAGAGGGTAAATGTCCTTAAGCTTTAGGGGTGGTTTAGGGCACTTATAGCCCTTAAAAAGGGGTTTACGGCCCAAGAAATGTCCTTGGCCGTAAACTCCTATTACTTGTGGTTCTTAAATGATTTCAAGCCTCTAATGATCATACATTAAGTCCCTAACTAGCTACTTATCAAGGAAATGGGGCTAGGTAGCCTTAAGGCTCCATTTTGGAGTTTACTCCCCAAGAACGTTCTTGGGCGGTAAACTCCCGGATCTTGCATTTTAGACATGTAATTGATGTTATAAAGCATATAACAAGTAATGAAACACATCTAGGAAAGTAGACTCACAATCTGGGATGAAAACCCGAAGATCCGTCAGAGAGAAAATGGCTTTTCTCTAATTGGAATTGTGAATAATGAATTAATTAAATTCAGAAATCTATTTATAGTCCTGGAATATTTTGGCAGAAAATATTTTTATTCTAGATATTGGACTGTAACATTATGAAACTTGGAATGATCAAGTTTCACAAACCCAGGAGCATCCACTCTCCTGATATCTCCTTAAACTCAAACCCTAATGTACACAAACTTGTTCGGAAAAGTATGAAAATCACTGAAACTGGACTAGCTTCTATTGAATAGATAATGTTCGTACAAATGGAAATTTCGGGTTGTCACATCATCCCCCCGTTAGAAGGAATTTCGTCCCGAAATTAGAATTTAATCAAATAAGGAGTTACAAATAATTAAGCGAAAAGATGAGGGTATTTCAGCTTCATCTGATCCTCGCATTCCCAAGTGAATTTCGGTCCTCGCTTGGCGTTCGAGCGAACCTTCACAATAGGGATACGGCTTTGCTTTGTCTGCTTGACCTCACGGTCCATGATCTCTACTGGTTCTTCCACGAAGTTGAGGCTCTCGTTGATCTCGATCTCGTCGAGTGGGATTACAAGAGTCTCGTCGGATAGACACTTTTTCAAGTTAGATACGTGGAAAGTAGAATGTACGTTACGAAGTGTGTCGGGTAGGTCGAGTTTGTAAGCTACGGGGCCGACTCTTGCAAGAATCTCGAAAGGCCCTATGTACCTCGGATTAAGCTTCCCACGCTTGCCAAAGCGTATCAAGCCTTTCCAGGGTGAGATTTTGAGAAGGACTCGGTCTCCCACCTGAAATTCCAAAGGTTTTCTTCGTTTATCGGCGTAGCTCTTCTGTCGGTCTCTAGAGGCTTTCAATCGTTCACAGATCTGAACGATTTTCTCTGTCGTTTCCCGAATGATTTCTGGACTGGTGAGAGTACTGTCGAAAGCTTGCCCCCTTGCTAATTGGGTATCACCCACCTCATCCCAGCATAGAGGGGATCTGCACTTTCGGCCGTAGAGAGCTTCGAATGGAGCAGCCTTGATGCTCATGTGATAACTGTTATTATAGGAAAATTCGACAAGGGGTAAATGAGTATCCCATGCTTTCCCAAAATCAATCACACAGGCTCGCAACATATCTTCCAGTGTTTGGATGGTCCTCTCACTCTGTCCGTCGGTCTGTGGATGGTAGGCTGTGCTCATGTCCAGCCTTGTTCCTAGGGAATGTTGTAATGATTGCCAAAATCTTGAGGTGAACCTACTATCTCTATCGGAGATAATGGAAATAGGTACACCATGTAGCCGTACTATTTCCCTAATGTATGTTCTCGTAAGCTTCTCCATCTTGTCAGTTTCTTTGATAGGCAGGAAGTGTGCAGACTTGGTCAATCTATCAACGATGACCCATATGGTGTCAAGCCCACCCGTTGTCTTGGGCAACTTGGTTATGAAATCCATAGTGATCCGCTCCCACTTCCATTCTGGAATCTCTGGTTGTTGCAGTAAACCAGAGGGCTTCTGGTACTCGACCTTAACCTTTACGCAAGTAAGGCATTTACTTACGAAGGTAGCAATCTCTGCTTTCATATTAGGCCACAAGTATAGCTTTTTAAGATCCAGATACATCTTATATGAACCTGGGTGGACGGAATACCGAGTGTTGTGCGCCTCGGTCATGACCAAGTCTCGGAAACCACCGTGTTTCGGTGTCCAGATCCGGTTCATGAAATATAAAGCTCCGTCACCCTTGGCTTCCAAATTCTTGTCCATTCCTCTAAGGGATTCACTCGACACATTTTCAGGTTTCATGGCCTCAAGTTGAGCCGCCTGAATTTACTTAGTCAGGTGTGAATGGATGGTTATTGATAATGACTTGACTTTGCGACCAGAATATTTCTTCCGACTTAGGGCGTCTGCTACCACGTTGGCTTTACCCGGATGATAACGAATATCGCATTCGTAATCACTGAGTAGCTCGACCCACCGTCGTTGTCTCATGTTGAGCTCCTTCTGATCGAAAATATGTTGTAAACTCTTGTGGTCGGTAAAGATAGTGCTCTTTGTTCCATACAAGTAATGTCTCCAGATCTTCAGAGCAAACACTACTGCTCCTAGTTCAAGATCGTGGGTCGTGTAGTTGACCTCGTGTATCTTCAACTGTCTCGAGGCGTAGGCGATGACCTTACCTCACTGCATCAGAACACATCCGAGTCCTTGATTTGAAGCATCGCAATAGACTATGAAGTCTTCTATTCCTTCAGGAAGGGATAGTATTGGCGTGTAGCACAAGGCTTGTTTGAGCGTTTGGAACGCTCTTTCCTGTTTCTCTTCCCAGTCAAAGGCCACGCCTTTCTGGGTCAGGGTCGTAAGAGGTTTCGCTATTCGAGAGAAGTTCTGAATGAATCTGCGGTAGTAGCCAGCGAGACCTAGAAATTGGCGAATTTCGGTAGGCGTCTTAGGTGTTGACCAGTTCTCAATGGCTTTAATTTTGGATGGCTCCACGTGGATTCCCTCTTTGCTTACCACATGTCCTAAGAATTCGACTCTTCGGATCCAAAATTCACATTTCGAGAACTTCGAATAAAGTTTCTCTTTTCGTAATGTCTCTAGAACTTGATGCAGGTGATCGCCATGCTCTTTCTTACTTCGGGAGTAGATTAGGATATCGTCAATGAAAACTATGACGAACTGATCCAAGTAAGGTCGGCATACTCTATTCATCAGATCCATGAAGACTGCGGGCGCATTGATCAATCCGAATGGCATCACCACGAACTCATAATGTCCGTAACGAGTTCGGAAGGCTGTCTTTGGCACATCCTCCTCTAGCACTCGTAACCGGTGATATCCGGATCTCAGATCAATCTTAGAAAAATAGTTCGCCCCTTGCAGTTGGTCGAATAGATCATCTATGCGAGGTAGAGGGTAACGATTCTTGATCGTCAATTTGTTGAGTTCTCTGTAGTCGATACACATACGAAATGATCCGTCTTTCTTCTTAATGAACAAGACCGGTGCTCCCCAAGGTGAGAAACTTGGTCTTATAAAGCCCTTGCTGAGCAGTTCGTTAAGTTGACCAGAGAGTTCCTGCATCTCAGCTGGTGCTAATCGGTAGGGCGACTTGGCTACTGGGGTAGCTCCTGGGACTAAGTCGATTCTGAACTCGACCTGTCGTTGCGGAGGTAATCTAGGTAGCTCTTCTGGGAAAATGTCGGGGAAGTCACTCACCACTGGGATGTTCTTTAGTTCTTTCGTTTCTAGGTTCGTGTCGACGACGTGAGCAAGGAATGCGTGGTATTCTTTGCGCAGATATTTCTATGCTTGAATACTTGATATAATGCAAAGACTCGCACCAGGTTTGTCGCCGTAGACTATAAGAGTTTCGTTAGACGGGAGGTTTAGACGGACTGCTTTCTCGTAGCACATGATGCCGGCGCGATGAAGACTTAACCAATCCATGCCGATAATAACGTCGAAACTTTTTATTGAGACCGGCATAAGGTCGATTGGGAATGAATGGTTATCTAAGGTTAGGAGACAACCTAAGTACATGCTATTAGTACTTTCAGTTTTCCCATTGGCCATTTCTATTGTGAATTGTTCATTAAGTGCGTGTGGTTGTTTCTTAAGCATGCACGCAAATTTGTGGTTTACGAAGCTTCGCTCCACTCCACTATCGAACAGAATGCATGCATAGGAGTTATCAAGGAGGAACGTACCAGTCTCCACTGTCGGGTCAGCAACTGCTTCCCCGTGGCCTATAGCTAGTACCCTCCCTGCTCCACCAGCATTCTTTGCTTTGGGGCAGTCCCTCTTATAGTGGCCTGCTTCGCCACATCCATAGCAAGTTGGGCTCGCGCCAGAGCCAGGGACTTGGTAGATCGGTTGTGCCGGGAATTTACAGAAACGGACGGTGTGTCCTTTCCTGTTGCAGTTAGAACACTGCATTTCACGGCAGGAGCCGTTGTGGTGGAAGTTGCATTTGTTGCACTTCGGAAAACTTCCAGCATACTGCTTCCCCGGAGCAGTAGCAGCAGTAGGGGTTACCGCAGCATGCATTGCCACGATTTGCTATTTCTTGGCGGCTCGCTGTTTCTTCTTCTCATCCCAGAATTTCCGCTTAGTGTCAGTGGGTTTGGAGGGTTCTGGGATGGCTAGGGTGGTTGTGGTTGCAGAGGTTTTGACTCCATGGTCAATGAGTCTTTGTGCCAAACGCTTGGCACTGTTGAAGTTAGCGGGGTTTGATGCTAAGACATTCCCCTGGTACGGAGGCACTAGCCCCCATATGTACCGTTCGATCTTTTTCCCTTCAGTGGGAACCATATTGGGGCAGAGGGCCACCAGTTCGCTAAATCGGGCAGTGTAAGCGATCACATTGGTGCCCTTCATGGTCAGGTCCCAGAGTTCATGTTCTAACTTCTGGACTTCGCCTCTCGGGCAGTATTCCTCAGTCATGAGGTCCTTCATCGTTTCCCAGCCCATGTCGTTAGCCACGACGAGTGTTAGGGCTTTAACGTGGCCGTTCCACCACGTTAGGGCTTTTCCCTCAAAGGTGCATGCGGCATATTTAACTTTGCACGCAGCAGGGCATGAACAGATTTCGAAGACTGATTCAGTCTTCTCGAACCATTGCGAGAGGGCAATGACTCCGTCGATGCCATAGAAAGGCTTCGGCTTGCAGTTTGTGAAATCCTTGTAGGAGCACTCTCTCGAGCGCACAGGGATTTCGATCGGAATAGATTCAACAGGGGTTCCACCTCTGCTGGCATCGAATGAGTGATACTGAGCCATGGCGGTTTCCACTGCTGCAGCTACGGCAGCATTCAGGGCTGCAGTATCGATGACCGGAGGCGATGGAGGCGGTGGAGGTGCAGGGTTATTCCTATTCCTGGGAGATTTGCGAGGAGGCATCTGTCAGCTATAAGTTTATAAAGATAAGAAAATGGTAAGAATCAATTTGTAAGCAACGTGAGAGTGACACAAGGACTAACTAACCATAGCCCAACAGTTGAATGAGTGTTTGAAAACATAACAAGGAATATTAGTAGGAAAACACAAGTGTATACATTTTTCCCACATAATAGATAGTTGTCAATCATACTGGTATTACCGATGTAATAAGTTCAGGGAAAATCGACCTAACAGTAGGTCTTACATCATACCATACAGACAAGATTGACAGTCCTAGATTCCTAATTAGAGTATCGAAAGTTAGGATTGTTTTACAGACAAGTGCTACTTAGAGCACATATGTTCAAGGCTATTCCTAAATCAAAAGACAGAGATGTACTAGACATCATCTAACGGCGATGGGAATTCCTCGGGCGAGCCCTGAGGTTGGACACTTGACGAAACACCTCTTGAAGGTGTCGATCCTGAGCCCTCTGACGAGCTCGAAGTTCCAAGACTTCAGCACGGGAGGCAGCCAGCTGTTGCTGCAGGGTTTCGTTGGTTCTCCGGGTCCGTTCCATGTCCTCTTCAAGACGGCGGATGCGGACTGTATTGACACCTGAGTTGGCATCAATCTCCATGACCCGGTCGATGGCTGCTCGACCTTGTTCGACATTACGAGCTATTCTGCGGATAATGACCGGCAGAGCTCGGTCAGCAGAGCCACCATCGCTGACGTTGTAAAAGGTTCGGTCCCCAAAGTATGGTAAGGGTTGACCCTGTTCATGACTCCAGCGATTCAAGTTGGTTGCCCACAAGGGAGTAGGACCTGGAAAAGCTGGTCGAGGGTTGTTGTTCGGGGCTTGACCTACTAGCGGTAGGTTGTTAACTTCAGCCTCGGAGTCGGATCCATCAGAAAATCCTTCTGCGAGGTGATCATCCAAAGGGATTGGATGCTCATCTTCGGGCTCTTCATCGATCCACCCGGCATTGCCTTCATTTGGAAAGTACGGGTCGCCATGATGGAATCCAGCCATTTAGATCTACGCAATAAGAGAGGTATAAGGATATAGTATACATGTAACTAGTAGTACAAAATACACCTATAGTATTTTAAGTTTAAGTTCTACTGATTTTCTTGTGGTATTGTTGGAAAGTTTTTAGACTTGTTAACACATCACAACCATTCTAGGGCATATGCTAATCACTCCTCGGACCAGCATAGTTGATCAGGCTATGTCATTCCCAGGACTGACCATACATCCCCGAGCTCACTTGTGATATTTAACAATCGTAATACTTTTGTTCTTGTCGTTGTGACACTGATTTTAGTATGAATGCAGGCTAGTATACTTAATTAAATATTTTAATATTTAAAGTATAGACTCTTGGTCAGAGTGTTTTAATCCCTATTGGGTTTATAGTTTAGTATATCTTTTATGGGTTGATATACTTGATTCACTATAAACAATGCTCTGATACCAATCTGTCACACCCCAAAACCAAGAACGGCGGAAACGTTCTGGGGCGGAGGACGTCATGTATAGTATCACAACACAGTAAATGTAAATAAGCAAACAACATCATCCATTGCATTAAATATATAATTTTAATACAAGCGTGTTCTGTATAGTTATAGACACCAAAATAATGTAAATCAAAATAATAAGATGAGTCTTGAATACGCTCCATCTTCTCAAAAGCTGGCATCGGTACCTGTCTATTGATGACCTGAGAATACAAGTTATTTTGAAAGAGTTTATCAGCATTAAGCTGGTGAGTTCATAAGTATTTTAGTGTCAATGTTTGTTGTCAAAAATGTTTGAACCTGGCTCAATGTATAAGTTTGTAAAATGTAGGTAAGTGTTTGAAAGTGTTTGTAAAAGTTTGAATCTCTCAGAAAATCCTATATTTTGTATTAAAGTAGCCTTCTACCAAGGCCTAACTGTTGAATATGCTCGTTTGTTGTAAAAGTGAGTAATTTACCAAATGTAACAATCATTAAATAAAAATATAGTTTGTACATTAATGTTTAAGTGAGGTTATCACTAAAATATGTAATGGGTAAATCATTGTAGTACTGTAGTTTTGTATAATAGGAACTACTGTTGTACTAACTACCTTAAACCGGATTTATATTAAGGTATAATGTGATAAATTGCACCATGCTATCGACTGGTAACAACGACATAATGAATGGTCGTAATAAAGTAATGACGTTTGGCACCCGCAGACCTGCAGGTCCGGCTGTAGCTAGCAGCAAGGTGTAGGATAGTCAATCCAGTATAGATCTATACGCAAACTCACGCTCTCCCTCCAAGAGAATTCTGGCTACAACTCGGGCCATGACATTTAAGGCATGCTCCGACATAGTGGATCACAATTGTTAACGTGCTCATGAATATGTAATGTTTCTCGTTCTAGTATAGTTGTATATGTTCATGTTTCTAGTATAGTTGTATATGTTCATGTTTCTAGTATAGTTGTATATGTTCTCGTAGTATAGTTGTATATGGACTCATTAATGAACTGACTCATTGATCTCGCAGTTGTAATAGTATGATCCTGAGTTACCCCGATGGTAACTAACTATTGATATACTAATAAGTATGAATATGGAAGTACTTTTATGTCTATACATGTATATATGATATATAACTAATATTGAAACGACCCTCGGATGGTCACCCGAAATCCCACCAGACCACATCCAAATCGAGGAAAAGGAAATAGGGCGGATGGCATTCCTAAGCCCTTTAAACATTACTTATATATATACATATATGGGCATGCAATTTATAATATAAAAGCATAAATAAGTTCTTATAAGACATTTTAAACATAAATATTAGTTCAAGAAAAGATCGACTTGATGTCAATCTTTAAAACAATTTGAAGGCATAAGTTTGATAAAATAGTTTAAGTATAAGGAACATTTTTTGAATCACAGTTGTAAATAAGTTTGAAAAGTAAAGGTGATTGTAAAACATTTTGTAGTAAAACAGTTTGATAATCAGTTTGATAAACAGTTTGAACAGTGAATAAAACATTGGTTTTCTAGTTATTAATCACATGTGATTAATGCAATCACATGTGATTGAAGCAATAACTATAAGTATTTAACTTGTATTCCCCCCCCCCCCCCGCATAAAGTATTTAAAACATTTAAAATCATTTCAAAGGTTGATTAAAGGGGTATGAACTCACTTGTGGTGAGCTATTTGAATTGCAGTGTCGGATACCGTGCTAGGTGGCAAACGGAGACTTGTTTACACGCACGAGCCTAGTTATCATATAATAAGAATATATATATAACTAATTAGCCAATTAATAACTTACTAAAAATAAGTTAGAACACTTAGGAACATGTAAACACTTTTCATAAGTGTTAAAGGTCCTAATGGTTGCATCTAAGTTGCTACGGGACAAGGCAAAAGGGTTTAAAACATCAAATGAACTTGTATAAGAGTTTACCACCCAACAAACCCCACCTTTGGAGTTTACGGCCGTAAACCCATTAGTTTATGGCCGTGAACTCCTCACTTGGTGGTTTTGGGTGTTTTAAGGTGCTATCTTGATCCTAGAATAAGCCTAGCTTTGTTGGAATAAACCTTGAAGTAGTTTAAGGCCCTAGAATGCTCCATAGGGGATTTTACGGCCTAATGACCATATCCCCTAGAGTTTACGGCCGTAAACTCCTATGGGGTATTGGTTTTTAATTCATTTAAGTCCCTTACACATGTAGGATAGCTTCCATGTTTTTATCTAAGGCTAAAGGGGACAAGAGGCACACATTTGTGCCTTCACTTGGAGTTTACGGCCCAAGTGATGCTCCTTGGCCGTAAACTCCCTTTTAGGGATGATTCTTATTTATTTTAATCCCCATTCAAGTCCTATGTATTCAAGGGTAATAGTCTTAAGCCCTTAGGGGTGTTTTGGGTACATTTTGCCTAGAAAAAGGGGTTTACGGCCCAAGAGAAATCCTTGGCCGTAAAGTCCTATAACCCCATGATTTTGAAGTGTTTTGGTGTCCAAAATAGCTACAAGCATTAGAGGGTAAATGTCCTTAAGCTTTAGGGGTGGTTTAGGGCACTTATAGCCCTTAAAAAGGGGTTTACGGCCCAAGAAATGTCCTTGGCCGTAAACTCCTATTACTTGTGGTTATTAAATGATTTCAAGCCTCTAATGATCATACATCAAGTCCCTAACTAGCTACTTATCAAGGAAATGGGGCTAGGTAGCCTTAAGGCTCCTTTTTGGAGTTTACTCCCCAAGAACGTTCTTGGGCGGTAAACTCCCGGATCTTGCATTTTAGACATGTAATTGATGTTATAAAGCATATAACAAGTAATGAAACACATCTAGGAAAGTAGACTCACAATCTGGGATGAAAACCCGAAGATCCGTCAGAGAGAAAATGGCTTTTCTCTAATTGGAATTGTGAATAATGAATTAATTAAATTCAGAAATCTATTTATAGTCCTGGAATATTTTGGCAGAAAATATTTTTATTCTGGATATTGGACTATAACAGTATGAAACTTGGAATGATCAAGTTTCACAAACCCAGGAGTATCCACTCTCCTGATATCTCCTTAAACGTAAACCCTAATGTACACAAACTTGTTCGGAAAAGTATGAAAATCACCGAAACTGGACTAGCTTCTATTGAATAGATAATGTTCGTACAAATGGAAATTTCGGGTTGTCACATGCGAGACGCATGGAACTAATGAGTAGTAGACGTCAGAGGTCGAGAGTGAGACGATTTCAGTTGGGATTATAGTATTTGCTTGGGGTAAAGAAAACTTCGTAACTTATGTGTCAAAATAGGTTGAGATAGTTGTTGTGAGAAGGAAGTCAGTTTGGGTTATGCAAAGGGTAACCTTTGGAGGTTCAACTATAGGGTGAGGAGTTGACCTAGTGCTCAGTGTTGAGAGGGATATCTGAAAGGGAGTTGGGGCTTATGATTGTTAGATGTCAGTGGATACTTCTGAGAAAGCATGATCATTTTCTTGTGTCTGAGGTCAGGGTGTTGAGAGTTCTTTGTTCAGATGTGTTTCGATTGCAGTACAGTGGATGAGTCTCTGGTGTAATGTGACCCTTTCGTTCCTTGGAGTATATTATGAATCGTTTAGTATGTCTGGTATGAGTGATCGGTAGCCAATTTTTGGGCTTTAACTTTTTCTATCAAGTCGCAATGAGGAAATTAGAGGGGCTGTGACTTATCAGGGTCTGTTATTCGAGGAGCGAATAACATGGTGATAGCTCGAGAGGACGGTCTAACAGTGAGGCAGGCCTCTAGAGTTTCCAGATTCTGGAGAGTTAGAAGGGGTATCGTAGCGGCAGAGGGGTATGTTTTTTTAGGTTTGGAAGTTCCTATTCGGATTCAAGTGTCCATGGAGAAAGATAGTTGTGTGGTATGAGATCCTTTCGGTGGTGCTTCTCGGGTTAATAGGTTCGATCTATGTGTTGTTGAGAAGCGATTTTGAGGGCAAAATCTTATTCAAGTAGGGGAGAATTGTAACATCCAGACTTTCAAGTGCATTAAGGTGTTTAACTTTGAGATATGTGGAGTGACTCAGTGAGTTGTGAGTCCAACTCGTCGAGTAGAGTGGAGCTGTCCGTGTGACATTAATGAATGGACTCGACGAGTCAAAGAGTTGACTCGCTGAGAAGGTGCTAGGCAGAGAAACCCTAATTTCTTGGAGTTGGGTCCTATGTAAAGCACATTAAGCCGCCCCATCAGCTTCCTAACTTCTAGAGAGAAACCCTAATCGCTTAGAGGGAGCTAAAAGAGAGAAGAGACATAATCTTGGGCATGTTGTGACCTTTTAGGAGGAAGAAGTAGAGAGCATCAAAGCTTGTGATTCTTCAGAGTTTTGCTTCAGTTGGAGGTAAAAAGATGCTAGCTTGTCCATTTCCTGATGATATATTGTTTTAGGTAATTTTTAGGTTTTTCTTCCATCTATCTTGTGTCATGGAGTGATTTGTACATGGCTTGAGGTTTGAACCTCAGATCTGGACTATAAGTAGCCTTGTGAGTCCATAGACTCTAGCTTTATTGAGCTGGAGGCAAGCTCTTGTGCATCTAGCCCTTGTTGGTGCATGTATTGGCATTATGCGCCTTATATGCCATGTATGAATGTAAAGCTTGCAACTTTACATGCTAATCGAGCCTAAGGAGGACATATATGGAGTGTGGAGTGGTAGATCTTCTTAGAATTGTCTGATTGAGGATTTAGTTTGAATGGACTCGCCGAGTCAAGGAGCCGACTCGACGAGTCGGTGAGGGTTTGTCCCGATGAGCTTGATCATACAATAACTCGGCAAGTTGGGGGTCAGCTCGACGAGCTGAGCTGGAGGTTCACGAGAATTCTGAATAAACGAGTGGACTCGACGAGTCACATAGGTGCACTCGACGAGTCGGTTCAAACATTGACTGTTGACTCGAGTTTGACTTCTGTTGACTTTAGGGTTTGGTCAACATGAGTATTGGAGACCATGGATGGGTAAAATGGTCTTTTACCCAATCCAAGTGTTAGAGAGAGAAGAATAACATTTGGTTACTTAAAGTCGAGAATCGAGTATTAATTAGAGATATGTACCCTATGTGTCAGGCAGTGGCTAGTTTGAGGTGTAATTGCTTGCTTGTTTCAAGGTGAGTCTTCTCACTATACTTACCATGAGTGGTATCTTAGTGTGATTGATGTCTTATGTGTTTATATTGAGTACTGCGATATCCTGCATTATGTCTATGTAATTTATGTTGCCTATTATTCTGTGCTTACTGAGATAGGACCGGAGGGTCTACCCGGGTTATGGGACTAGAGGGTCCCACGGAGACACATTGATCGGAGGGTCTCACTGTGTTATGGCCTCGAGTGGCTAATGAACTGTGTGTGGTATTTTGGGGACTCCACTCAGCTTCGTGCTTACCGTGTTATGTGATATGAGTTTTAGGTTTTTCTCAGGATTGCGGGAAGGCACCGACTTGATTGTACACACCAGTGAAAGAGTTATGTTTGAAGATCCTGGATTTTAATCAAATAATTATGGAGTTGCGATTTGTAAATTAAATAAATGATATTTTTGTGAAATATGTTATAAGAATTATGCAATTTTAAATGTAAATTTTAGTTGAAAATTTACGATGTTACACTTTTACATGAACTCTTACGACCCTTTCACATTCAACTTCAGGATCATCATTGTCCTTTAAAGGACAACGTCCAAGGTTTGACTCCGTTAAGATTTTCTTGAAGCGAGAACAATAAATGCAAAATATTTTGTGTTTGGATAATTGGCAATTAACTTTCATACCCCTGCTGATCAAAGAGGCAATAATTATTAAACTTTGAACAAAAACAAAAATTTTGTTTTTATTTTGAAAGTTTCTTAATCTTATTTTCCTAGTTTCTTTTGTACATATGCTATTTTCATTGTTTTTATCACATACATTCATTCTTAGCTCCTTTAGGATCTTTCTGTCCCTTTTTGTTCTCTGTTTCTCTTTTCCATCTTGAAATCATCATGTTTTGTCTGATTCTCGTTCTTTCTTGAGGACAAGAAAGGTCTAAGCTTGGGGAGATTTGTTAGGCATTTTGTGGAACCTTTTGCACACCCTTTTGTCCCTTTTATGCATCCATTTAGTGTAATGTATTTCATTTTTCATGCATTTCATTAAAAGTCATGTTACTCGCAACAATAACCTTATTTGCACTTTTTTTATGGTTTTTTAGGTGATTCAGGGGTGAAAACGCGCTTTGGGAGGTGTCGGGAAGCACGGTGAAGGTTTCAGGATGATTGGAAAAGAAGCAAAAAGGGAAAAATTCAAGTTTTCACCTGGGAATAGAACCCAACGCGGGTCGTGTTGGGATTGCACTAAAAAATGTCCGGATTGCACTAAAAAATGTCCACGAGTCATGTTGACCAAGAATGGAACTATTGACCATGCTGAACATGGATGGTGTTGATTAACCTATATCAACACGGGCCTTGTTGGTCCACTTTTGTAAAATCGAGTATCTTGCTTTGGAAGGAATCTCAATGGAAGAGGAGCATTTTAAATTCAAAACGGGCTGTTTTGATTTACTCTATTTTAACACGGACCGTGTTCAGCCCAATAACTTCTTTTTGGCAGTTTTTCCTTTCTATTTATTCTATCACGAGATTTTGGGCATTTTTTTCACACACACTTCTTTTACACATCTAGGGATAAAGGAAATTTGGAGCACTATTGCAAGGGTTTGATTGTAATCATTTGGAAACATTTTGTCTTTGGATTTGTAAGTCTTATTTATGGGTTACTTCCTCTTTCTATACTTATTGATTGTTCTAGCCATGTGTAGCTAGAACCCTAATCTCTCTAAGTCTATGTATTGACTTTTTAGTGCAGATTTCAGTCATCTGTCTTAATGTTTACTTTAAATATCTATCTAGTGAATTTGATTTTTTATTAATTAAATGTTTGATTTTAATTGTAATTCTTATTGGCCATTTGAATTTGGATTAGGTCATTCAAGTTATCTTATTGCAAAATTTGTAACTGTTTTGTGAATTGGACTAGGTAACAAGCATTAAATTGATTTCCAATGAATAAATTTAGTGTCAATCTTATTCTCACACTCTTACGCTCCCAAACTTGTGAGAAGTATTGGGTGTTGATGGGAACATTCACACCAAACCTAATGCAATCTTTCAATCTAATTCTATGAGCTTGTTTAGGTTAGATTAGTGAGTTTAGGTTTAACCATAGAGATTCTTTTGGTTAATTAATGTGGTAAATGGAGAGTGTTAGAGCTTGTTAACACTTTCAAGTAATAATTTAGGTAGAATTGAGTGCATGTCATGTTATCTTTGAATCACATTGCTAGATTCCAATACAAAGAGTTGGAGTCTTTCAAAAAATTTAAATTTATTTCCATTAGTTAATCTCTTTCTTGTTTCTTTAATCATTTAATTATATTATTGTTTACAACGCCCACCCCCCTTTACTTTTGGTGACCAAAGTACATTACACAAAAAGGTATAAACTTTAGCCTTGTGTCTCTGTAGATCGACCTTGCTTATCTTGTACTAACTTTTAGCGCAATATAACAACATTCTTTTGCAGTATATTTTACCCATATTATTTGTTTGGTTTGACACATCTAACAGATACAATCTATACACACTAGTTTTACGCAACAGATTTAAACAAATAAACCTGTGAGTGCCTGCATCCTAAGGATCTAGGATTTTACAATAATAGCAATCTACGCTCAAAGTAACAAATTACTAAGATTTGGCTTTTCTCAAATAACCTTATGAGTGCATGCATCCTAAGTATATAGGATTTTACTATAATAGCAATCTATGTTCAAAGTAAGAAATTACTAACATTTGGATTTTCTTGATTTCTCAATTGAGATTTTGTGACAGCCACACTTACAAATGATGACAAGGACCCAAACCTAAAATTCCGCTAATGGAGTCACACCCAAAACACCAACTAGCACAAGGACCTTTAGGAGAGAGGGTAAAATTGAAAATCTCAATAACCTTATGAGGGTTATAGACTACATACATGAGAGAGAGAGAGAGAGAGAGAAGTGAGAGACAAACGGTTTTGGATAGCAAAGAGAATCACTAGGATTTAACCGGTAACAGTCTATTATAGTGTCCAGATTAATTTAAATCTACAAGGATAATCCTTATCTTTATTTAATTTAGTCCATAATTTTTAATATCTAGATAAAATCGATCCCTTCTTTATTATGGAAGGTTCTACAATATTCTAATTGATTATTAAATGAATTATGGAATTTTTCACCCATTTAATTAATTTAAAATATTTAATTAATTCCAAAATAATTTCCAATTAATTTATTAGTTCATAATAAATTAATAACTTATTTCTTATAATTCCTTATTTATTAATTGAGCTATGATTGCAACCCAAAATGACCATAATATTATTAGAAATATTAGCAATTAGTTAATAACATTAGACACTCAATCCAACACAAAACATTGGTTAAACTTTTAAATGAGTGAATTGATTTAATATTATAAAGAGTTTTGAAGGATTTAAAGATTATTTACAGGTTTTAAAGAAACTTACAACCTCTATCAAGGATTAGAAACCTCAAATTTCTTTATTTGTATTGAAATCAAATCGAAGAATTAAATCATGAATTGAGAATTGGATTTTTATGTTGTTTAAACCATGGTTTAAACAGGTCATTATTGATCATTAAGTCACAAGAAGGTAATCAAGTAATGTCACAAAGTCATTAGTGGCTTATGACTTAATATAGATTATTTATATATTTTCATGTTTACATCCTTGGTTCCATGAGACATTAAGACATTTGGGTATTAAGACATGAATGAGTTTAGGACTATTTGAGTATAATTAGAAGTTGTTAGGAACTATTGTATGGATATCTTTTTTTAAATGTTGGTTAGTGGTTAGTTGTTAGTATTACAAAGTTAATTAAATGCGTCAATCCCCAAAAATAAACACCTAATCTATTCTAAGAGGCAAAGTCTCTACCAAATGGGCTCATCTCATATTTGCTATTTTATGCATATCTAGTCATTAGTAAAGTTTGGAAACAAAGAGGTGGGCAAATGGGAGTTTGAGCACTGCAACATCTCAATCTCAATGGGCATTTAAGACGTTATACTAAGACATCCTAGCAACTTAGTGAGGAGCTTGACATCTTAATGGGTGCCTTGTCCCACATGGCTTAACCTAAAGTATGTTCTTCTCATGGCTAACTTAGAATGTGCTATGTCTTAGTGGGTGTCTCGTCCCATATGGCTTAACCCGAAGTACGTTCTTCTCATGGATAAGTCAGAATGTGATATGAATGCAAAGGATGATATATAAGAAACAAATAAGAAAGAATTGATACTTGTCTTGTTAAGAATAAATTGGGCCTCAAAACCACCAATTAGGTGTAACATTCATAAAATTCACACCAAATTTAAACTTTTTCAATCATAAATAAAAACCACATAGCATTGTTTACAAAATGTTTTCAAATCATTTTCCATCAGAGTGTCCCAAAAATAATAACATAAGGATGAGGAGCGATACGGTCACGCCTTCACCGTTCCACGATCTCCTGAAGTACATGAAACAGTAAACTGAAAACTGTAAGCCCGAGAGCTTAGTGAGCTACCCCCAAAACACCAATATCACACTGACAATACCATATTAGTAATAATCAATCAATCAACATGCATACTAGGCCATCGGTCTGACTTGACCTCCCTACCAGGCCTACAGTCTGTCTGGATCTATCCCGAGCCTTCGGCATGACTGGTCCGCCACGTGGGCCTACAGTCTCCCCGGACCGCTCATAGGGTATGTTGGCCTTCAGCACAATGCAGGACCGCCGCAACCCAACCAACAAGCAAATAACCATGTGCGCATAGCTATCATATACTGGCATATACAAACATCAAACATATCTATCTCACTGATCACAATCATAGAATTCTCCTGTAACTAGAGTACCGACCTAGCAGGTCACTAACACACCAATCCCTACGGATCATAAAAGCATAACATATTGTCTATCTCGATTCCGAACTAACAAATCATAACCTCATGCAACATACCATTACAATAACAACTAAAGGGCCAGCCTTGGTGCCGTAGACCCTATCGATATAATGAGGATAACTCACCTCACAGATGTCGACTCGGAAGGTAAACTCCAACTCTCAGATCATTTGACATTATCCCCACCACCTATAACCATTGTTCAATATACGCATAAGTATTTAACCTTATAAGGTACTCCATAATCCAATAGTCAACCCCTGATCAAGGTCAAAGTCCTCAGTAAAGGTCAACAGTCCATGTTGACCTCAACTCACCGAGTACACCCAGCTACTCGCCAAGTCCCTTGAAGCACAATCCAACTCGCCGAGTCATCGAGGTGACTCGTCGAGTTCCTTCGAATCCCGATCAGACCTTAAGGCCACCCGTCGAGTTCCCTCCCTTCGACTTCGACGGATATACTCGCGAACATATTCTTGGTTAAAACTCATCCGACTTGCCGAGTTGTTCTTCAACTCGTGGAGTCTCATGACAGTCATCATCGGACTCGCCGAGTTGTTCAACCAACTCGTCGAGTTCAATGGCCATCTTCATGCGACTCTCCGAGTCGACCTTCCGACTCGCCGAGTCCATTCAGTCCTCTTTCCATACAAATCCAATTTAGGCCATGCAGCGGCTCCAAATCACAGATCCAAGCTTCTAGGGAATGCTTATCGCGTAAAATTGCAAACTTTACGTGCATGCATGGCTTTAAAGGCTCAAAATGGCAAATCTAATCTATTGATGGGTCTTTATGTACAAAGGGGACCTCAATCACGACTAAAGCTGCAACTTTATGCTTCTAGAATCCAAAGAGAGTCCAGATCTGAAGTTACAACTTCAGGTCTAGCCCATAGCTCATCATACCAACTTGATATTCCATGAAAACCCTAAAACTCACCCAATAAAGGAGATCTATAAGGAGAATGACGGTTTGGGTACCTTTTGAAGTTGATATCTGAGATGAGTGTTGATTCCCACACTCCAATTGCTTCAATCTCCTTCTCCTCCAAGTCTTCTCCCTCCAAGGACTCTCTTTCAAGCTTCAAACTCACACACACACAAGGCACACACACACGAATAAGGCTCTCAAGGGTTCTTTGGAACTGTAAGGAGGTCCAAGGGAGGCTAAGGTCCCTTTAAATAGGGGTTCAAACCCCGGGAATTAGGGTTTCACTTGCCAGCTCCTAGTCGCCGAGTCCCATTATGGACTCGTCGAGTAGGTCACTTAACCTGCGATCCTTCTTGCTGCTACTCGACAAGTAGGTAAACCAACTCGTCGAGTAGGGCCTAATCTAAAACTCATATTAACAATACCTGAAAATCGGGGCGTTACAACTCTCCTCCACTTGAACTAGACTTTGCCCTCGAAGTCCGATATATTTCTTTCTCTATCTCTTTCTAACTTTCTCTACATCTCTCTACAATAATATATATATATATATATATATATATATATGTATATAATTTAAAAATAAATAAAATAAGACGGTTATAATGGTGAGTATACCAATCTTTTAGACCATGCGGTATGTGCCTAATAACGCCGTTATATCCGATGTGTACCATCAAAAATGGCATTGTAATGGGGGGAACACTGCCCCCCACCGCTTCTCACTGTAGCTCGTTGCGGGTGCATCTCATTGCCGTCTTGACCGAATGAAACGAATTGATTTCCAACAATTAAACTGTTGTTAAACGGTCAAATTTAATTAAAAAATTTAACTTTAAAAAAATAATTACTTTTTTTTTATCTATAAATACCTACTATCTATTTACAATTTTTTCACACAATTCCACTCTTTCTCTCTACAATTACAATTATCTTCAAAAAAAAAAAAATTATGGATCCTTTCTAATCATCTGATGATGGCAGTGATAATATATTCTTCAATATGATGTACCATTATTACACCAACGAGATGCTATAATCATTGCTAACCCGCTACTAACAAGACATGCGCTGTTAAATAGAAATTGAGAGGAAGGACACGAATGTCTATATCGCGATTACTTTGCAGATAATTATGTATACGGGTTGAAGGGCTTTAAAAGAACATTTCGTTTGAGTGTGAATGTGTTCCTAATGATCGCCAACACCTTGGAAAGTCTGTATCATTTCTTTAAATCTTAAATACAAATGTACTACATGTTTCTTTAATTTTAATACAAATATAGTATATATTTAAACCATAGTTAATGTATGTTTAGGTATACATTTTTTCAACTGAGACATAATGCTAGAGGTAGGCGAGAATTTACAACGTTGCAGAAATGTGTTGCGGCCATTCGTTTGATGACTATAGGGGAGTCACCCGACACCATGGACTACTATATGAGAATGTCCGAAAGAACTGCACGGGAAAGTTTGTATAGATTGTGAAAAGGTGTTGTTGAAACTTTCTGATAGGTATATTTGCGGAAACCTTCGTTGCATGATACACAAGAGCTTTATTCAACACATGAAGAAAGAAATGGGTTTCCGAGAATGATTGGATGCATTGATTCCAGGCATTTGAAATGGAAAACTTGTCCAGTATCACGGAAAGGGCAGTATGCAAGTGGTCATCATGGATCACCTTCGTTGGTTTTAGAGGTTGTTGCTTCCCAAGATTTATGGATTTGGCATGCATTTTTTGGGGTTTGTAGGTTCCAACAACGACGTCAACGTCCTTGATCAGTTGCTAATATTCAAGGATCTTTTGAATAGAAAGGCCCCGGATGCTCATTTCACAGTGAATGGAAACGAATACAAATTTATGTATTGCCTTACAGATGGAATATATCCTCCGTATTCCACATTCGTGAATGCATTCCGACACCCGGTTGAAGAAAAAGATAAATTATTCAAGCGAAGACAAGAAGGATCACGTAAGGATGTGAAACGTGCTTTTAGAGTGCTAAAGGCGAAATGACACAAAGTTGAACATGCGGCACGATCATTAAACTTAAAACTCTACGATATATCATGTATGCATGTACCATAATGCATAACATGATATTAGAAGATAAAGAACGAAACATTGCACGCTATATCCTAACGGAGCCCATACACTTTGAATTTTCAACCAGGTGCAGCATAATATTTGCATAAAATCATTGACATTCAGGATGCAAATAAACACAGACAACTTTGAAATGACTTGACATATTATATCTTCAAGAGTAATGATAATAAATAGCGTTGTTTACGAAAAATAAAATACATTTTTTTGTATTATAATGTTTTTTTTTTTATTATTTTGGATGTTATGTGTAATTTAAAAGCTATGTTATTTTCATTTTAAATATTATATTTTCATTAGATATTATGTTTCATTTAAAATATATTTGTTTTAATAAAAAAATTTCAAAAAAATTTATAAAATGGAAAAAACTTGGTGTTATAACATGTTCTTATCATGACCATTTTCTCACTTTCTGGTAAAAATAGTGTTATAACTTGTTGCATATATTAAAATAGTGTTATTCCCAATGCTCTTAATGGCTGTATATGATGATGATGTGACACTCATCATTATAATAATTAATAATTAGTGATATGTATAACGGATAATCTTATAAATATAACAAACTCAATTTTTAACAAGGTTATGTGTGACTTTGCCATTAACAACTTGACAACAACCTTTTAAATATTTCATGTTCAAAGTAACCAAATGGTATATAACAAGTTACTTTTAATTTACAAAGAGTGTCACGGGAAGTATTTGGATATCGTAGTTTACTAAAACTCTTACAAAAATAATATTCGTATACAATAATTATTCATTCATATATTTAGACATACTATATTTTTCATATTATTCCCCAGTAGCATCAAGTTATCAAATAAAAGAAACAATTTCCCAAAATAAGGAAAATAAAAAATATATTTGAACATATTCTTCTTTCACCCTTTTTGTTATTTCCCCCCTTTTTAAAGTAGTGTGGGCCCCGATTAGCCGTGCTCCACCATCTATAAAATCCCGCAATATTTACATCGTTTTAGAGAAATAGATCACACTTCACTTTCCTAATCTGTCGCCGGAAAATAAACCAGCAACCGGAGCTTTCTCTAATTCTTCAAATCGGAGCTCAAAATCAGAGTGAAATGGATATTTTTGATATCCATAACGTCAAGATGGAGAAAGCAAACGCGATGCAACGTTACCGGAGCTTCCGAAAAATAGCGAAATTGTTCCGGTTGATTGAGCTCTTTTTAGCGGTGGTTTTACTCTCGTGGATCTCAACTCGTCTGCCGTTCGTCGTAAGAGTATCCGGCGAGTACTTCCGGCAGCTTCTCTCAATCATCGTCAGCCCTCTCTTCATTTTTCTAGTCGGTAACGTAATCGTGTTAACCCTCGTTGTAAAATCCGGCCATCTCACCGGAGCTAATACCGCCGTGGATAATGCCGGAACTGATCTGTATGAAGACATCGTTAACAATGTAAGCGACGATGATCCTCCCGTTCTCAAACACGAAGAAATTGTTTATCAGGATAAACGAATCATATCTGAAGTAAACACTAAACCAATCACCGGCGAAATCAAAGTCAGTGAATCGTCGGCGAATTCTATTCCAGATCTAGATCCTAAAATCTACCGGAGAAGCCAGTCTGAAAACCTAATGAAGAGAGAGCCTTTTCTGGAGACGGAAATACTTAATTGGAAGCTGAAGCGGTCGGAGACAGAGATAGGACGGCGGAAAGTTGATTCTCCGGTGGACAACGTCGTCGACGAGCTGAGCAATGAGGAGTTTCAGAAGAAGATTGAAGGATTCATCGCTAAACAAGTCAGGTTTCACCAAGAGGAAAAATTAGCAATTGTACCCCACAATTTAATCTGATATTTTCCGTACAATTTTTTCGAGATAACGTCAGTAGAGAAAAATCATAAATGCTTCTTTCATCATCGAATTGATTCTCTAATCTCCATTTCTCCTACTCTATGTACAGTATTTCTACTATTATCCAGATTCGAAATATCACAAAAAGTAACTTCGATCTTTAGTTTTATATTTTTAATTTATCGAGAATGCATGGAGTCTTGATTTTACTTTGAAACATCGAAGTTCGTAATGTATAGGCTTTTTAGATTTTTCTCGTATATCGAATGGAAAAAAGGTATATCGAAGCATGGAAATAGGATATTTAAATTATATGATTGCGTGACTTTGGTGTTTTAGGTTAAAGCATTGAATGTGTCTACGATGACTATGAGTCTATAGACAACATATCTTGATGTTTAATTGTTTATGGAAGTAAAAAATCTGATAAACTGACTAGTGACTGTCTGAGTGATGGATTCTCATGAAGTTTATTTTTTGTATTTATGTGTCAGTCATGTTAGAATGTTGTGCCGTTGATTTATTGTTTTAATGTTTTAATTGGATTAGTTGAGGATTATTTGCCAATTTAGATGGTTCAAATTGAAAGTTAACGCCGCTAATCTTTTGTAGAACATGCCCTACAAGTCTTGTCTTTGGATAATATATATATATATATATATATATATATATATATATATATATATATATATATATATATATATATATATATATATATATATATATATATATATATATAGGGGTTAGGATTAAATATGAATTAAATATTATGTAAATGTATGAATAAATTAAGGCCATTAGATTAAAACAAATAATATCGAATAACATTTACTCTATAATTACATTGAATAAAAATAAAGAAAAATATGACATTTTATCAAAAAAGAAAAATGAAAAACACCTATGTTTTAGGAAGCAAGTGAAACTAATTAATGGAAATCATACGTTTCAGAAAAATTAATCCTACATTTTTAAAACTAATAATATTCTACAAGATTAAAAAAAAAGATATATATGATTTAAATGTATATAATGGACAAATCTTCACATAGCATTAATTCTTAAAGAAGCTAGGTTTTGTATGACATTTTTTATTCCCAATATCATGTAATATGAAAGTATGTCTAGTATTCTAAAAGAATTTAGGGGAAAATAAAATCCAAAGTTCCAAATGTTATTTTCATTATGACCTATTCTGTAAGAAAGTTTGTTCAAAATAATTAGAGTTCATTGTTGTTGCGTAAAAGACGTTGATTGATAACATACATATCATATTTTATATTGTTCTTAAAGAATATTTAATATTGCTCTTAAAGAATATATATTTAATTACTCTTGTATTCTTCGTGTACCATGAATTCTCATAGAATTTATTTGAAATCTCATATTTAATACAATTCTTAGAGAATATCATTCTCACCATTCAACTCACTATAACATATAATCGAGTTGGCTTTCGATAAAAAAACATTTGCTAAATAGAATTGGATTGTTACATGTATTCATTCATAATTGGTTTTGAATCAAACTCACATTCTTCACAGTAACATGGATTCTAAAAGAATTCTTATGTTTTTGTAACGTAAATGTGTTTTTGTGACGTAAATCCATAATTTTAGAAAAAATATTAATGTTTTTGTACATTCTGTGAGAATGAACTATCATATTTCATTTTATTCTTCAAGAATATATTCACCCCTCTTCTTTTGTGCGTTTTCAAGATGATTGCAATTAAGGTTGATTGGTGATCTACATGCAAGGATAATGCTAGTGGAGAAGATTAGGCTGTATAGAAAAATAATGATGAACCAAGAATACCACGAGTTCCAAACCCCATAACAAGAGATGATGACTCATAAAATCTTTGATTGCTCCATCTGCTTCACATTCCTCTATTATATCAACATATGGGTAAAAAAATGAACAATGCTCGTGTCTCCTTCTCCCAATCAACAAGTTAGTGTCTAAGATAACAACACAATGTTTGATCGAAGGTCGGTTGTGATGGTGAACATGGTGGGTTTGTGATGTCAAGAAGATGACAAAGATTTATTCTTGATGAAGATGGTAAGGTGTGTACATGATGATGATGATGATAAGTGTTGAAGATGTGCTGGTAATTTGAATTGCCTAAATAAAGGGATTTTAAATTAATGATAATTATAGAATGTTACTACATTATAGGTTTTAATTTTGGTTATTTAATTAATCAATCAATGAATTTTACTATAATGCTTTTACCAAATGATTGGACCACATTTGGTCACACATTCACACAATAATTAAAGTTTATATATGAACCTAATTCTCTCTCTCTCTCTCTCTCTCTCTATATATATATATATATATATATATATATATATATATATATATATATATATATATATATATATATAGGAAATCTTCAAAATAGTCCCAAACTTTTGGGAAAAGTTACACTTTTGTCCCAATATTTTTTTGAACAAAAAAACCCAAAAAACCGGATAAATTGAACATTTCGGCCCTATGTTACCGGTGACCTTCATTTAACTAGTTAAATTGGCTTATGTGGCAAGGACTTGTTGAGGTGGTTGGTGAGTCATTTAATGGCCTTGTATTAAACTCTAAATATAGTGGAAAACTTCATTCGTGCCCTAGCAGACAACGATTGAAGCAGGAGTAGTAGAGGACCAAGACAAATGTCTTCTTCGTCTTCTTTATCTTCAATGAATTGTCTCGGAAAGAGGTGCTACTGTGGTGATCCTGTAGGAAGATGGATTTCATGGACTCCATTAAACCCAGGAAGAAGGTTTATAGGATGCCCAAATTACAAGAATGGACTCAAAGATTGCAAGTACTTTCGTTGGGTGGACCTTCCTCTACCAAGCAGTGGTATGCAGATTTGTTATTAGTAATACACAACAATGTCAATTTGGAGAACCATCGAATGTTTGGGGAGTTTGGGCAAGAACAACCAGCTGGGAACTTTTTTTGGAGACGTTGTGGAACAACCAATGGCACAACAACCAATTGTACAACAAGCAGTGGAAGGAGGAAAATGGAAATCATTGCTTTATGTCTCTGTGGTTTCTTTTGTGTTTTTGTTGGTTATGTTGATGGATTGGTAGGATAGAAAGTTGTTTTAATGTATTTTGGCTGTGCTTGTTTTGGTTATGACTAAGGGTTGTTAGTTTACTATGAATGTAGTATCTTGTGACTCATATGATTATGAATGAAGTATCTAGTTTATGTATGAACTTTAAATGTGTTGATTGTAATCAATGAATGGAATCAAAGTATGATTATAATAAGTTAATAATGGACTTAATACACAAACAAATCAATACATAATGGAGTCAATCATGCATGACCGGAATCAAGCATGACTGGAATCATGCATGACTGGAATTATGCATAACTAGTATTCATATAAGCAAACATTGTAAGCACAAGTAATGTATGCATGACTGGAATCTATAAAACAAGGAATCAATATAACCAATGGGAACATAAACATTTTTAATCATAGAACATGTAGTAATATTAACCAAAGCCAAACAAGTTTTATGGCAAGTTGTGTAAATGCCCAAAAACATGATCAAGGGGCCCAAAGCCTATAGTTTATATGGATGTAAACAAAAGGGGCTATGAACAAAAAAGGCTATCAACAGTAGAGGCTTATCAACAAAAAGGGCTATCAACATTTTCCCATACCCAAAAGTTTTTTACATGTTCTTAACAAAAGTAGCGATTAGAAACACCCTAATCTAGACTAAGGGGGTTGGATGAACTCATCCCCTTTCCATTCTTGACAGCTACCACCTTTAGTAACTGGATCTCTGTTATCCTTTCCGAAGGCTTCCTCCTCCTGACTTGATTCACTTTGCTACTCTTTGTAGGCCTCCTTCTGACTTGATTCAATTGTTGTGTGATAGGTATTTCTCTCTCACCATCCATCCTTTCCTTATTTATCATCACCTCACCCATCCCTAACTCATCTATGCCATCCTCCTCATTCATCCTTTCCTCATCTCCAAGTGCTTGATTTGTAGGGAGTTCTTCAACTGTTATTTAGCTAGCAATTCCAACATCCTGTAACAAGCATAACAAAAAGGCCAATTAGCAAGATTTAACATCACAAAATGAATAATGAGAAAGCATACTTGTGACATAGAAACATCCACATCTTCAATTTGTTGTACTTCTGCTTCACTCAATCCAAGACCTTTAATTTGTTGTAATTATGCTTCACTAAGTCCAAGACAGTCCATGATCTCCTCTATAGTGTATAAAGATTTCCTTAGGTTGTCAATTGTTAAGCTTATATGATTGTGAAAATTTGGACTTGCATCATTTTCACTCTCAATATTTGGAATGTCAACAAGTTCAGGCTCACATTTAGGAAACTCAGAAGTACCCTCCCCATGTTTGGACTCCTTCACTAGATCCCATGCCACCACCTCTATTGCCTCTTCCACAAGATCCCCTACCACCCCTCTACTCCTTCCTCCACCAACCCTTCCACCAGACCTTCCACCACCTCTAGATCCTGTTTTAGTTCCTGACCAATTAAGCAAATCAGGCTCCAACCTAGGCCTGCCTATTTTTTTCTTTGGTTGAGGTTCTGGAACCACTATAGGATTCTTGCATGATGTTTTATTGTGTCCCCTTTGTAGACAATTTTTACACTGGACAGTTCTACCCTTTCTTGACACTTGAGACTACTTGTCTTGATTTTCTTAAACATGTCTTCTTCTTTTAACACTAGGCCTTCCTAGCATCCTCCTTTCAATGGGTGAAAGGGGCTTAGTGTAACTTGTTTCTTCCCATAAGATACTTCCATTAACTGGGTGTATATTCTGATCATAAGTTGCCTTGTAATTATTCTTGCTGAACCAATTACTTATAAAGTTAATTGGATCTTGATTGGTGTACAATATTGCCACTTGTGCATGCACACAAGGTATTCCTGCAAGTTCCCATAATCTACAAGCACATAACTTTTTCTTCAAGTTAACTCCATAGTTTTGAAACCCATTCCTTACTTCATATTCATTCACTCCACTTGGAACTCCATTCCAACTTCTGCAAACATATAAGACAGAACATAAGATGCAAACACATAAGATAGAACATGTAAAAACAAAACAATTGAGAATACTTACTTAATATCTTCTCCAAATTCTTCCATCTATGTTATCGCGGAAGGACAAACTTCACTAACCCAATTTTCAGCCTCTTGTTTAGATTGAAAGCCATTTCCATCATGTAAAGACTAATCTCTTCAAGTATAGTCAGCAAAGGTTTCTTTCTTGCATCTACAATGATTGCATTGAAACACTCAGCAATCCCATTCTCTACAGCCTCACAAGCCAAGCCAGTAGAGAAGCCCTGCACCATGAAGTTGGTTCCCTTGCCATGAGATGATCATAAGTAGTAGAACTTATTGTTGGGTTTTGAGCATTCTAATACTCCTAAGTGTACATGCAACCCTGAATACCTTGGATCTATGTTTTCTCTATTATACATGCAAATATGATCTTTCCAAGGTATTCATCCTAACTAGCATAATAGCATAATTCCATATGAATATATCAAGTTAGAATTACATACCTCTTTGATGTATATTGTCATCATGAAGCTTGAGTTCCTTGTGCCCCAAGTGTGACACCTCAAATGGTTCACACAACACCAAATACACATGGAATAACTTTAGAGAACTTCAAACTTCATGAAAATCGGCTAGCCCTTTCTATTATCCGTAGTGCACGATTTTCTCCAAGAATAAGATCATTATATAGTTAGGGTTACACCATGTAAACCCTAATTGTCATGGCCTTTCATTTCCATGATCCATGGGTACAAATACTCCATGGAGTATCCATGGAGCATCTTATGGGTTTTAGCCCAACTAGACAATCCATGGAGCATTAGCACACTATATAAGTATGAACGATTTACACAATCAACCCATATGTTTAATTAGTCTTCTTTTGATCAATTAATTAATCCTAGATTAATTCTTGATCAATACTAATTAAATAATCTTATTAATATATTAGAACTTATAATATATTAACCAACCTTAAGTGTTATTTCTCTCATTATAGTCTATCTAAATGCATGATGCCATGCAACCCAAATGGACCATGTCGGGTTGGGTCAAGTCTCACCAATTATAGTTATGGACTTAAACATTAATCCAACAGTCTCCCACTTGGATAAGTCTAAAACTATTGTTGCGTATGACTTCAAGAACTGACTGGCATTCGTAGCTCTCAAAAGCTTTTGTCGAACTTTGACCTTGCCGATGAACTCTGACCTTTGTCAATGACTCGTCCATTAGATAAGGGATCATATATTACTCCATTCTAGATATCATATGGACTGAGACATGGATTATAATCATTCTCTCTGTCCATTTGTTGTTTCCCGATTTCTGATTTATAACGACTGACTAATTGAACAAATCAAATCAGTCCAGGCCTGGCCGAGCACTTATATTTGTCATCACCAAATCATCGAGGGGCCCACACATATCACTTTTATCCCGAAGGTAAAAGGAATGGATAAACTACAACTCATATGGCTTGTTCTACTACTTGTTGAATCATACACAAAGGGACGTTTTATAACATCGAGTTACCAATGCGTTTTCGTGAAATCAATGTACAAACAACTCATAGTAACAACTCATATCTCTAGGTTTGAAGAATATAAGATATTATCGTCTCATGATCACTCGTGATAAATCCATGAAGTGATTCCAATGAGCGCGGGTTGAATCCAATACTCAGAATTAATGAGCACTCATGAATGTTGTAGCCCTTTGTCCAACATGTTAGACCTCTACAAGCCAACCCATGACAGTCTTGATTCATATCTACTTCCAGCATATGACCGACTGTGGATGGTTTGAATAACTTAGTCATCCAGAACAATGAGCTAGTTATTCTGGAAGTTAAAACATGCAAAGTGAAACACAATAATAATCGAATCCAATATGGTATCAAAACCTATGAACATAAATAAAACACCTTTTATTTATCACCATATGATTACACATTATTCATTGTATACTGTTTCAGTTATCAACTTTATTCTTGAATTTAGAACAATAGTTGTCCCATGCTCCAAGCATGTACACTATGTTTTCTAAACACTAGTCATGCCATACACCAAGTATGCATACTATGTTTGTCTATGATCTTTACTTTGTGAAAGAGATCGATTGAACATAGTTCCAATGATTCTCATTTCACAGTCCCAATTACTTACTACAAATGCAAGAATTCCAAATTCATGCCATTTACTGAAATATGTTAGATTCTAAACTTATATGCATAGATCCTCTTGTAATGATTATGCACAAAGTCAGAAAGACTTGACAACAACCATTACAGAGCATTCCAAAGGAGATCAACATCTTGGAAACATCCTTCTTGCATTTAGTTTCCTAATCTTACACAGATTGAATAATTTCTAACTTTGAAACATTTCGATATTCAATTTTGACTATCACTTCTGAACAAGAGTTGCCTCCTTACAGATTATGTCAATATGGTCCTTCCAGAATTATCACTATACTTCCAACTGTCCTTGAGCAACCAATCTTTGGTAAACCTTAGATTGTCCTCGACAATTGCTTAATCCTTTTAGTCATATCCAATTCTGGACCTTTTCCATTCTTAATACCCCAAGCACTGGGAAAATTTTAGAAAGGATGAATATTATAGCACATGCAATCGATCCTATATCCGAAGCATATGGGACACGATTCAAGATGTCCCACATAAAGACATGATACTAGACCAGTCCTTTTGCTACAATATTTCTATTTTCCAAGTTCTCATAATTCAGATTGTGAAAAGGGATGTCGTAATCATAATCGAATTTTAGAATGTAAATAATAGACCCATATATAGAATTTCCTTATGTTGAGCCATCCCAACATGAAATTCATATATATATATATATATATATATATATATATATATATATATATATATATATATATATATCCTTGACTAAATACGATTAAAACCTCAATCTAAGCTTTTATATTTGAGATGAAATATAATTTCCTCTCCCATAATTATAGCAAAACAACTCTTTCCCAATTGAAAATTTTTGTTTTCTATAATTAACATTGCTAACTTGCAATACTTTTCATAGTTATCATGCTCCCACTAACATGATCGTTATTAGCATAACACATATGCTCCCACTAGCTTTGACATGTACTCAGAAATCAGCTGGACTTCTAGAAATCAATACTTTATTAACTAGCTTACCAAAGTTCAGATTTCTAATACTAGATTGCTTTGATAAAAACTTTATCAATATCATACACCTTATCTTAGATAGCTCACAGGTGTGTCTAAACAATTTAAGAACTATGAAAAGGGATGCTGTAATCATAGTCTTGATTGTTTAGACCTTTTCCACTTCCTACAAGTCCATGTTAGTGTGCCGGTAAACCACACACGCTCCACTAACGACTTTGAGAATGCAAATATCACAATTGCTATCTAGCTAAAATCTACTTAGTGAAAGTGTTTCCTCACCATCATTTTCATGAATCGGGGAGAAACCTTATGACACTTAGATTTAATGGTGTATGTGTTTTTGTCCACGTGAATTGTCAAAACCATAGTCACAAGACAAGGATAATGACAAATCCAAACTTATATGGACTGAACTCAATCTTAATTTCTTGCCACCTGGCAGCTCAATGGCCTGCCATTGCTTCCAAGTTGTTGTGCAACCAATTGAGAACTCTAAGAACTCATATGCAAAGCCAACTTTAATTGGATTGGGCACAAAATATGTCAACACGATAGGTTATGAACCTCAAGTCGTGTGCTAGTGAAGAACTTCAGGTTTTATTCTTGATTAGTTTTTGAGACTTTCAAGACGTTTAAGACTC
Source organism: Lactuca sativa (assembly GCF_002870075.4). Taxonomy (NCBI): domain Eukaryota; kingdom Viridiplantae; phylum Streptophyta; class Magnoliopsida; order Asterales; family Asteraceae; genus Lactuca; species Lactuca sativa. Next base: position 321,254,000 of record NC_056626.2, read on the forward strand.
CCACCGTCCTTTTGACAGATAAGACTTTCTTGTCAGATATTCAAGAGATAGTGTGGATTCTAATCAGGACAAACACTTCACACAATTGGCCTTAGTTGGTCTTTGTTTTATCATAAACATCACAACTTACCAATTTCAAATGTACAAGAGTAGAAAACTTTTACTCTTACATTTGACATGTGTTTTAAACCTTCTCTAAGACATGTTACTCAACTTACAATCTTGGAGTATGTGTAATGCCCCGTTCTAAAAGTAATTATTTATGGATTCCTGAGATCAAGGGTAAGGGCGTTTCGATCGTTATGAGTAATGGGTTTTATTCGAGAAGGCCTCGGGTCAGGGTGTGTTGCTAGAAGTATAGGGATTATCGCCACCATTTTGTGGATATAAAGTTCGTCGGAAATGGACTCAGAATAAAGGAGTTATGGCACTTTGAATATATTAACACTTATGACACTTAATGGGAAAAGTTGTCAAAATGGAGCATGCACGCTTTTGAACGCGCGTGGCTACGCCCAGCGTAGCGGGTCTTCGGATCGCGGAGGTGTGAGGCATACGCCTAGTGTACGTAAAGCTACGCCCAACGTACGCAAAAGCTCATTAAACCCTAATTTGGGTTGAGCCACTATAAATAGAACATAATGGCTTCAACCCTAGCCCCCATATCAGCCTCCCTAACCTCATAAGAAACCCTAGAGCGTTCCAACCTCCATTTTTAGAGATCTTGGCCTTGAAAAGCTCATCTTGGTGGTTTTTAGCTTGGAAGAGAAAGGAAGAAGATTGGGAAGGAGGAACCTTGGAAGATAGAGCTTATAGATCTGGGACAAGTGTTTCATTTTGGGCCTCTTCAAGGTAAAAAACTTTGATCTTGATGAATAATCTCTTAGATCTCTCTTGGTACAATTTTATGGACTTTTTGGTCCCAAGAATGCATCTTTATGGCTCCAGCACGTTTCTAAGTCTGGCGTTGCCACCCTTAGTTTCGTATGAGTCCCTTATGCTATAAAGTTTCAACCTTTAGGGCTCATTTATGATCATGCATGAGATCTACCCACCTTTATGGAAGTATGGTGTTATATTTCAAGTTTGGGTTCATTTGGTGGGTTGCAAGCCACCAAGTAGTCGACTTTATAGCTTAAGACATCTTAATGGACTTGGATCTGTGATTATACCACCTGGTTTGGAGTGTTAAGCACTTAATGAGGAAATGACTTAGCAGAGCGCTATGCTGCGCGTACGTGCACATACGCCCATCGTACCAACTTCGAGCCTATACGTTAAGCGTACATTGATGTACGCCCCACGTAACCCTGTCTGTTGGATCATGAGTTTTGGGCCGTGGTTTGGGTTATGTTTGGGTATTTGGGCCTTAGTGGTCCCACATAAACCATATTATATGGGCCAAGGAATATATTTTGGGCTTATGGTGAGGCCCATTAAGGGATTGGGCCCAATGTAGCAATTGGGCCATTAGTGGTTCACTAGTGGGCTTGATAAGCTTTTCTAGGTTGGGCTTTTCATGTTGTGATCTTGGACCTTAGTCTTGGACCAGATTGGGTTAAGGGTAAATTGGTCAATTTACCCTTAGAAGGATATTGTTTTGGGGCTAAGTGTTTTTATGGCTTTGATTAGTTCGAGGCGCTAGAGGAGCAGCGGTGTGGGGATTAGCAATCAGAAGGGTACTGGCAGCGTTTCAACAGTTCAAGGTGAGTTTTCCTCACTGTACTCAAGGGTCTAAGGCACCAAGGCCGACCCTTTGAATTGTTGTTAGAGCTTGTTATGTTATGTGATGATATGCTTGCTAGTATCCTGGTAGTTGAGATAGTGATATGAGATTATGCCTTGTTAGCTTGGTATCCTAGAGAAATGGATAGCAATATGATGGCTAGCTCTGTCGGATCGGCGCCCTAGTTGTTGGGTAGTGATTATTTATAGATCGGTAGTTGGTCTTGTACTATGTACGCTGGTAGGAGGTTACCTGTGGTTTATGCATGTTGAGCAGTAGCAGAGGGTATTCCATCCCGATAGGATGATAGGGCCCTAGTTTGTTGGTTCTGTAGAGTATTTTATGGTTGCCTATTATGTGTGCGTGTTTGCTAGTATAAATTGGCATTCCAACCTGAGGGTTGTGGGCCAGGAGTATTCCATCCAGGTAGGATGATTGGACTCATAGTAGTTTAGCATTCCAACCCAATGGTTGAGGGGCCTAGGGTATTCCATCTCGAGGGATGATTGGACCCATAGTAGTAGAAGTAGTTACTGTATGTATAGGAAGTGGGGCATTCCAACCCGATGGTTGTGAGCCAGGAGTATTCCATCCCGGTAGGATGATTGGACTCATAGTATGTTGGCATTCCAACTCGTTGGTTGAGGGGCCTGGGGTATTCCATCCTAAGGGATAATTGGACCCATAGTAGCTATTGTTGTACGTATAGGTGTTTAGGCATTCCAACCCGATGGTTGTGGGCCGAGAGTATTCCATCCCGGTAGGATGATTGGACTTGTGTTATGTAGGCATTCCAACCTGATGGTTGAGGGCTGGGGGTATTCCAACCAGAAGGTTGATTGGACCCAGAGTATGTTGTTCTTTGCTGTATGAGTATGTTTATGTGTGTTTGGGTACTTTGGGGGAACTCTCTAAGCTTTCGGGCTTACAGTTGTGGTTTATTGTTTCAGGTTCTTCAGGAGATCGTGGCAAGGCGAAGGCGTGATCGTACCGCTCCTTATGTTTATGCTTTATGTGATATGGTTTTGGGGAAATACTCTGATGTTTAAATTATTTTGAAAACAAGATGTATGATCGTAACAATTTTTGAATGAAATAAAATGTTTTAATTTGGTTGAAATTTTTGGTCGTTACAAGTTGGTATCAGAGCCTTGGTTTGAGTGAATTGGAGAAACATTCGTGTGAATCCAGTCTCAAATCAAGGAGAGGTTTTCAAAAATGGTTTTCAAAATAAGTAAAAGAGGACGCAGAGGGTACGATCAGCCAGAGCTAGTAAGTTACCCCAAAATATCATACAAATTATTTGTTTTTGAGACATGTTAGAACAACATGCTAGTACGAGGCTAGGGATCTTCAGGAATTGCATGATAGAATTGCCTGATTTATGATGCCTGCTAGCCTAGGGTTTCCTTTTTATGAGCTATTCGGTATTCCTCTAGGGGTGAGGATTGAGTGCTTGCTATGTTTGTTTGTGCTTAGGGCGTTGTGGTGATACTTGAGATAAATATTGGTAGGTGTGGAAGGTAGTATTGGCCCGTACTACTGAAAGCACACGACCCATACGCGTGTCAAGGAAGTCACAACCCCTAGGTTGTTGGTTAGAGGATAGTTCTCAGCGGTTATGCGAGGTATTTGAGTTTCTTATGGTTCATTTCAGTATGGCGGATGTAAGATGTTTGGAGGCAGGATCCGGTTCGGGATCGGGATCAGGAGAGGGTGGCCAGGATGGACCAGTACCACCCGAGGTTATTAGGCAGATGAGTACGGATGAGTTGGATGCTAGGATTCGTGACATCCTACATGATGAGGTTGCTGCTATGTTCCAGGATGAGTTGCCGAAACTGTTTGGGTCGATCAAGACCGCCATGTTTGAGTATTTTGATGAGCGCTATGCAGCTCTTTCAGAGACAGCGGCCGCGGCAGCCGCAACGGCTGTGGCAGAGGTAGGGGGAGGAGCCAGTCGAGGTTTCCAGTATCGGGATTCCGACAATACGAAGCCCCCTACTTTTGATGGAGTTTAGGATCCGATCGTTGCTATGAGGTGGTTGTCAGACGTGGAGGGTTGCTTCTTCACGTGTTCATGCCCAGCAAATCAGAGGGTGAGGTGTGCTCTGAACCTTTTGAGGCTCGGGGCAAAGGATTGGTGGAGGTTGACCACGGGATCTTATTCAGATGTACAGCGGGCTGCGGTCTTGTGGGACCAGTTCCAGGAAATGTTCAGTACTCTTTATGTTCCACAAGTTGAGAGATAGGTTGGCTCAGGAGTTCTTGGAACTGAAGCAGGGTTCAGAGTCGGTGACGGAGATCACCAAGATGTTCAATGAGAGGGCGATGTTTTGCCCGGAGTTTGATTCAGAGCAGGCTCAGATGTCTCGATATCTGAGTATGCTCAAGAGGGACATCAGGTAGTTTGTATCCATTCAGAGGTGTAGTACCTTGTTGGAGTTGTACGAAGCCGCTAGATGGCGTAAGTTAGTGATTGAGCGGCAGGCCCCGATGCAGTCGCAGCCTGCACCGAAGCGGATGAGGTCCGCTGATTATTGATAGAGAGGTCAGAGGAGTCACACTTGCGGGAAGTGCGGCAAGGTGCACGAGGGTAGTTGTCATTCTTCTTATGGGTGCCACAAGTGTGGCAAGGAGGGCCACACAGCCAGGGATTGCAAGCAGTCGACTCCAGCGGCAGGGGTCCGACATTGTTATCATTCTGATCAGGTGGGCCATATGAAGGTCTAGTGTCCTTTACTGGTTGCCAGGTCAGTGCAGGCCCCAGCGCCAACCACTTTGAGACTTACTGACGGAGGTCAGGTTCGAGCAGAGCCTTCGAAGGCTCCAGGGTGTGGTTATCAGCTTGTGACTGAGGAGATCAGATCTGAGCCAGAGGTGTCAGTCGGTATGTTTTCTACCCTATCTTGTTTATGCTTTGATTATGAGATGTTGTATCTTACATGAAATGTTTTAGTATTGCATATATTAGAGGAGAGAAAGTATTGAGGGTTCTTAGAGGGTTAACATCCAGTGTGGAATTCGTGAGAGGGGAAAGTTATGGTTCGATAATTTGGGAACTTTCAGCAGGAACTTAGTTTCCTTGAAGTTCAGTGTATTTGTGGGTTCGATTGAGCAGCATGTTAGCTTCGCCGCTAGTGGATGGTGGTTAGTGCCCTAAGTGGGGGAGAATTGGAAATTTTCGAATGAACTACTGGTGGTTGAAGGTTGTCTGGAGCGGTTTGAACGTTGGTTATTGAGATGGTGCGATGAGGCGGTTCAGTTATAGTAAGGGCTTGCATGTGTCGAGGAAATGCGGCAGGTTATGTATGGGTTGCTGGGTATGCAACCAGTCTCTGAGTATGTATGCATGATATGAGATAGCGGTGGGCAACGCTAAGGGGTGATGTATAGCAAGGATCTGTCGCGGTGGCAATGTTGGATGATGCATAGGCATTTTTTCAGTCTCCTTGGAAGAGGAGGGGGATAGTGGCTCCAAATTGGAGGTGTGGATAAAAGAAAGTGGGATAGTAGGTTAACAGACTCAGGAGCATTCTGGACCGGATGATGAGGACTGTGTGAGATATTGCAATTGGAGGTCAAGGACCTAGAGATTATAATAGGGTGGTACGAGTGGGTTACACACAGATGTGGCGAACCGAAGGGTTCGAGGGTGATGTAAGGACAAGGTCCTTGGTTCCAAGTTTGGTTATAGGTTAGGTTATGTAAATGGAGGTATTCCATTCTGGGGTATTCCATCATGAGGATGACCGGACCCTATGGTTTATTGGACCTGATGTGTTTGGTATTCCAACCCGAGGGTTGATTGGGCGAAACATGCATAGGGATACGAGGGTAATCCATCCTGGGGATGAACGGACCTGTCGTAGGTATGCCTGGTATTCCAGCCCGAGGGTGATTGGGCCAGGGTGTGAGTGTTGGTCTGGTAAGAGCATTGTTGCATGTACGTTTGAGTATGAGTAAAAGAGAGCAAGTGTGGCTGACAGCAGAGTATGACTCGTGGTCCTATTTCCAGGTTGGGAATTCAGGATCCCACAGTTGAGTAATTCCTTTTCTTAGCAATGAGAAGAGGTCAGGGGATGGTTAGTTTGGACGGCCTGTCTGGGGGACAGATCCAATCTAACTTTCCGAGTTCAGGGGTATGGATAGCCAGCGTACGCAAAAGTTCATTAAACCCTAATTTGGGTTGAGCCACTATAAATAGAACATAATGGCTTCAACCCTAGCCCCCATATCAGCCTCCCTAACCTCATAAGCAACCGTAGAGCGTTCCAACCTCCATTTTTAGAGATCTTGGCCTTGAAAAGCTCATCTTGGTGGTTTTTAGCTTGGAAGAGAAGGGAAGAAGATTGGGAAAGAGGAACCTTGGAAGCTATAGCATATAGATCTGGGACAAGTGTTTCATTTCGGGCCTCATCAAGGTAAAAAGCTTTGTTCTTGATGAATAATCTCTTAGATATCTCTTGGTACAATTTTATGGACTTTTTGGTCCCAAGAATGCATCTTTATGGCTCCAGCACGTTTCTAAGTCCCGGGTTGCCACCCTTAGTGTCGTATGAGTCCCTTATGCAGTAAAGTTTCAACATTTAGGGCTCATTTGTGATCATGCATGAGATCTAGCTACCTTTATGGAAGTATGGTGTTATATTTTAAGTTTGGGTTCATTTGGTGGGTTGCAAGTCACCAAGTAGTCGACTTTATAGCTTAAGACATCTTAATGGACTTGGATCTGTGATTATACAAACTGGTTTGGAGTGTTAAGCACTTAATGAGGAAATGACTTAGCAGAGCGCTACACTGCGTGTACGTGCAGGTATGCCCATCGTACCAACTTCGAGCCTGTATGTTAAGCGTACATTGATGTACGCCCCACGTAACCCTGTCTGTTGGATCATGAGTTTTGGGCCGTGGTTTGGGTTATGTTTGGGTATTTGGGCCTTAGTGGGCCCACAGAAACCATATTATATGGGCCAAGGAATATATTTTGGGCTTATGGTGAGGCCCATTAAGGGATTGGGCCCAATGTAGCAATTAGGCCATTAGTGGGTCACTAGTGGGCTTGAGAAGCTTTTCTAGGTTGGTCTTTTCATGTTGTGATCTTGGACCTTAGTCTTGGACCAGATTGGGTTAAGGGTAAAGTGGTCTATTTACCCTTAGAAGGATATTGTTTTGGGGCTAAGTGTTTTTGTGGCTTTGATTAGTTCGAGGCGCTAGAGGAGCAGCGGTACGGGGATTGTCAGATAGCAATCAGAAGGATACCATCGGTGTTTCAACAATTCAAAGTGAGTTTTCCTCACTGTATTCAAGGGTCTAAGGCACCAAGGCCGACCCTTTGAATTGTTGTTAGAGCTTGTTATGTTATGTGATGATATGCTTGCTAGTATCCTGGTAGTTGAGCTAGTGATATGAGATTATACCTTGTTAGCTTAGTATCCTAGAGAAATGGATGGCAGTATAGTTGGGTACATAAGATTCTTGATTACACTTGGTTCTCTCTTGTTTCTCTCTAAATCACATTCCTAGCAAATAGCAACGCCCAAAACATCCAACACCCCTATCTAGGTTAAAATAACACTATTTATACCGAGACCTAATAAAAAAGCCCAAGCCCAAAACCCAAAGAAAACAATATTAAGCCTAACCAAAATCACATGTTTATTTAGGTCCAAACAACACCAAAACATGGTGTTTTCAGTCCTAGACTGAGAACTCTAAAATCTTATGAAAAGCAAAGTATAAACCACAATTTATGAACTAACAACCTCTCGCTTGGTTTATATCTTTCTTTTCTAATATCCTAACAATCTCCCCCTTGGTTTATAGCTTTCTTTTCTTATATCCTAACAATCTCCCCCTGGGATTGTAGCTTTCTATTCTTTTAAATATTCGCTTTGTTCTTGACTTCATCTTTTGTCTTTGATTTCTTCATAACTTCAAGATGAACATATGAATCTTCGTGAATAACTTCATCTTTAACAGTTGGATATCCTTCTTAGAATTTTACTTTGAACGCACATTGGGTGTAGAGGCTTCTTGTAAGGATTCTTGATAATCAACACTTGCAGCTGTGAGAATCTTCATAGAAAATAACAGAGACACCGATTCTTCTAGATCACTTCAGCAGGTTAAATAGCAGCAAATTGATTGTGGAGGCTTCAATACACTTCGTCACATGACTTGTGACAACCCGAAAGATCCTATCCTGTAAGTCGACAAAACCCATCACAAGTTCAGCCTTGTTTCTGCTACCATCTAGCTGTGTTAAGAGTCATTCTTAAGCTTTTGAGCCTAGTACACTTAAGGAATGAGTGTTAGGAAGTATTAACTCGAGATTAGAAGGCTGCATTTGAACCAAAAGACCCAATACTTGAGGTTCATGTCCGCAAACCTAGTTTATGGCTGTGAACTCTCCCTAGGGTCGTGAACCCCCTTCCTATAAGTATAAATTCCCTTCATTTTTCATTCATTTCTTCATCTTCCAGTTAAGAACTCGAGTTCTCTCTCAATTATCGTCCACCAAAGTTGGGACATCCCCAAAATCTCGGCCAGAAAAGACCGATTTCATTTATGCTTTTTAAAATAATTTCAAAGTAAATCCTTTTGATTTAAAAGTGTTGCGGAATTTGTTCCCAAAACAAACATGATAAAATAATATTTATCAAAGCATTTCATCAAGAGATGCATTTTCATTATATAATCAAAACTCGGGATGTCATGTTCCGATACAGACCATAAATCATAAACGATAACATTACAAGTCATTCAACAAATATATACATATACAGACTTGTAAACAAAACAACTCGATGATTCATCCATCTTACGCCCTTGCGCCACTTCCTGTAATACAAATAAAACTGAGTGGGTCAGGCTTGGGAGCCTGGTGAGCAGATAGGGTTTTCAACCCACAATAAATAAATTATATTTAATTTCACCAACCAATCACTATCCCGATTACCCATTCCCGTTATCCTCACTTTACGTCCCTAAAATAACATCTATCTCAAGGGACCTAATCTAGGATTTTCATCGGGACAGACATTACTGCTAAGGGGTTTCCTCAACAATAGATATCCTAAAGGCAACCATGAGGGGGATAGAGTACACCGGTGAACACATCGTTCACAACACCTACAGGTTATGAACCTGCTAGCGTTCCACTGGACTGTCTAGAAAGAATCCGTGGTCGTTATCCATACTCCGCTGAATAACTAGATCAACAACAACAACATCGAGGCCTCTCATCTGTTTATTACATACCAACTATCTACCCATGTTCTACCCAACATATTAGTAGATAAAAAAAATATATTTTCATACATAGTTTAAAACATGTATATCATTTTCATTCAATACATATTTCACATAACAGATGAGGCACACCCACATAACACGTATTTCATAGAAAATAAATCAGATCTATGATATAGAAGAGAATGAGTATACATTCACACATATAACAACAAAATTATACACATAACACGTATTTCATATAAAATACTTCATAATTATGCGTTAGAAGAAAGTAACTACACTCACACGTATAAACCACAATATACTTAATACACTCAAACCATACTTGTATTATTATCGTGTTTATGAAAGGTAGTATACACTCACTTGATCAGAAGATGATCGGACAACACTACGGCTTGCAGAAGTAGTAATCCTCAGCAGATCTGGAAGATCTCTACAAAAATCGAACTTCTCGCGGGCAGAGCTTCGGCTCGGGAATCGCACTTCTCGGGATCTTCGGGATCTCGGGACTTGCTTTGGGGCTCGAGAATATTACCGGGGCTTCGGGGTATTTCTGGCACGCAAATCGATGCAAAACGGGAGAGAGAAGAGAGAAAAATAGCAATTGAGTCGGCTACCTTCGGATCCTATTTATAGGAGGCTGGAGCCTCGGAGTACGCGGGGCGTACTTCGGATATGCCCGGTGACACCCCTTCGGATAATACCGGGTTTAATAATTAAATTTAAATATTAACTATTTAATAAACTTTGAAAATGCATATCTTCTTCATACGAACTCCGTTTTCGACGTTCTTTATATCCACGAGAATGTGAGACTACGCTCTACAACTTTCGTTTAGACTCTGTCGGCTAATTTTAAATTTATTTTTATTTTTTATTTTTAATAGGCCGGGACAGAAAAACTTCGTTATAAATTCATAACTTCTTCGTTTGACGTCCGTTCTCGCCTAACCTTTCATCGCTTCGATACCAACAACGAGACCTTCGATCCTCGTTTAGATTGCATCGGCTAAAAACCGCTCGATCTCAAATCGAGTATTTCAGGCTGTGTACCGCTAAGCCGAAACTTCGATAAATCATAACATCCTCATATGAAGTCAGATTTGGGCGTTCTATATATATTCGGAAACCTCGTTTCAACTATTACAACATTATCCAAAGATATCAACTTTATTTTACACTTAAATTTTGACGCTTATTTTTATTCTTAATTAATCAAACCACATAATTAAGCAATTAAGCACAAAACACATAATACTCAAATAATACAATCTTATTATTTTAAAACGGGTTACAAAGGTTAACCTAGACTATTACATTGCTAAAAATGGCAAGCTCGGAAACTCAGGCGTTACAATTCTCTCCACCTTAGAATGATTCCGTCCCCGGAATCACACATCAACAAACAAATGCAGATAGCGACTCAACATGTCACTCTCCGTTTCCCAGGTGAGATTCGGCCCATTCGTGTGTTTCCATCGGACAAGCACTAAACCAACCATCTTGTGTCGCAACTTCTTAGTCTTTCGGTCAACAATTGCCTCTAGTTCTTCAATCAACCTTTTGTTCTCATTAATTCTCAATTCAGAAATTGGAATTATATCGGGAACTTCTCCCGTGAACTTCCTCAAATAATACACATGAAAAGTGTTGTGAATTCCATTCAGTTCTTCTGGTAGTTCGAGCTTGTAAGCTTGGTTCCCAATCCTCTGAAGAACTTTAAACGGTCCAATAAACCTTGGACTCAACTTTCCCCTTTTACCAAATCTTATAAGTCCCTTCCACGGCGAGAATTTAAGCAAAACCGAATCTCCACCCTCAAAAGTCATCGGTCTTCGCTTTTTGTCAGCATAGCTCTTTTGACGATCTTGAGCTGCTAACATTCTTTCCCTAATTATTTTCAACTTTTCAGCAGTTTGATGAACCATCTCTGGTCCCATAAACTGCTTTTCCCCAGCCTCAAGCCAACAAGACGGCGTACGACACTTCTGTCCATACAAAGCTTGGTAAGGTGCCATCTTAATGCTCGAGTGGAAACTATTATTGTAGGAAAATTCTACCAAAGGTAAATGTTCATCTCAATTACCTAGGAATTCCAAGGTACATGCTCTCAGCATATCTTCAAGTGTTTGTATTGTTCTTTCACTTTGACCATCAGTCTGCGGATGGTAAGCTGTACTTAAACATAACTTGGTACCCAATTCCTCTTGTAGACTTTTCCAAAACCTCGAGGTGAAACGGCTATCACGATCCAATACAATCGTTAACGGAACACCGTGAAGCCTCACAATCTCCTTCACGTAATATTTTTGCAAGCTTTTCCATAGACCATTTCTCCTTGGCTGCTATGAAATACGCACTCTTAGTGAATCGATCAACGACAACCCAAATCATGTCGTGACCATTCTTTGTTCTGGGCAGTTTAGTGACAAAATCCATAGCAATGTCTTCCCACTTACCCATAGGCACAAGCAATGGTTCTAAACTCCTGTACGGTTTCTGATGTTGTGTCTTGACTCTCGCACAAGTCACACACTCGACCACATACTTTGCAACATCAAGCTTCATCGTCGGCCACCAGTAGTAGGGTTTCAGGTCCCTATACATTTTAGTGCTACCGGGATGAATTGAGTACATGGTCTTGTGAGCTTCTTCCATCAGAAGATCTCTAATTCCTGCAGACTTAGGTACCCAAATCCGATCTTGGAACACCTTCAGTCTGTGACTGTTTATACCGAACACTAACGTTTTACCCAAACGTTCCTCCTTTCGGTCATTCTTCTCAGAAGCTTCCTCTTGAGCTTTCTTTATACTTTCCACAATAGTCGAGAAAACTTCAATTCTCAACACTCTTGGCCTTTTCCTTTCAAGATTGACTTTCTGACTGAGAGCATCAGCAACAACATTAGCCTTACCGGGGTGGTAAAGTATCTCGCAGTCGTAGTCCTTGAGTAACTCCAGTCAGCGTCGTTGCCTCATATTCAATTCTTTCTGATTAAAGAGATATTGGAGACTCTTATGATCAGTAAAAAGTTTGCACTTCGTGCCATAGAGGTAATGCCTCCATATTTTCAAAGCGAAAACCACCGCTGCCAACTCCAAATCATGAGTCGGGTAGTTCTTTTCATGCTCTTTCAGCTGTCGAGACGCGTATGCTATCACCTTTTCTCTTTGGGTGAAAACACAACCCAATCCAACCCCAGACGCATCGCTATAAACAGCGAAGTCTTCAACTCCATCGGGTAGAGAAAGTATCGGTGCCTCGCATAGCTTCTTCTTTAGCTTCTTGAATGCTTCTTTATGCTTATCAGTCCAAGCATAAGTAGCTCCTTTGTGGGTCAAAGCTGTCAATGGACTAGCGATCGAAGAAAAGCCTTGGATAAACCTTCGGTAATATCCGGCTAATCCCAAAAAGCTTCGGATCTCCGTGGGACTCTTCGGTTGCTCCCACTTTGTCACAGCTTCAATCTTTGTCGGATCAACCATTATACCTTCTTGGTTGACCACGTGACCCAAGAATTGGACTTCACGAATCCAAAAATCACATTTGGAGAACTTAGCATACAACTTCTCCTTCTTCAAGACTTCTAAAACTTCTCGCAATTGTCTGCCATGCTCTTCTTGGCTCTTTGAATAAATCAAAATGTCATCTATGAACACTATCACAGATTTATCAAGGAACGGATTACAAACCCTATTCATCAAATCCATGAACGCTGCCGGAGCATTGGTTAGTCCAAACGACATAACCAAAAACTCGTAGTGTCCATATCGGATTCTGAATGCAGTCTTCTCAATATCTTGCTCTCTTACTTTTAGCTGATGATATCCTGACCTTAGGTCGATCTTTGAAAAATAACTTGAACCTTGCAATTGATCAAACATGTCATCAATCCTTGGCAACAGATATCTATTCTTTATTGTTGCCTTGTTCAGCTCTCTGTAATCAATGCACATCCTCATACTTCCATCTTTCCTCTTTACGAATAACACCAGAGCTCCCCAGGGCGATGAACTAGGTGTAATGAAACCTTTGTCCAATAACTCTTGAAGTTACATCATCAGCTCCTTCATCTCCGTCGGTGCTAATCGATAAGGTGCTTTTGCAATTGGCGTTGTTCCTGGCAACAAGTCAATACGGAATTCCACTTGTCGATCAGGCGGTAATCCAGGAAGATCTTCGGGAAATACTTCCGGATAATCACACACAACTGGAATACTCTGTATCACCTTCTTTTCCTTCTTAGCATCAATCACGAATACTAAATATGATGTACATCCCTTGGTCAAACACTTTCTGGCTTTCATTAAGGAAATGATTCCAGAATTCACTCTGCGTTTGTCCCCATACACCATAAACGAATCTTTCCCAGGCGGGTTTACTTTAACTATCTTCTTCTTGCATAAAATTTCGGCATCATTGGCGCTAAGCCAATCCATTCCCAACACGATGTCGAAACCATTAAGTTCGATAGACAATAATTCCTCGTGGAACTTATTCCCATGTAGATCAATTAAGATGTTTTTCATACGATGGCTAACAGGTACAAACTTGCCACTAGCAACTTCGAATAATAAGGCATTATCTAGTCTATCAACCGGCAAAGCTAGCTTTCTACCAAATTCATGCGATATAAAGGAGTAGTTGGCTCCAGAATCAAATAAAATTTGGGCAGGAAAATTGCTTACGAGAAAGGTACCTGAAGCGACATCAGCTTCATCTTTAGCAGCTTCCAGTGTCATCTGGAATGCTCTCGCCTTTGGCTCTGGCGGAATGTTAGGTCTAGCTGCCTCTTTCTTCTTTGGGCAGTCCCTCGACATGTGTCCCTCCTCACCGCAACCATATCAAACCTTCTTAGAGAGGGTGCATTCATTTGCATAGTGCCCCGGCTTTCCACATTTGTAGCATGTGGCCACTACCTCACATTTCCCATGATGCTTCTTCTTACATTTGTCGCACCATTTCGCTTCACCTCCTCCTCCTCTCAGACCAGACTTCGAGAACTTGTTTTTCTTATTGGACCCTGAAGTTCCATCGAACTTCCTCTTTTCACCAACTTCTATCCTTTCTAGACCCTTTTCCATCTGCTGGGCCTCCACATTCTTAGCTACACGAACAACCGTTTTCAGAGTAGTTGCCATCTTGACTGTTGGACCAAAGTCGGCAGGCAGTCCATTAGCAAACCTCTCAATCTTGGAGAGTTCCGTTGGCACTAGGTACGGAAATAACTTCATTTTCTCAGTGAATGCAGTAGCATAGTCGTCTATGCTCATTTTCCCCTTCTTAAAGTTTTGGAACCCATTGTTCAGATCAATCAGATCTATCTCTGAACAATACTGCACCCTTAGTTGTTCCTAGAACTCCTCCCATGACATTTTTAGGGCTTCTCCTCGTGGCATAGTATCTGCCAACAACTTCCACCAACTCAAGACTCTAGTCTTCAGTTGTCTAACTGCAAAGACGGTCTTCTGTTTGTTGCTACAGTCGCAACTTTCAAATACCATCTCCATTTCGGAGATCCAATCCATTATTTCAACAGGCTTTGGGCTTCCGGAAAGACTTGGCGGCTTGGCGCCCAAGAAGTTCTTGTACATTCGCCCATCCTTGTTGTTTCTCCTTTCCGGGTCGTTCCTTCGTTCTCCTTGAGTCACAACTTGACTCATAATGCGACTATTGGTCCCTTCCTCTGATTGCTCAGGAATCAATTCAGTTTCCTTAATAGGTATGATAGGTTCGTCCCTATTATCATGCAACATCTGTCGCATCTCATCCCTTTGTTCGGCTAGCATAGCCCGAATCATGGCTTGCACCGCAGCCATTGTTATTAGTTCTGGTGCTGCTGCTACAACAGGTATTTGCTCAATCATTGGCGGTTGATTCCTGTTTTCATCTGCGTTTCCAACGCCACTCCTTGTTCTCACCATTTTTGGTCTACACACCGAATAAGGTGAATTAGATCCTCATTAACGATAGATATTCAAATCATCCTTATTACTCCGAAACGTTTACATGCTAGTTCTAATAACGTAGGCATACGCTTAGAATCCTACACACATAAGGTTTCCAGATCCGGTCGGCAATTGACTGTAGATCCGAATAATTAATATCATATATGGCAACATATAACATTTAGCACATAAAAGCATTTTAGGCAACTTTCCTAAAATAAACTAGTGCTCATGTATAAAATCCAATAGACACACATCTCAAAATTCCACTTAGCATTCTAAGTTTAAGTCTAGAAATCCTACAAATTCCTAGTTCGCTTAAACTAATGCTCTGATACCAACTGTGACAACCCCAAAATCTCGGCCAGAAAAGACCGATTTCATTTATGCTTTTTAAAATAATTTCAGAGTAAATCCTTTTTATTTAAAAGTGTTACGGAATTCGTTCCCAAAACAAACATGATAAAATAATATTTATCAAAGCATTTCATCAAGAGATGCATTTTCATTATATAATCAAAACTCGGGATGTCATGTTCCGATAAAGACCATAAAGCATAAACGATAACATTACAAGTCATTCAACAAATATATACATATACATACTTGTAAACAAAACAACTCGATGATTCATCCATCTTACGCCCTTGCGCCACTTCCTGTAATACAAATAAAACTGAGTGGGTCAGGCTTGGGAGCCTGGTGAGCATATAGGGGCTTCAACCCACAATAAATAAATTATATTTAATTTCACCAACCAATCACTATCCCGATTACCCATTCCCATTATCCCCACTTTACGTCCCTAAACTAACATCTATCTCAAGGGACCTAATCTAGGATTTTCATCGGGACGAACATTACTGCTAAGGAGTTTCCTCAACAATAGATATCCTAAAGGCAACCATGAGGGGGATAGAGTACACCGGTGAACACATCGTTCACAACACCTACAGGTTATGAACCTGCTAGCGTTCCACTGGACTGTCTAGAAAGAATCCGTGGTCGTTATCCATACTCCGCTGAATAACTAGATCAACAACAACAACAACATCGAGGCCTCTCATCTGTTTATTACACACCAACTATCTACCCATGTTCTACCCAACATATTAGTAGATAAAAATATATATTTTCATACATAGTTTAAAACATGTATATCATTTTCATTCAATACATATTTCACATAACAGATGAGGCATACCCACATAACATGTATTTCATAGAAAATAAATCAGATCTATGAGATAGATGAGAATCAGTATACATTCACACATATAACAACAAAATTATACACATAACACGTATTTCATATAAAATACTTCATAATTATATGTTAGAAGAAAGTAACTACACTCACACGTATAAATCACAATATACTTAATACACTCAAACCATACTTGTATTATTATCGTGTTTATGAAAGGTAGTATACACTCACTTGATCAGAAGATGATCGGACAACACTACGACTTGCAGAAGTAGTAATCCTCAGCAGATCTAGAAGATCTCTACAAAAATCGAACTTCTCGCGGGCAGAGCTTCGGCTTGGGAATCGCACTTCTCGGGATCTTCGGGATCTCGGGACTTGCTTCGGGGCTCGAGAATATTACCGGGGCTTCGGGGTATTTCTGGCACGCAAATAGATGCAAAACGGGAGAGAGAAGAGATAAAAATAGCAATTGAGTCGGCTGCCTTCGGATCCTATTTATAGGAGGCTGGAGCCTCGGAGTACGCGAGGCGTACGAGGGTACGCGGGGCGTACTCGTCCGAAATCGTCATGGCGTTCGTCATTCGAAGAACTCGAGTGCGAAGGTCGTCATGCTTCGCTGTACGCGGGGCGTACAGCAGTACGCTGGGCGTACTTCGGATATGCCTGGTGACTCCCCTTCGGATAATACCGGGTTTAATAATTAAATTTAAATATTGATTATTTAAAAAACTTTGAAAATGCATATCCTCTTCATACGAACTCCGTTTTCGACGTTCTTTATATCCGCGCGAAGGTGAGACTACGCTCTACAACTTTCGTTTAGACTCCGTCAGCTAATTTTAATTTTATTTTTATTATTTATTTTTAATAGGTCGGGAAAGAAAAACTTCGTTATAAATTCATAACTTCTTTGTTTGACGTCCGTTCTCGCCTAACTTTTCATCGCTTCGATACCAAAAACGAGACCTTCGATCCTCGTTTAGATTGCTTCGACTAAAAACCGCTCGATCTCAAATCGAGTATTTCATGTTGCATACCGCTAAGCCGAAACTTCAATAAATCATAACATCCTCATACGAAGTCAGATTTGGGCGTTCTATATATATTCGGAAACCTCGTTTCAACTACTACAACATTATCCAAAGATATCAAGTTTATTTTACACTTAAATTTTGACGCTTATTTTTATTCTTAATTAATCAAACCACATAATTAAGCAATTAAGCACAAAACACATAATACTCAAATAATACAATCTTATTATTTCAAAACAGGTTACAAAGGTTAACCTAGACTATTACATTGCTAAAAATGGCATGCCCGGAAACACAGGCGTTATCTGTCACTCCCCAAAACCGAGAACGGCGGAAACGTTCTGGGGCGGAAGACGTCATGTATGCATCACAACAAATGTAAAGTAGTAAACAAGCAACAACATCATCCATTTCATTAATAGTATAATTTAGTTACAAGTGTTTTCTTTCATCGTACAAGACAAAATGATAACGGATCAAAATAAAAGACGAGTCTTGACTGCTCCGTCTTCTCTAAACCTTGCATCGGCACGTGTCTATTTGTAACCTGAGAATACAAGTTATTTTGAAAGTGTAGGTCAGCATTTAAGCTGGTGAGTTCATAAGTATTTAATGTCATTGCTTTGATTAGGTTTTATGAAAGACTGGTGAATGACTGATGAAACATTTAGTATAACTATGAAAACTCTAGAAAATCCCATATTTCCTACTAGTATAAAAGTAGTCTTCTACCAAGACCCGAATGTTTTGAAAGTAGTCTTTTACTAAGACCTGACTGTTTTGAAAGTATGCATCACTTGAAAATGTGACGGTTTTTCCCTGTTTAACTATTTTTATAAAACTATAAAAGTAATAATATAATAGCTTATGTTGTATCCTTTCGTACTAAGATACACACGGCGTGGAAACTCGCCGTAAACAGATCAACCGTAGACATCCGTAAATGTGCATTTACCTCTGTTGCTAACAGCTGGATTTAAGAATAGTTAGTCCCTTAAGTAATGATACACACGGCATGGAAACTCGCCGTAAACAGATCAACCGCAGACATCCGTAGATGTGCATTTACGAATATATATATATATATATATATATATATATATATGTACACATGATATATAACTAATATTTAAACAACCTTCGGAAGAGTACCCGATATCCCACCACACCACATCCAAATCGAGGAAAAGGAAATAGGGTGGATAGCCTTCCTAAGTATTTTAAACATTTCTTATATAACTATACATATAGAGGCACGCAATTTATAATATAAAAGTATAAAAGAAGTTTTGTAAAACTTTTGAAAAGTTT
This sequence comes from Lactuca sativa, assembly GCF_002870075.4. NCBI lineage: Eukaryota > Viridiplantae > Streptophyta > Magnoliopsida > Asterales > Asteraceae > Lactuca > Lactuca sativa. Next base: position 321,272,493 of record NC_056626.2, read on the forward strand.
AATAAATGAGAATTTATGACTTGATGTCAGTTTATAAATCGGTTAGAAAGACCGTTTGACAAGACAGTTTAAGTGTGAGAAAACCTTTGTTTGAATCACAATTGTAACAGACTCAAAAAGGAAACCTACAGTTTGTAAGACAGTTTCTAAAAGTGTTTCAACATGTAAAAACGTTTGTGAAAACTATTTGAAGTATCTATGAAAATGTTCGTTTGTTCTTGTACATGAATGTATCTCCTTGCAATAGTATTTCTAGTATATAAAAGTTCGTGATGTTCTCGTAAAACTATACCTATTATAGTTTTCTAAAAGTGTGCCTCGTTTGTATAGTAATCCCTAGTGAAATGCTCACTTGTTATGAAAGATATAATTTTTGTGGTGCCTAAGATGGACACATATAGATACAGTATAAGCAGTGTGTTTGATTTTTATATATATATATATATATATATATATATATATATATATATAACAATACTTTTCATTTCGAAAGATATGATGTCATTGTGATACATTTTGCATATGAAAGTTTCCTTATAGTAGTGATCAATCACATGTGATTCCGTTGATAAAAAGTGTATAATGAAACTTTATATAACATACGATAATTATTGCGTGTTTTACTTGTATTCCCCCTTAAAAGCGTATAAAAACATTTATAAAAAATTTAAAAGTGTGGATTATAGGGGTATGAACTCACTTGATTGATTGAAGAAAGCGTGACGAAAACCGAGCAGAACTTCTACTCGAGAAAGCGGATCTCTCGAGATTCTCGGGAATCCCGGGAGCGTAAAACTTCATTCCATACTTGGATATGAAAACCGGGACTTTGGGATGGCTCTGAGGGTTGAAACGCAGAGCTTTGGCGCGAGAAAGGAAGAAAATTAGCAAATATGGCCGGCACCCTCGCAACCTTTATATAGGGGCTGAAAGACCTCGGTACGCGGGGCGTACGAGACGTCATGGATGACCGGATCCTCGGTCGAAGCATCGGAGCGACGTGGACGAACCGGAGCCTAGCATCCGAGTACACGGGGCGTATGAGGGTACGCTGGGCGTAACCTAGATTTGTCCGATGACTCCTTCGGATAATACCGGATTTTAATTAAATTTATATTTTAATTAATTAGTAAACTTCAAAAATTCATATTCTCCTCATACGAACTCCGTTTTCGACGTTCTTTGTATCCACGCGTAGGTGAGACTACGATCTACAACTTTTGTTTTGACTCCGTCGGCAAATCTTGACTTTATTTTTAATATTATATTATAATAGGTCGGGACAGGAAAAGTTCGTTAAAGTTCCATAACTTCTTCATCCGACGTCCGTTTTCGTCAGACTTTTTATTGTTGCGCTAGTATTGTTGAGCCCTTCGATTCTCATTTAGATCGTGTCGGCTAAAAGTCTCTCGATCTCTATTTCGAGTTTTTAGCTGTCTACTGTTATATCTGTAACTTAGAATAATCACAACTTCCTCATACGAAGTCAGATTTGGATGTTCTTTTTATGCACCTTTACGGTTTAATGATATCTAAAACTTTTATTTAGATACTTAAGGCTAAAAACTATTGTATTGAAATTTCGCATTTTACGTCTATCAGTATTGCCGGTTTTCGCCGAGAATCTTTTGTTGGTTATAACTTCTTCGTTATAACTCGGATTTTAGGGTTCTTTATAGGTATGAAAACCTTGATACGATTTCTACTACTTTATTTAACCCAAATAAGATTTTAGGAAAGTTAAATTTTGACCTAAATTTGACATGCGTTCCATCATGTTGGCTCCAAATATCGGGTTGTCACATCAGCCCCCCTATTAGAGGGAATTTCGTCCCGAAATTAGAGTTTAAACCGAACTGGTAAACATGCTATGGATAGAAGTTTTATTTGCTTCTCGTGTTCTTAAGTGAACTCGGTCCCTCGCTTGGCATTCCAGCGAACCTTTCACTATCGGGACACGACTTTGCTTCTTTCGTTTGACTTCACTGGCATGACAACTCTTCTTGGTCGAACGTATGTTGAATGTTTTTGTGGACTGTGAGAATAGTACATCTTGTATCCTACAAGTAGTGTCTCCAAATCTTCCAAGCAATTACCACTGCCCCTGACTCAAGATCATGTGTTGCATAGTTGACTTCCTGCGTCTTAAGCTATCTTGAGGTATAGGCAGTGACCTTTCCTCTTGTATAAGAACAAAACCAATTCATACTGATTATGAAGTCAGAACCTTGTCGTTGATTAGATGTCGGGAAGATCTAAAATAAAGTATGATTACTCATGAATTAAGGAAAAAGGATAGGTACTTTTGTTCAATCTGACTTTCTTGTCCCAATCGACAAAAAGGGTACGTGTTGGGCTTCTAAGTTTATTCGCATGGCAGCATGATCACTCGTAGTCTTGGGTAGTCTCCATCCTGAAGTTCATAGTAGAACCCATACCAGGTTCATCAATCACAGTCTCGGGTATACGAGTCCTATATAAATAAGCTTGAAACTGTGGGTCTTTAGATTGAACTTGACGTACTGCACGAGTGGTACTTCGGGGCGGTTTGCTGAGTTTTTCTTCGGAAAGGATGAGAAACATGAGGTGCTCTATGACGAGTACTTTGTTGTTCTGGAATGACGGTTTTGCTAAAAAGACGATTTCGGAGGAAGAGATGTACGTATGAAGCTGTTTTTGTGGGGATAGAATTGAATCAAGTAGTATGATAATGTCGGAATCATAAGGAAACTTAAAGACATTAGGTTTAAACATAAGATGTTTACAGACAAAACACAACCGTGCAACCATCAACAGAGTTACGGTACTTTAGACTTCTACAAGACTATTGCTGTGAATAAGGTATACTTCGAAAGGCAAGTATACGCAGCAGGAGCATCCCTATACCGACGGGATCCTGCAAAAGATAAGACTCTGGTTGCACTAGTTTTGGATGGTTTATAAGTCTGTTATAACGACACGCCTAAGTTACATTAACGAGGGTTTCGGAGTAGGCTCTCCTGAAGCTGTGATCCTGAGAATCTTCCCATTTGCGCCAGAGTTCTTTGCTATAGGGAAATCCTTCTTGAAGTGCCCTATTTCACCGCATTGGTGGCATGACTGGCTATTACTTGCATTGGTGACGGGATTGCGGTGCTTAGCCAGTGTTATGTGGACACGAGTGCCTTCCTCATTACTCCACCTTGGAAATTGCTTCCTAAAGCGTTCTATCGGGGTTGCCACTGGTGGCTGTGGCATGGCAAGTCTTTGGGATCTCTTGCGCTCCCTTAGGGCTTTATGATAGCGTGTCTTCCTTTTGGTCTTTAGGCTTCGCAATTCCATGACTGTTGCCATTTGTTGGTTTCCCGGTTTGGTACTACCATCGGAACTCACGGTTCCTTTTTCAGCCTTGATTGTGTTGCTTGAGTTGATGTGTGTAAGGAAACTTGTCACAGCAGCTGCTACTGCAGCTAGTAATGTAGCGGCGTCGATATGGAGGATAGGGGTTTCGGTGCTCGGCTGATTGTTTCTGGATGACGACATGATTATCCCTATGATGCAGTCCTAGTACAGATTGGAAGTATGTTTGCAGAAGTTTGACCTATATCCCTATGATGTAGTCCTAGTATAGATTGGAAGTATGTTTGCGGAAGTTTGACCTACATTCCTATGATGCTGTCCTAGTACTGAGTGGAAGTGTGTTTATGAAGGGTTGACCTACATCCCTAGGATGTAGTCCTAGAATGAGTGGAAGTAAGTTCACAGAATGGTCTCAAGACGCTTGTCGTTCAAGCCGAGGTATCGTTGGTTGGTGAATAACATGATCCAACCATTAAAAGAGACTTGGAAATGTTTCCTGAGTTAAATTACTATGGTCAAATGACTTGACTAAAGCATGATTCAGATAGATTCCAATGAAAGTATGATAAGAGTACTTGAATAAAGAATGACACAGAAGTTAGCCGACTGTCAATACCTTTGATATTTATGACGTAAAAGTTTGGGAAAATGACCTTGTAAAAGGCCTTACATCATATCCATAGGAGATAGTTCATGTCATCATAAAGAACTAACCAAAAGTACTTACAGTACAAGGTAGTCACATAGAAAGTACTACACAGGACATAGACAGGAACACGGTTCTTTAAAACAAAGAAGGAAGTAAGGTATCTCTTACTGGCGACAGTCACCCCCATGGTGAACCCTTAGTTCAATTAGTTGACGTTCCATATCGAACGGGTATCTCTCGTACACTCTCTGGCGTACTTGGAGCTCTATGACTTTGGCTCGGGTGTTTGGCTAGTGCTTGCAGCAGGGTCTCATGGTTTCTCTCTGATCTCTCGTGAGCATCTCCTAGATGAATGGTGCGGAGGGTATGCATTCTTGCATCAACGACAACTTCGGCATTCTAATGTAGGGCTGTCCTGCCTTGAATCTCATTTCGGGCCACTCTGCGGACCAAGATTGGCAAGATTCTGCATGCTGAGCCCCCATTGCTCAGGTCGTAAAAGTTTCAGTTGCCAATAAATGGCATGGGCTGATCTTGTCCTTGGCTCCATGTTTCCAAGCATTCCACCGACTCAGGCATCGGGCCATGAAAAGCCGGACGAGGGTTAGGAATTGGAAAGGGAGTTGCTCGGGGTAGGTTCTCCACCTCTGGTTCAGAATTAGCATTGTCTGAAAGGTTTTCATTACGGTGATAATTCAAAGGGATAGGATGATCATTCTCTGGTTCTTCTCTAAACCAACCAGCTATGACTTCGATCGGAAGATACCGGTTGCCGTGGCGATGGAGTCCAGCTATGTTTTCTATGCGAGAATTTAAGGGTAAGAGAATAATTATTAGACGAACTATCTAGATAATTATTTAGAAAACCTTCATTAGTTACATCGCTATTTGTAAAGTGCATACCAACTATGTGAAATTTAACAGGATAGACCTTCGAATAAGTGACCTTAACTCCGTATTCACACAGAATAGGGGTGAAGTAAAATTTTCACAGATTCTAAGTCTATAACATCCTAATTACACATAGCCTTAGTGTATCCACTTAGCAACTATCAACTTAGTGATGAAGATCCCGTTTTATTTCTCAAGTATAAAGTACTTATAGTAACACCAAATACTCCTATAGTATTTTAATTTTAATGTTATGTTATATTGCTCTCATTGTGATAGGGTTGGTAAGATTTTAGCATTGTTGCAACCACCCAATTTAAACTTAGGCACATGCTACTCAACCCTCGGATAATATAGGTGATCAGGCTATATCTTCCCAGTTTTGACCATATGTCTCTAAGCCCACTTGTGTTGTCCAACAATCGTAATTCTTTTGTACTGTCCTAGTGACACTGATTTTAGTATGAATGCTGGCACGTATACTTACTTAAATATTTTATTATTTAAAGTATAAACTCTAATTCAGAGTATTTTTAATCCCATTGTATTTATAGTTAGTATATCTTTTATGGGTTGCTATACTCAATTCACTATAAACAATGCTCTGATACCAATCTGTCACACCCCAAAACCGAGAACGGCGGAAACGTTCTGGGGCGGAGGACGTAATGTATGCATCACAACAAATGTAACGTAGTAAACAAGCAACAACATCATCCATTTCATTAATAGTATAGTTTTAGTTACAAGTGTTTTCTTTCATCGTACAAGACAACATGATAACGGATCAAAATAAATGACGAGTCTTGACTGCTCCGTCTTCTCTAAACCTTGCATCGGCACCTGTCTATTTGTAACCTGAGAATACAAGTTATTTTGAAAGTGTAGGTCAACATATAAGCTGGTGAGTTCATAAGTATTTAATGTCATTTCTTTGATTAGTTGTTAAGAAAGACTGGTGAATGATTGATGAAACATTTAGTATAAGTATGAAAACTCTAGAAAATCCCATATTTCCTACTAGTATAAAAGTAGTCTTCTACCAAGACCCGAATGTTTTGAAAGTAGTCTTTTACTAAGACCCGACTGTTTTGAAAGTACGCATCACTTGAAAATGTGACGGTTTTTCCCTGTTTAACTATTTTTATAAAAATATAAAAGTAATAATATAATAGCTTATGCTTTATCCTTTGGTACTAAGATACACACGGCCTTGAAACTCGTCGTAAACAGATCAACCGTAGACATCCGTAGATGTGCATTTACCTCTGTTGCTAACAGCTGGATTTAGGAATAGTTAGTCCCTTAAGTAATGATACACACGGCGTGGAAACTCGCCGTAAACAGATCAACCGCAGACATCCGTAGATGTGCATTTACGACTATATATGTACACATGATATATAACTAATATTTTAACGACCTTCGAATACCCGATATCCCACCAGACCACATCCAAATCGAGGAAAAGGAAACAGGGTGGATAGCCTTCCTAAGTATTTTAAACATTTCTTATATAACTATACATATAGAGGCATGCAATTTATAATATAAAAGTATAAAAGAAGTTTTGTAAAACTTTTGAAAAGTTTAATAAACGAGAATTTATGACTTGATGTTAGTTTATAAATCGGTTAGAAAGACCGTTTGACAAGACAGTTTAAGTTTGAGAAAACCTTTGTTTGAAGCACAATTGTCACAGACTCAAAAAGGAAACCTACAGTTTGTAAGACAGTTTCTAAAAGTGTTTCAACATGTAAAAACGTTTGTGAAAACTATTTGAAGTATCTATGAAAATGTTCGTTTGTTCTTGTACATGAATGCATCTCCTTGCAATAGTATTTCTAGTATATAAAAGTTTGTGATGTTCTCGTAAAACTATACCTATTATAGTTTTCTAAAAGTGTGCCTCGTTTGTATAGTAATCCCTAGAGAAAAGCTTACTTGTTATGAAAGATATAATTTTTGTAGTGCCTAAGATGGACACACATACATACAGTATAATCAGTGTGTTTGATTTATATATATATATATATATATATATATATATATATATATAACAATACTTTTCATTTCAAAAGATATGATGTCATCGTGATACATTTTGCATTTGAAAGTTTCCTTATAGTAGTGATAAATCACATGTGATTCCGTTGATAAAAAGTGTATAATGAAACTTTATATAACATACGATAATTATCGCGTGTTTTACTTGTATTCCCCTCTTAAAAGCATATAAAAACATTTATAAAACATTTAAATGTGTGGATTATAGGGATATGAACTCACTTGATTGATTGAAGAAAGCGTGACGAAAACCGAGCAGAACTTCTACTCGAGAAAGCGGATCTCTCGAGATTCTCGGGAATCTCGGGAGCGTAAAACTTCATTCCATACTTGGATATGAAAACCGGGACTTTGGGATGGCTCCGAGGGTTGAAACGCAGAGCTTCGGCGCGAGAAAGGAAGAAAATTAGCAAATATGGCCGGCACCCTCGCAACCTTTATATAGGGGCTGAAAGACCTCGGTATCTTGTACGCGGGGCGTACGAGACGTGATGGATGACCGCATCGTCGGTCGAAGCATCGGAGCGACGTGGACGAACCAGAGCCTAGCATCCGAGTACACGGGGCGTACGAGGGTACGCTGGGCGTAACCTAGATTGGTCCGATGACTCCTTCTTCGGATAATACCGGATTTTAAATAAATTTATATTTTAATTAATTAGTAAACTTGAAAAATTCATATCTTCCTCATACGAACTCCGTTTTCGACGTTCTTTATATCCACGCGTAGGTGAGACTACGATCTACAACTTTCGTTTAGACTCCGTCGGCAAATCTTGAATTTATTTTTAATATTATATTATAATAGGTCGGGACAGGAAAAGTCCGTTAAAGTTCCATAACTTCTTCATCCGACGTCCGTTTTCGTCAGAATTTTTACCGTTGCGCAAGTATTGTTGAGCCCTTCGATTCTCATTTAGATCGTGTCGGCTAAAAGTCTCTCGATCTCTATTTCGAGTTTTTAGCTGTCTACTGTTATATCTGTAACTTAGAATAATCACAACTTCCTCATACGAAGTCAGATTTGGATGTTCTTTTTATGCACCTTTACGGTTTAATGATATCTAAAACTTTTATTTAGATACTTAAGGCTAAAAACTATTGTATTGAAATTTCGCATTTTACGTCTATCAGTATTGCCGGTTTTCGCCGAGAATCTTTTGTTGGTTATAACTTCTTCGTTATAACTCGGATTTTAGGGTTCTTTATAGGTATGAAAACCTTGATACGATTTCTACTACTTTATTTAACCCAAATAAGATTTTAGGAAAGTTAAATTTTGACCTAAATTTGACTTGCGTTCGATCATATTGGCTCAAAATATCGGGTTGTCACATCAGCCCCCCTATTAGTGGGAATTTCGTCCCGAAATTAGAGTTTAAACCGAACTGGTAAACATGCTATGGATAGAAGTTTTATTTGCTTCTCGTGTTCTTAAGTGAACTCGGTCCCTCGCTTGGCATTCCAGCGAACCTTTCACTATCGGGACACGACTTTGCTTCTTTCGTTTGACTTCACTGGCATGACAACTCTTCTTGGTCGAACGTATGTTGAATGTTTTTGTGGACTTTGAGAATAGTACATCTTGTATCCTACAAGTAGTGTCTCCAAATCTTCCAAGCAATTACCGCTGCCCCTGACTCAAGATCATGTGTTGCATAGTTAACTTCCTGCATCTTAAGCTGTCTTGAGGTATAGGCAGTGACCTTTCCTCTTGTATAAGAACAAAACCAATTCATACTGATTATGAAGTCAGAACCATGTCATTGATTAGATGTCGTGAAGATCTAAAATAAAGTATGATTACTCATGAATTAAGGAAAAAGGATAGGTACTTTTGTTCTATCTGACTTTTTTGTCCCAATCGACAGAAAGGGCACATGTTAGGCTTCTAAGTTTATTCGCATGGCAGCATGATCACTTGTAGTCTTGGGTAGTCTCTGTCCTGAAGTTCATTATAGAACCCATACCAGGTTCATCAATCATAGTCTCGGGTATACGAGTCCTATATAAATAAGCTTGAAACTGTGGGTCTTTAGATTGAACTTGACGTACTGCACGAGCGGTACTTCGGGGCTGTTTGCTGAGTTTTTCTTTGGAAAGGATGAGAAACATGAGGTGCTCTATGACGAGTACTTTGTTGTTCTGGAATGATGGTTTTGCTAAAAAGACGATTTCGGAGGAAGAGATGTACGTATGAAGCTGTTTTTGTGGGGATAGAATTGAATCAAGTAGTATGATAATGTCGGAATCATAAGGAAACTTAAAGACATTAGGTTTGAACATAAGATGTTTACAGACAAAACACAACCGTGCAACCATCAACATAGTTATGGTACTTTAGACTTCTACAAGACTATTGCTGCGAATAAGGTATACTTGGAAAGGCAAGTATACGCAGCACGAGCATCCCTATACCGACGGGATCCTGCAAAAGATAAGACTCTGGTTGTACTAGTTTTGGATGGTTTATAAGTCTGTTATAACGACACGCCTAAGTTACAATAACGAGGGTTTCGGAGTAGGCTCTCCTGAAGCTGTGATCCTGAGAATCTTCCCATCTGCGCCAGAGTTCTTTGCTATAGGGAAATCCTTCTTGAAGTGCCCTATTTCACCGCATTGGTTGCATGACTGGCTATTACTTGCATTGGTGACGGGATTGCGGTGCTTAGCCAGTGTTATGTGGACACGAGTGCCTTCCTCATTACTCCACCTTGGAAATTGCTTCCTAAAGTGTTCTACCGGAGTTGCCACTGGTGGCTATGGCATGGCAAGTCTTTGGGCTCTCTTGCGCTCCCTTAGGGCTTTACGATAGCGTCTCTTCCTTTCGATCTTTAGGCTTCGCAATTCCATGACTATTGCCATTTGTTGGTTTCCCGGTTTGGTAGTACCATCGGAACTCATGGTTCCTTTTTCAGCCTTGATTGTGTTGCTTGAGTTGATGTGTGTAAGGAAACTTGTCACAGCAGCTGCTACTGCAGCTAGTAATGTAGCGGCGTCAATATGGAGGATAGGGGTTTTGGTGCTCGGCTGATTGTTTCTTGATGACGACATGATTATCCCTATGATGCAGTCCTAGTACAGATTGGAAGTATGTTTGCGGAAGTTTGACCTACATCCATATGATGCAGTCCTAGTATAGACTGGAAGTATGTTTGCGGAAGTTTGACCTACATCCCTATGATGCAGTCCTAGTACTGAGTGGAAGTGTGTTTATGAAGGGTTGACCTACATCCCTAGGATGTTGTCCTAGAATGAGTGGAAGTAAGTTCATAGAATGGTCTCAAGACGCTTGTCGTTCAAGCCGAGGTATCGTTGGTTGGTGAATAACATGATCCACCCATTAAAAGAGACATGGAAATGTTTCTTGAGTTAAATTACTATGGTCAAATGACTTGACTAAAGCATGATTCAGATAGATTCCAATGAAAGTATGATAAGAGTACTTGAATAAAGAATGACACAGAAGTTAGCCGACTGTCAATAAGTTTGATATTTATGACGTAAAAGTTTGGGAAAATGACCTTGTAATAGGCCTTACATCATATCCATAGGAGATAGTTCTTGTCATCATAAAGAACTAACCAAAAGTACTTACAGTACTAGGTAGTCACATAGAAAGTACTACACAGGACATAGACAGGAACACGGTTCTTTAAAACAAAGAAGGAAGTAAGGTATCTCTTACTGGCGACAGTCACCCCCATGGTGAACCCTTAGTTCAGTTAATTGACGTTCCATATCCAGCAGGTATCTCTCGTACACTCTTTGGCGTACTTGGAGCTCTATGACTTTGGCTCGGATGTTCGGCTAGTGCTTGCAGCAGGGTCTCATGGTTTCTCTCTGATCTCTTGTGAGCATCTCCTAGATGAATGGTGCGGAGGGTATGCATTCTTGCATCGACGACAACTTCGCCAATCTGATTTAGGGCTGTCCTACCTTGAATCTTATTTCGGGCCACTCTGCGGACGAAGATTGGCAAGATTCTGCATGCTGAGCCCCCATTGGTCAGGTCGTAAAAGTTTCGGTTGCCAATAAATGGCATGGGCTGATCTTGTCCTTGGCTCCATGTTTCCAATCATTCCACCGACTCAGGCATCGGGCCATGAAAAGCCAGACGAGGGTTAGGAATTAGAAAGGGAATTGCTCGGGGTAGGTTCTCCATCTCTGGTTCGGAATTAGCATTGTCTGAAAGGTTTTCATTACGATGATAATTCAAATGGATAGGATGATCATTCTCTGGTTCTTCTCTAAACCAACCGGCTATGACTTCGATCGGAAGATACCGGTTGCCGTGGCGATGGAGTCCAGCTATGTTTTCTATGCGAGAATTTAAGGGTAAGAGAATAATTATTAGACGAACTATCTAGATAATTATTTAGAAAACCTTCATTAGTTACATCGCTATTTGTAAAGTGCATACCAACTATGTGAAATTTAACAGGATAGACCTTCGAATAAGTGACCTTAACTCCGTATTCACACAGAATAGGGGTGAAGTAAAATTTTCACAGATTCTAAGTCTATAACATCCTAATTACATATAGCCTTAGTGTATCCACTTAGCAACTATCAACTTAGTGATGAAGATCCCGTTTTAGTTCTCAAGTATAAAGTACTTATAGTAACACCAAATACTCCTATAGTATTTTAATTTTAATGTTATGTTATATTGCTCTCATTGTGGTAGGGTTGGTAAGATTTTAGCATTGTTGCAACCACCCAATTTAAACTTAGGCACATGCTAGTCAACCCTCGGATAATATAGGTGATCAGGCTATATCTTCCCAGTTTTGACCATATGTCTCAAAGCCCACTTGTGTTGTCCAACAATCGTAATTCTTTTGTACTGTCCTAGTGACATTGATTTTAGTATGAATGCAGGCACGTATACTTAGTTAAATATTTTATTATTTAAAGTATAAACTCTAATTCTGAGTATTTTTAATCCCATTGTATTTATAGTTAGTATATCTTTTATGGGTTGATATACTCAATTCACTATAAACAATGCTCTGATACCAATCTGTCACACCCCAAAACCGAGAACGGCGGAAACGTTCTTGGGCAGAGGACGTCATGTATGCATCACAACAAATGTAAAGTAGTAAACAAGCAACAACATCATCCATTTCATTAATAGTATAATTTTAGTTACAAGTGTTTTCTTTCATCGTACAAGACAACATGATAATGGATCAAAATAAAAGACGAGTCTTGACTGCTCCGTCTTCTCTAAACCTTGCATCGGCACCTGTCTATTTGTAACCTGAGGATACAAGTTATTTTGAAAGTGTAGGTCAGCATTTAAGCTGGTGAGTTCATAAGTATTTAATATCATTGCTTTGATTAGTTGTTATGAAAGACTGGTGAATGATTGATGAAACATTTAGTATAAGTATGAAAACTCTAGAAAATCCCATATTTCCTACTAGTATAAAAGTAGTCTTCTACCAAGACCCGAATGTTTTGAAAGTAGTCTTTTACTAAGACCTGACTGTTTTGAAAGTACGCATCACTTGAAAATGTGACGGTTTTTCCCTGTTTAACTATTTTTATAAAACTATAAAAGTAATAATATAATAGCTTATGTTGTATCCTTTGGTACTAAGATACACACGACGTGGAAACTTGCCGTAAACAGATCAACCGTAGACATCCGTAGATGTGCATTTACCTCTGTTGCTAACAGCTGGATTTAGGAATAGTTAGTCCCTTAAGTAATGATACACACGGCGTGGAAACTCACCGTAAACAGATCAACCGCAGACATCCGTAGATGTGCATTTACGACTATATATGTACACATGATATATAACTAATATTTTAACGACCTTCGAATACCCGATATCCCACCAGACCACATCCAAATCGAGGAAAAGGAAACAGGGTGGATAGCCTTCCTAAGTATTTTAAACATTTCTTATATAACTATACATATAGAGGCATGCAATTTATAATATAAAAGTATAAAAGAAGTTTTGTAAAACTTTTGAAAAGTTTAATAAATGAGAATTTATGACTTGATGTTAGTTTATAAATCGGTTAGAAAGACCGTTTGACAAGACAGTTTAAGTGTGAGAAAACCTTTGTTTGAAGCACAATTGTAACAGACTCAAAAAGGAAACCTACAGTTTGTGAGACAGTTTCTAAAAGAGTTTCAACATGTAAAAACGTTTGTGAAAACTATTTGAAGTATCTATGAAAATGTTCGTTTGTTCTTGTACACGAATGTATCTCCTTGCAATAGTATTTCTAGTATATAAAAGTTCGTGATGTTCTCGTAAAACTATACTTATTATAGTTTTCTAAAAGTGTGCCTCGTTTGTATAGTAATCCCTAGTGAAATGCTCACTTGTTATGAAAGATATAATTTTTGTAGTGCCTAAGATGGACACATATATATACAGTATAAGCAGTGTGTTTGATTTATATATATATATATATAACAATACTTTTCATTTCAAAAGATATGATGTCATCGTGATACATTTTGCATATGAAAGTTTCCTTATAGTAGTGATAAATCACATGTGATTCCGTTGATAAAAAGTGTATAATGAAACTTTATATAACATACAATAATTATCGCGTGTTTTACTTGTATTCCCCTCTTAAAAGCATATAAAAACATTTATAAAACATTTAAATGTGTGGATTATAGGGATATGAACTCACTTGATTGATTGAAGAAAGCGTGACGAAAACCGAACAGAACTTCTACTCGAGAAAGCGGATCTCTCGAGATTCTCGGGAATCTCGGGAGCGTAAAACTTCATTCCTTACTTGGATATGAAAAACGGGACTTTGGGATGGCTCCGAGGGTTGAAACGCAGAGCTTCGGCGCGAGAAAGGAAGAAAATTAGCAAATATGGCCGGCACCCTCGCAACCTTTATATAGGGGCTGAAAGACCACGGTATCTTGTACGCGAGGCGTACGAGACGTGATGGATGACCGCATCGTCGGTCGAAGCATCGGAGCGACGTGGACGAACCGGAGCCTAGCATCCGAGTACACGGGGCGTATGAGGGTACGCTGGGCGTAACCTAGATTTGTCCGATGACTCCTTCGGATAATACCGGATTTTAATTAAATTTATATTTTAATTAATTAGTAAACTTCAAAAATTCATATCCTCCTCATACGAACTCCGTTTTCGACGTTCTTTGTATCCACGCGTAGGTGAGACTACGATCTACAACTTTTGTTTTGACTCCGTCGGCAAATCTTGACTTTATTTTTAATATTATATTATAATAGGTCGGGACAGGAAAAGTTCGTTAAAGTTCCATAACTTCTTCATCCGACGTCCGTTTTCGTCAGACTTTTTATTGTTGCGCTAGTATTGTTGAGCCCTTCGATTCTCATTTAGATCGTGTCGGCTAAAAGTCTCTCGATCTCTATTTCGAGTTTTTAGCTGTCTACTGTTATATCTGTAACTTAGAATAATCACAACTTCCTCATACGAAGTCAGATTTGGATGTTCTTTTTATGCACCTTTACGGTTTAATGATATCTAAAACTTTTATTTAGATACTTAAGGCTAAAAACTATTGTATTGAAATTTCGCATTTTACGTCTATCAGTATTGCCGGTTTTCGCCGAGAATCTTTTGTTGGTTATAACTTCTTCGTTATAACTCGGATTTTAGGGTTCTTTATAGGTATGAAAACCTTGATACGATTTCTACTACTTTATTTAACCCAAATAAGATTTTAGGAAAGTTAAATTTTGACCTAAATTTGACTTGCGTTCGATCATATTGGCTCAAAATATCGGGTTGTCACATCAGCCCCCCTATTAGTGGGAATTTCGTCCCGAAATTAGAGTTTAAACCGAACTGGTAAACATGCTATGGATAGAAGTTTTATTTGCTTCTCGTGTTCTTAAGTGAACTCGGTCCCTCGCTTGGCATTCCAGCGAACCTTTCACTATCGGGACACGACTTTGCTTCTTTCGTTTGACTTCACTGGCATGACAACTCTTCTTGGTCGAACGTATGTTGAATGTGTTTGTGGACTATGAGAATAGTACATCTTGTATCCTACAAGTAGTGTCTCCAGATCTTCCAAGCAATTACCGCTGCCCCTGACTCAAGATCATGTGTTGCATAGTTAACTTCCTGTGTCTTAAGTTGTCTTGAGGTATAGGCAGTGACCTTTCCTCTTGTATAAGAACAAAACCAATTCATACTGATTATGAAGTCAGAACCTTGTCGTTGATTAGATGTCGTGAAGATCTAAAATAAAGTATGATTACTCATGAATTTAGGAAAAAGGATAGGTACTTTTGTTCTATCTGACTTTCTTGTCCCAATCGACAGAAAGGGCACGTGTTTGGCTTCTAAGTTTATTCGCATGGCAACATGATCACTCGTAGTCTTGGGTAGTCTCCGTCCTGAAGTTCATAGTAGAACCCATACCAGGTTCATCAATCACAGTCTCGGGTATACGAGTCCTATATAAATAAGCTTGAAACTGTGGGTCTTTAGATTGAACTTGACGTACTGCACGAGTGGTACTTCGGGGCGGTTTGCTGAGTTTTGCTTCGGAAAGGATGAGAAACATGAGGTGCTCTATGACGAGTACTTTGTTGTTCTGGAATGACGGTTTTGCTAAAAAGACGATTTCGGAGGAAGAGATGTACGTATGAAGCTGTTTTTGTGGGGATAGAATTGAATCAAGTAGTATGATAATGTCGGAATCATAAGGAAACTTAAAGACATTAGGTTTGAACATAAGATGTTTACAGACAAAACACAACCGTGCAACCATCAACAGAGTTACGGTACTTTAGACTTCTACAAGACTATTGCTGCGAATAAGGTATACTTCGAAAGGCAAGTATACGCAGCACGAGCATCCCTATACCGACGGGATCCTGCAAAAGATAAGACTCTGGTTTCACTAGTTTTGGATGGTTTATAAGTCTGTTCTAACGACACACCTAAGTTACATTAACGAGGGTTTCGGAGTAGGCTCTCTTGAAGCTGTGATCCCGAGAATCTTCCCATCTGCGCCAGAGTTCTTTGCTATAGGGAAATCCTTCTTGAAGTGCCCTATTTCACCGCATTGGTGGCATGACTGGCTAGTACTTGCATTGGTGATGGGATTGCGGTGCTTAGCCAGTGTTATGTGGACACGAGTGCCTTCCTCATTACTCCACCTTGGAAATTGCTTCCTAAAGCGTTCTGCCGGAGTTGCCACTGGTGGCTGTGGCATGGCAAGTCTTTGGGCTCTCTTGCGCTCCCTTAAGGCTTTACGATAGCGTATCTTCCTTTCGGTCTTTAGGTTTCTCAATTCCATGACTGTTGCCATTTGTTGCTTCCCCGGTTTGGTACTACCATCGGAACTCACGGTTCCTTTTTCAGCCTTGATTTTGTTGCTTGAGTTGATGTGTGTAAGGAAAGTTGTCACAGCAGCTGCTACTGCAGCTAGTAATGTAGCGGCGTCGATATGGAGGATAGGGGTTTCGGTCCTCGGCTGATCGTTTCTGGATGACGACATGATTATCCCTATGATGCAGACCTAGTACAGATTGGAAGTATGTTTGCGGAAGTTTGACCTATATCCCTATGATGCAGTCCTAGTACAGATTGGAAGTATGTTTGCGGAAGTTTGACCTACATCCCTATGATGCAGTCCTAGTACTGAGTGGAAGTGTGTTTATGAAGGATTGACCTACATCCCTAGGATGTAGTCCTAGAATGAGTGGAAGTAAGTTCATAGAATGGTCTCAAGACGCTTGTCATTCAAGCCGAGGTATCGTTGGTTGGTGAATAACATGATCCAACCATTAAAAGAGACTTGGAAATGTTTCCTGAGTTAAATTACTATGGTCAAATGACTTGACTAAAGCATGATTCAGATAGATTCCAATGAAAGTATGATAAGAGTACTTGAATAAAGAATGACACAGAAGGTAGCCGACTGTCAATACCTTTGATATTTATGACGTAAAAGTTTGGGAAAATGACCTTGTAAAAGGCCTTACATCATATCCATAGGAGATAGTTCTTGTCATCATAAAGAACTAACCAAAAGTACTTACAATACAAGGTAGTCACATAGAAAGTACTACACAGGACATAGACAGGAACACAGTTCTTTAAAACAAAGAAGGAAGTAAGGTATCTCTTACTGGCGACAGTCACCCCCATGGTGAACCCTTAGTTCAGTTAGTTGATGTTCCATATCCAACAGGTATCTCTCGAACACTCTCTGGCGTACTTGGAGCTCTATGACTTTGGATCGGGTGTTCGGCTAGTGCTTGCAGCAGGGTCTCATGGTTTCTCTCTGATCTCTCGTGAGCATCTCCTAGATGAATGGTGCGGAGGGTATGCATTCTTGCATCGACGAAAACTTTGGCAATCTGATGTAGGGCTGTCCTGCCTTGAATCTCATTTCGGGCCACTCTGCGGACCAAGATTGGCAAGATTCTGCATGCTGAGCCCCCATTGCTCAGGTCGTAAAAGTTTCGGTTGCCAATAAATGGCATGGGCTGATGTTGTCCTTGGCTCCATGTTTCCAAGCATTCCACCAACTCAGGCATCGGGCCATGAAAAGCCGGACGAGGGTTAGGAATTGGAAAGGGAGTTGCTCGGGGTAGGTTCTCCACCTCTGGTTCGGAATTAGCATTGTCTGAAAGGTTTTCATTACGTTGATAATTCAAAGGGATAGGATGATCATTCTCTGGTTCTTCTCTAAACCAACCAGCTATGACTTCGATCGGAAGATACTGGTTGCCGTGGGGATGGAGTCCAGCTATGTTTTCTATGCTAGAATTTAAGGGTAAGAGAATAATTATTAGACGAACTATCTAGATAATTATTTAGAAAACCTTCATTAGTTACATCGCTATTTGTGAAGTGCATACTAGCTATGTGAAATTTAACAGGATAGACCTTCGAATAAGTGACCTTAACTCCGTATTCACACAGAATAGGGGTGAAGTAAAATTTTCACAGATTGTAAGTCTATAACATCCTAATTACATATAGCCTTAGTGTATCCACTTAGCAACTATCAACTTAGTGATGAAGATCCCGTGTTAGTTCTCAAGTATAAAGTACTTATAGTAACACCAAATACTCCTATAGTATTTTAATTTTAATGTTATGTTATATTGCTCTCATTGTGGTAGGGTTGGTAAGATTTTAGCATTGTTGCAACCACCCAATTTAAACTTAGGCACATGCTAGTCAACCCTCGGATAATATAGGTGATCAGGCTATATCTTCCCAGTTTTGACCATATGTCTCTAAGCCCACTTGTGTTGTCCAACAATCGTAATTCTTTTGTACTATCCTAGTGACATTGATTTTAGTATGAATGCAGGCACGTATACTTACTTAAATATTTTATTATTTAAAGTATAAACTCTAATTCAGAGTATTTTTAATCCCATTGTATTTATAGTGTAACATCCTGAAATATCAAGAGTAGAGTTGAAGGGCTAAAAGTGTAAGTTGTGGAAGAGTGACTCGGCGAATAGAGTCACGACTGGGTCGCGTGTTAAGTAGCCGACCCAGCGAGTCAGTAAGGAGGACTCGACGAGTAGGCGCTGAGTGGAGAAAACCCTAATTCCTGGGGTTGAGCCCTATATAAAAACATAACAGCCCACTCTCAGCCTCTTTATTCATCTCCAAGTCCAGAAACCCTTAGCCTTCTTGTGTGAGTGATCATATCTCAATTGGGAGCTTGAAGGAGATGATTATTGAAGGAATTTTGAGAGATTGAAGGCTTGGAGCAAGGAGCTTTGCTTGGATTCGAATTACATTGCAGTTGGGGCGTCCATTGGAGGTAATATCTCGTTCTTGGACTGTTGTATGTTGTTTCTTCATTTTGGGGTTTGTGGGAACTTGTCTATGGATGTAATTGGAAGTCTAGAGGTTAGATCTGAGGTTGCTACCTCAGATCTGGAATGGAGAAGAATCAGAGAGCATGAAAGTCCCTGTGTTGGAGTGTTTAGTGAAGCTTACATGTCCCAAACCCTAAACCAAGTGCAAAAAGCCTAGATCTAGTTGGATTCACGTAAAGTTTGCCACTTTACGTGATGAAGGGGTTGTAGGAAGCTAGATCTATGTTTTGGATCAATTGCATGGCTTGGAGTGCTTCTGTATGGATTCAGACCGGTGGTACTCGGCGAGTCACATGGGTGTACTCGACGAGTTGTTTGAAGATGAGCTGGGACTCGGCGAGTTGGAAGAACAACTCGGCGAGTTGGATGAAGATGACCTGGAACTTGGCGAGTTGTATGAACAACTCAGCGAGTAGGTTGAAGATAGCCTTAGACTCGGCGAGTCTGTTCTTGGGCTCGGCGAGTCTTTTCGAAGAGTTCCGATATTTTCTGGTTGAGTCGAGAACCGGCGAGTCAAGGGATGACTTGGTGAGTTGTGTGCGAGTGGACTCAGAGTTGTTGGACTCGGCGAGTCGCGGGGTGACTCGGCGAGTTAGGTCGCGGATTGAGTGAAGTTCTGAGTATGGGAACTCGGCGAGTCATCGGGTTGACTCGGCGAGTAGGGTCAGTCAGGGGTTGACTTTGACCTTGTCTTTGACCAAGGGTTGACCAGTGGTTTCCTGGGGTATTTTGGTAATTGTTGATTATTGTTTGAGTTCAGTGCATTGGTGGCTATCCAGAGGTGGAAATCGTATCAGTGATCGGAGCAGCTTGGGTTATCTGTTCAGTCGGCAGTTTCGAGGTGAGTTATCCTCACTATATCGACAGGGTCTACGGCACCAAGGCCGACCCTTTATCGGATGGAAATCCGGGTAGTGTCTGTTGTTATTGCGGAATATGGGCCGGAAGGCATTACGTTATGGGGCGGAAGGCATTATATGTTGTGGGCCGGAAGGCATTATATGTTGTGGGCCGGAAGGCATTACATGTTGTGGGCCGGAAGGCATTGCGATGTGGACCGGAAGGTCATGGCCTGGAAAGGCGTATGTGTGTAATTAGTATGTTGACTGATTCGGAGGGTGATGTTATGCTAGTGACCGGTTAAGCCGGTATCTTGGTTAGGGTAATGATATGTTATGTGATCTGTTGATCGATTTGCTGACTGTGATCTGTTATATGATTATATGTTATGTGCACGGTTGCTTGGTCTGGGGTTTGACCCGTTATGTATGGCTGTTCTATGATCTGTTATGTTATATGAGCATTTTATGCTATGGGCCGGAAAGCGAGGTGTTATGGGCCGGAAGGCAATATGTTTTGGACCGGAAGGTCGTGGCCTGGAAGGGCGTATATGTGGTTAGTATTTTGGGGGTATCTCACTAAGCTTTCGGGCTTACAGTTGTGGTTTTATGTTTTCAGGTTCTCAGGAGTCTATGGCAAGGCAAAGGCGTGATCGTACTGTTCCTCGCGTTGATGTTTTATGATATGAACCTGGGAAAATACTCTGTTAAATAATGTATTGAAAACCTTTTTGTAACAACGTTATTAAAATGGGTGGTTTTTGAAAAGTTTTAATTGTTTTGAAATTTTGGTCGTTACATATAGTTAGTATATCTTTTATGGGTTGATATACTCAATTCACTATAAACAATGCTCTGCTACCAATCTGTCACACCCCAAAACCGAGAACGGCGGAAACGTTCTGGGGCGGAGGACGTCATGTATGCATCACAACAAATGTAAGGTAGTAAACAAGCAACAACATCATCCATTTCATTAATAGTATAATTTTAGTTACAAGTGTTTTCTTTCATCGTACAAGACAACATGATAACAGATCAAAATAAAAGACGAGTCTTGACTGTTCCGTCTTCTCTAAACCTTGCAGCGGCAACTGTCTATTTGTAACCTGAGGATACAAGTTATTTTGAAAGTGTAGGTCAGCATTTAAGCTGGTGAGTTCATAAGTATTTAATATCATTGCTTTGATTAGTTGTTATGAAAGACTGGTGAATGATTGATGAAACATTTAGTATAAGTATGAAAACTCTAGAAAATCCCATATTTCCTACTAGTATAAAAGTAGTCTTCTACCAAGACCCGAATGTTTTCAAAGTAGTCTTTTACTAAGACCTGACTGTTTTAAAAGTACGCATCACTTGAAAATGTGACGGTTTTTCCCTGTTTAACTATTTTTATAAAACTATAAAAGTAATAATATAATAGCTTATGTTGTATCCTTTGGTACTAAGATACACACGGCGTGGAAACTCGCCGTAAACAGATCAACCGTAGACATCCGTAGATGTGCATTTACCTCTGTTGCTAACAGCTGGATTTAGGAATAGTTAGTCCCTTAAGTAATGATACACACGGCGTGGAAACTCGCCGTAAATAGATCAACCGCAGACATCCGTAGATGTGCATTTACGACTATATATGTACACATGATATATAACTAATATTTAAACGACCTTCGGAAGAGTACCCGATATCCCACCAGACCACATCCAAATCGAGGAAAAGGAAACAGGGTGGATAGCCTTCCTAAGTATTTTAAACATTTCTTATAAAACTATACATATAGAGGCATGCAATTTATAATATAAAAGTATAAAAGAAGTTTTGTAAAACTTTTGAAAAGTTTAATAAATGAGAATTTATGACTTGATGTTAGTTGATAAATCGGTTAGAAAGACCGTTTGACATGACAGTTTAAGTGTGAGAAAACCTTTGTTTGAAGCACAATTGTAACAGACTCAAAAAGGAAACCTACATTTTGTAAGACAGTTTCTAAAAGTGTTTCAACATGTAAAAACGTTTGTGAAAACTATTTGAAGTATCTATGAAAATGTTCGTTTGTTCTTGTACATGAATGTATCTCCTTGCAATAGTATCTCTAGTATATAAAAGTTCGTGATGTTCTAGTAAAACTATACCTATTATAGTTTCCTAAAAGTGTGCCTCGTTTGTATAGTAATCCCTAGTGAAATGCTCACTTGTTATGAAAGATAAAATTTTTGTAGTGCCTAAGATGGACACATATACATACAGTATAAGCAGTGTGTTTGATTTATATATATAACAATACTTTTCATTTCAAAAGATATGATGTCATCGTGATACATTTTGCATATGAAAGTTTCCTTATAGTAGTGATAAATCACATGTGATTCCGTTGATAAAAAGTGTATAATGAAACTTTATATAAGATACGATAATTATCGTGTGTTTTACTTGTATTCCCCCCCCCCTTAAAAGCATATAAAAACATTTATAAAATATTTAAAAGTGTGGATTATAGGGGTATGAACTCACTTGATTGATTGAAGAAAGCGTGACGAAAACCAAACAGAACTTCTACTCGAGAAAGCGGATCTCTCGAGATTCTCGGGAATCTCGGGAGCGTAAAACTTCATTCCATACCTGGATATGAAAACCGGGACTTTGGGATGGCTCCGAGGGTTGAAACGCAGAGCTTCGGCGCGAGAAAGGAAGAAAATTAGCAAATATGGCCGGCACCCTCACAACCTTTCTATAGGGGCTGAAAGACCTCGGTATCTTGTTCGCGGGGCGTACGAGACGTCATGGATGACCGCATCCTCAGTCGAAGCATCGGAGCGACGTGGATGAACCGGAGGCTAGCATCCGAGTACGCGGGGCGTACGAGGGTACGCTGGGCGTAACCTAGATTGGTCCGATGACTCCTTCTTCGGATAATATCGGATTTTAATTAAATTTATATTTTAATTAGTTAGTAAACTTCAAAAATTCATATCTTCCTCATACGAACTCCGTTTTCGACGTTCTTTATATCCACGCGTAGGTGAGACTACGATCTACAACTTTCGTTTAGACTCCGTCGGCAAATCTTGACTTTATTTTTAATATTATATTATAATAGGTTGGGACAGGAAAAGTCCGTTAAAGTTCCATAACTTCTTCATCCGACGTCCGTTTTCGTCAGACTTTTTACATAAGGTGAGTTCATACCCCTATAATGTATATTTTTAAATGATTTTAAATACTTTTAGGGGGGGGGGGGGGAATACAAGTTGAACATAATCAAATTGCGTTAAATAATTTATCTGTGATATAAATCACCAGAAAGACTTTTTTTTTTTTTTTTTTTTTTTCATATTTTAAAGATTGTGATAATAATAGAAGATTTGCAAATGCTTCCAAATTGACATTAAGACATGTAAACTCTTTTAGAGTCATGTTAATACCTTTTAAAATGTTTAGAAACAAATTTAAACTACCTTTTAAACTCTTTTCAACTCGTTTAGTTTCAAAACTGTATTCATTTATGTATTAGTGTATAAGTATGCTTTAATGGACTTAGGACTATTGTTAATAACCTTGACTCCTGTTCCTTGTTTGGTTGTGGGCTTAGGGTAGGATACACTAGTCCGACTGTCGATTAACTCATAGTTATACATGTTAAATACATATATGAATATTAAACTGATAACGGTCAGAAATCATGTTTATATATATATATATATATATATATATATATATATATATATATATATATATATATATATATATATATATAGATACATAAATAAGACTTAAAGGACTTAAGACTGATGGATTGACTTACTTTCTTTTCCTTGTTTGGATGTGGATTTAAGGTGAAGTTATTTGTCCGAAGATCGTTTCCTTCTTGATTATATATATATATATATATATATATATATATATATATATATATATATATATATATTGTATATATTGGAATATAAAAGTTACCTCAATCCAATATAGTCACCTTTGCTTCATGTTGAGTAAAGGGGTACTTTCATGAGTTATCATGCTAATCAGATAAAACAGATAAATTATGATAGTTATAATTTATGACACAAACAAAATACCTATTTTACTAGATAAGTACACCAGGTTTAAAAACACTTTGTTAAGAAAAGGATATCATTAAATCTTTACTTAAAACAAATAAACCAAAATGTGATGGTATGTTTTCAGGACATAACAATATACTTGTTATGTCACACTCTTGTAACCAGAGTCTCCTGGACGGAGAGCGGGCATTGTGTGTATAGATCTATATAGGAGTGACAATCCCACACCTCATTGCTAGCTACATCGGACCTATTGTTCTACGGGTGACAAATGTCACATATTCATTTTCGACGCCAGAAGCTTGTCGTGTTAATTCTAGTCTATCAGCTAGGTTACAACTTTATCACATTTTAACCCTAATTAACCAGTTTAATGACAGGGTTGTCATTAAACCAGTAGTGTAGATTTATGGTTTATAAAATCATCACACAGTAACCCAAATCAATAATCTTAATAACAGGGTTGTGATTCCATCGGTAGTTCATGCTTAGTAAATACTACTCCATTAATCATTTTCCACAAACAAAAGGAACGGTTTTATGGGATTAGAACTACAAACGGAACGATTTTACAGGATTAAAACTACTTTTACAAAAGGAACAGTTTTATGGGATTAAAACTACAAAAGGAACGGTTGTATGTGATTAAAACTACTTTTACAAAAGAAACAGTTTTATGGGATTAAAACTACAACAAGAACGGTTTTATGGAATTAAAACTACTTTTAAAACTAAACGGAAAAACATTCAACTTATAATTTTATGAAAGGTTAAAATTATGTTTAAATAGGTTATAAGTACAATAACACTTAATCAGAATAGTTTATGGAGTAAAACTACTTTCCAGTTTTAAAACAAGAAGTATAGGACTTTTTGGTGTAAACTCAACCATTTTCCTAAAACTAAAACAACCATATTTAAATACTTATGAGCTCACCAACATTAAATGCTGATCATCTCTTTCAAAATAATTTGTATTCTCAGGAATCCAATAGACAGGTACACTCCCGGAGCTTTCGAGAACACAACTTAGTATTGTGCTGCGCCTTTTGTCTTTTATTATATCTATCTTTTGATGTTAAACATCCAATGTTGAACTTATGTAAAAACTTATACATTATTAATGGAATGGTTGTTGTACTTTGATTTCTATAAATGCATGTGTTGTGATACTTGACATAACGTCCTACGCCCCCGGATGTTTCTGCCAATTCGGTTTAGGGATGTGACATGACTTCCAATACAACTTCACCTTGCTTTTGGTGTTGAAAGATGATCTTGACTTCTTGTTTCGTCGAATGAATGTTCTTTAATGATCACCATTGCGTCTTGAAAAGTAACAAATGACTAAAAGTCACTGTGGATCACAGAGTTATAAAAACCCTTCTCACCATAGTTGTTCAAGGACCCAACCTTGGCTCAGAAGGAGACTACTCACAGTATCTGTGTGAACACGGAGGAATGCACTGCGATTTGTTGAGTATCGGAGAACTACTCACGGCTAGTTTGATGTTAGTCCTGTATATCCTATATCAAGGATCTCAATACACTTTTTCAAGTTAAAAAATTTAACTTGGCCCGTGCCTATCAAGACTGATATATGTCTTAATATGGAAGAGGCTATCACTCGCATTTGAATCCTCCGTCAATTCCTTTCGAAGTTTCTTCTCCTTGCTCAGACAATTCCGATGCAATCTCCTTGAGTCTCTTCTTCTTTTTTGAATTCACTTTGTAAGACAAACAAAACTTTGAGATAAAAAATAAAAGTAAAAATAAACTTAGCACACAATAGAAATAACTAAGAAATAAAATAAAATTAAAATACACTAAAAAATAAAAATAAAATAATTTTTGTAATTTTGATTTTTATAAAAAGGAAATAAAATAAAAAACAAACAAAATTTTGGATTTTTAAATTTTATGATTTTTCTATTTTTGTTTGATTTTTTTATTTCTCCCCTTAAATTTGTGCATAGAGAAAAAAATATGAAAAAATTAAAAAAAAAACAAAAATATGATACAAAATGTACAAAACAGAAACTTTTGGGATCAAAAGTTGTCAAGCAATTTAACTTGCCATTTATCAATAAGTCTCGTATCACTTCCCAAGAATACTTACGAAAGAAAACATATTTTTGTATTTTTTATCTTAATTAATTAGTTAAATATTTTTTTCTATTTTGATTTCTCCCCCTTGTGCATGGCGAAGAAAGAAAATAAAATAAATGCGCAAAAATAAAAATTTGTCTTCAAAACGAATCATTTTAAGAAAAACTTAGAAGTATCGAGAAGAAAACTCAAACCGTAATTCAGCAATTGAAGTTGCATTCTGATAACTTGATAACAGCAAGCAGATGCATCAACAAATTCAGCGTTAGCTATGTTTCAATTCTGGAACGAAGTTAACAAACTCAAAATTCAACACGCCGTTAAGTACGATCCCCATTTGTGATCCTTTTCTTTGTTCCTTTCCCACAAAGGACACATACTCTCAAGTAAAGTTCTGAATTTCATACAGATAAGAGATGTCCCCTACCATGTGCTTGGAACAACCACTATTAAGAAACAAAAGCCTGATGATATTCCTCCATAGCCACCCAACGTATACTCTCTCCCATGACATATCCTGTTTATCAGACACAGAAGATGAAGAAATGTTAGAATCATTAAGTGATTTGGGAGTATGAACCTTTGGTACCCATCTATAGTCGGTTTTAACCCATTTCTTGTTTGATCAGATAGATGCCTAAGCACTTGCTTTAGAACTTGAAACCGACCGCCGAGATGACTTCGACGTAACCGATCTTTTTCTAACAGAACCATCTCTTGAAGTTGGCTTCTTATCATACATTCCCTTCCTATCCTTGGGATTTAGATTCTTGGCCTTTTTTTGCATTCCAATCACCATTGCACGATTGTGACCTCGAAGGGTTTCTTTTGGAAGATATCCCTCTTGGCGTGTTCTGCCAACCTTTCTGTAGTAAGGAACATACGAATGATGTGGGCAATTTCTGGCAATGTGATAGATAAGATTTTAACTTGGTCCTTGTCCAATGGAATTTTATTTCATGGGACTTCCACAAGCACACGCACAAGAACATTTAACAAATTGTTTAATAGACTTTTGTGGCTTGGGCTTTTCCACAGCGGGAGTATCAGCATCTCAATATTTTGAAACATTATCAACAGAACTAGAATCTTTTTTGTTCTGCTCATGCTCATCTTGCACTAGGATCTTATCTACAAATGAAGTGGAAGCACTAGGATCTTAACTGAAGCTGGTACAGGGGTTTGGCTATACTAAGCAAGTATCTCTACCTCATTGGTTTTAAGGGGTAGGGTATAGTTATCATTGAAAAGAGGTGGAATACTGTGATACCCTAGACCCTTATTCTGATTATTGATCTTTAAATTTTAACTGTTTTTCTATTAGGGACATAACTACCTCACTTGACACGTCAAATTTATTAAAGTTAAATTCAGCATCTTTATATTTAGCTTTTAATACATCAAGTTCGACAGTTAATTCGACAATTTTTACTTGAGCATAATGACAATTTTCACATTTATTACTATATTCTTCTTGAATTTTTCTAAAGTCCTTGATTTTGGCCTCTAATTTTTCTTTTAAACGTTTTTGGGCCTTTCTAAGAGTATAGCCTTCATATTTAAGGTCCTCATTGTCTCTACGTAATATATCAACCTGATCACGAAGAAATTTAATTATATCAGTACAGGCTTGAGAACAGGGAGTTTCATTAACCTTGGTGATTGAAGAACACATTATTCACCAAAAAGAGTAATTTACCAAAAATAGAACTAATTGTGAAACCAAGCAAAATGCCCTTTGATTTGAAAAATCAAACTTAATAAGTCAAACTTGAATGTCAAATGTGAAAACTTGAAAGTTAAAGGTTAAATTTGAAAGTCAAAAGTCAAATTTGATAGTCTAAAGTCGAAAGTCAAAACTTTAGGCTTCAAAATCAAAAAATTGTTTTTCAGGCCAAAAATGCGAGGCTTCTCACCCCTATCTAGGTTAAAATAACACTATTTATACCTAGACCTAATAACAAAGCACAAGCCCAAAACCCAAACAAAACAATATGAAGCCTAACCAAAATCACATGTGATTTTGGTCCAAACAACACCGAAACATGGTGATTTTGGTTGTAGACTGAGTACTCTAATATCTTATGAAAATCAAAGTATAAACCACAATTTATGACCTAACAATACACTTATATTTTGTATTAAAACTCATTAGTGGTATCAGAGCCATCTTTTATATCTTAGAACGATTTTTTTTAAGTTTGATAATCATTGGTTTTTGGAAAACAAGCATGCATTTCTTTTTGTTAAGAAATATTCATATTTGTCTTCTTTAGCAAGTTCTTGTTTAAAGTTGTTTGTTTTTATATACATAATAACTTTTTATGCATTTTGGTTGTATAAAAGTTACCTTATAAAAAACAAAGAGTCGTTTTTCATAATATTTGATATGCCATTTTTAAGCAAGCCATTTGGTCCTTTGAATTGTGTTTGGTTGATATTTATTTATTCATATGATATAATAGATAAATATGTATATATTGTTTTATTTGTTGAGTTGTTGTAATAAATTAGTTGGACTAGTTGTATTTATTTTTAAATGTAACAAGATGAAGATATGACCTTATTGAAGTTGAGTTCACCACTTGATACTATAATCCCAACAATGAGCTTCGACTTTTGGTTTTGGGCTTAATTATTGTCTTAATGGTTTAAGTGTTCAAACCTGCACAACATGAAAACTTGAAGTTCTTTTGCATGCAATAGTTGACTTGGCAAGTGGGAGCTTGAAGACGTTTTAAAGTGTCCCTTAAGTCCTTAGCAAAGACTTAATAATTCTTGTAATGGCTCACATAACTTATTACTAGACTTTGCTTGGTTTATACATATTATAATGCATGCATGTGATGTTTATTTTATATTATTTTATGTTACGTTTGATCTATGAAAATGGTTTTTATAAGCTAAATAAAATTTTATCAGAAAATAATATCATTTGGAGCTTGAGTAAAAAAATACTTTAAAGGTAACAGAAGATGTTTATAAAAACGTTTTTACGGTTATCCACTAAAACTCAATTATTTTTTGTTAAAAATAGTTTTATTGTGAAACTTTTAATTAAATAACCAACTTTAGAATATTTAAAATGGTTTAAAAGATTTTTAAACATTATATAAACTCTATGATTTTATAATAAATAAGGAGTTTTTATTGAAAAGACTAAAATCGGTTTATAGCATTATAACGAAAAATAATAAAACTAGTGATTATTTTTACGTCGTAACTTAATATATGATACTAGACGAATGTCCGCGCGTTGCGCAGAAACAACTATATAGTTGAAATCTATACAAATATATGTTTTTTTAAAATATAACAATAACATTGTTGTTAAATTTGATATAATAATTCATATACTAAATTGATATAATATATTGATTATTTTGAATTATATGATAATATATACATCTATTATAATTGCATAATCTCAACCGTTTCAATGATTTCTACCCGCGAGTTACTCATGAATAAAATTAAATATAATTTATGGTTTAATATTATTTATAGTTGTTGTTTTTGTTAATTATTTTTTTAAAATTTATTTGGTTAACGTTTTAATTTCTATCATTATAATTATTTAAAACATCAAACATTGATTTTTTATTTTAAAGGTAACAATATAATCATTTATATAAAGTTATTTTTAACTATTGTTATTGTAAGTAATTTTAAGTTACTTATTTGAAAACTTTTAACGATTATACAAATATCTTTAGAAAACATCTTAGTTAAATTTATATTGTAATTTAGTTTTGCATTTAGCACTACAATTTATCACTTTAAACTATTCACAAAATATTCATTGAGTTTTTTAAGTGGAACTGAAATTTATATTTAAGTTGACAGGATAATGTTATATTTAATTTAACAATTTAAATATTTTGTCTAAACTGTTCAAAAGTTGTAGTTTTAAATTGTTAATGGTTTATATACAACAACATATTAAATCTAATAAATTAAGTATAATATTTTAAAAGTTAAAAGACATTACTTTATAAGTAGAAGTAAAAATATTATTTTAATATTGAGATTTAGTTTATTTATGATTGTACTTTAGGTTTAATATTTATTTAGCCTTATTAACCAACGTATAATTATTATTAGAAAGATACTACAATTTATCACTTTTATCTATTTACAAAATATTCTTTGGGTTGTTTAAGTTAAACTAAAATTTATATTTAAGTTAATCCTGTAATTTTATATTTAAATTTGTAATTTAAGTATTTTATACAAATTGTTCAAAAATTGGAGCTTTAAAATGATAACGACTTATATCCAACAATATATTAAAACTAATAAATTAAGTATAATATGTTAAAAGTTCAAAACAAATAACTTTATAAGTAGAAGTAAATATATTCTTTTAATATTAAAATTTAGTTTATATATGATTATAATTTAGGTTTAATATTTATTTAATCTTATTAACAAAATTATAATCATTATTAGAAAGAAATTGAAAAGCCATGGGAGTTTCAAATGAATGTGGTTTGAGGAAGTTAAAAAAGGGGGTTTCAAATGAATGAAATTCAAGAAAAAATGTTAGCTTTATAAGTATGTATGATTAGTTTTTTTAAACATAACGCAACATGTTGGTATTATGTTATATGAATGTAAAATGAGATTTAAATGTAAGTATCGTCACCCAAGTTTTGGTTTATCAAAATATGACATTTATCATAAGATGCATAAAATTGTGTTTATAAAATAAAATGAGTTTGTTCTACAAATTCATGTAGTCATAAGTTTTTTATTGTTAAAAGGAGATTTAAAATTGTGATTTTAGAACTCATCCAAAACTTAAAGTCTTAAGTATAAAATGAAATTTTATTAAGACTATAATCGACTCTTAAAACTGCTCTACAACTGAACTTTAAAATATCATATTTAGGTTTGTAATTGATCGCAACTAATGGTAAATAAAATGAGCTTTTATTTGGTACCTAAATAATCGTATAACAAGTGATATGATTTTTACGAATGGGTATATGAATTATTTGATTCATGTAATATTCATGAGACCATTTTGTTAAACTATAATTGTAAAACATATATAAAACCTTTTATTAAGAATGCAAGTCGTTGCTGTCGTTTTGAAGAATATTGGGTATCATTTGTATGGTCTTGGTGACACATGGTCACCTGGTTATTAGGATCGTCTTATGATGTTTGGGGTAGGTTTGTAGTTTTTGATGACTAAAGGATCACCTTGTCAGTAGTTAGTTACAATACTACAAGTTGTTTCAAGTAGGATGGCTTGATCAAAATCTTATGTGATAAATGCCATCTAAGCATAAGAGGTCAGAGGCAGTGATAGGATAAACGTGCCAATATAAGCAATATTTGTTTGGGATCCCATTATCTATGATTTACATATCTTATGAAATTAGTAGTTGCTACCTAATGAGTTTGATTCAGTTATGGGATAAAGGTTACCTAACCATTTACTTGTTTCATTACTTGGATCCTAGACTTTAGTAAATTTATGTTTTAAGAAACAATAAAAGGTATTAATTTTTAAAGACTTAATATTGAAAACATTAAATGAAACTTTGTTAATTTTTTTTAATAACTTTTAACACTTTTACGCCTTACAAAATCTCTCTCTTGTTGAGTTTCAAGAGTGTAAAATTTGATTGTTATAATTTCTATAAATGGTATAATACCTTAAGGTTCTTAATTAAGGATAAATAGAAATTATATATACTAAAAGATCACCTACCTTAACAACCACTACAAACCAGTCAGTCTGCTCATGATACTTTTGCATAAGTATTATTGTGATGATATTGATGTGTCCCACATCATACTGGAATAATTATCCCTGACTTGTAGAAAGTCTTGGATAATTATGAAACATGTTGGATGTCTCATCAAGTAAAACACATATTCTATCATAACAGTAGAAATGTTTCAAGACTGTTCAAGCATTGAATATAGGAAGTCTAAGAGATTGTTTACTCAAATAGACTTATAGTTCAGTTATGGGAAAACCAAATAAATCCATAACTCAAGAAAGGATCTAAATGATTAATATTGTTTGTATTTTGGAAGAAATTGGACATTAAAAGAGCAACTACTCTTCTTATCTCGTCGAGCTAAGAAAGTCTGACTTGGAAAAGACTTTAAATATCTATATGATAGAGCTTTTTATTTTTTCCATCATCCACTTAAGTATTGTATACTGCATGTGACACTTATAAATCATATTAACTGCTGATGATTGGAAGATAAATAATCAACTTATTACTAACGAATGTATTTCATGTTGAAGATATAACAAGTTATAACATCTACAATTTTCAAGTACTTGCTTTTGACCCTTGGGTTGTGTTTTTTCTGCAAGAATACTCCCCAATGGCATTTTTGTTATTTCCGGATGCAACTTAGTACGCTGGGCGTATAGGTTTCGTGCTAGTATGCTAAGTATATGCTAGACGCAGGGCATACATAGTTTTAGGGTTTGGACCCTATTTAAGCACCTTTATAGACTCATACACCCTTATACCTTCATCCCCTCCTAATTTTAACACTCTAAAGTGTATGAGTGCTTTGTGAAGCTTGAAGAGCCCTTTTTGGTGTCATTTTGGAGCCTTTGGTGTAGAATGAAGAACCCTAAGGTTGTGGTGTTTCACCCAAGACTTTGGATCCAACATTTTGTCTTCATTGTGTATCTTGTGGAGGTAAAAAGCTTCAATCTTGGTGTATGTTTCTTATGTATCTAGTTTTAGATCAAAGTTGTCACCTTTTTATCCCAAACTTGATCCTTGTGAGTAGGACGTACTCGAAGACGTTTGAGTTATCCTTTCAGAGGTTGTAGGGTGTGCTAAGTCATAAAAAAATGTTTTTGGTCACTAGTTTCTCTCTATGCATGAGCTAGAGTGTCTTAATAGGTAAAGAAGTTAGGGTTTAAGGACTTAATAGCCATGCTAAACCATAAAGTTGCAAAGTTTATGGTTAAGGACATCCTTTTGAGCTTAGATTTTAATTTTGGACGTAAATGCTTCTGGAATAAGCACTTAATGGCTTAAGTGGAGAGAAGTTGCGTACGCTGAGCGTACCAAGGGGTACGTTGTGCATACGTGGTCAGCTCCTTGATCCTCGGTCAACCGCATAGTACGCCCCATATAAGTAAGGAGTACGCCCTACGTACTCACCATTAACTCAGTTGACTTTGACCTGGATTTTACTAGGGTTTGACATAGGGTATTTTAGGTATTTTGACTTATATGCTGAGATTGTGTCGTGAACTTATTAAGGTGGTTGGTAGAATTGATCTTGGAGCAGAATACTATTCAGATTGCTTATTTGTCTGTGAGGTGAGTTTTCTCAATATATCCATGGGTCGACGGCACCAATGCCGACCCATTACTTGTTATGTGGAATGCTAGTTGTCTTTTTGATGCTTTCATGATATACCAAGATTTGGGCCCTAGAAATTATATGAAAGACCAGGATCTGGCCCCTGGCACTTGTATGTAAGATTGGGATTTGGCCCTCGACATTGCATGAAAAGACTATGGGGGTAGCCCATGGCACTTGTATATAAGACTGAGATTTGGCACTCGACATTGCAAGGAAAGACCTTAGGGGTAGCCCATGGCACTTTTATATTCTTTGTATGCGGTATTTTGTGGAATTTACTAAGCTTTGTGCTTAAAATTTATGTTCATGGTTTCTGGTATTTTAGATTCGAAAAGGGAAGGGGCCGACATGATGGCAAAACATCTTCCCCTCATAATTTGCACATTTGAAATAATTATACTTAGATGTTTTGAATATTATGAATTGATGTTGGTTTTGAAAAATCAATGAATGATTTTATAGATTTTTAAATGAAAATTTTCACCAATATTTTGGGCTTTTACAAGTTGGTATAAGAGCCTTGGTTTAAGGGATTTTGGCACACTTTGGGGTGTGTTAGAACATAAACAAAAGAAATAATAATTTTCTTAAGAAAAATGAAATTAAAATTTTAAAAAGATTTTTGTTAAGAAGAAGGGGTGTGATACGTGCAATCAGTCAAGCTGAAGTAAGTGGTTCCCAAACTACCCATACCAATGTATTATGAGTAGTATGCTGGATATGAGAATTGCATGCTTGATTAGGATTAAGGATACCTTCAGGGATCACATGATAGAATTTCCTGATTTGCGTGATGCCATATAGCCAAATGGAGCTTGATGCTATGTTTTACATGGAATCGATATCGACTCAGTTAATTGATAAGTCTAAGCTTTCAAAGTTGTATATGATTAGGATTGTATAGCCTTAGAATGATCGATTTGGCCTTATTTCCTGTTCCTTGTTTAGTTGTGGACTTAGGGTAGAATCATCATTTGATAGTCTGTGTGATCCTATTTTTGGTATAACTTGCATGCATAAGGCAACCAACAGTGTTGATTGAGATTCTTGGTACTACGAGTGGTAGGAGTTGTTAATTCCTAGGAGAGTCGAGGATAAGTATGTTATATAGCATAGGATTTGTATATGGTTTTAGTGTAGTGACCTAGAGGAATCAGAACTGACCTTTATGCAGGTACAGGTAGGTGTGAAAGGTAGTATTCGGCCCGTACTACTAGAAGTACATGACCTATACCCGAGACAAGAGTAGACCTGGAAACTCTAAGGAGTCATTTGTAGAGGAATCCTCACAAGTCCTTTTGTTGATTGTTTATATGTTGCGTTTTAGTTTGGATGATTGTGATGATTACTCAAGGAGGTTCTGGTTCAGGATCTAGCTCCAACACAGAACCAATTGATGAGCGTTTGTGCGGGTTCATTTAAGCTGATGTTACTCCTGGTATCTTGGATGCTACCCCTGTGTTGTTTGGTACCATCAAGGAGGGGATTATGGAGCAGATGGATGAGAAGCTCATGACCTTTTGAGTTGAGATTGCTTCAGGTCATATAGGAGCTCGACCTCCCTCATTCATGGAGTTCAAGGCCTGTGGAACTCTTGGGTTCTATGGGGCTAAGGACCTCATCGCTAACTGATGCTGGATCGCTGACATGGTGAATGATCAACAAACAAGTTTTTTCCTTGAAGGGGCAAAGGTGGGATTTGCAACTTGTCTGCTGAGGGACCGAGCACGAGACGGGTGGGAGGAGGTTAGCCAAGCAGTAGGGTCAACGACACTGGAAGTCATGACCTTGGGAGATTTTGTCGAAAGGTTCTTGAGGGATTTTGCACCAGAAATTGAGGTTCAATAGCTGATGAGGGAGCTCCAAGACCTACTCCAGACTACTGAGACTGTAGCAGAGATTACCGCAAAATTCAGAGAGAGGGATTTATTGGTCCCGCAGTACACTATGGATGAGGAGATGAGGAAGACGAGATACCATGACGAGATACCATAATTCGGATTTCGGCGTTCTTTATATGTACGGAACCCTTGAGACATATTATACAAATTGGTTAAGATTATTTATTATAAATAATATTTTGTCAAAAAGTCGTTTTCGACCCTTATTATCTCTAAATTCACTAGCCCGGATCTATGGGCGTTACAACCCAGAACACCAAGAACATCTACTTATTCTTTGTAGCCGTAAACTGCATAAAGCCATCCAAAGTGTGATTTTTTTCTCTATCATCTAGTTACACATAAGAATCACTTGATTCAAGACCTCTAAACATCATCTAACCACATAACTCCAAGAGTTTACGACCGTAAACTCTTTGTTATGGCCGTAAACCCTTGTTTTGGGCATGTTTTGGCCATGAACACTCCTTAAGACCAAGCTTAGGACCTTGAACCCTTAATAGATGCTAGTCGTGGGAATAAATACCCCTCAAACTCATGTACTTCTGGCCGTAAACCCACCCTATGGCCGTAAACTCCTAAGGAGCGGCCGTAACCTACCTTTATACAATCATATGTGATTGTAACACTTCATGACAAGTGTTTCCTAGTCCCCGAGGTTGTTCCATTACATGATTAGGTGTTACATACACTAATTATACACATATATGCTTTATTATAGGCTTAATAGGCTCTGTTTGTGCCCGTGATATCACTTGGCACACTTAGCATTCTATATCAGTCTTTAATCTGAATCACTCACTGCAGGTGAGTTCATACCCCTTAACTTACCTTTTAAATGATTTTAAAATTCTTTTATGGGGGGGGGGGATACAAGTAGAAAACATGTTAGTTATATAATCAATTACAAGTGATTTATAACTATTAAGTAAAGAATTTCTTATATTTCAAATGTATTATTAAACAAACTACTTCAAATCACTTTATAAACTAACACCAAGTCATTAATACTTTCCAAATGTTAAACTCTTTCCGTATTTCACAAAACTCCTTCTCTAAACTTATAAATATTATCAAGAGCATATCTATGTAGATATAGTTATATAAATAATGTTTAAAGCGCTTAGGACTAACAAGTCGCTTTACTTCCTTTTCCTTGTTTGGAAGTGGACTTAGAGTATCGGTTGTCTATCTGAAAGTTGTTTAAATCTTAGTTGTATATTATGTATACGTATGTAGATATAAAAGTACAACCGATCAGTTTGATGCCTTTGGGTAGCAAAGGTATACATTCATGACCATTCATTCAAACTACAGAAATTACTAGTAAACTATAATAGGTATAGCTTAGAAAACTACTACTTGCTATTGCTAGAACATTGAAACTTACATAAATCAGTCCTTACAGAAGTCAGATCATACGTGAGTCAGTTCAGACAAACAATAACAAGTACAGAAAGGACATTCATACTTTTCAAAGAACAAGATAACTTAAATGTGAGTCTACTTCATGGCACAACAACAAATTTTTTGTGTCACGTTTTGAAACCAGAGTCTCCTGGAGGGAGAGCAGAAATTTTGTGTATAGATCTATACGGGGCTGATAAGCCTGCATCCTGACTGTTCGCTACAATCAGCCGAAAGGTCAGGGGTGATAAATGTCACATTTACTTTCGGCGCCATAGGGTCGTCGTGTTTATCTACTTGTCGATTTAACATGGTTATAACCACATCACATCTAAACCTTAATTAACAAACTGGTTTTAAGGTAATTAGTGTTTCAGTAGGTAATTCTTACAAGATAGTCTTAAACATTGGGAAAACACACATTGCATACTATTTCAAGTACAAACATACAAAACGGTCGGGTCTTGGTAGAAGACTACATTACCCCATTTTGCGAGAAACAAACATACAAAAAAGTTAGGTCTTGGTAGAAGACTGCTTTCCATATTAGTAGAAAATATAGGATTTTCTAGGAGATTTCGAACGCATACCAACATTTTCACCAACTTATACATTAGAACATTTACATATACTTTACATTAAACAATTACAAACAATTATCACCAAAATACTTATGAACTCACCAACTTAAATGCTGATCCTCTCTTTCAAAATAATTTATATTCTCAGGTCACTGTAGACAGGTACGGATGACATGTTTTGAGAAGACGGAGCACTTCCAGACTCGTCTTTATTTTGATTTTAACTTTTTGGTGTCTTATTACTAGCTTTGCACATAACACACCTGTATGAAAATATATTATTAATAAAATGGATGATGTTGTTGCTTCTTTACTATTATGGATTGTTATGATACTTTACATGGCGTCCTCTGCCCCCGAATGTTTCCGCTAATTCGGTTTGTGGGTGTGACAGATTGGTATCTGAGCATTGTTTATAGTGAATTGAGTATATCAACCCATAAAAGATATGCAAACTATAAACACAACTGGATTAAAGTACTTTGACCAAGAATTTATACTTTTAAATAACAACATATTTAACTAAGTATACATACCTACATACTTACTACAGAACAATGTCATACTAGAACAGAAAAAAAGTAATTTAGATGTTGGATACTATAATCAAACCTGAGCAATTATGTAATCGTATCTGGAATCAATATAGCCTGATCAACTATATTTACTTGAGATACGAAGAACATGTGTTTGGGAGTGATAGTGGTGTTGCGACAGGTCTAAAACTTACCAAACTATAAATATACTACATATAGGAGAATGTTAGAACAGAACATAAATTAAAATACTATAGGAGTATTTTAGGCACTATTCATTCAAAGAACAAACTACATAAGAACATAAGGCTTTTGCTGATAGCACTATGAGTACTAAGTGCATGCATCACAGTTAAAAATACTTAGGTTTCATAGACTGAGAATGTATGGTCTAAGCTTTAATTCCTTTTTCTTGTTTGGATGTAGACTTAGAGTAGGATCATGTATTCGAAGGTCTGTTCGAACCAAGTAGTACTTAACTCGTATGTACTATCCTCATAGAAGGAACCAGTAAAAGTCATAATTAATTAGAATTACTTTAGTACGTAATCTATAAGTTTCTCTTATAGAAACTTTTATTTGTTTATCGCTTTATTCTAAAATTAATAAATAAACTCCTTACCCTTATTTCTTGTCTAGATGAATGGCTGGATTCAACCTCCCTGGAGGTCCGTACTTCCTGAATCAAGGAAATGTTGATTGGCTCGACACTGAACCAGAAGAAGAGCCTACAATCCCCTTGTTCATCCAAAATGTAATTGATTCTTCCATTTCTTTCATAATAGCCTTCTTGACCTAGTGAAACTCTATGGTTTCATTCATTGAATCATCTCTTTTTGAGTTAGATCTCCGAGAACACCAAGAACATCTCCTTATTCTTGGTGGTCGTAAACTCCATAAACTCATACAAAGTGTGACTTTTCCCTCTATCATATACTTACACATAATAAGCACCTGATTCAAGACCTATAAACGTCATCTAACCACATAACTCCAAGAGTTTACGGCTGTCAACTCTTTGTTATGGCCATAAACCCTTGTTTTGGGCATGTTTTGGCCATGAACACTCCTTAATACCAAGCTTAGGACCTTGAACCCATAATAGATGCTAGTTATGGCCATAAATACCCCTTAAACTCAAGTACTTCTGGCCATAAACCCACCCTATGGCCATAAACTACTAAGGAGTCGCCGTAACCTACCTTTATACAATTATATGTGATTGTAACACTTCATGACAAGTGTTTCCTAGTCCCTGAGGTTGTTTCATTACATGATTAGGTGTTACATACATTAATTACATACATATATGTGTTATTATATGCTTAATAGGCTCTGTTTGTGCTCGAGATATCACTTGGCACACTTAGCATTCTATATCAGTCTTTCATCCAAATCACTCAATGCAGGTGCGTTCATTCCCCTTAACTTACCTTTTAAATGATTTTAAAATGCTTTTATGGGGAGGGGGATACAAGTAGAAAACATGTTAGTTATATAATCAATCACAAGTGGTTTATAACTACAAAGTAAAGAATTTATTATATTTCAAATGTATTATCAAACAAACAGCTTCAAATCATTTTATAAGCTGACACCAAGTCATTAATACTTTCCAAATGTTAAAATCTTTTTGTATTTCACAAAACTCCTTTTCTAAAATTATAAATATTATCAAGAGCATGTCTATGTAGATATAGTTATATAAATAATGTTTAAAGGGCTTAGGACTAACAAGTCGCTTTACTTCCTTTTCCTTGTTTGGATGTGGACTTAGAGTATCGGTTGTTTGTCAGAAAGTCATTTAAATCCTAGTTATATACTCCCTCCGTCCCAAATTGATAGTCCACTTTTGACTTTTTAAGTCTTTTTTCTTGAACTTTGACCTTAAATATTTTTATTTGAGTTATATATTACTTGATAAAACTTATAACAATGAAAAAACATTTAAAATACAATCCATTAATATATTTTGCATAAAGTATTATCTATGAAAAACAAAAGTATTTAAGGTCAAAGTTGATGTGAAAAGACTTCAAAATTCAAAAGCGGACTATCAATTTGGGACGAAGGTAGTATTATGTATATGTATGTAGATGTGACAACCCGAAATTTTTTTGCTTTATAAGTACAGTCAAATGAGAGTCAGACTCGTATCTACTACCTTTTAGCCTTGATAAGGGACTGTCCGAGTGTTCTAGCCTTATATATTCAAGGAATGAGTGTTAGGAAGTACCTGATAGATTGATTGTACAACATTAAAGCCCTAAACTCAATCATGTGGAGTTTATGGCCGTAAACATGGAGTTTACGGCTGTAAAATCAACCAGGGATGAAAACTCTAGCCTATAGGTATGAAGCTTGGGCCATTTTCTTCACTTTTTCCTTCCTTGGCCAAAATCTCTTCAAACTCTCTCAAGAATCATCAAGTTCTTCATCTAAATCCTCCAAAAATGTAACTGAATCTTCCCTCTAGTTGTTGATTTCCCTTCTTACTCATGAATCACCCTTTGATTCCATCCATTAACAACATCTTTTGGTTAGATCTCCAACTTCCACCAAGAACTCCAAGAACACACTAGTGTTTTGGTGCAAAATCAACCCTTTCAGGCTTCAATATTGTGAGTAATCCTTCCTTAACTTGTTGTATGATTGAAAAACTTGATCTACACTTTGAAATCATCCATTCCTCAAGAACAAAAGGAGTTTACGGCCAAGAGCATCTCCCTTGGCCGTAAACCCCTATAAAGGTGCCATTTTGGCCATAAACTCTTCCTGAAGCTAAGCGTGTGACCTAGAACCCTTACTTGATGAAAATATGACCTTAAACCACTCTCATTTGCATAATTTCCATGAGTTTACGACCATAAACTCCTTGCTTGGCCGTAAACTCATCAAAAGCCTTCCATTAAGTTGGTGTTTCTCATCCTTGTGTAGAGCAATGGTCCCACAAGTTTCCCTAGCCTTCAAACACCCTTTTATGTACCTTTTACCATGAGTTTACAGCCATAAACTCCATGGCCGTAAACGCATGGTCGTAAACACCAAATGATGTCCTTAATCAACCCTTTGATGAATCACATGTGATTCTAGCACCTAGTCCAAGTCCATAAGGGTTTTTCTTAGCATATTAGTTGCTTATAAACACAATATTCATGCAAATACTTGTCATATATGTCGTTTAGGACCCATTTGTGTCTCGGAAGTTCATTCGTAGAGCTTCTCATCCTTACAGGAATATTCGTTTGAATCACCCACATCAGCTGAGTTCATACCCCGTAATGAATCTTCTAACTGTTTTAAATGCTTTTAGGGGGGGGGGGGGGGATACAAGTTGAACACAATGATAATTGTGTAAATGTTTGTTATAAACATCTTTCAAAATGTCGCTTATGTCTTTTATAAGTGATCAAAACATTTCAAAAACTGATTTAAATTTATGTTACTTTTAGTTTAACAAAACTCCATTTTTAAAGTACAAGCATAACTTAGTATTAAAATGAGTCTTTTCAATAAAAGTTCAAGTAAAAACATTAGTAAACTATAAGGGGTATAGTTTAGAGGTTCAGTTCATACTAGATACAATACACGATAACAGGAAGAACATACTAAGATACTATAACAGAACGAACATAGTAAGTTGCTATAGCACGGAACCATTACAAGATCTAATTATACCAATGAATCACTAACTCATTGTTATAAACAAATGGTGATAGTTAAATTGGGTATACATGATCACAAAACTTTAATGTGGATTACACGGCCTAGCAACTGGTTTGCGGGAGTCGCGTTTGGGTTCTAGCCTTCACATTATGACCTTAATAAAAACAAACATGTTTTAAAGGAAATTAGTACGCCAGGATATCAATTTAAAAGACAACCGAGTACTTTCACTTTCCCATTACTTTCATAAAGTGACAGTTCCACTTGAAAGTTAATGCAAACTATTTTCGAGTCAATATAATTATAAACTAGGGAAAACTTACATTTTACAAACGATAATCAGAACAGTCGAGTCTAGTACATCCAGTAGAAAGGTACCATAATGCTAACCTTATGATTCCTTAATGTATTCATCAAGGGATATATATTAATAGGATCCAACAGGTAATAGGATGTGTGCTTTCCGCTTCATTTCTTGTTCTTTGTTTGTTTATGGGCTTAGAGCAGATTCACACAACCTATTATCCATTCGATCTTAGTTATATATATGTTCCGTATACATTAAGTCATCATAAGGGGTACCAGGTATGTGTTAGGTCATAGAACACTAATTCAATGCACAATTTTCAAGTACAAAACATACTTTTGAAATCAAAACTTTTGGTATACAAAACTAGAAACTTACCAGTAAAGGGTTTAATCCATTTTATTAAAGCAGTAAAATCTAAAGGACCTTAGGTGATTAATTATATAACACCTTAGTTTACACATTAGGGTTATATATAATTAATACCAGATAGATAGTTAGATGTGTGTCTTCCACCTCATTTCGTGTTCCTTGTTTGGTTGTGGGCTTAGGGTAGATTCACACAATTAACTATCTATTCGATATTAGAGTATATATAGCTAGTATAAACTAAGTGATTATAGAAGGAACCACTGTGGTTACTATTTTATAATAAGAAATAAGGGGTTTCTTAAAGAATTTTTTCATCAAATATAAAGGAACTATTACAGTTAACTTCGTGAGTACTAAGTGAATACACAAGGGTTATATACAACAAGGATATAACAACCAATGGGATGTGTGCCATTCGCCTCATTTCCTATTCCTTGTTTGGTTGTGTGCTTAGGGCAGATACACACAATCGATTTTTTGTTTACTCTGGATTTTAAATAACTTGTATCCACTTAGTACGCATAGAAAGGATAGTAGAGTCGTTTTTACTTACCTTTCATCAAAGCAGGAAACATAGGATTTTCTGGAGGAACAAACGAACTTTTCTAAATAAAACTTACAACTTACTACAAATTTCTACAACATACTTACATCACTAAAATCCTATGAACTCACCAGCTTAATTGCTAATCAACTCTTTCAAAATAACATGTATTCTCAGAGAACTAGTAGACAAGTACATGAGCTGGGAATTCAGAAGATGGAGCATAATAGCTTCAAGTCTTGTTTTGTTATTTACTTATGTATTCTATGTTTTGTGAACACACACATTGTAAACACTTTCTTTCTAATGAAATGGTTGTTCATTACTTTGATTACTATGATGCATGTCTTGTGATACTAAACATGACATCCTCCACCCCTGAACATTTCCGCTTTTCTGGTTTTCGGGTGTGACAGTAGATATAATAGTACTACCAGTCAGTTTGATGCCTTGGGGTAGCAAAGGTATACATTCATGATCATTCATTCAAACTACAGAAATTACTAGTAAACTATAATAGGCATAGCTTAGATAATTACTACTTACTATTTCTAGAACACTGAAACTTACATACATCAGTACTTACAAAAGTCAGATCATACATGAGTCAGTTCAAACAAACTGAAACGACACAAAAATACGACCCGAAAATTTCATTTTTAATATAACCAAAAACCATAAGTCTGAGTATCATATAATAAAACCATACCCTATGTATCTCAAATCATACTAAAATACTGTGAGAAAACTGAGTCACAACTGTAACAAAACGTATCTAAATAAACTGTATTAACTCCCAGGACAAAAACTGAAGCTGTGGTGTGTGCGATGCCATCATCCCGAGCCCTTTCCTTTGCTTGCGGAAGTACCTGAAACCAAAACTGAAACTGTAAGCACGAAGCTTAGTGAGCTCCCCCAAACTACCACATACCATACAATACATATAAAGCACACACTGGGCCTTGCCCACTGCATCAGACCGAAGTCCGGAACTAGCTGCATCGGACAGAAATCTGGAACTGACTGCA
Source organism: Lactuca sativa (assembly GCF_002870075.4). NCBI lineage: Eukaryota > Viridiplantae > Streptophyta > Magnoliopsida > Asterales > Asteraceae > Lactuca > Lactuca sativa. The sequence continues at coordinate 321,316,022 of NC_056626.2, forward strand.
TCGGACCGAAGTCCGGAACTAACTGCATCGGACCGAAGTCCGGAACTGGCTGCATCGGCCTGAAGTCCGGAACTAACTGCATCGGACCGAAGTCTAGAACTGACTGCATCGGACCGAAATCCGGAACTAACTGCATCGGACCGAAGTCCGGAACTAACTGCATCGGACCGAAATCCGGAACTGACTGCATCGGACCGAAGTCCGGAACTGACTGCATCGAACCGAAGTCTGGAACTGACTGATCATAGCATAACATAACACATATCAACTAACATAAACACATATACTACATACTGCATCGGACCGAAGTCCGGAACATATAACACACAAACATGCTTGAATCACATAGACCTCAAGCATACTAAACTGCTTCTTCGGACTGATTTCCGGAACTGCTACTAACTAAACGGGCCGGCATTGTCGCCATAGACCCGTTCCTACTGGAAGGATACTCACCTCATGAACTGGCTACTGTGTGTATGGCTCTGGAAGCTAACTGCTGCTGCTCCGGTATCTCCCCGGCTACAAATCCATAACACACTCAATCAAATGCTAATCACTGCACTGGGGTAAAATGACTCTTTTACCCTTGGTCAAAGTCAACTCTCCTGGTCAAAGTCAACCTACTGTTGACCTGAGTCGCTGAGTTGGGCCGCCAACTCGCCGAGTCCCTATTCTCACTTCTCAACCCTACTCGCTGCTACTCGTCGAGTATGACATCAACTCGACGAGTTCCCTTTCGAATCTAAAACTCAGGCAATATGCATCCGACTCGTCGAGTCGTATGAACAACTCGACGAGTTGTTCTTCGATCTAAGAAGATTGTCTTGGACTCGCCGAGTTGTACGAACAACTCGCCAAGTCCCTCCATTACTGAGTCTGACCTCTAACTCGCTGAGTCCACTCTACTACTCACTGGTCCCCGCTCGGCATCACTCAAAAAGGGAAAATCGGGGACTCGCGACTCGACTCGCCGAGTCGTTCTTCCGACTCGCCGAGTCGCTTGCATGCAACAACTCTAAACTCGATTTTGCTTGAATCTAGTGTATAAAACATATAGACCTGGGCTCCCTTAACTCGATTAGCACGTAAAGATTCTATCTTTACGTGCCCATATGCATCCATCAAGATAAAATGGCTCAAAAAGCATAATAAGGGCTAGATCTAGGGTTCTCATGCAAAGTATCTTAAAAAAGGCAATAGATCCGGGCTCTACCACTCCTAAATGAACAGATCTAAGGATATCTCGACCTATTAAGGCATCCATACAACTATAGGGTTTGGAAAATACATCAAACTAGCCCTAAAAGTGTTCTAATGGAGGTTTAAAGCATAAAACAGAAGGAATCCGAAGAATACCTCAATGAACTCTGATTTTGCCCTTGGATCTTTGCTCTACACCTCTTCTCCTTGTTCCTTTCTTCTTCTTCCTCTTCAAGCCTTCAAAATTCACACAAAAACACTTAAATCACTCAAAGGATGGATTAGGGTTTTCTCACAGCTCTCTGAGGGTGAAGGAGGCGAGATTGGGGCTCATAAGGTTGTTTAAATAGGGTGCAACCCGGGGATTTAGGGTTTCTTCCAGGCAGGCAGACTCGCCGAGTCCCGAATATGGACTCGCCAAGTCGCCGACTAACACGTGCACAAAATCCCATCCCTACTCGGCGAGTGAGGCTATAGACTCGCCGAGTCCCTCTTGAAAACTTCTAATTAAATGCCATGGAAGCAACATACCAGAGACGAGTCGTTACAATTCTCCCCCACTTGTCTCAAACTTCGTCCTCTAAGTCTTCTACGGCTGAATCTGCAAATAACTCCGGGTAGTGCTCCCTCATCTCCTCCTCAGCCTCCCACGTCCACTCACACCCCTTCTGATGCTGCCACCGCACCTTCACTAACTGAATCTCCTTGTTCCTCAGGGTCTTTGTCTTCCGGTCCAGAATCGCGACCGGCCTCTGAATATAATTCAGGCTGCTATCGACCTGAATATCCTCTAGAGGAGCAACTGCTGACTCATCCACCAGACACTTCCTCAACTGAGACACATGGAAAGTGTTGTGGATCTGGCTAAGCTCTATAGGAAGATCCAACCGATAAGCAACCCGACCCACCCGGGCCAAAACCCTGAAAGGACCAATAAACCTGGGACCCAACTTGCCCCTCTTCCGGAACCTGATGACACCCTTCCAAGGTGAGACCTTCAGAAGGACCATATCACCCACCCGGAACTCCAAGTCTGAACGCCTCCTGTCAAAGTAACTCTTCTGCCGACTCTGCGCAGTCTACAGTCTACTACGGACCTGCTGGATCAACTCGGTCGTCTTGAGCACCACCTCTGTGCTCCCAATGACTCGCTGACCGACCTCGCCCCAACAAATCGGGGTCCTACACTTCCTCCCATAAAGCATCTCAAAGGGAGGTCAATCAATGCTCGCATGATAACTGTTTTTATACGAAAATTCCGCTAACGGAAGTTACGTATCCCAACTGCCACCGAAATCCAGAACACATGCCCTAAGCATGTCCTCGAGAGTCTGGATCGTCCTCTCGCTCTGCCCGTCCGTCTGAGGGTGGAAAGCGGTGCTGAAATGGAGACAAGTACCCATCTCGTCGTGGAACCGCTTTCAAAATCTGGATGTAAAACGGACATCTCGATCTGACACCACCGATACCGGCACTCCATGACGTACCACGATCTCACGCACATAGATATCGGCTAACTTTTATGTCGATATATTCTCCTGGATCGGGATAAAATGAGCACTCTTCGTCAACCGATCCACTACTACCCATATCGAATCTACTCCTCATGCGGTCCTGGGAAGCTTGGTGATAAAATCCATGGTGATGTCCTCCCATTTCCACACGGGAATGTCTAACGGCTGCATCTTGCCGTGAGGCCTCTGGTGCTCCGCCTTGACCTTCCTGCAGGTCAGGCATCTCTCAACAAACCAAGCGACATCCCGCTTCATGTAGGGCCACCAATAATCGGGTCGAAGATCTCTATACATCTTCGTCGCCCCTGGGTGGATAGAAAATCGAGACTTATGAGCCTCGTCCATCAACACCTGCCGTACTCCACCCTAGTACGGTACCCACACCCTCCCGTGAAGCGTCAGCAATCCCCGACTGTCATAATCAAACGAAGCTACTCGGCCCACTATCCTCTCACACTTTTGCCTCTCCTCCTTGAGGCCCTCAACCTGAGCCTCCTTGATCCGCTCCAACAATGGAGTGATCACTGTCCTCCTCAAACACAAATCTCTGATAGGGGCTGCCGACACTTTGCGGCTTAGGGCGTCCGCCACCATGTTGGCCTTCCCTGGATGGTAAAGGATCTCACAATCATAATCCTTTAGCACATCCAACCATCTCCTCTGCCTCATGTTCAGACTCGGCTGATCCATAAGGTACCTCAAACTCTTGTGATCCGTATAGATAGTACAACGGACCCCATAAAGATAATGTCTCCAAATCTTGAGGGCAAACACAACCGCCCCCAGCTCTAAATCATGGGTAGGATAATTAGCCTCGTGAGGCTTCAACTGTCTCGAGGCGTAAGCTATCACATGGCCTCGCTGAATCAACACTGCTCCCATGCCTGTGATCGAGGCATCACAGTAGACTATGAAGTCCTCTACTCCCTCTGGCAAGGTAAGGATCGGAGCCTCGCACAATCTCTGTCTGAGGGTCTCGAACGCTGCCTGCTACTCAGGCCCCCAACGAAATACCATCGACTTCTTGGTCAGTCGGGTGAGCGTCACTGCTATCTTGGAGAAATCCTGAATGAATCTCCGATAATACCCTGCCAACCCTAGGAAGCTCCGAATCTCGGATGGAGACTTCGGGACCTCCCACTGCATCACGGCCTCTATCTTGGCCGGATCTACCAAAATACCCTTCTGGTTGACGAGGTGACCAAGGAACTGCACCTCGCGCAACCAGAACTCATACTTGGAGAACTTTGCAAAAAGTCTCTCCCTCCTCAAAACTTCCAGCACCTCCCTCAGGTGCTCCTCGTGCTGCTCCTCCGTCTTGGAATACACCAAGATATCATTTATGAATACTATCACTGACCGATCCATCATCGGCCTGCACACGCGATTCATGAGATCCATGAACACGGCTGGAGCATTGGTGAGCCCAAATGGCATCATCACAAACTCATAATGACCATACCTAGTCCTAAAAGTAGTCTTCTGCACATCCTCATCCCTAACCCGCATCTGATGATATCCGGAGAGTAGATCAATCTTGGAAAACCAAGACGCTCCCTGAAGCTGGTCAAACAAATCATCTATCCTCGGAAGTGGGTAACGGTTCTTCACCATTACCTTATTCAACTCCCGGTAGTCTATACACATATGATGCGACCCATCCTTCTTCCTCACAAACATGATCGGCGCTCCCCAAGGCGAACTACTCGGCCGAATGAAACCCTTGTCTAGCAGCTCCTGCAGCTGCGTAGACAACTCCTGCATCTCAGGGGGAGCTAGACGATACGGTGCCTTGGCTATCGGAGCCGCACCAGGAATCAGGTCGATCCTGAACTCAACCTGCCTCTCAGGAGGTATTCCCGGTAAATCCTTGGGAAATACATCCGGGTAGTCTCGCACTACCGGAACATCATCTACTGCCACCTTACCCTTCTCCCGGCATCTACTACATAAGCTATATATCCGGCGCAACCCTGCTGGAAATAACGTCTCGCTCTCGTGGCGGAACAAAAGGTCAGTCCGCGCTGTGGCCTCTCGCCCTGAATCAATAACTGTCCCCCACTAGGAGTGCGAACCCTCACTAACTGCTGCTCACAATCAATAACCGCCCCATTGGGGCTCAGCCAATCCATTCCTACTATAACCTTATTCCCTCGTAGGGGAATAGGAACCAGGTCCACCGGAAACTGCTCGTCAAACAACTGAAGCGAACACCCTCTATATACTCTGGCGACCCTCACGGTCCTGTCATCTGCTATCTCAACCTCTAGTGGACAATCTAGCTCCCCTGAAGCTCTACTAAATCTCTTGCTAAGCGCAAGTGATACGAATGATCGGGTAGCCCCCGAATCAAATAATACCATAGCAGAAATGCCGTTCACAGAGAACGACCCTATACAAAACATATAATCATAAGCAACAATCAATCAGTAAAAATAGAGATGAAGGGAAGATACATACCCGTCACCACATCAGGAGTCGCTCGCGCCTCCTCTGCTTTCATCTGAAACGCCCTACTCTTCGCCACTGGCGCCTCGGCTCGGCCCTGCCGGCCATCTGAAATCCTCAAAGTAGCAGGGGCAGGTGCAGCCACCTTCCCTGCTGCAGCTAAACTCGGACACTAGGACTTTTTATGTCCCCTCTGATTGCACTGAAAGCAAATCAGATCTGATGCTGCAACGGCAGTAGCAGGGGCCGTACAATCCCTGCTCAAATGCCCAATCCGACCGCACTTGTAGCAGCCGGAACTCCCTGCCTTGCACGCCCCCTCGTGCAATCTCCCACACTTGCCACATCGACCGTGGCTCTGCTGACTCCTGGATCTATGATCTGAAACCTTGGGCCTTTTGCTCGAACTACCTGTACCCGAAATCGCCTCCGGTTTCCTCTTCTTCTCCATCTCGAGATCAATCTCCTTCTCCCGAGCCCTAGCAATCATGTCATCCAGCGTTTTACAGCTGGACCGGCTCACAAACTGGCCAATATCGCTCCGCAACATCTCATGATAACGGGCCTTCTTCATCTCCTCATCGGTTGCATACTGAGGAAAGAGAAGAGCACTCTCCCTGAACTTGGCGGTGATCTCCGCCAAGGTCTCTGTAGTCTGGGTGAGGTCCTGAAACTCTCTAGCTAACTGCTGCACCTCAATAACCGGTGCAAACTCCGCCCTGAACCTGGTAGAGAAGTCAGCCCAGGTCATGGCGTCCAATGCTACATCATCTCCAATGGTATGTCCGACCTCCTCCCACCAATCCCGTGCCCTGTCCTTCAGAAGATAGGACGCCAATCTGACCTTGTCCCCCTCGGGACACCTGCTAGTGCGGAACGCGTTGGCCACATCCGCCAACCATCTAGTACTCGCTATGGGGTCCCGCGCCCCATGATAGTCTGGAGCTCCACATGCCCTGAACTCCCTGAGTGTAAGTGTGCGCGACCCCATCATGGCCGCCATCTCGGCACGGAAAGTGCCCAACCTCTCATCCATCAGCTCTAAGATACCCTCCTTGATCGAACCGAAGATCACAGGAGTCTGCTCTACAATGATACGAGTAATTTCTGAAGAAAGAAACTCGCGGGTCTGCTCATCCATGCGCTCGTCTCCCGAGCCTGATCCTGATCCCTCCCCGGCACCTCCACTGCCGGCTACTGGTCTCGAACGCAAAACCACCATTCTAAAACACATCATAGCAACATCAGAAAACCGAAATATCTCAAGGGATCATTGATACTACTACTAGCTTCCTGGTCTTGTCTCGGCCTTCCTTGATTCGAGTACGGATCCTCTGCTTTTAGTAGTACGGGCCCATACTACCTTCCACATCTATCCGTACTTTCCTCAAGAACTGCCTTGACTCCACCAAGTCACTTCTACTACTACTGATCTCTGCTACTCTCATCCTAGGCTTGCCCTAGGGAAATCTCTGACTCCACTCAACCAGTCCTCAGCTGCTGAAGGCCTCCTTATCTCGTTTAAAAATTCCTTTCTTTCTAAGTGCTTTCAAAATTCTTTAGAAAACATTTTCCTTTCAAAAATCTTTTTATTTTCCCCTTAGTTTGAGTTCAGATACACCCGAAAGTGTATCCGAATCCCTCAAACCAAGGCTCTGATACCAACTTGAAACGACCCAAAAACACGACCCGAAAATTTCATTTTTAATATAACCAAAAACCATAAGTCTGAGTATCATATAATAAAACCAAACCCTAAGTATCTCAAATCATACTAAAATACTGTGAGAAAACTGAGTCACAACTGTATGAAAACATATCTAAATAAACTGTATCAACTCCCAGGACAAAAACTGAAGTTGTGGTGTGTGCGATGCCATCATCCCGAGCCCTTCCCTTTGCTTGCGGAAGTACCTGAAACCAAAATTGAAACTGTAAGCACGAAGCTTAGTGAGCTCCCCCAAACTACCACATACCATACAATACATATAAAGCACATACTGGGCCTTGCCCACTGCATCGGACCGAAGTCCGGAACTAGCTGCATCGGACCGAAATCCGGAACTGACTGCATTGGACCGAAGTCCGGAACTAACTGCATCGGACCGAAGTCCAGAACTGGCTGCATCGGACCGAAGTCCGAAACTAACTGCATCGGACCGAAGTCCGGAACTGACTGCATCGGACCCAAGTCCGGAACTGACTGCATCGGACCGAAGTCCGGAACTGACTGATCATAGCATAGCATAACACTTATCAACTAACATAAACACATATACTGCATACTGCATCGGACCGAAGTCCGGAACATATAACATACAAACATGCTTGAATCACATAGACCTCAAGCATACTGAACTGCTGCTTCGGACTGATGTCCGGAACTGCTACTAACTAAACGGGCCGACATTGTGGCCGTAGACCCGTTCCTACTGGAAGGAAACTCACCTCGTGAACTGGCTGCTATGTGTATGGCTCTGGAAGCTTACTGGTGCTGCTCCGGTATCTCCCCAGCTACAAATCCATAACACACTTAATCAAATGCTAATCACTGCACTGGGGTAAAATGACTTTTTTACCCTTGTTCAAAGTCAACTCTCCTGGTCAAAGTCAACCTACCGTTGACCTGACTCGCCGAGTTGGGCCACCAACTTGCCGAGTCCCTATTCTCACTTCTCAACCCTACTCGCTGCTACTCGTCGAGTATGGCATCAACTCGACGAGTTCCCTTTCGAATCTAAAACTCAGGCAATCTGCATCCGACTCGCCGAGTCATATGAACAACTCGACGAGTTGTTCTTCGATCTAAGAAGATTGTCTTGGACTCGCCTAGTTGTATGAACAACTCGCTGAGTCCCTCCATTACTGAGTCTGACCTCTAACTCGCTGAGTCCACTCTACTAGTCACTGGTCCCCACTCGGCATCACTCAAAAAGGGAAAATCGGGGACTCGCGACTCGACTCGCCGAGTCGCTTGCATGCAGTTCCTCTAAACTCGATTCTGCTTGAATCCAGTGTGTAAAACTTATAGATCTGGGCTCCCTTAACTCGATTAGCACATAAAGATTCTATCTTTACGTGCCCATATGCATCAGTGAAGATAAAATGGCTCAAAAAGCATAATAAAGGCTAGATATAGGGTTCTCATGCAATGTATCTTCAAAAAGGCAATAGATCCGGGCTCTACCACTCCTAAATGAACAGATCTAAGGATATCTCGACCTATTAAGGCATCCATACAACTATAGGGTTTGGAAAATACATCAAACTAGCCCTAAAAGTGTTCTAATGGAGGTTTAAAGCATAAAACAGAAGGAATCCGAAGAATACCTCAATGAACTCTGATTTTGCCCTTGGATCTTTGCTCTACACCTCTTCTCCTTGTTCCTTTCTTCTTCTTCCTCTTCAAGCCTTCAAAATTCACACAAAAATACTTAAATCACTCAAAGGATGGATTAGGGTTTTCTCACAGCTCTCTGAGGGTGAAGGAGGCGAGATTGGGGCTCATAAGGTTGTTTAAATAGGGTGCAACCCGGGGATTTAGGGTTTCTTCCAGGCAGGTAGACTCGCCAAGTCCCGAATATGGACTCGCCGAGTTGCCGACTAACACATGCACAAAATCCCGTCCCTACTCGGCGATTCAGGCTATAGACTCGTCGAGTCCCTCTTGAAAACTTCTAATTAAATGCCATGGAAGCAACATACCAGAGACGGGTCGTTACACAAACAATAACAAGTATAGAAAGGGCATTCATACTTTTCAAAGAACAAGATAACTTAAATCTGAGTCTACTTCATGGCATAACAACAAATTTTTTGTGTCACGTTTTGTAACCAGAGTCTCCTGGAGGGAGAGCGGACATTGTGTGTATAGATCTATACGGGACTGACAAGCCCGCATCATGACTATTCGCTACAGTCAGCCGAAAGCTCAGGGGTGACTACTGTCACATTTACTTTCGGCGCCATAGGGTCGTCGTGTTTATCTACTTGTTGATTTACCTTGGTTATAACCACATCACATCCAAACCTTAATTAACAAACTGGTTTTAAGGTAATTAGTGTTTCAGTAGGTAATTTTTACAACATTACTGTACACTTTTTTTTTCTTATTTCATTTATATTTTGATATTCTCATATAAAGGGTAATGAAACTACTTTCTAGAAAAGATAGTCTTAAACATTGGGAAAACACACATTGCATACTATTTCAAGTACAAACATACAAAACGGTCGGGTCTTGGTAGAAGACTACATTACCCCATTTTACGAGAAACAAACATACAAAATAGTTAGGTCTTGGTAGAAGACTGCTTTCCATATTAGTAGAAAATATAGGATTTTCTAGGAGATTTCAAATGCATACCAACATTTTCACCAACTTATACATCAGAACATTTACATACACTTTACATCAAACATTGAAAAAAAATTATCACCAAAATACTTATGACCTCACCAGCTAAAATGCTGATCCTCTCTTTCAAAATAACTTGTATTATCAGGTCATCATAGACAGGTACCGATGACATGTTTTGAGAAGATGGAGCACTTCCAGACTCTTCTTTATTTTGATTTTAACTTTTTGGTGTCTTATTACTATCTTTGCACAGAACACACCTGTATGAAATTATTGATGGGTTTTGAGCATTCTAACACTTCCTAAGTGTACATGCAACCCTAATAAACCTTGGTTCTATGTTTGTCTAAATACATGCAAAATTTGGTTTCCAAGGTTCATAATCCTATCTAGCATACATGGGAACTTTAATCCTAAAAGGATAGCTAGAAATACATACCTTGTAGTAGATTTTGATTCCTTCAAACCTTGAGAGCCTAGCACCCCAAGTGTGATGCCTCAAATGCTTCACACAACACCAAATGCCTTTGGAATGACTTTAGAGAGAATGCACACACTTCTAAAATCGGCCTAGCCCTCACTTCTCTTTGTGTAGCCGATTTTGGTGGAGAATGTGTTCTTTGTATAGTGTGACACATCTAGGGTTACACCATGTAAACCCTAATGTGTCATGGCTCTTCATTTCCATGACCCATGGGTTTGTAACTCCCATGGAGCATCCATGGAGCATCCTATGGTTTTAACCCAACTTGATAATCCATGGAGCCTTTTAGCCCACTATACAAGTTATGGATGATTTACATAATCAACCCATATATTTAATTAGTTATCTTTTGATCACTTAATTAATCCCAAATTAATTCTTGATCAATACAAATTAAATAATACTATTAATATATTAGAACTTATAATATATTAATAAACCACAAGTGTTATTTCTCTTGTTTAGTCTATCCATATGCATGGTGCCATGCAAACCAAATGGACCATGCCGAGTCGGGTCAAGTACATAACAGAAATAGTTATGGACTTAGACACCTTATCCAACAATTATATTATTAATGCAATGGGTGATTTTGTTGCTTGTTTACTATTATCCATTGTTATGATACTGTACATGACATCCTTCGCCCCTGAATGTCTCTGCCAATTCGGTTTGGGGGTGTGACATGTATTTGATTGAAATTTTTTTATTTGGATATTGGAACAATACATGAATCGTATATTGTAATGAACTGATATATTGGATATGAGCATTTCTTTAAAAAATTGTTGTGTTCTATATTATCATGCTTAAATCCTTGAATAACTAGGCTATTCTATTTGTTCATAGTCGTTCATAGTTGTGGTAGTGTCTATTTGGTAAGACTAATATGAGTGGATTGGTTGATTCTCATGGATATGAGAATAACAAGAGTTGCTACCAACTTCATAGGTACATGATTAGGAGAATAAGTATTGGAATTGACATGCATCAAAATCACTTTATGAATCGTAGTCATGAGTGATGTTTTGATAATGGTTGCATCTTTTTATTCTTTGACCTGAGATACATGTTTATGACTTGAAGTATAGGAATTATGGTGATTTGATATGGTTTAATGTTGTTTAGAAAAATGCGGTCATAAGGGCTATTGCTGGGTATGACATGAAATACATGGATGGGTGCATATAGTCAAGATGGGGTTTGTTCCTCTTATGAGTTTAGAATTAAACATCTAAGGCCTTACTCAAAGTTGAACACTGAATAAGATTAATCACAATACATGTCTCATGTTCAACATAATGTCTGAGACATATGAATAACTGATACCACACCTTTAGTAAAAATTGTACCTTAGAGCTCTTGGAATTGGTTCTTGATAAGATGACACCCTTCATATGTTGCTTGGGGTAGTAGCCTGTTCCTAGATGCCAGTTATTGTCTACACCAGTTTGTAATGAATATTATGCAAGTGGGAAATTGTTGAATTTATATTGCCAAGAATAATTATTAATTGATATTGCTAATAATATATTATCCTATATGGTCTCACCTTTATTAAGTTGGCATATTTTTTATACTTATTATTAATATGATTATTAATAAATAATATCAATTCTTGTATTTACTTATGGAATAATTATTGTTTTGTGAAAATAATTATTAAATGAGCGTACAAACAGTTATTATATCATATTTGGTATGATTTAATAAGTCATTTACCAAGTTTTGGATTAGTTGAACCCTTTTTTCTTTTATCTAAACACAAAGTTTATATTTAATAAACTGAGCTTAAATTTTTTAAATAACCCTTCTAATTTACTAGTTAGACAATTTTTGTCTTCTTTGAAGGCCTGACCTAAATTATTATTATAAGAAGAGAGGTTGCTTGTCAACTTTGTTTTTATGTCCCCCATGCTTCTAAAAGGCTACTGAGACTTTACGTTATTATAATATAAAAGTATGTCTTGCGTGAGAATATAAAATGAAGGCTTTTGCATGAGTTTTTGACTAGTTTTTCACTCTATTTCTACTATGGACGATAATTCTCCTCTTCCTACATATTTCTCTGTTTAGAAGCTAGTTTGGCGAATTAAAAGCTCGCTCGACTTGTCTCACTTAGTGCTTATGTGAGTTTACTACTTAATGGATTAATACACTCTAGAATAGAATAAAGAAGTATCATTGCAAGTGCCTTAATCTTGATAGTGGATACTTGAAGAGAAAACCATACTCTTTGATTTTTCTATCTTGATCAACACCCAAAACTAAGTAGGTTCAAAGGCTTAAAATGTCGTCATTCTAAAACACTATTTGGGTTTTTTAATATCACTATAACATCTATAAATGGATCCTAGACAATTTGGTTTTTCTTTAAACTTAAAAATAAACTTGTTATTTTTTAACGTTTTCATTGACTGGCTTTTATAAAAACACACTTATATTTTGTATCAAAACCCATATGTGGTATTAGAGCCATCTTTTATATGTTATAATGATTTTTTATGTTTGATATATTTGGTTTGTGGAAAACAAGCATGGATTTCATTTTGTTAAGAAATAACCATACTTGTCTTGTTTGGCAACATGTTGGTTAAAATTGTTTATTTTTATATATAACCATTTTCATTGAGTTTTATTATATAAAACCTGCCTTAGAAAAAACAAAGAGTTCTTTGTTATAATATTAGATATTTTGTTGTGTATAAATAAATCATTTAGACCTTTGTGTTGTGTGTGGTTAATATTTATCTATTCAAAAGATGTAATAATAGATAAATACGTATTTTTTCATTTGTTGATTTCTTGTAATAAATTGATTAGACCAGCTGTAATTATTTTTAAATGTAACAAGATGAAGATATGAACTTTTTTAAGATGACTTGACCACTTGAGACTATAATCCAATTCATGAGCTTTTTCTTTTGGTTTTGGGCTAAATTATAGTCTAAATGGTTTATGTGTTCCAACCTTCAAAACATGAAGACTTGAAGTTCTTTTGCAAGCAAGAATTGAATTGGCAAGTGGGATGTTGAAGACCTTTTGAACTGTACCATAAGTCCTTTAGGAAAGACTAAATAATTCTCGTGATGACTCACAAAGCTTATTAGTAGACATGACTTTGTTTATACATATTATAATGTATGCATATGATGTTTATTTTATATTATGTTGATCTTTGAAAATAGTTTTTATAAGCTAAATAACATTTTATAAAAAACAAATATCACTTGGATTTTGAGGAAAACAAATTTAAAAGGTAACAAAAGATGTTTATAAACGAATATTTATAAAAACATTTATACGGTTACCGGTTACTGGTTAAAAACTAACTTTTTGTTTAAAATAGTTTTATTGTAAAACTTATAAAACTAGTGATTATTTTTACGTCAAATAAAAAACTAGTGATTATTTTTACGTCGTAACTTAATATATGATATTAGTGTTTTAAAACATAATGCATGAAGGTTTGTATCGATGGGATACAATTCAAGTACAAAGAACAAAAGCAAATTAACTAAGAAAATAAAGAACAAAAAGTAAAGAGGACAAAATATTCTCAAAATAGTTTTTCACTAAGAAAGTGTTTGTTTTCACCAAGAAAACTGATTGTCACAAAGATTATCACCAAGATGAACAGCATTAGGGTTTCACCCTAATGTTGAATATATATATATATATATATATATATATATATATATATATATATATATATATATATATGTGTGTGTGTGTGTGTGTGTATACACACACACACATACACACTAAACTCTACTAGTTTATCCCTTGATTGAAGGGATAGTATCTAATCTATACTAAGAATCGATCCTCATCACAAAGATATCAGATCTGCTATCTATTCTATACATATATGTATCCTTAGCTAATGATGTCAAAACAAATCTTCTTCTTCTTTAGAGTCATCAAAAGAACCATTGTAGAACTTGTCAGCTTCTTTCAAGAGTTCATGTTTTACCCTTATGAATTCATCAATTTGAAGTTCTTCCATTCTTTTACTAGGCTCCAACGATATCAACACATGATATCCTCTTTCTACTTCAAGGTGCCTAAGTTCCTCCATGCGAAGATGAAACAAGTGTTGAGTGGAAGCATCAGGAAGATCACTAGTGCATTGAAGGTACATGTGATTTTGACTATTAATATAAACGAAACGATGTCCTGGATCTCGAATGAAAATATACTGAATAGGCTCAACACCTATTGACAGTTCATTGTTGATGTACCGAGTACCATATGGAAGAAGAAACTATGTATTCTTGGACTGTTTGGGGGCCTTTTCTCTTCCTGAGGTGGATGGTCTAGATGGAGTAGTTGATGGCACAAGGTTCAACTTCTTGACTTTGTTGAGTAGATGCTGAATTGCCAACTTCACCTCCTGAGCATGAATATCCCTATGTTTGTCAATAGTTTCTTGAATTTTCATCCACTTGGTGTACCTGAATTTGACTAGCTCACGGGCAAATACAACCTTAGTGTATTCATATTCATTGTTCTTCCTAACCAAATGAGGCATCAGTGAGTCGTTCCTTCGTTTGGTGCATCTCACCTTGATAATGGAATCAGGCTTTGTTCTACAACTCAAAACATCTCCAAATTTCTTTCTGTCATTCAGCTCTAAACCATGTGTTCTCTCTCCATAGTCAACATTATTATTAAAGAATTAAATTTTCTTGATTTGATCATTAGTGTTTTGAACATCAACACTTTCATTAGCAGAAGCAAGAGCATGAGCAAGTTTGGCAGACAAACAATCTCCTTTTCTGGCTTTTTTTCTTTCTCAAATAGCAACATTATTCTCTATCATAGGTTCTCTTACGTCATCAACACTTACACCTCATACTTCAGCTAAAAATTCAAAAAAAATGTGCTTGCTTTTATTGGAAGGAGGAGGTGCAAAAGGATTACCAATAGTAGAAGAACTTCCAGATTCAACGTCATTAGCTCCCCCTAAGAAGGAATCCTTCCTTTTTCGAGAATTGAGCAGATCATTATCAGACGTAATGTCACTATTAGTTCCTTCAAGAATCTCCCCCTCAAAGTATGAATCAGGGTAGACGACATTCGAAGGAATAACATGATCAACAACTTGTAGCATGATTCCTAGATCAAGAAACCCTTCATAGTCATTAGTCTCTGATTGATCAACAGTTTTAGGAATAAGCTGATCATTAGTTGTTTCATTAACATCTGGAATGTTAGCAACACCATTTTATTTTTGAAGGTTAGCTTCAACCCTTCCAATTTCAGAAATGTCAGGATGAGATGGAGTTGGTGCAATTACCACCTTTCGATTTTTCTAATCATATCTCTCTTGATTATTATCCGCCTTTTTTGGATATATCACATTGGGGAGGTGATATAGATGGTGGCGGAAGATTTGTAGATGGTGGAGGAGGTGGAGGTAAACTTGATGATGGGGGTGGAGGTGGATTCGATGATAGAGGTGAAGGAGGAGGAGTGTCACCTGGAGAATTTGGTGGGGTGTTATAAATAACCATATCATCAGTATCATCATCACCCAAGACCATAAATGGTTAATCCACATCCCTTTATACTTAATCAACCTTTTTCCCAATGATTGAGTTATTTTTACTATAAGACAATTTTGGAGCAGGATTTCTCCTGATAAAAAGCAACAATATTAATGGGTGTTGGAATAGGAGTAACAATCTCAAATTGAGGAGAAGGAGACTCTGATCTTAGAGAAATCTCATATTGGATCATTAGCTCAGTAGTTTCTATTAAAGGTGGGGTTGATCCACATTATACAACATCATATGTAGAGGGAGTGGATGGCAAAGTAGATAAGAATCAAATGTTCTTATTCATCCTTGGAGGAGAGTTCATTTCCCGAGCAAAGTCTTCTCCCTTATCAGTGGCCGGTTCTTCTTCATCATTATTAGTGTCTTCTTTTTCATCAACCCTTTCTACAAGGAATGTGATGCATTCAAGGAATGACACGTTGATCCTTTCAAAAGGATCAAATTGGTTAAGGTCACTATCAATTGAGAAGAACACGTATAGGAAATGTTAGTAGCGAAATTTAAAATGTATAATTCTTTGGTAAAAATAAAACTTAAAAAGAATTTTTGAAGCAAAAAGTCATAGAATTGAGTTCTAGCAGCTTATGTTCAAAAATTTAAATGTAGGGAATCAGAAAGTAAAAATAAATAAATTAACATTGTCTAAACAAGCAAAATCAAACCATATCAATGTTGTCGCCCTTGCGTGCATTAAGCACAATTCTTTTTCATAATCAAAAAGCTTTCCTTCATGGAAATTGAAAAGAACATTATAACGAGCGTCACAAAGTTGACCGATGGAGATGAGATTACATAGAACACCTTCTTTAGCTTCAATGCCATGCACTCAAAAGTTCCAACGCCAGTGACAACTTCTTCATTGCTTTCACGAAAAACCACATTGGGACCATCTTTCTTCACAAAATCTATTAAGAGGGACTTGAGATGGGTCATGTGTCTGGAGCACCTACTGTCTAGGTACCAAGTATGTTCTAGATTTACACTTGACCCTTGGACATTGAGAGAAGTATCATCGTCATACATGCTTAGATTATCATCAGAGGAATCATTGATTACATCTATTAGACCTTTAACATTCAGCCCCTTCTCTTCAGGTATCTCCTCTTCTTCCACCTATTCTTCACAACCCTCTTGTTATTCAATGAAAGCATTTGGCAGGGAGACGTTTTCATGCTTTATGTTAGCCAACATATTCTTGTACAAGAGTTCATTGTTTTTTGGACCTTGAGTCTCTTTCTACTCTTTCCAGTCCCTGCAAAAATGATCAGGGCTTCCACATTTAATGCAATTAGTAGAGTTTCTTTTCTCTAAAGTGGATCTCCTTATTGAATTTCTTTCCATAAACTCAGCTCTTCGAACCGTGTTTGATTTGCTTTCTTCGTAACATTTATAAATAAGTGCAACAATGGAAACAAGTTCATCGGTAAGATCTTCATCACTCTCTTCACCCTGATCTGAGTTATCTGTGTTGCTAATGAAATACATTGCTTCCTTTTGAGAAAACAAGGATACTGACTTTTCCTTGCTTGAGTCCTTCATGATGTATTTAAGAAGAGCTTTGGTCTCTTCATAATTTTTTAGATTTCCAAACAAGCAATATAGGTGCATGGCATTGATCTTTTCACTATTCTTAAAGACCACAATAGGATGTTCCCAACTTTTCCCAAGAGAGTCAAGGAACTTTGGAACAAATTGAGATGAATGCTTTGACAATTCCCAGCCTTTGCATATCATTAACCAAACAGTTAATCCTATTGAAGGTTTGGATAAGTGACTCACCTTGTTAAGCAAATAAATGATCATATCTCTGATTGAGGTTTTTGATGGTTGTGTCCTCGACTTCCACGATGCCTTCATAAGCCACTATCAGTGTATCCATCATTTCTTGAGTGCATCACAATTATGCACATGATGATACACGTGATAGAGAAGAGAGTTTCCTATCACTGCTCTAGCTTTCATGTCAATATTAATCAGCTTCTTGTCATCGTCATCATAGCTAGACTTTGGTTTTTTGCTTCAAGGGACCAACAGGAGCATTGTTGGTCATAGGTTGATACATAGGCACGTGAGGACATTTTTCAATAATTTTACGCATCTCATAGTCCATGGTTTCAAGAACAACCACGACCTTAGTTTTCCACATGATGAAGTCATGCTCATCGAAAGGAAGAATCTTGTTGAGACCAAAGGATTTGGGATTATTGGAAGTCGACATGATTACTCGAGTGGATAAAAAACCTGCTCTGATACCAATTAAAGGTATGTGTCGATCGGATACACTTTAAGTATAAAGAACAAAAGAAAATTAACTAAGAAAATAAAGAACATAAAGTAAAGAACATAATATACTTTCTAAATTGTCTTTCGCTAAAAAAGGGTTTGTTTTCACCAAGAAAACAGGTTGTCCCAAATATGGTTACCAAGACAAACAACATTAGGGTTTCACCCTAATGTTGAATATATACTAAACTATACTAGTATATCCCTTGATTGAAGGGATTGTATCTAATCTATACTAAGAACCGATCCTCATCACAAAGATATCGACTCTACTATTTATTATATACGTATCTATATCATTACCTATATACAATGGTTACACTGAACTACTATCTACACGATGGAGCTGATGGTGATGTAGACGCTAACGCTGGCATCTAGCGTGTAGAGTTTTTTACTCATCAGATCATGAGGTGTGACCTTACAACGCCACATATTGATATTATGTTTTGTACATGCCGCATGAGATATAAACATAAGTATCATCACCCATGTTTTGGTTTATCAAAATACGACTTTTATCATAAGATGCATAAAATAGAGTTTATAAAATAAAATGAGTCTATTCTATAAACTCATGAAGTCATTAGTTTTTTATTTTTAATATTTGAAACCTTTGATTTACTCAAATTGTTCTAAAGAGAAGATTAAAATACACCTTAGTGAGACCATCATTAACCTTTCATTGTGATAAAGAAAATGAGTTTTGTAAACTAAGTCTTCCTGTAACATCTTAGGAGTTGTAAAATCGATTCACTACTCATTCTGTCAAAATCACTCACTGTTCATTAGTGTGCCTCTTATGACACCTGATCATCTGGTCACTTGGATCTACCTTTTGATGGTCGACGTAGCCTTCATATTGTATACAGGGATACGGTCACCAGGCCACTGGTTAAATAACGATAGTACAAGTTTTTGAAGAGGATAAAACATAGATTTTGTAGTCTACTATATGATGTTTTAAATGAACTATTTACTTTATAAAATTTTGGAATTATGCTCACTGCAAAAAATATATATTGAATATATACATTTCCAACCAAACAAGTAGATTAAATACATTCATTACACTAATGTTGTAATGTTATATCCTTGTCTCTAAGGTATCGAGTTATGAAGCTTATGTTAGACAATAAGCTTAACTCACTCTAATATCTACTAATTGTATTTATATAGACTATCCTAAATGATTGTTTAAGATGAAGTCTCAACTAATCGCACTAATTGTCATTCCATAAGACATATACTTAGAAAGTTATTTTTTTCTAAGTGGGAGCTATATGGAACTTTAAGAGCTAAAGACCATAAACTAAATGCACCATAGTATTGAACTAGCGAGTTTTCAACTGTTGTTGAACCTGTTCAATAGTTGATCAGAAACTAATAAAAGATATAGAGATGCATTCATGTATGATAATCATGTATGGGCTTGATTAATCTTCCTCGATATATTACGAATATAATGGGTAAGGGAGTTTTCAAAGGAGAAAACATAAATGAATGAAAATTATTCTCAGATTTCAGCTAACATCTAAATGTAAAAATCTTCTTTATTATAAGACAATTGTCAGTGTGATTTAATTATAAATTAAGATGAATCTTGCATTTTCTATAAGCTAATGGGATTACAATAACATTCATAGTGTTATATGTAGTCGAAAAATTAATTCTTGGAATAAGGATATATATATATATATATATATATATATATATATATATATATATATATATATATATATATATATATATATATATATATAGATCATGACAACTTAAAAGATTAAGTAAAATTGCATTAATTGTCAAGGACCTAAAAGAGCTTAAGATAAAGGACTCTAAGAGAGTTATCTTGCCAAATACGACATTACAGGATTTTGAGTATTCCTCAAAATCCTAGTAAAATGTTTTGAACTACATAATATGATTGTATTACATTTTTTGTTGCAATTGGATTTATATATGTAACGATTATGCATGAATGCCTTATATTTTGTATGCTTAGAGTGTATCGATTGATACAAGTATAATTCAAGAACAAGTCATGGTGTGACTTGTTGGATAATTCTAAAGCACTTGCGGGAACTAAATAAATATTCCTAATTTGCAGAGTATTTGAAAGAAAACTGTGTTTAAAGCTGTTACACATGTGCTAAATATACAAATAGATTGAGATGATTCTCAATCACGATCGGGCGTTTCCTTATTATGAATGAAGAGAATGTTACATGGATAGTGGTTCCATGTAGATTTTTTAATTACAATTACACATCATAATTAGATTACATTGTTGTTTAGGGAGCCACATACTAAGATGGTTAATGCATTGTTTTGTGCTTAGCACATGGTTGTGTGGTTAATGCATTGTTCATTATGAGTATAAGTAATCTCATTACGCAAATATTGGTACCTAATTCATATTTAAGCACCTAATACATTCTCAATATATTTCTCTATATATGATATATATATATATATATATATATATATATATATATATATATATATATATATATATATATATATATATATATATAACTGAAAACTCTTGTATTCACAAAGTTTATATTAGCTAAAGTATGAAAGTCATGTTGGTGCTATAGGGTCCTTGTGGATATAAGTAGATGTATTGATTGAAATTTAGTGTTTAGGTATTGGAACAATACAAGAAAAAGATATTGTAATGAATTTATATATTTGATATGAGTCTCTCATTAAAACATTGTGGTGTTCTATATTAGCATGTTTAAATCCTTGAATAACTAGGTTATTCTGAATATCCATAGTCATTCATAGTTATGGGAGAGTCTATCAGGTAAGACTAATATGAGTGGATTAGTTGATTCTCATACAGATAAGAACAGTAAGAGCAACTTCATAGGTACTTGATTAGGAGAATAAGTGTTGGAGTTGACCCACATCGAAATCATTATATGGATCATAGTCATGAGTGATGTTTTGATCAATGTTCTATCTTTGTATTCTTAGAGCTAAATTGCATATTTGGGACTTCGAGTGTAGTAATTGTGGTGCTTTGACATGGTTTAATGTTTTTCTATAAAAGGAAGTCATAAGTGCCATCATTGGGTATGACATGAACTACAATAACCGACATATGTTGTAAAGATGGGAACTTTTCCTTTTATTCATTGATAATTAAATATCTAAGGCCTTACTCAAAGTTGAACTCTAAATGAGATTAATCATGATACATATCTCATGTTGAAAATGATGTCTGAGACAAAGGAATAATTGATACCTCACCTTTAGTAAAAATTGTAGCTTAGAGCTCATTGAATTGGTTGTTGAAAATATAACACCCTTCATATGTTGTTAGGTGTAGTAGCCCATTCCTAGACGTCAGCTATTGTCTATGTCAATTTGTAATGAATATTGTTTACGTGGGAGATTGTTGAATCTATATGCCTAAGAATCATTACTAAGTGATATCTATAACAATATATGATCCTATAGGGTTAAACCTTTATCAATTTGGCACATTTTGTATATTTATTATTAATATGTTTATTAATAAATAATGTCCATTCTTGTATTTAATTAGGGAATATTATTGTTTTGTGAGAATAATAACTAAAAGAGAGTATAACAAGTTATTATATCATATAGTATGATTTAATAAGTTGTGTACAAAGTATTGGACTAGTTGAATACTATTGTCTTTTACTTAATAAACTTTGAGTTTATAAAAGTTAAATAATCCTTCTACTTTACTAGTAACACTACTTTTGTCTTCTTAGAAGGCATGGCCTAAATGTTTATTATAAGAAGAGAGGGTGCTTCTCAACTTTCTTCTTATGTCTTCCATGGTTCTAAAAGGCTACTAATACTTTATGATATTACAATATAAAGGTATGTCTTGCATGGGAGTATAGAAGGAAGACTTTTGCATGAGTTAATGACTTGTTTTTCACTCTTTCTCTACTATGGAAAAAAAAAATCTTCTCTTCCTACACATTTCTCTCCTTTTTTACTTATTTGATTTAAGTAATTAAAGGCTTAAGACACTCAACAATACAATCAGGAACTAGCATTCCAGGTACCTTAACCTTGAATGTGGATACTTGTAAAGAAAATCATACTCTTTGATTTTTCTATCTTGATAAACACCCCAAAACAAAGTGGGTTCAAAGGCTTCAATGTTTTTCATTCTAATACACTTTTTGGTTGTTTTTATATCATTCTAACCTCTATAAATGGATCCGAGATGGTTTGGTTTTATGATAAGCTTAAATATAAACTTGTTATTTTATAACACTTATGTTGAGCGGTTTTTATGAAAAATCATATATTTTCTATCAAAACCCATCATTTTGATATTATTATGGGTATTTAGTATTCTTTTTGGTTTATTACAGTGTCTTAAATTAGAAATCATTTTCTTCTAGGTTCCTACAATGACCTTCACGAGATCAAGAACACTTTAGCATTAAATGCCATCAATTCGGACCCAAAAATGAAAGCTTCTTCATTCCATAAAGTGTGTGTGTATTTTTTCTGCAATAAGTGTCTGTGTAGGTTTTTGTTTTTTTTATCGCTCATTATCCAATCAGGTATAATTAATTATTGTTAATCTTTAATCTATATGAAATGAGAAGTTGTTTCAGTTAATATATGGCAACGGAACACATGTGAGCTTAGGAATTGATTATTATTGAATGTTTCTAAAGACAGAGAGGGAGAAAAAGAGAACGAGTTTCTGATTAATAACCAAAGATTTGAAGGCTGATAGGACAAGGAATTGATGAAGAAGATGATGATAGCCAATAATTCTTATGATGTTAAAGAGAGGGCGAAGAAGAGAACGAGTTTATGATATAGTTTCTTGGTCGCTTAGGAGAGAGAGAGAGAGAGAGAGAGAGGGAGAAGTCTTTTCTTATTTTTTTAAATTATTTAAATAGATAAAGAATGATAGAAAAGTAGAAAATAAAAACACAAGGGTATTACAGTAATTTCACTTCTCGAGGAACTAAAACCATATACAAACACAGTCAACAGGACTCACCAATCCAAAAAAGTTGGGGTTTGCTCCAAAACCCATAAAAAATGCTTACTATGAGGACTATTTTCGCAATTCTCTCTCTCTCTCTCTCTCTCTATATATATATATATATATATATATATATATATATATATATATATGTTCAAATGAGAACATTTTTTAATTAGACTAATACAAAAATTCCCACCCCACTGTGACATCTCCCAGCCTCTTTCAAACTTGCACCACCCATTTTGATCACCGGACCATTACCGGAGTCACCGTCCGTCGTCAGAATCGTTGGACCAACGCCTAAATGAGCCAACTGTTTCTTCTCCCTTTTCTCCCGATCTAGCGGTTCCCTTAATTTCCATTCGTATTCTTGTTAGAAAAAAGCTTTCTCCACCTTTCCTCTTCCTGAAACGCCACCCTGAACCACCTCCTTGACCAGTCGTGAAACCACCTTGTTGGAAACTACCTCCCTATGCTTTCCTCTATCATCTTGTTTCATTAGCCACCAGATTTGATTTCACCCGATCTGAAAGAAAAGGCCACAAAATCAAATCATCGGAAAACCCAGTCATTAGTGACCACCTATTCTCTTATCCTCTCCGATCTTGTTTCACTGGTCACCAAAATTGTGTGATGAAATGAAAATGGGATCATCATACACTAATACTTCACATGGAGGTGGAGTTTTTTGTGTTGTACACCAACTGTTTGATGAAGTTCCTCTTAAAAGCTTTTAGCAAGCAGAGGCTGATTTGACAATGACAAAAAGATTTGCAAGGACCTATTTAAAAAAGTGCTTATTTTTGGATGAATTACATTTCTCTTGCCAAAGAGTGGCTGTTAGCATCACAAATATATGTAGGTATCTTTATTATTTTGGTTATTCGTTTTACATCAACTAGAAATGAACAAATGCTACTTTTTCTAAAAAAAAAATATTTGGTGATGGATGAATACTAGAAGAGAAAAATATATCAGTTTTTTTTGTTGGTCCATCTTATAAAAGTTTTTCAAATTTCTATGGAGTAGGAACTAATCTACTAAACAAATTTTGTTCACAAAATAAAGAATGTCTACAAATATGCATGCATTAAGGCCCTTAGGTTAAATTGAATTTCACATCTCAATAGCCTAATAAGTAACCAACAATCATATAAAAAGTGACAAACTTTAGGCTTAACCATTAAGTCATTAATAGAACACCAAAAGTGATTTAAAAGCTATTATGATCAATTTTTCCGAATATATCCTCCAACTTCTAAAATTTGTTCAAGTATGAACACCTAAAAATAACGATACTTATTTTCTAGAAATTTTAATTTATCTAGTTTCTTCAAACTTTGAATCACATTTGTAATTCCAAATCCTTAAGGGGTAGAATCAACAATCTTCTCAGGTTGGTCCATGATGTCATAGATTTCATGCATTGTCTGAAAAAAATCATAATAAATTCTTTAAAACTCCAAATGCAAAAATTCCAAAAGTGTTAAGTGGTCCACAGATGGGTGTATAGTTTCCTACATATAAAGGGACTGATGTAATTGTTCGTAGATTGGTACAGTTTATTCGAAAATTGTTGAGTGTTCCAGAAAGTGACATCTTAAAGTTACTAGCTTGTAAATTTAATATAAAATCAACAAAAAATCAATAGAATGAGTTATTTATATTTCTAAAAAGATAAAGGAGGAAATTTACCAATATTATTTTATCAAAATTTAAGAATGGGTTGAAAGGTAAGAAAACAGATCCCAAAAAGAACACTACAATCAAAGAGAAAATAATAAAATATATTCATAAGTTTTATAAGAGTAATACAACAAAGAACAAGCTAAATAATGTTATAATTGTTGTGTAGGCTCTTGAATAGGAAAAGATCCATCTTGCTCATGCTACCAGATTTTCAATTTCAAGGAGGTGATTTACACTAAGTCTCCTATTATGTGTACGTAATCACATATGAGTTATGTGGCTAAGATTCATTTTCACGTTTTCGATTCTATAATTATTTTTTCTACTTTAATCATATGTGATTAAATACATTTAAAGAGATGTGATTATATTTTGTTAATCGCATATGATTTTATTTGGAAAAGAAACAAATAATGTCTATATAAATCATATGTGATTAGATACATACAATCAAATGTGATTATATACATGATAAAAAATATTGAACCAACAACACGAAAAAATCTTTATCCAAACTAATAATATGTGATTAAATACATCTAATCACATGTGATTATATGAATCTAATCACATATGATTTATATGGACATAGTTCATTTTCTCTTTATCGATTCAATAGTTGTTTTCATTTATTTTATCATATATGATGATATGTATAATCGTATGTGATTAAGTACATGAGCACAACTATTGAATTGATAAGGAAAAAATGAATCTTGTCCTCCTCAAATCATATGTGATTATATAAATATAATCACATGTTATTAAATACACACAAAAAATTATTCATCGAAACCGCAAAAATAAATATTGTCTACATAAATCTTATCTGATTAAATACATATAATCACATACGATTATATGTATCCGATCATATATTATTTATGCGGATAGGATCATTGTCACAATCTCTATTCAATAATTGTTCTTTCTCAACTGTAATCATATGTGATTAAATACATATAATCACATGTAATTATATTTATCTAATCACATATAATTTATATGGGCAAAAATAATGATGCCTATATAAATCATATGTGATGAGATACATATAATCACATATGATCATACGTGATTAAATGCATATAATCACATGTGATTATATGTATATAATCACATAGAATTTATATGGAAAATATTTGAAAGGCTCAATTTAGTGGTTTGGTCTAGGCTTTACAATGTAATAGTAGGGGGTGTGTTGGTAGCTTGTTTTGTAATAGTTTACAGTTGTAATGTGTTTACAGTCGTAAACACCTTACGGCCGTAAACTCTTCTCGGTCGTATGGTATATAAATAGTGGGTTAGTCAGACGTTTAGTAGTTGTTGATGCCTTTAGAGTTCACGGCTTCTATCAAGTTGTACCAGACGATTTTCTGAATATAATCGTGTGCAAGCTTGGTTTGTTCTTCTTTTGTGTTTATTATTGCTTTGTGTGATTGTATTTGCTTTTGATCTCTGGTAAGATCCGTTATTTGGACCTTACAATTGGTATCAGAGCAAGACCGGTGTCAAAGGCATTCTACAATCGATTTTGGTGCAAGTTAGTGTTTTTCTGGAAAAGGTTTTCTCGTTTCATCAAGAATCTGAAATAATCGTAGTTTACAGCCGAAGCTTACGGCCGTAATCTCTATATAAGTCCGTGATCTCGTCAAAGTTCGTCAACCGTGAATCGACTTCTTGAACCGTAAACTTTAAATCGAAGACCGTATTCGTAGATCGCAAAAACCCTGGACCGTAAAATCTTGAATTCTTCTTGAATTTTTGAACCAAAAATCTCAATCGGAAATTTGAAGTTTACGGCCACAAACTCCGAGTTTACGCCCGCTAACTCTTTTTGACAGTAAAATCTTTAGACAACAGTAAACTACTTTTTATTGCAGTACAACCCTTTGTGATAGTAAATCGGATTTTAACTGTGACAAAGAAATCAATTTTTATTTTAATTTGAATCTTAATTAATTTTAATTAATTATTAAAAAATGGAATCTCAAAGTCAAAACCATTTTCAAGAGCTAGATGTTGTCATGGGTACCACCACATGAATTCCAAGGTTAATGTCTGCTGATGGGTTTCCCGAATGGAAGTACAGAATATAAAAGTACATAAAAAGGAAAGATTTCAAGTTGTGGAAATGTGTCATCAAGAATCCAGTCAGAGTAACCACTATAGTTGCAGGGCAAGTGGTTGATAAGAAAATAGAAAACTATACTGATGAAGACTTTGAATGTTTGGAGGAAAAAGAAAAAGCATTGGCCATCTTGACCATGGCCTTGTCGCCAGACATTGCTCAGGGGTTCAAAGAGTATACCTCGGCTAAAGCCTTGTAGGAAGCCTTTGTTGATATGCGAGAGAGTCGCCAGGATATGCTGCGACAACATTTTAATATGTTTAATTATGTTGTTGGAGAGACCCTTGAATCACAGCTGCAGTGGTTCACAACTCTCAATACATAAATGACTGTGGATGGAATTTTCTACACAAAGTCTGAAGTAAACAAGAAGCTACTGAATGTGTTGGAATAGTGTCTAAGGATGTAACTATATTAGGCAAGTATTTGACCCGGTTGTGCATGGTCCTTTTGGGTTGCCTTCACCATAGCAACTTGATAGGATGATTTATTAAGAGAGAGTAAATATTATTAATATATTATGAGAATAATATAATGAATAATATATTTGTTATTTGATTAATATAAGTCACATAATTAATTAGAATTAATTTGGTGACTTAAAGAGGTTAATTAAATAAAGGGGTATAAACTGTCAATTGTTTGATAGTTAAGCTTTAGACTGTAAATCCATTTGGATATGCTATGGACGAATTCTATGAGATATAGGATAGCTAAAATTGTCCAAGGCTTATCTATGGAAAGGATTTGGATAGCCTTAAGAGAAGATTATCCAATTAGGGTTTAGGTTGTAACCCTTAAGGAGTCTACAAGTATAAATAGACCCCATGGCATAGGGAATTCGGCACCTCTCCTAAAGTAAGAGAACCCTGGCCGATTTCCTCCCCTCTCCTCTCTCCTAAATTATCTTCCTTGCTATTGGTGTTTGTAAGCCATTAGAGGAGTGACATTTGTGACTCTAGAAGCTCCAAGACCTCAAGATCAACAAGGAACTCAAAGGTATGATTCTAGATCTGTTTCAATGTTGTTATTTAACCTAATTAGTCATTAGAAGACTTGTATTCAAAGCATGTTTATTAGAAAGCCTAGATCCAAGCATTAGGGTTTTGCATGCGCACATAGGAAAGTTCTTATGGCTAAAACCCATCAGTGGTATCAGAGCCTAGCTTAGTTTTCTTTAAATTGTTGCTTGATTAACTGAAACAAACCTGCAAAATTCGATTTTTAGGTTTCTGAGTCATGGACTCGGCGAGTTCCAAGGTGGACTCGGCGAGTAGGGCTGACTCGGCGAGTCCCCTTGTGCACTCGGCGAGTCCCCTTGTGCACTCGGCGAGTCCAGGCGTCAGGAATGGCCAGATTCGGGATTTTTTCATAATTATCTTATGGAAACATACCTTAATCATAATAGATCAATCTAAATCCGATTTTTTGATATATATGACTATTATCTTGATCTAGTTAAAGGTATTTATCAACTAATAAAATATTTAATTTCCTTATATGATAATTAATTAATTATTTTAATTATTTTGGTAATTATCTTGAATAAAATCAAATATAGATAATTAGGATATTAATTGTTAATTGGAATTCTTTGTTATTTGATCCTCCATGTTTTAAATGTTTAAAACTTACCCACAAGTTTTGAAATTTATATTTGTGATTAAAAAGTTTTAATTTAGACAACTTAAATTTCAAACCCTAGATTTTAAAAGTTTTAAAATACAACCCTATACTAATATGATATTACTAGATTAATATATATATATATATATATATATATATATATATATATATATATATATATATATATATATATATATATATGTATAACTAAATGCTAGTCTTACCGTTAGTAGGCCTCATTCACGAAGCCGATCTATAAGGTGGGTATAAGGTTGCGGCCTATAAAATGGCGCTTAATGGGTGTACACTCACACCCACCGCTTGCTTGATTGGTGGAGGGTCGTTAGCCGAACGGGTAGGATAGGGCAACCTCATCCTCTCATTAAAAGTATAATAAGAAATATAAAGTAACTACACATACTTTTAAAATTTCCCAATCCTAGTTACTTTAGGAAAAGTGAATTGATGCAATCCCATGAAATTACACTTTGCACCTTGCTAAGAAGTTAGTGGAGCGTGTGTGGTTTACCGGCACACTAATTGGTTCTAAGAGAAGGTGGCAAAGGGTAATTCATTGTTTATCATAGTTCGATGGAGCGTGTGTGGTTTACCGGCACATCGAATAGGTGATCATTACAATGAAGGCACCATGTGAATTTGCATGGTAATTCACACCCGCTTTGTGATCCTCGGTATCCCAGTCACAAACAAGAGGGGCATATCGAGATTTAAACATGCCATTGAATAGTTTCAATGAATCTCATCCGAACCTAGGATTTCTCAAAAACACTTAGGACTAATAGTTTAAGTTTTGTAATGGAGAATTAGTGAATCGTCATTCACTTACCTTCAATTTATTTGCATGTTAGATTACGACATCCCTTTTCTAGTATGTAAATGTTATTGTTGGATCCTAGCCCTAATTTTTCTTATTGGGTGATAATTAGGGATTCTTATTCTAATCTATCTTTGTCCTTTCTAATTGTAGATGTCGAACGCAAAAAACGCTGCTGCTAGTTCTTTCACGTTGATGAGCCTTTGCCAAAAGGTCACCTTCGATGGAACGAACTTTAGCGAATGGATAAGATACATTCGCACCATTGCTCGCTATGAGGATAAGGAGTATGTCCTCGATGAGAAGCTCGAGAAAATCAACCCCGAAATTGCTACTCCCGCCGAAATCACCGCTTTTGAAACTCATGAGCGAGATGCAATGAAGGTACATTGCATCATGATCGCTACCATGAACTCAGAATTCCAAAAGTCCTACGAGGACATGTACCCGTATGAGACGCACCAAGACTTATTGGAGAGATACCACCAAAATGCGAGACAAGAGCGTTATGAGATTTTCACCAACATGATTTCTGCTAAGATGGGTCATGGAGAATCTCTTACCGTGCACCTGCAAAAGATGCAGAGGTATGTCGACCGCCTTCTCAAGTTAAATGTTGACTTCGGTGAAGACTTGGCGATCAATATGGTACTTCACTCTTTGCCTCTGATGTACAACCAATTTAGGATGACCTACCACATGAACAAAGAAGAGGTCACCCTAAGCAAACTCCAAGGTCTCTTGAGGGTCGCTGAGAGCAACTTCAAGGTCAAGTCTGTTGCACCTACTCCCAATCCGCTCGCTGCTCCTATCTTGGCTATTGGTCAAGGAAAGGGAAAGAAGAGGAAAGCTTCATCGAAGAACTATCGCAAGATGAAAGCCCGAGATGGTGCCTCTTCTAGTGGGACCAAAGTTGATCCCGCTAAGCCCTGTCCTAACCCAAAGGACATTAGAAGAGAAGTTGCACGGATTACCTGCAAGCAATCAAAGAGGGAAAGATTAAGCCATCTTTCACAGGTATATACACAATCAAATCTAACGATTCTAATCATGCTATTTCTTGGGTTCTTGATACCGGTTGTGGTTATCACATTTGTTCTAATGTGCAGGGACTAAGAAGAAGTAGGGATGTGGAGCAAGGAAGGATCAATCTAATCAAGGGGAACAGAAGATCGTCGCCTGTGACCAAGATTGGAGTGTATTCTTTAGTGCTTAGGAATAGTTTGGTTTTAGATTTGAACAATTGTTGCTATTCGCCAGAAATGGCTAGAAACATCATTTCATTTCATGGTTTATATAGATAAGGATTTAGATTTTCTTTTAATAATGAGAATGGTTCTATTTTGGCTTATCTAAATGGTTTCTTTTACTTTGAAGCTATACCATGTAATGGAATATATGAAACCGTTATGATTGCTGATAACTTAGGAAATGATGTTTTGAATATTTATTCTTCCACTAGTATGGATAAAGCATCCTTGTGGCATTGTCGTCTTGGACATGTCAACAAGAAACGCATAGCCCAACTCCAAAAGGATGGAGTGTTGGAGTCATTCGACCTTAGGGAAGATGACACATGCGAGTCTTGTTTGCTTGGAAAGATGACTAAGTCACCCTTCACGAGTACATGTGAAAGGGGAGAGGGTCTATTGGACCTAATACATACCGATGTATGTGGACCATTTAGATCAACCACGAAGGATGGGAACCCCTTCTATGTGACTTTTACCGATGACTATAGTAGATATGGGTATATCTACTTAATCAAGCAAAAGTCAGACACCTTTGAAAAGTTCAAAGAGTTCAAGAATGAAGTGGAGAATCAATTGGGCAGGAAAATCAAGATGCTTCGATCCGATCGAGGAAAAGAGTACCTAAGTCTTGAATTCCATGATTATCTCAAGGAGTGTGGAATAGTTTCACAATTGACGCCTCCAAGGACACCGCAGTTGAATGGTGTGGCAGAAAGGCGTAATCGAACCTTATTGGATATGGTTCGCTCTATGATGATTCATGCTTCACTACCTATCTCTTTTTGGGGGTATGCCTTAGAGACTGCCGCACATATCCTTAACCGAGTCCCTACTAAGAAGGTTGCCAAAACACCTCACGAGATGTGGACAGGGAAACCTCCCTCGTTGGCACATAACAAGGTTTGGGGTTGCGAGGCTTTCGTAAGACGAGATACTCACGACAAGCTTGAACCTCGAAGTGAGTGATGTATTTTCATCGGCTACCCGCAGACATCCTTTGGATATCTCTTCTATAGACCGAAGGACAATGTTGTCTTCGTTGCGAGGAGAGGAGTTTTCCGAGAGCGAGAACTCATGAGCCAAGGAGACAGTGGGAGGCAAATCGAACTTGAAGAGATTCAAGAGTCGATAGATGAAGGAAACTCTACCGCTGGCATTCAACCCGAGGAGGAAACTCCAGTTGAACCGATTGACGAATCCTTACCTCTTAGACGTTCCGATAGAGTTAGAGTTCTACCCCAGTTTTATGGTTTTCATATTACTACCGAAGGGGACACGTATATTAGTGATGGTACACTAGTAAACCTTGATGAACCTAATAGCTATAAGGAAGCCATGGCAGGCCCAGAGTCTGCAAAGTGGAAAGAGGCAATGGATAGCGAGATCCAATCCATGTATGATAACCAAGTTTGGAATTTGGTTGATTATGTGCCCGGACGTAAGACCGTTGGGTGCAAATGGATCTTCAAGAAAAAGACCGACGTGGATGGAAACGTACACACATATAAAGCGCGATTGCTCGCGAAGGGTTTTACTCAAACTCCCGGAGTTGACTATGATGAGACCTTCTCACCAGTTGCGAAGATTAAATCTATTAGAGTGATGCTAGCAATTGCCGCATTTCATGATTATGAAATTTGGCAAATCGATGTCAAGACCGCTTTCCTTAACGGAAAGTTGGCTGAGGATGTTTACATGGCTCAGCCAGAGGGGTTTGTGGATCCGAAGCATCCGAATAGAGTGTGTAAGCTTGAGAAGTCCATTTATGGACTTAAGCAAGCGTCTCGCAGATGGAATCTTTGCTTCGATGAGAAAGTCAAAGAGTTTGGTTTTGTACGAAGCGAAGACGAGTCTTGTGTATATGTCAAAGCCAGTGGGAGTATAGTAAGCTTTCTCGTTCTATATGTCGATGACATATTACTCATAGGAAACAACATCCCGACTCTGCAGGAGGTTAAGTCCTGACTCGGGAAGTGCTTCGCTATGAAGGACCTCGGAAAGGCTTCTTACATTTTGGGAATAAGGATAGTAAGAGAAATAAGTAAGAGACTAATTGGACTTAGTCAGAATACTTACTTAGAGAAGGTACTAAAACGTTTTAGTATGGAAAACTCAAAGAAGGGAGAACTACCGATACAAAGTAATGCCAAATTGAGTAAGACTCAAAGTCCGAGTACCGAAGCTGAGATAGCAGAAATGAGCCGATTACCATACGCTTCCGAAGTTGGCTCAATCATGTACGCTATGACTTGTACTCGCCCTGATATAGCCTTCGCTTTGAGCATGGTTAGCAGATATCAAGGGAATCCTGGCAAAGCACATTGGGTTGCGGTGAAAAACATCCTTAAGTACCTTCGGAGGACGAAGGAATGGTTCTTAGTCCTCGGAGGGAGTGATGACTTGAAGGTGCGAGGGTATAGTGACGCCAGCTTTCAGACCGACAGGGACAACTACCGTTCGCAGTCGGGCTGGGTCTTTACCCTAAATGGAGGAGCAGTGACATGGAAGAGTGCCAAGCAGGAAACCATAGCTGATTCAATGTGCGAATCAGAGTACATTGCAGCGAGCGAAGCGTCGAAGGAGGCAATATGGCTAAAGAGCTTCATCGGTGATCTTGGAGTTGTACCTGCCATAAAGGAGCCAATGGAGATTTTCTGTGATAACGAAGGCGCGGTTGCCTTGACCAAGGAACCGAGGGATCATGGTAGATCAAGACATATCGAAAGAAAGTATCACTTCATTAGACATCGTGTAGAAGAAGGACAACTCGTAGTAAAGATGATATCATCAGAAGATAACCCAGCAGATCCGCTTACGAAGGGACTGAGTAGGGTTAAGCACTTGCAGCATGCTAGGAGTATTGGGCTGAAGGATGATATTAGCATAGATTAGATAGTATTAGAAACGTGTAATAGATAAATGTAATTGACATTTGATGATTAAATAAAGGAGTTTTATTTATGAGTAATGTTACTATCTTATGTTAATTGTTTAGCAATTGTTTCACTTTGCATGTTTTGACTTCCAGAATAATTGAGTTTATTAGGAATAATCGAATTGTTCAAATGGTCCACAATCGTTCATATGTTGGGAGTAGATATGAATGAAGATTGTCATGAATTGGTGTGTAGAATGTCTAAATGGTGTTAGACATAGCAAAGGATTGCTGCAACGTTCATGAGTGCTTATGAACTAGTTTTGAGCATTGGAATAAACCCGCGCTTGCTGGAATCACCTTTTGGAATACGATATAAAAGGTGATCGCAAGATGATAATATCATATGGTCTTAAAACCTAGATATATGATTTGTTATTTGTTAATTGATTGCACATTGATAACACGAAAACGCATCAGTAACTCGGTGTTATAAAACGTATTGTTGTGTATAGTTGGTTAATGAATAAGTAAATGCATATAAGTCGAAGTTTATCTGTAACTTTTATCTAAGAAGGTAAAAGCGATATCTCGGCCGCTCGATGTTTGATTTGACTTATGTGCCGGGCCCGGTCAGAACTGAATTGATGTGTTCGATTAAGTTCTATGTCAAATAAATCAGAGATCGAGAAACCTAAATGCTTGACTAACCATTCCATAGGATTGTCAGCATGATATCTAACAGAGGACTTTACGTTCCCTTATCTAAAGGACAAGATTGATTAGATCAAAGTTTGACAGCGTCTTTGAGAGCTACGATTGCAAACCGAATTGTACTTGTGAATATAGTTACTAGACTTATCCAAGTGGGAGACTGTTGGAATAGTGTCTAAGGCTGCAACTATATTAGGCAAGTATTTGACCCAGTTGTGCATGGTCCTTTTGGGTTGCCTTCACCATAGCAACTTGATAGGATGATTTATTAAGAGAGAGTAAATATTATTAATATATTATGAGAATAATATAATGAATAATATATTTGTTATTTGATTAATATAAGTCATAGAATTAATTAGAATTAATTTGGTGACTTAAAGAGGTTAATTAAATAAAGGGGTATAAACTGTCAATTGTTTGATAGTTAAGCTTTAGACTGTAAATCCATTTGGATATGCTATGGACGAATTCTATGAGATATAAGATAGCTAAAATCGTCCAAGGCTTATCTATGGAAAGGATTTGGATAGCCTTAAGAGAAGATTATCCAATTAGGGTTTAGGTTGTAACCCTTAAGGAGTCTACAAGTATAAATAGACCCCATGGCATAGGGAATTCGGCACCTCTCCTATAGTAAGAGAACCCTAGCCGATTTCCTCCCCTCTCCTCTCTCCTAAATTATCTTCCTTGCTGTTGGTGTTTGTAAGCCATTAGAGGAGTGACATTTGTGACTCTAGAAGCTCCAAGACCTCAAGATCAACAAGGAACTCAAAGGTATGATTCTAGATCTGTTTCAATGTTGTTATTTAACCTAATTAGTCATTAGAAGACTTGGATTCAAAGCATGTTTATTAGAAAGCCTAGATCCAAGCATTAGAGTTTTGCATTCGCACATAGGAAAGTTCTTATGGCTAAAACCCATCAGAATGCTCTCCCAAAATCTTGGGACATGAATGTAGCCGTCATTAAGAAAACTAAGGTTCTCAGCCGCCTCTCTCTCGCTGAAGTGATGGCAGTCATCAAGACATGTGATATTGATGACAAGCAGCGGGAAATTAACCATGTGAACTCGTATTCAGCTGTGAATCTTGACATTTCCTCTAACAATTCTCTTTCATCTTTTTCTGTTTATCGTCCCTTTGCAGGTTCATCATTTAATCTACCTCCTTCGCAAGCTCAGACTCAAACTCCATCGGCTTCCTCTGCTTCAGCCATGCCCATCTTGCAAAATCAATCATTTATGGCTGCTCAAGTTGCTTCATCCTCAACTGGAGCTTCTTCTTCAAGGGGAAAGGAAGGCGATGAGAATCTTGCTCTTGCTTCGGGACTAGTAAATTGCTATAATGCACTTGTAGCCGCGGATCTTACACCTCAACTGTCATTGGCTGATCTTGATCAGATTCACCCTGAAGACGTTGAGGAGATGGACATTACTTGGCAAATTGCCATGGCAGTCTTTAGGGCGAAGCAATTTGCCAAGAAGACTGGAAAGATTAACTGGGGGATGAATGCTGACAAGAAGGTTGGGTTCAGCAAAAGAAAGCTACGATGCTTTAACTACCATGAGCCAGGGCATTTTGCTCATGATTGTCCACAGCCAGACAAAAGACTCAATAATGATAGGATAGTGGTTACAGTTGGAAACAATCGTAGTGGCAATCAAATAAACAACGAGAAGGCTATTGTTGCTCAGTCATTTGATTGGGAGGATCAGATGCAAGCCCTGAACCTATCTGGACATAAAGCTGCCCACCTGGCACAAATTCGTGATGATGCCCCAACGGAGATTGTAGCAGCCGAAAATGAGATGAAGGAGCTGCAGTTTGCATTGATGGTAACCTCTTCTCATGAACCTAATTTAGCCAAGGTAATTCTTCCATCATGCTCTCAATCCTGTATTGACTATGTTAAAACTCTGCATGACAAAATTGAGACATTAGGCAGTGAAGTAGAAAATTTTAAGATTGTTCGTGAACTTAATGAAAAATTAATAAGGGACGTAGAGGACCTTACATATGAAGGGTACCAACTTAGAAAAGGTCAAAAACCACTCAAAGCTCAATTGGAATAAAAAATTAAGGATTTTAGGAGATTTCAGGAAGACTACAGTAATAAATGTGTAAATTATGATTATGTAGTCAAACAGAACGCTGAGCTAGTGGCTGAAGTTGAATCTTTGAAAGGAAAATTTGAAACCGCCAAACTTGATGTTAGAAAATATGATTTTTCAAGTGAGGTAGTTGCAAATATGATAGACCAAAGCGTGCAATTTAAGAAGAATCAATCAACAGGTCTTGGGTATAACCATGTGTCCCCTCCCTTCAATCATTCATATGTGCCCAAGCCGTTGTCCAAAGAAGAGATTTCCAATGAATCATTTATGGTTTATGGCAAGCCATCTGGTTTTCTTTCAGGAGGATTTATTAATGTTGAAAGTACTAGCATTTCTACTTCTCCTGCAGATCAATCCTTGCATCAGTCAAAGCACGAAGTTGAAGGATATGTTTCTGAAAATAAAATCGAGTCTAAACTTGAAGCTTTAGTTTTAAATAAAGACAAATATGTTTTCTGATGTTTCAAAAGACAATGTTTTTTGTGATGGTGTTTTTATTACTTCTGATACTGTTTTGAATGGTTTGGAAAAGTCTGGTTTGAACAATTTGGTTGACAATTTGGATGTGTGTGATAATAATTTTGAAAAACCATCAACATCACAAACTTTTCCATCTAATGTACCCTCGCTTGCCTTACAACCTAATTCATGTTCATGTTCTTGTGAGAGAAGCAGGGGTGATAGTATGGAAAATAAATTTTATCAATGTAGCACAAGTTATAACAGTAACAAACAGATCTGTTTTAATTGTGGTGTTGGTGGTCATATAGCTAGAAATTGTCAAAATTGTATGTTTGTACATTTCAAACATCCAAGAGGAGAGAACGAATTCAGAAGAAGGTCTTTAAATAGAAAGTCCTCTAGAAATCGCTCTCGAAATAATGATTGGGCAAATGAACAGAGTAGAAAACGGGCTATTTTTCAAAAACATAAACCAAAATCGAGTACGACCAAGCCAAGGTCAGATTCGTCAAGAAGCCACAGTGGGTCTTCAACCAACTCTGGTAGAAAACTTATAGGCTTTAAGCAGACTAATAAACATTCAACTTCTAAATCAACCGGGATTTTTAGAAAACCTAATTATCAATGGCTGCCCAAACTTGCTCCCAATTTATCATTTGTGTCCTCTGAGAAATCCGAATGTTATAAATCTGAAAAGGCATCGGGATCACCCAGGAAGGTAATGACCTAGGTTCCCAAATCTAATTAAACCCGCACATTATGCAGGGACAGTTGCGGGGAAATGTCGTCAGACCCTATTTCGTCGACAACGCCTGTTCCCGGCATATGACGGGAGATATCGCCCAACTGCACAACATTCAATCATTTAATGGGGGATATATCTCTTTTGCGGGTGGAAAAGGTGGTAAAATCACTCAAAGAGGAACTGTCTCAAATGGGGTTTTATGTTTCAAGAATGTTAATTTTTCTCCCGAGTTGATGCATAGTTTGTTAAGTTTTTCTCAGATCTGTGACAAGGGCTATTCTATGCATTTCACTGACAAGGAATGCATGATTCTCAAGCCAGGCTTTGTCATCCCAGAAGAATGGATTCTTGTAAAATCTAAAAGGGATGGGAATGCCTATATCATTGATATGAATAGCAATCTTCCAGAAAAAGTTACATGTCTTTTCTCCAAGATCTCCGAACAATCTGCAATTCTGTGGCACAGAAGATTAGGTCATGCTAATGCAAAGAACTTGAATCGTCTTGCGAAGAATGAGATGGTCTATGGATTGCCTGTCAAGGACTTCATCACGTTTGAAAAATGTGTGTCATGTGCACAAGGAAAGCATCATAGAAAGCCCCACCCGCCAAAACAAATCAACTCAATTAGCCAGGTGCTTCAATTGCTACATATGGATTTGTTTGGTCCAGTAAACGTCCTCAGCATCAACATAAATTCTTATTTTCTGGTTGTGATTGATGATTTCTTTCAGTTTACATGGTTTTTCTTTCTATCCAACAAAGCTGGAGTTGCTGATTTGATCAAGAAGTTTATTGTATTAGGTGAGAACCAAACTAACAATCGGGTGAAGGCGCTTCATACCGATAACGGAACAGAGTTTAAGAATTCTGTTCTCGATCATTTTTGCACAGAAAAGGGTATACTGCATCAATTCAGTTCTGCTCACACACCCCAACAAAATGGTGTTGCTGAAAGAAGGAACAGAACGTTAAAAGACGCCGCAAGAACGATGCTGTGTGATTCAAAGCTACCAGTTTTCTTTTGGGCCGAGGCGATAAACACTGCCTGTTACGTTCAGAATCGAGTGTTAATCAACAAAGCTCAGATGAATACCTCGTATGAAATTTTCTATGGTCACAAGACATCAGTCAGTCACTTCCGTGTATTTGGCTGTCCTTGCACCTTTCTTCACTTAGATGCCAACCCGAAGTTCAATGCAAAAGCCGATGATTGTTATTTTGTAGGGTGTGTTGCTCGCACGGCCTATAGAGTCTACAACAAGAAGACAAAGCAAATTGTGGAATCGTATGACGTGCGTTGGTTGGAAGAAAACAAGACAGACGCTAGAGTGGGTCTGGATTCGCTATTTGATTACACATCCCTATTTAAATCAATAGATGTGTCTTCAAGTGGCTCATCTAGATCTGTTTCTGGTTTGAAGAAGATTTCTGAAGATGAAGACGAAGAAGTTGTTTACAGATCTCCATCTGAATCCCCTTGTTCATTCACAGGGAAGTCTTCTGCTACACCTAAGGGGGAGTCTTTTACTACACCTCAGGGGGAGTCCGCTGCTACACCTCAAGGGGAGTCGTCTATGAAACATGATAGTCCTAAATCTTCAGTCCAAATTGATTCTCCAGATGCTGAAACTACACCTCATATTTCAATAGAGAAGGAGTTATTCCTTAATGATGCTTCCGCTGTCTCTTCAACTTTTATGGAACTACTCTTTCCTGAACTTATCTCAAATGATTTTGTAGCAGAGCCTTCTGGAGCGGCTCAATCAGCAAATGAAGGAGGTATCAATATTCACACTCTTACTGTCTCTCTCAATGAAATCAGCCAAGAAATACCTTCAAGGATTCAATGCGATCATCCGATCGACAACGTCATTAGTCAGCTAGGTGATGGTGTTAAATCCAGAAGTCAGAATGGAGACGTTAATATTTGTCTTTACTCTTGCTTTATTTCTCAAATAGAGCGCAAGAATGTTGAAATGGCTCTAAATGAACCTAGCTGGGTTGATGCAATGCATGAGGAATTGCACCAATTTGAAAAACTCGGTGTTTGGAAGTTAGTTGAGCTGCCAAAGGGCAAGAAGTCTCTTGACACATGATGGGTTTATTGCAACAAGCAGGATGATTCAGGGGTTATTGTACGAAATAAAGCTCGATTAGTGGTTCGTGGGTTTCGACAAGTCGAGGGTCTTGATTACACAGAAGTTTATGCTCCAGTAGCTCGCCTGGAGGCTATTCGTATCTTCCTGGCATATGCTTCCTACATGAACTTTACCGTTTATCAAATGAACGTCAAGACTGCCTTCTTGTATGGCAAGGTGAAGGAAGAAATCTACGTTGATCAACCTCCTGGGTTCGTTGACTCAAAATTTCCTAATCATGTCTACAAGTTGGACAAGGCGTTGTATGGGTTACATCAGGCTCCTCGAGCGTGGTACGCAACTCTAACAAAGCATTTGCTCGAGCATGGTTATTCACGTGACACCATTGATCAAACTTTGTTTATCAAGCATGTTGGAGATGATCAAATTCTTGTGCAAATCTATGTTGACGATATCATCTTTGGATCAACGAGTCCCAACTCTGCAAAGAATTCGAAGGTGTAATGAAGAAACGATTCGAAATGAGTTCGTTGGGAGAAATGACCATGTTTTTGGAGCTTCAGGTTAAACAGATTTCAACCGGAATCCTGCTACATCAAGCCAAGTATGTGGAGGATATTCTTTAGAAGTTCAAGTTTTGCGATGCTAAGCCTGCCGCAACACCAATGGCTGAACGACCTCTTCTGACTCCAGATCCTGAAGGTGAATCCGTAGATCAGACACACTATCGATCAATGATCGGATCGCTAATGTATCTTACTGCAAGCCGACCTGACATCTTGTTTGCAGTTTGTCAATGTGCACGTTATTAGGCTAATCCTAAACTCTCACATCTTATTGCTGTCAAAAGAAGTTTTCGATATATCAAAGGGAGCCCAAAATTGGGTCTTTGGTATCCGAAGAATTCTGAATTTGATCTGTATGTTTTTACTGACAGTAATTATGGAGGCTGTGAGCTTGATAGGAAATCTACCTCAGGAGGATGTCAGTACCTAGGTGACAGACTAGTTTCATGGCAATGCAAGAAGCAACACACTTTCTTAACTTCCACAGCAGAGGCGGAATACGTTGTTGCATCAGCTTGCTGCTCTCAAGTTATCTGGATCCAACATCAGCTGTTGGACTACGGTTTGAATTATTTTGAAACCCCATTTATTGTGATAATGAAGCTGCCATTCAAATTGCCAAAAACCCAGTCCAACACTCTAAAACCAAGCACATCGACATTAAAATTCACTTCGTCCAAGACTGTTATGAACGTTCGCTAATCCGGCTGGAACAAGTCCACACTGATAATAATGTGGCAGACTTATTCACTAAGCCATTTAACAAATCTCGCTTCGATGTGCTTGTTGGATTTCTGAAAATGATACGTTTTGAGGATTAAGTTTTTCTAATTTTAATTTTATTTTTTTCTTCAACTCAATTTTCAATTTTTATATTATTTTCTGTTTATTTTAATCTATTTTTAACTTTATTTCATTTTCAGTTTATTTTTGTTTTTTTGTTTCCTTAGGATAGATTAAATTTGCGCATTTTTTTCTTTTCTTTTTATTCTCACCCATGCACAAATTTAGGGGGAGAAATAATCAAAAAAAATGCAAAAACAATAAAAAACAGAAAAATTTTAAAAAAAATATTGCTTACATTTTCGGTTGTAGGTGTTGTGATGGGAAATGAAATTAGCAAGTGATAACGGACAATCTGAATCGGCATAATGTACCTAAGTTGAATCGTCTACGCTCTGTAATCGATGCGCTGGTAGGCACGATAGATTTTAAATGGACTTAACTTGGGAGAGTTGAACCTCATGAATTTAAGGACTTGACAAACTTTGACCTAGTTAGATACGTTTAACCTGATGTCACGACGCTCGGATAGGTTGAGCAGGGAGATATACATGGGAATCTACAGGTCACATTAAATAACCCGTATATAGAACTGTGGATTCACTTTTCCTCGGTGTGCGGATTATGTCCTTAATTCCGGTTGGATGGGGCGACTAGTAAATTCCGATAAATTAGGTCTGTAGAATATCATTTTCTTTCTTTCCGTCTGTTAGTCATATGTTGTCTCCTTTGCGTGAATTCCAATCCGACCTGGTACACAACATATGCAACTCTATTTCTCTGCAGGCTATATATATGAAATTCCTCTTATCTGTTAGCCATATACTGTCTCCTTTGTGTGATTTCTAATCCGACCTGGTACACAACATATGCAACCTTCTACTTCTCAACACCTCTGAAACAATAAGTAATAGAATTCTGAATCTATCCTCTCTCTGAATGGTTGTCTGCTCACCTGGTGTAAGGAGTACTCTGGAAGTTCTTGATGGCCGGGGCATATCAGGAAGCGGGAAACATGTTCTAGTACACTTAAAATTGAACACATACAGATTGTCTGTAGATCTCGCTGCTCGATTTAGGTGGACAACAATATCCCTGGTTGTAGTCAGTTAAATGGTCTTTAGAAAAAGTTATTTATGAATTATGGCCAATCAAGATAATAAAGTTACTATTAGATATATGCATATGTCATGTCATTGGTAAACTGTCCAAATCTGTCACAATTTTTCATGT
This sequence comes from Lactuca sativa, assembly GCF_002870075.4. Taxonomy (NCBI): domain Eukaryota; kingdom Viridiplantae; phylum Streptophyta; class Magnoliopsida; order Asterales; family Asteraceae; genus Lactuca; species Lactuca sativa. The sequence goes on from NC_056626.2 coordinate 321,358,019, forward strand.
TTAAGTGGACCACAATATTGGTGATCGATCACACGAAGATGTGAAGATAAGGGTACCGACAAATAGAATAAGACTGTCCAACAACTTTGATCCCAGCGTCACAAAATTAGTCACAGTAGGTAAATTTTTAGACTATGTTTTTGTTAAAGCTAAATTATTTTATTTTTGTGCATAATTAAATTTTAATGTCATTTTAATTATTTTTGTGCATAATTAAATTTTAATGTCATTTCAATTTTATCTTATGTTTATTTTTATTTTTTTTATTTTATTTTATTTTTATTTTAAGCAATTAAATTTTTAAGTTTTTTTTTTAACTTTTAATTTTATTTTTACTTTTACTTTTTTGTAAAAAAATTAAGTTTTTTGTTTTGTTTTATTTTTAATTTAATTTTTTAATTTTTCTTTAGTAAAAATAATCCTCATAAAGTTTTTTGAAATTTAATTGTGTTGGAAATTGCTCAATACTGTGTAGTTATCAGGTAAATGGTAAAAAGGGGTTAATATAGGGGTTTACTGTCGGAATCCCCTCATTCACGAGATTCTGGCCGCAAACTGCACCTGTCACTCTCTCTCCCTTCAAAAAAAATTTCGTTAAATTTCTCAAATCTGATTCAACCATCTCTTAGGTAATGAGTTCTAGATCATAAATATATGTTTTATTGCATATTTCACCGTGTAATTTAAGCTTAAATCGAAGAAAAAGGTCCGACGGAGCTTACGGCTGTAAGCTTGGGCCGTAAACTCCTTTCTAGGGCCGTAAATGCAATTTAACCGTAAATCGATTTCGACCGCAAGCATCTATTGATTATTGTGTTGTGTTTAGCCATTTTCTTCTGATTAAATGCGTGTTTTTCACGAGTTGTGTGATTGTGGTGTTCATCGGCCGTAAGCTTGAGTTCATAGGCCGTAAACACAGTTTACGGCCCAAGAACAATATATTTGGCCATGAACTGTGTTTGGTTTCTTGACCGTGAACACTAATTTTCACTTGAGTAATTTTTGTTTTGATCCAATTTTCTAAATAAAATAATTTTCTTCTCCGAATCAAAATAAAACTTAATATTTTTGGATGTTTATTTTGCACATATTTTTTTATCTTACAAATTATGGTTGAGTGCAGAAAATGGTAAACTTGAAATTCGCGAACATGCACAATCTTGTTATTGTGCTTGCAGATCCTCCAGCTGTTCATTCAGACATGCGATTTGATGATTCACAGGCTTCGGGAGTACTTTCTGGCGTCCGCTATCATAGTAAACCTTGTCGTGTATCAAAATTTAATCAGAGAATTCTGGGCCACTGCCAGCACGAGCATGGATAATGATGGTCATTTCACTGTAAAAGCTATGGTTCAGGGTCGTGACATTGTGATCAAAGAAAGCTTCATCAAAGAAATGTTGCTAATTGACGATCAACCTAATTTTCCTACGGAGATTGGGATTGAAGACACATAAAGAATTCTCAGAAGGATGAGCTACGAAGGCACTTCACCTCCGACCTTAAAGAAGCTTTTGCATCCATATTGGAGGTTTTTAGCGCATGTGTTCGTCAGCTATGTTTAAGGTAGAAGATCAGGAGCAGACGAAATTTCTCAGCGAACGACCGGCGCACTTGTTTCTCTTGCTGAAGGGGTGAGATTCAATTTCTCAAGATTCATCCTAGAAGAGTTTGTTATCAACATCAGAGCCTCAACTTGAGATACGTTCTTGTTATATCCTTAATTCATACAATTGTTTATCAAAACTCAATTTCCAGAAGTGAGAAAGGAGGGTGAAACTCTAGATATGAAGTCTTTGGGTCCTCACACAGTAGGACTCATCAAGCAAAATCGAAGAGGAAAAGTTGTTTTTCAAGGATTGTACCCTCTTGAGAAATTTGGGAAGTTCACTAAGCTAGATGAACCTACAAAATCCTATGGTTTATCTGAGCAAAATTCTTTTGAGCCAGCATCTACTGAGAAGTATTCTCCAAACAATCTCGTTATTGATATTTCTGAGGATGAAAACACTGAAAAAGAAGATACCCCCACTCATGATGCTCAAGTGGCTGTGGAACATGACAATGTGTTTGATCGTACTCAAGATGATGATTTGGGAATGAATGTAGAGTTTGGGGAAAATGTTGGGGGCGATAAGAATGACTCTTTTAGTGACCTTGACCTCACCAGTTTTGATCATAATGGTATTGCTGCTTCATTAGCCAGTAGTGCTAAGTTGGTGTCAAATGAGAATCTTGACACTATCTTTAACAATGCCGATGATGTCGTTCCTTCGACAACTGAGACAAGGAAGACAAATGAAGCTTTTGAGACTACAACCCTTACTACAGGTCAATCGGAAAGTGTTTCCATTCCTATGGAGACGGTTATGGGATGTTCCCCTCCTATTTTTGTTTCTCCTACCACAGAGCCGTTTGTAAGTGATTTTGCTACGACAAGATCTGATCAACCCCCATGAAAAAGGCAAAGAGGGGATCCAAGGCAGGGTAAAGTAATTGAAAGACTTGTTAGAAGCCTCCCAGTACCACCTCCTACGACCAACACTACCAATCTCACCACAACAAAGATGTTTGCTACGGGTTCGGGTACTGCTTTTGATGTTGGTTGTCCCTCTGTTCCACTAGGTTTTTCTACTCCTCGGTTTAATTTTTATGATGCTTTTGAGAGATTAGCCCTTCATATGGCTGAGGAGCAACTTTTGACGCCTTCCCCTCATGGTAAAGGTGTTTCTTTAGGAGGTAGTAGTTCTAGACGAGATAACCTACCTATTTCTGGACTCTAGAAGGAAATATCGGTATTGAGTTATAAAAATATTGAGCTAGATATCCAAGTGTCAGAGCTTCAAGCTGCAAATGCAAAGCTTAGTATTAAAGTGTCTAAACTTCAGTCTGAAAAGTCGAGCCTTGGTGTGCAAGTAGCTGATCTTTCAAAGCATAAAGAGCTGAAGTCCATACAGATTTCTGACCTTCAAGATCACTTCAATCTGATGACTTCAAGTTATTTTGAATTGAAAAAGAAGCTTGAGGAAGACTTTGGAGATGAATACCAGACATCTGCTGAAGAGTACAACATGAATCTTTATGTCCAAGCCTTTCCAGTTGTTTTGCCTACTGGTCAATCGTCTGGAGCTGTTAGTCATGTTGATAATGAGCCTCCTCAAGCCCCCCATGTGCCAACGACGATTGGTAATGATCAGGAGGAAGCGGTTAAGAAAGGACAGTTATTGTTTAAAAGGAACTCTAATCAAAATGAATCTTGGGATGAACCCTCAATTACAATGACTGACTTGGAAGTCGTTCGTTTCAGGGATACTTTTGGTGATCGGTCAGGAATTGTTTCTTGGGGATTTCATGATCCCCTCAAGATGTGGATAGTGCTGCGGAAAAGTGGTAACTCTAAACTCTACGGAGATAGCCACGACTTTAGTTCATTGACTAGGGTTGATTTGACGGAATTGTCCCGAGCTCCCTTTTCAAATATTACAAATAATCCACAAGTGACCCAGTTCAAGATTTTTCTTGAAGATCAAGTTAAAAGAGGGTTCCCTACAACGCAAACTGCTGAGTCTGTGATATTTGAGCATCCAGATGTTTTCGATCACACAACTGATAAGCCTTTACAGGTGGTGATGTGGCCTGCAATCAAGCAGGTCAAGCAATTCCCAGTGCTTCAGACCTATCAAGACGGATCTCTCGGATCAATGGAGTGTTGGGTCTTTGATGAGAACACTTCTGGTGCGGTCATCAATCTTATGAGTGGTTGCATTCGTCTCTACAATCAAAGAGATTTGTTGCAGTTTCGAAAATGGGACATTCATCATCTTAGCAATTTTCAGATTTTGGTCGCAGAAGATATTTTTGAAGATGGTGCGAAGGTGTACACGACGATGGTTGCAGAGATTCTCAACAAACGAATGTGGAATGGGGCGATGGGGCAAGCGTATGTCATGGTGGTTACCAAAGATTAACTTCGAGCTAGTCCAAACCAAGGGGGAGATTGAAAGGCTCAATTTAGTGGTTTGGTCTAGGCTTTACAATGTAATAGTAGGTGGTGTGTTGGTAACTTGTTTTGTAATAGTTTACGGTTGTAATGAGTTTACGGCCGTAAACTCTTCTCGGTCGTATGATATATAAATAGTGGGTTAGTCAGATGTTTAGTAGTTGTTGATGCCTTTAGAGTTCACGGCTTCTATCAAGTTGCACCAGACGATTTTCGTATGATATATAAACTCTTCTTGGTTTGTTCTTCTTGTGTGTTTATTATTGCTTTGTGTGATTGTATTTGCTTTTGATCTCTGGTAAGATCCGTAATTTGGACCTTACAATATTCATTTTCAAGTTCTCGATTTATTTGTTGTTCTTGTGTATTTAATTACTTGAGATTATATGTATCTAGATATGTTTTATATGGACAATATTCATTTTCGCATTCTTGTTCAACAGTTTTTCTTATACATTTAGTCACATATGATTTATGTACACAACATTCATTTTTACGTTTTCGATTCAATAATTTTTCTTTTTCCACATTATTCATATGTGATTAAATACTTATAATCACATGTGATTAAATATATGAGAAAAAAATATTGAAATGAAAACTCAAAAATGAATATTGTTCATATAATCATAGATGATTGGATAAATATAATCACATGTGATTATATGTATCTAATCATATATGATCAAGGTTGACAAAAATAATTATCGAATCGAGAACACAATAATGACATATGTGATTAAATATATCTAATCACATTTGATTAAATATATCTAATCACATGTGATTATATGTATCTAATCACATGATTTATATGAACAAAAACGAATACTGTCTATATAAATTATATGTGATTAAATACAAATAATCACATGTGATTATATACACATAATCAGGGGTAGTGGTGGTGTGTAGTGATATTTGGTGGTGATAGGTGGTGCATGGTGGTGGTGGTGAAGGGTGGTTGGGGTGTCATGTGGGGTGGTGATTATCGTTGATGGCAGGTGCTGGTGGCGAGAGTGGTGATGGTGTATGGTGGTTTTGGTGGGTGATGGGTGGGGTGGTAGTGTCGGGTGGATAGATGGGTGGTTAAGGTAGGTGTTGGATGGTGGTTGTTGGTGGTCGGTGGTTTTGGTGGGTAGTGGGTGGAGGTGATGGTGGCAAGTAGTGATGATAGGTGGTGGTGGTCAGTGGTGATGGGTAGTGGTGGTGGGGGTCGGTAGAGGTGGGTGGTTGTGATAAGTTGTGGAGGCGGGTGGTGGTGATAGGTGGTGGTGGTTGGTAGTGATGGGTGGTGGTGGTGGTGGGGTAGTGGTGATGGGTGGTCGAGGCGAGAGGTGGTGATGGGTGGTTGGTGGTAATGACGGGTGGTAGTGGGTGGTAGTGGTGATGGGTGATAGAGACGGGTAGTGGTGATGGGTGGTGGGTTGTGGTTGGTGGTAATGACAGGTGGTGGTCATAATGGTTGGTAGTGGGTCAGTAGTGGTGCTAGGTGGGTGGTAGTTTCATGGGTAGTGAGCTATGAGAGTGTTAGAAGCTAAACATGGAGTAACTTAGTGCATCTCTTGAGGAGAAAATGAGATTATTCAACATGGAAGCAAGAGAATCGGTTGGATCTGGTGTATCATCATGCAAGGGCCTCAGTGGGAGGTAAAAATCCTGCACCTTTGTCATTTATTTTCCTAGATCTGATTGCTATGGGAGATTAGGGTTTCTTCCACCTTTTGATCGGGCTTCGAGCATATAAAGTTGTATTGGAGTTTTAAACCTCAGATATGGACTTTGTGAGGTCCCTAGAGTCCAAAAGTCCCAACTTTATTCATCCACATGAGGGTTATTGTGCTTAACACCTTGTGAGAGCATGTTTTGGTATGTTGGAGCAAAATTTCCATACATGAACGTAAAGATCGAAGCTTTACGTGACAACTGAGTCTTGAGATGTTAGATCTAGTGTTTCGAATGGTAGATCTTCTTAGAATCGTCTGAATAAGGAATGAGTTTGAATGGACTCGCTGAGTCGATGAGCTGACTCGATGAGTCGGTGAGGGTTTGTCCCAATGAGCTTGATCATGTGATAACTCGGCGAGTTGGGGGTCAACTCGACCAGCTGAGCTGGACCTTCAGGAGACTTCTGAGGAAAAGAGTGGCCTCGATGAGTCACATAGGAGCACTCAGCGAGTCGGGTCAAACATGGACTTTTGACTCGAGTTTGACTTTTGTTAACTTTAGGGTTTGGTTAAGCATGAGTAATGGGGACAATGGAGGGGTAAAACAGTCTTTTATCCACTTCAAGAGTTAGAGAGAGAAAGAATACCCTTTGGTGATTTGTGTCGAGAAAAGAGTATCAATTAGAGATATTCATCCTTTGTGTTAGGCGGAGGCTAGTTCGAGATACGTGTGAGAGGTTATTTGCTCACTCGATTGCGAGATGAGTCTTCTCACTATACTTACCTAGCGTGGAAATCTGAGTTGTACGACGGAAAGGTCTTATGCACTTACAATGTGTATTGTGATATCCTACATTATTTTGTTTGTGATTTGTGATGTGTATTGTTCAGAGCTTATAGAGTTGTAGGACCGGAGGGTCCCACTGAGACACATTGACCGGAGGGCCAGACTGTGTTATAGCCTCGAGTGGCTAAAGAGTTGTGTGTGGTAGTTTAGGGAAGTTACTAAGTTTCGTGCTTACCATGTTATTTGTTATGTGTTTTAGGCACCTCTCAGGATCACGGGAAGGCGCTAACTTGATTGTACACACATCCGAGATTGAGTTATGATTGAGAAGATCCTGGAGTTCTGATTTATACATATTAGATTATGATATTTGATGATTGACATTATCACATTTTGAGATTTTATTAGTGTGATAAAGGTGTTTTTAAATTGAAAATTGGCTTGAAAATTTACGTTGTTACAAGTTGGTATCAGATCCTTGGTTCGAGGGATTCAGATGCACCTTCCGGTATTTCTGGACTCGAACTGGAGATTTGAGAAAAAATTTCAAAAGAAATGATTTTTTCTAAAATGAGAAAGAGTTTCAAAGAGAAAACGAGAAGGAGTAGTGTGTGCAATCAGCCAGAGCCCGAATGGTGATTTCCTAAAATACCCTTACTTATTTGTGTTATGATTTATTATTGAGATATTAGTGATGCATGCTAGATGACAGTGTAGGTATTTCATATATTAGGGCTAGAGTTGCCTGTGTTGTGATGCGTTAGCCAAGGAATTGTTGTTGTCTGTGATGTGCATTGAGTATGTACGGAGTAAGAGTATCCAAAAAGAAGCTTTTAGAGAGATCTTTCAGTAGAGGAGTAATCTAGGAGAGTAACCAATATGTGCATTGGATAAGCCTACTGAGGGAGTAATTAGATAGCTGCGAGAGGTAGGGTTGCTCGAGTTCGGTGATACCTTTCGAGTGTGAGTAGAGCAGATAGAGTTGTAACCTAGAGTGGTTTTAAATGTTGGTGGGGATTATTCAATACCCGAATGCTACTTGCTTCATGCATTATGGAACTCTTGATGATGGGAGTAAGTTACTAAGAGAATATGACGATATTCAGGAGGTAGATGGCTAGTATCATAAGGGGTTCTTCAACAGCTGATGGCAGAGAAGTGCGAGAACCTAGGGAGTGACCTTAGTCAGATTAGTATGATGATAAAGGAGAGTATTTGTTGGGAGAGACTAGGTTTAACGGGATTGGTGATCGAGAAGGTTGACAAGCTACTTAGGAAATCTGGGACGATCCGTGTTGAAAGTATAGGTAGATATGGCAGGTAGTATGGGCCTGTACTACTGAAAGTAGAGGACCCATACTCGAAACAGGGAGAATCCTAGAGGTTCTAAGTAGCAGATTGAGAGGAGATAACATGGTTCAGGTACCATGATTCGTAGCAGATTAAGAGGAGATAAGATGGTTCGGGTATCATGATTCATATCAGATTGAAAGGAGATAACATGGTTCGAGTACCATGATTCGTAGCAGATTGAGAGGAGATAACATGGTTCGGGTACCATGATTCCTAACAGATTGAGAGGAGATAACATGGTTCAGGTACCATGATTCATAGCAGATTAAGAGGAGATCACATGGTTCGAGTACAATGATTTGTGGTGGTTAGTGCGTCTGGTTTCACCAGTTATCTTGTTGTGATTGATTAAACTGAGATCAGATGCAATAAGGTGTGGGGCCAGAGGGCCATGTTGAACGAGTCTCAATGGAGCATACCTTGAGGGGGAAATCAAGTTAGTTTTCGAGAGATTTTCGGTGAGATGCCAGTTGGAGTTGTAAGACTCAGGGATGAGTAGAGATGATGCTTATGGAGGATCGCGGTTTAAGTTGAGAAATCGACTAAAAGATGAGGTGTCAACTTATGTGGCAAGAGTTGCGCTGTCCCCATTTCTTAGGAGAAGCAAAAGAGATGACAAGCTTCCAGTTTTCAGAGGATGGGGGTAAACCCCATGGGGTTGCAACCTTTTCACAAGAGTATTTTGGGAAGTATGTTTGTTGCGAGGTATTTCTTATACCATGAGAGAGTCATTAGTGGTTCTATGATGGAAGAGATCATGGAGGTTCCTTTTGAGGGATGCATACTTTTAGTGACAGTTTTAGGTGGTTAAGAGGAGTATATCGGGGCGGTGGCCCTTGTTATCTTCATTGTGTATCGATTATGAGAGTGGGTTCTCTCGCTTTTATCATGATTCCTGCGATGGTAGGCTGGTCGAGGAGTCAGAGACGATGTGTGTGATAGTGGAGTAGATTGTTGGTGTGCCAATTGGTGATGGTTCAAACCCTGAGTGGTGGAGAACTGAGTATTCTATTGAGAGGATCAGAGATTTGTTCAAGTGTGGCTAGAGAACGGGGTATGGAGACCTACGGTACTGATGCATGAGACCAGGGTTATTGGTTGGAGAGGCGAGGTGCAAACTAAGGTAATGCATGATGTACGTGTTCAGGAAAGGATGAGTTTGCCTACAGCGAGCGGCCATAGTTCAGGGACATTATGATGGTTAGGGACTCTTCAAGGTTATAATGGTGAATTTGAGGTGGTTAGCTCGTAAAGGTAGATTCAACGGCTGAAAATTTCTAGTTAGATGTATGTGTTGCTATATGCATTTTGGGAAGGGAAAAAGTTGATTGGGCAACCAACTTCAGATTCGGTATGAATATTCTTGAATGGGTTTCAAGCAATAAGAGGATGGAGTTTCGGATTATCGTCAACGTGTTTTGATTCATTGACGATGCCTCAGTGTTTCAAATTGAGAGATGGAGTATTCCGAAGTTACAAGTTGTGTGAGAGGAAGATCGGTTGTGAGATTCATAGAGGGTACCTTGCGGTATCTGAACATGATGATGTGAGTATGAGATCAATGGTTAAGGCAAGACATCGTGAGGTTCTGTGATGGTGTATCGAGGTATCTAAGTATGATGTCCAAAATTTTAGATTATTTTGAGTCTTGAGTTAAGAGATGGAAAGTGGTGTATCAAGTATCTATGGTGTAAGGTCAAACCTTGAAATATGATAATGTTTAAAACAGACTCAGCGTCAGCATATGTCTCAGCGTCAGCACCAGTGTATCAGCAGCTCAGTTTGTAATAGTTTAGTTTATTCAGTGCATTGTAACAAATCTTGTATTTATCCTATTTCCTTAGTTATCCTGATTAATTAGGTAGCGTATCCCTAAATTGTAGGGATTGTCTAGAATAGCAGTATATATTATCTGGTACAGGTTTGTGAATGGTTACGCCTTTCACAAACCCTAATCGTCGCTTTGTGCACACGATAATCTCTTTGTGAGAATATCTTTCTTAGTGAAAGTTTTTCTTCGAGAATTTCTCTTGTTCTTATTTATAGTCATTGTTTGATATTTCGATTGATCTAAAGGCCTCTACAATTGGTATCAGAGCAGGTTTCTTTTATCAAACAAATGGCTTCATCTTCTTCTTCATCAAACTCATCAAATCATCCTTCTGCTAAAATCCCTCCTTTCGTTGAAACTAACTTTGCTATGTGGAAAATAAAGGCTCTATATGCTTTGGAGTCTGTTAATGAAGACATGTTGGACATCGTTGAAAAAGGTCCTTATGTTCCGATGTATCAGCCTCTTAAAAATAATGTTCCTGATGGCACTATGAAGAAAACTCCCAAAGAAAACTTGATGGCAGATGACAAGAGAAAACATGGTTTAGATGTTCGTGCTCGTGCCGCTATCAGCTACTCGTTGCCATACAACATCTTTGGGCTGGTTCAAAATTGCATCTCAGCAAAAGAGATGATGGATACTCTAACTGTATCCTTTGAAGGAACTGAAGAAGTCAAGGCTACTCAAATAAATGATCTTAACCGAAGGTATGAACATTTTTTTGCTAAGAAAGGTGAAACCTTGACTCAAACTTTTAACAGATTCAATACTCTTGTTAATGATCTTCGGAGACTAGATCAGTTGAAGCATCGAATTGTTCTAGTGCAAAAGTTTTTGGATTCTCTAGGTGCAGGTTGGGAGAATCATGTTGATGTGCTGAAAAACAGTGAGAAGATCAACTCTATGGACTTACAAAGTCTCTATGGAAATCTTCGATACTATGAAGAATCCAAGCTTCAAAGAAAGGAACTGATGAAAGATTCTCAGCGTGAATTTTCTGTAGCCTTGTTCTCCAACAAAAAGCTGGTGTTAGATTCAGACACTGAAAGTGATTCAGACACTGATTCATCTAAAACTGACACTGATGATCTTGAAAAAGTTGTAGCCAGTGCAGCTTTGATTGTGAAGACCTTTGAAAAATCAGGTCGAAACTTCTCAAAGTTTCAAAAGAAGATTGGTGGAATATTCTCAAAAGGGTCAGGAGCTGATAAAAGGCATGGTGCTGATAAGAAAGAGAAGGCTCAGTGCTTTAACTGTGGGAGCACTGATCATTTTGCAAAGGATTTTAAACAAAAGAAACAAGGCTCAGATGAATACTAGAAGCAGAAGTACAACAAGCTGATTGAGAAGCTGAAAGCTGAAAACTTGGAACATAAAGTGTTTGTAGCTGAAGAAGAAAAATGGAAAACTGATGAAGAGTCATCAGATGATGAAGTCAAGTGTCTCATGGTCAAAATAGAGGACCCGAATATTCCTGATAAAGACAAAAGTACCTTTGACACTGATATGTCTGATGCTGAAAATTCCAGGAAGCACAACATTGACTCTTCTTCAATGTACCAGGTTAAAAACTTTGTTTCCTATTCAATGAATGAAAAAATCAAAATGTTTGAGTATTTGGGTGTCATTAATTCTAAGAAGAATCAAACCATAAGAAATTTGCAAAATCAAATTGATCTTCTTGAAACTGATATATCCATGAAAAATAGCATTATTGAGTCCACTCAGGAGAATCTTAGAATTACTAGTTTGTCAAATTCATCCTTGTCTGCTGAAATTGACGATGTTAAAAATCTTTTGATCAAAGAACAAACTGTGCTTCACACTTGGGCAAAATCTCATAAGAATGCCAATTATATTATTTCAGCTCAAATTCCACATTCTTGTGAGAAAATTCTTGGGGGTAATTTTGTAGAAGCTGAAAAAGTTTTTAAATCACAAGAAAAGGAATCTGAGGTCTATTCCATGAATGAGATGAAAAACAATTTCAAAAGTAAGTTTGTCAGTAACTCTTTTATTAATCAAAGTTTAATTGATGAATATTGTACTATTAATTCTGATGGTATTACTGAGTGTAATGTTGAAATTACCAGAATTGATCCTACCTCTTATCCTGCACATCTTGTTAGACCAACCCCTCTAACTGAGAATATTATTGCTTTTCCTATCTCTAATGGAGTTTTTCATGCTGTTCATGAACAACTCAAGCACTTCCCTGATTGCAATCCATCTGTGAATGAGTCAAAGTCAGATACTGATAGTTCATCTCCTATCACTGATCAAATTCCTTCTGACAATGAACTCAGTCGTGACTCAGTGATAAACAAAAGGACTCAAAGCTCTATTGGTGAATCTTACATATCAAAATGTGTTAAATCAAAAAGTTTGCTCACCAAGAAGAACTTTGGAACTAGAGTTTGTTACAGATGTGGTGATTCCTCTCATGAGATCAGTGAATGTTCTTTTGATAAATCATCCTCAAGAGCTAAAAATATTAAAGTTAGGAATGAAAAATGGACTCTTAAGTCAAACTCTTTAAACTATCTTCCTAAGGAGTGTTATAATTTATTATCAAATAACTTTGTGAATGACCCATCTTCGAATGGGCCAGTGTGTTCTAACTAGTTTCTCAGCACTGCAGGGTCAGGAGCATCTTTGGTACTTAGACAGTGGTTGCTCAAGGCATATGACAGGATCAAAGTCTCTCCTGGAAGATTATGTTAAGAAAACTGGTCCTGCAGTTACTTATGGAGACAATGGAAAGGGGTTCACTAAGGGATATGGAAACATCAAATGCAATAATGTGGTTTTTCAAAACGTCTCATATGTTAAGGGTCTCAAACACAACCTTATTTCTATCAGTCAATTGTGTGATGCTGACTATGAAGTTCACTTTACAAAGAAAGAAGGAAGAGTTGTAAACACTGACAAGAACATCGTACTCTCAGCTAGTAGAAAAGATGATATATATGTTCTTGACATGTTCTCAAGTGACAAGGCACTGATGCAATGTTTCTTTACAAAGTCTCAAACGAATCTTAGCTGGATTTGGCACAAAAGGTTTTCTCATCTGAACTTCAAGAATCTATCCAAGATATCCAATCAATACCTAGTCAGAGGGCTCCCAAAATTCAGTGTTGTGAAAGACAAGATGTGTTCAGCTTGTGAACAAGGAAAACAAACCAAGTCCTCTTTCAAACCCAAGTCAAGTTACAGTATATCAATCCCTCTTCATCTACTCCACATGGACTTGTTCGGACCTATTCCTGTTCGTTCACTAGGTGGAAATAAGTATACTCTAGTGGTCGTTGATGAGTTCACTCGATTTACATGGGTAGTTTTCCTGAAGAAAAAAAGTCATGCTGCATAGGAAATTATCTCATTGATTCGTAAAAATGAGACACTGACAGGTCTTAAAGTTAAGCAACTAAGAAGCGATCATGGCACTGAGTTCCGAAACTCAACTCTTGAAGAACTTTGTGATCATAAGGGAATTGGACAAAACTTCTCAGCTCCTCGTACTCCTCAGCAAAATGGTGTTGCTGAAAGAAGAAATAGAACACTGATTGAGGCAAGAAGGACCTTGATGATCCATGCTGGTCTTCCTATGTCGTTTTGGGCTGAAGCTGTCAATACAGCATGTTTTACTCAGAATCGATCTCTAATTCACAGGATTCACAAGAAGACTCCATATGAAATGCTGAAAGATCGAAAACCAAACGTATCCTTTTTTCATGTGTTCGGATGCATTTGTTATATTCTAAATCAGCGTGACCCAAGATCCAAGTTTGAACCTAAGGCTGATAAAGGTATTTTTGTTGGGTACTCATCTATTTTAAAGGCTTTTCGTGTTTTTCATGTGAACAGGCTATGTGTTGAAGAATCCATTCATGTGAAGTTTGATGAGGAATCATACACTGATGAAAAAGTCACTCATTCTCCTTCTATCTTTCAAGAGCTTCTCTCTTGTCCATTCGATGAAGCACCTTGTGCTGAAGAGAAGACTGATTCTTCTGATCCTATCATTCCAGTTCCATGTCCCTTGAATCAAGATACTACAGCCACATCAGCAGATAACTCATTAGGTGCTGATGAAACCCTTGAAGCTGAAGACTCTCCTGAAACTGATAATGTGTCAGTGTCTATCTCTTCGGAATCAGCATCAGTAACTGAACATCGAGATCATCCTGTTGATCGAATTATAGGGAATATTCATGATGGTGTCCGAACCAGATCAAGTGTACTTAATAATTTTTGCATGTATGTTAACTTTGTTTCAATGATCTTACCTGATAAGGTACACACAGCTCTTCAAGATGCTGATTGGATCAAAGCCATGCAAGAAGAACTGAATGAGTTTGAAAGGCACAAAGTTTGGACTCTTTTCCCAAGACCATCCGGGAAGACTATTACTGGAACTCGCTGGGTCTATCGTAACAAGGTTGATAAAGATGAAATCATCACTCTCAACAAGGCAAGGCTTGTTGCTCAAGGGTTTACTCAGATTGAATCTATCGACTACGGGGAAAATTTTGCCCCAGTTGCTCGTATTGAAGCTATCAGACTGTTTCTCGCATACACATCCTACATGAACTTCATTGTCTATCAGATGGATGTGAAAACAACATTCCTTCATGATGTGTTAGAAGAAGAAGTGTTCCTAAATCAGCCTCCAGGCTTTGTGGACAAAGATCATCCTGATTACGTGTACCGGTTAGACAAAGCTGTTTATGGACTGAAGCAAGCTCCCAGGGCTTGGTACGAGATGCTGACATCGTATCTGCTTGAAAATGGAAACAGACGAGGAGCAATCGGCAATACTCTCTTCATCAAAAACAAAGGCTCAGACATGGTTCTTGTTCAAATTTATGTCGATGACATCATTTTTGGCTCTCCAAATGAGACACTGAGCAAGGAATTTGCAGAGATCATGTCTCAAAGGTTCGAAATGAGCATGATGGGGAAGATGACCTTTTTCTTAGGTCTAGAAGTTCAGCAACAAAAGACAGGTATTTCTATTTGTCAAAGTAAATATATTTCTGACCTGCTTGTTAAGTATTCTCTCAGTGACTGCAAACCAGCCTCTACTCCAGTGTCTAAGACTGATAAGATACACGCTGATCCAATTGGAACTGATGTCAATCACTCTCTGTATCGAGGAATGATTGGATCCCTTTTATATCTCACAGCTAGTCGTCCTGATATCATGTTTGGAACCATTCTCTGTGCTCGATTCCAAGCTAATCCAAAAGAATCTCACCTCATGGATGTCAAACGTATTTTTCGATACTTGAAGGGAACTCAAAACCTTGCTCTGTGGTATCCTCGCGACTCATCATTTGAACTTTATGGATACACTGACTCAGATTATGCTGGATGCAATTTAGACAAAAAGAGTACATCTGGTGGATGTCACTTCCTTGGCAATCGTCTCATCAGCTGGTCTAGCAAGAAACAAACATCAGTAGCCATCTCAACTGCAGAAGCTGAGTATGTTGCCGCTGGGAGATGTTGTGCTCAGCTCTTATGGATTCAAAATCAGCTTCTCGACTATGGGTTCAAGTTCTCAAAGACTCCCATATATTGTGACAACACCAGTGCCATTCAGATCACACAAAATCTTGTTCAGCACTCAAAGACAAAGCTTATCGAGATCAGACATCACTTCATCAGAGATAATGTTGAAAAGGGAAAAGTTATTCTTGAACATGTCAAGACTTCGGAGCAACTTGCTGATATCTTCACAAAGGCACTGGATTCTCAATCAACTGCTTACATTATCGGAGAACTGGGAATGATTTCCTTGTAATTAATTTTGATGTTTAATTGTGCTAATGTTTGATTTTGTCTTATAAGCTGATGTACATTGTGCTGATGATGACATACTGATGATATGTGCTACTGAGCACTTTGGTTTGATTTCTTATATTTATCTCTTCTTCAAGTCTTCTAAATAAAAGTTGAATGATTCACTGTATTAAACCATACACTGATAACGACTTGAAACTCTTTGCCGATGGTTAGATCAAAACACCAAGATCTATCACACGCAACTACCTCTTCTTACCAATCTTACACTGATTCTGTGATTCAGTGTGCCAAAACACACGCTGATGAGAGTCTAAAAATCTTTGCCAATGGTTAGATCAAAACACCAAGATCTATCCCACGCAACTACCCCTTCTTACCAATCTTACACTCATTCTGTGATTCAGTGTGCCAAAACACACGCTGATGAGAGTCTAAAAATCTTTGCCGATGGTTAGACCAAAACACCAAGGTTTATCACACGCAACAATCCATTCTTTACCCTCCTCTCATTCAGTGTCTAATGATTCAGTAAGATAAACCACTCACTGATGAAGTCACAACACTTTGTGCCGATGGTTAGATAATGTAACTAGTATCTATCACACGCACCAATCTCCTTGCTAGCCCTGAATAAGCGAGCTGTACCTTGAATTGACGGAGAAATATTTTCAGCATGTAACTTTTGTGACACTGAGCTCAGCGCTTCTGCAAACACTGATTGACGTTTCACCTTCAGTCGACGACTCTTTTATCCAACGGCTATTTTCTACTCTGACAGGTTGTTACGATGCGCCGTTATCCTTAATGAAGATAATCATCACCTTTTTAATGAAGATAATCATTACCTTTTAAAAACCCCCTTTTCATTCCATATTTAAACCTCTTTCTCACTTGGTTTAATTTTTCCTTCCAAAACCTTGAACTTCTCTCAAAAACCCTAGAATTCTCAAATACTCTCCAATGGCAGCATTTCTGTTCACATACTCCTCAACCTCTCGAAGAGTCGTTCCTGCCCCAAACTCTCCCCCACTTCCAATTCACAATAAGGCAACCAATGTTGTCTTCAACCCTGACATTCTAAAGGTTCATCGAGGTCTTGGACTCGATGATTTCGTCAATTTCTTGGCTTCTTGCCGCCTTCGATATGCAATCAGTGATGTACCGTCCGAGTTCTTCCCAGAACAAGTCTGTGAGTTCTACTATATTGCAATAGTTAATGAAGAAAACAATGCCATCACCGGAACCATTGGCCATGGCAGACACTCTGTGTTCATCACCGCAGAACTACTCAGTGCTGCGTTAAGGTTACTGATTTTCGAACCCTTTTCTGAACCTCCTACTATTGAAAGATGTAAATGTATGTTTGATCAACTGGGCTATGATCATTCAAAGGCTGGCACTCGATCAGCTCTTATTTTGCGTCAGTGCATGACCCCAGGCTGGAAGTTTTTCACTGGTGCTTTATGCAAGTGTGTGGGTCACAAGTCTCGCAGTGGTGATCAATTGAGCAACTACGAGCAACAAGTCGTCTGCTCTCTTCTTCTCAACAAAAGATTAGATTATGGGGCACTATTCTTTGATCAGCTTGTTCAGCTTCTACGTGCAAATGTGCGTGCTGATCATGTTCCCTTTCCACGCTGGATTGCCCTGGTGTTCGATAAATTCTTCGCTGCTGACTACTTTTCTCACTCTGGGAATCCAATCCAATGCCCTCGAATGTCAGTTCGTATGTATCAGGATGATCCTTTGGATACTGACATTGGAATCTCTGATCGGATGAGAGAATGGATTGCCAATCAATACACTGTGCCTTCTCTCACCGCTGACACTGATGAAGGAGGTGCTGATGGTAATCATATGGATCATGCTGATCAAGAGGTGGAACATCATGATGGCGATCATTTCTCCCCTCAACTGTCTCATCACATCATCTCGGACTCTGGCAAAGCCTCCTCAGCACCACAGGATTCCATGCCTCTGGGGGAGCAACCATCTCAGGGGGAGCATCCCTCACAGGGGGAGCATCAGTCTCAGGGGGAGCATCTGTCACCAACAGCTCACCACTTCTCTCCAAGGATGCCTCCTAGCTCTCCAGTTGCCCCAGGTACGTCAATGGTTCAAATTCCCGCTTCAGTATTTTCTGAACTGATGTCACTTACTCGGGACATGAGTCAGCGTCTGCTTCGAATTGAGGCTGATGTTCAACAAATCAAGGAGGTTCTCTTACTTACTCCTCCCGCTAGTCCCGACTCTGATGATGTTTAAAAAGGGGGAGATACTGATGATGATGCTGATGCTGATGATCATGCTGATGGTGAACCAAATGCTCATGCTGATGGTGAACCAAATGAGAAAGACACAGAACCTGCTGACAACACTATCATTCAGCATGAATCTCCCAACCCCGTTCGTGAATCTGATTCTGCGGGGCATAATAGTCCAGCAGCTACTGAAAAATTGTTTGAAGACAGTGAGCATGATGAAGAGAATGATGAACCTGATGACGAATTCTTGACATGAACTTCATTGATCCTCTCATTCCAGTTCAGCAAGAAAGCTCAGATGACCTTGAAGAATCTCATCCGATACTAGCCAATCCTATTGCTGATCCCATCATTCCGGTCCAAGGAGAGGATTCAGACGTTGCCAGTGAAGAATCTCATCCGTTGTCTAGAAAAAGGAAGGTAGCAGATACTGACTTGGATCATTCTCAAACTGATACTTCTTCAACTGTGAAGAAACCCAAGTCCATTGTCAGTATTTCAAACCTTGCCACTGAATGGAACATGTCCCCTGATCAAGTCAAGCAAATTCTTGATGAAGCCAATCGAGCTCAGCTTCTAAAGAACATTGCTCAAGCTGATGAATCTCTTATTCAGCACAAACTTCAGGCCAAGGGATATTTTGAAGCTCAGATGCAGAAGTTCTTGGAATTTCAGTCCAAGGCTCAGTCTTCTCAATCTCCTCCTAGCTCTAGCAAGCCTAAGACTGACAGCGTTCTTGACCGGATTGATCGAAAGAGATTTGAAGATGTTTTTAATCAGCGAATGTGTGGAGACAAGATCATCAAAGTCAAAGCTTCTAAACCTCGAAACGAGAAAATCCTTACGTTGCTGATCACTCGTCAAGGTTCTCAACATTCTTATACTGAAGTTGTCAAGAGGGATGAGCTGATCAGATATGGGTATTCAGAATGGATGGAACTGCTCGATCTAGCATCCAAGCAAACCTCAGCTCACTCTTCCGAACTGACTTGTGCTCTTCATCTGCTGATCAAGAAGGTTCAGCGTTTGGATCTTCTTCCTAAAGAACGACCTCAACATCAAGGCCAAAGGTCGTCAGTTCCTAGATCTCGAAGAACCAAGTTTCATGTTGATGATGAAGATGTATTGGTTCTAGACTTCGGTGCTAGTGTAATTAATAATTCTCTTCCTCTCAGTGTTGATCCGGTTCAGCATCAATTCATCTCAGCTCCTGAACACAGGATGTTCTACCTTGATAAAAACAGGAGGATGTGCTTTCAGCGCACTACTGAGATTCCAAAAGCTCCAACCACTCACCTTGTTGGCTTAAGGCAAATGTGCATGAGTCATCAAGATCTATCCGGAGAATTTCACATTCTTATTGCCATGGAGCTACTGAACAGAAGACAGGAGTTGCTGGACAGTCCTTACTGGCTAGTTAAAATTGAAGCTGAAGCTGAGTATGAAGAATTCCTTTCCAGGGGTGTTTTAATTTAGTTTGTTTTGAACATCATCATATTGGGGGAGGTTGTAAGGTCAAACCTTGAAATATGATAATGTTTAAAACAGACTCAGCATCAGCATATGTCTCAGCGTCAGCACCAGCGTATCAGCAGCTCAGTTTGTAATAGTTTAGTTTATTCAGTGCATTGTAACAAATCTTGTATTTATCCTGTTTCCTTAGTTATCCTGATTAATTAGGTAGCGTATCCCTGAATTGTAGGGATTGTCTAGAATAGCAGTATATATTATCTTGTACAGGTTTGTGAATGGTTACGCGTTTCACAATCCCTAATCGTCGCTTTGTGCACACGATAATCTCTTTGTGAGATTATCTTTCTTAGTGAAAGTTTTTCTTCGTGAATTTCTCTTGTTCTTATTTATAGTCATTGTTTGATATTTCGATTGATCTAAAGGCCTCTTCATATGGTTCTAGTGGGAGCCTTTCGGCTATTTGACATCAAGCGAGATTATCTAAAAATGGTCATTACAGCGAGAAAAGGAGTTTGTCATGGCAGTTACTATGAGGAGTAGTGATTATTATTTTAGATGGGTGTGTGCACTTATCTATGTTGGGCCGCAGAGCATGATTTAGTAAACGCAGTGTGGTTTTGAATTGAGGATGAGATCATGGGGTGACATGAAAAAAGTGATGTAAGACTACAGGGAGCTGTAGCATCCACGAGTTAGTGCGAGAGAGTGTGGTGATACTGCGGGGAGCCGTAGTATTCACTAGTCAGCGAGAGGATGTGGTGATACTGGGGGTGCCGTAGTATTCACCAAACAATGAACGAGCATTGTGAAACTGCGGGGAGTCATAGCTTTGACTGGTCAGTGGAAGAGTATTGTGGAACTGCGATGAATCATAGCTTTCACTAGCCAACAAATAAGAGAGAAGCGGTGTCAATCTACGGAGAGCCGTAGTATTTACTTGTTAGGGCATCACACAGGGGAGTTCCTAGGCTTATGTAGCCTTATCAATTAAGTCTGTGGGATCATGGTGGTCGAGCCAGGGACGAGACTGGGATCTCCCTAATGGTCGGGAATCGTTGTATTCTGAGTTAAGATGTGGTTATCGCAATCAGAAGGAATTGGAGAAATGATGTACATGTGAGTTGCGGGTCATGGGTTATGAGTTGAGTACTTCATTAGGACGAGTGGTTCCAATTTTGTGTCGGGCCAAACTCTCGAGTTTGATTTGGCTCTCGTGGTGTATTGAGAAGGTGAAACGAGATCCTAGATTTAGAGCTGGGTTCCATTTTGCGGGGTATTGAGTGTTATCTGATGTCTTAGACCTGATTGGGTCAGTTTGTTTGTATGGAAAGGACTGCAACACATATGGAACTAATGAGTAGTAGATGACAAAGGTCGAGGGTGAGACGATTTCAGTTGGGGTTTTAATATTCTCTTGGGGTAAAGCGAACTTCATTACTTGTATATCACACTGGGCCGAAATAGTTATTGTAAGAAGGAAGTTAGTGAGACGTTTTAGGGTATGCAATGGGTAACCTTTAGAGGTTCAACTATTGGGTCGGGAGTTGACCTGGTGCTCAATTTTAAAAGGGATATTTGAGAAGGGAGTTGGGGATTATGATTATTAGATGTCAGAGGATACTTCTGAGAGAGCATGATCATTTTTTTGTATGAGGACAGGATGTTGAGAGTTCAATGTTCAGCTGGGTTCTGATTGCAGTACAGTGGATGAGTCCTTGGTGTGATGTGACCATTTCGTTCCTTGGAGTATGATCTGGATCGTTTAGTATGTCGGGTATGAGTGATCGGTAGCCAATTATTAGTCTTTGACTTGTTTCTATATATCACAACAAGAGAAGCAGAGGTGCAGTGAGTTATCTGGGTCTGCTATTCTAGGAGCAAATAACATGTTAATATCTTGAGAGGGCGGTCTGGTAGTGATACAGACGACTAGAGTTTCTAGATTCTGTAAAGTCAGATATGGTATTGTAACGGCAGAGGGGTCTGTCCTTTTTCGGGTTTAGGAGTTCCTGTTTGGATTCAAGTGTCCTTGAAGGAAGGTAGTTTTGTAGTATGATTCCTTCGATGGTTATTTTCGGGTTGTTGGGTTTGATCTATGAGATATTGAGGAGCGATTTCGAGGGCGGAATCTAATTCAAGTGGGGTAAAATTGTAACATCTAGATTCCCATGTATATTATTCATGTGTTTAATGTTGAGGTTTATTGAGTGACTCGACGAGTTGTGAGTCCAACTCTTCGAGTAGAGCCGAGTTGACCGTGTGGGATTAATGAATGGTCTCGGTAAGTCAGAGAGCTGACTTGTCGAGTTGGTGATGGGTAGAGAAACCCTAATTTCCAGGGGTTTTGGGCCTATATAAGAGAACTTATGCCCTCATTTATGCCTCCTCAGCTGCCTAACCTTCCTGTGTAAAACCCTAAGCATGTGTAGTGAGCTATGCAAGTCTTAGAAGATAAACTTGGAGTAACCTACTGCATTTCTTGAGGAGAAGACGAGAGTATTCAACAAGGAAGCAAGAGAATAAGTTGGATTTGTTGTATCTTCATGCAACGACTTCAGTTGGAGGTAAAAGCCTACACCTTTGTCATTTATTTGCCAAGATCTCATTCCTATGGAAGATTAGGGTTTCTTCCACCTTTTGATGGGACTTCGAGCATATGGAGTTATCTTGGGGTTTAAACCTCAGATCTAGACCTTGTGAGGTCCCTAGTGTTCAAAGGTCCTAACTTTATTCATCCACATGAGGGTTATTGTGCTTAACACCTTGTGAGAGCATGTTAAGGTATGTTTGTGAAAAATTACCATGCATGAACGTAATGATCAATGCTTTGCATGACAACTGAGTCTTGAGATGCTAGATCTAGTTTCTGGAGTGGTAGATCTGCTTAGAATCGTCTGAATGAGGAATGAGTTTGAATGGACTCGTAGAGACGATGAGCCAACCCGACGAGTTGGTGAGGGTTTGTCTCGATGAGCTTGATCATGCGATAATTCGACGAGTTGGGGGTCAACTCGACGAGATGAGTTAGTCCTTCACGAGACAACTTAGGAAAAGAGTGGACTCGACGAGTCACATACGTGCACTCGGCGATTCGGGTCAAACATAGACTGTTGATACAAGTGTGACTTCTGTTGCTTTAGGGTTTGGTCAAACATGTGTAATGGGGACCATGGTTGGGTTAAATGGTCTTTTATCCACTTCACGAGTTAGAGAGAGAAAGAATAGCTTTCAGTGATTAGATTCGAGAAAATTGTATTAATTAGATATATTCATCCTTTGTGTTAGGCGGAGGCTGGTTCAAGATACGAGTGCGAAGTTATTTGCTCACTATACTTACTTAGTGTGGCAAATTTGAGTTGTATGACTGAAAGGACTTATGTGCTTACATTGTGTATTGTGATATCCTGGATTATTGTTCTTTGTGATTTATGATGTGTATTATTCAGAGCTTACATAGATGTGTGATGGAGGGTCCCACTGAGACACATTGACCGGAGGGTCTTACTGTGCTATAGCCTTGAGTTGTTAAGAGAGTTATGTGTGGTATTTTAGGGAACTTACTAAACTTCGTGCTTACCGTGTTGTGTGTTATGTGTTTTACGCACCTCTCAGGATCACGGGAAGGCGTCGACTTGATTGTACACACATCCGAGATTGATTTTTAATTGAGAATATCCTGGAGTTTTGATTTATACAATTTTGATTATGATATTTGATGATTGACATTATGAAATTTTGAGATTTTTTTACTGTGATAAATGTGTTTTTAAATTAAAAATTAGCTTGAAAATTTACGTGGATAGAAAATCCTCTGTACTCACCAACTTTCCCAAGTTGTCCTACTTAGTTTCTTTGTATCATAGGTGGGACTACAAAGGTACATGAATCATTTGAGAAACTAGGAGATGTAGACTAATAGATCCTTATGTTATGTATTAATTATGACATCCCAGACTTTTATAAATTAATGACAAACATTTCTTTTAAAATACTTTACAGGAAAAAATTCCACATTTTTAAATAAACTCGGTTTTTTAATAAGGATAAATAAAAAGTTTTAGAATAGTCGTAAATATGCGGATGTCACTCTCAAGAACTAATATAAAAACATACAAAAAAATACTTAGAGATATCTAATACTTTTTTTTCTGATATTTGAAGCATAAAAATCATATATATGTATATAAATTAGCTAAAAAAATGAGTTATTTTTTCTTATTTTTTTAAGCGAAATTATATATATATATATATATATATATATATATATATATATATATATATATATATATATATATATATATATATATATATATTTGAATGGAAAATCTAATCTGCTCCTTAAATCCACCGTTGTCTATAATGAACTTGAACCTTCGACCTCAAGGAGGGAGGGTAACACCTAATACTATTGGGCAAGAAGCCCTTTGGTGTGTGTGTATGTATATATATATATATATATATATATATATATATATATATATATATATATATATATATATATATATATATATATATATATATTTGAATGGAAAATCTAATCTGCTCCTTAAATCCACCGTTGTCGTCTATAATGAACTTGAACCTTCGACCTCAAGGAGGGAGGGTAACACCTAATACTATTGGGCAAGAAGCCCTTTGTTGTGTATATATATATATATATATATATATATATATATATATATATATATATATATATATATATATATAGAGAGAGAGAGAGAGAGAAAGATAGATAGATACAGAAGACGGTTCCATTGAGATTTTGAAAAAAAAACACAAAAGGTCTAAAGGTTCAATCTAAACTATATATTTCAAATTTGCTGGTCTAATGCTGTAGATAAGGCTACTAAAATGCATCTTCTTCTTAGGTGAGCAAATAATATGGAAGAGTGAAGGGTGGTTGTTAAATCTTTGTTAGCATCTGTTAAGCATTTCTAAATTGTTTTTAAGCATCCGTTGAACATTTGTATGTACTTCTCTTTATGCACACTTAATTTTCTATTTCTTGTAAGACCATAAATTTCTTTACTGTTTGTTCTAGTAGAGGGAGATTAGTGTCCATAACCATTATAAGCCCGGTAAGATTACTATAAATAGTAGTGCTCTTTTTGGTTACACGTAAAAAAAATAAAGAAGAACTAAAAAGATATTTATATGAGGGACTTCTCTTGTTAATTACTCAATCCTCTTTAGTAAATGAAAGTTTTTTTGCCACATGTCAATTTCTCATTAGTTTTGACACTTGTAATTTAGTGGTATTTTTAAAATAAATATTATTTACTTGTCAATTTTTAATTTGTTTCAATTTTTAAAATTAAAGTCATACTTATATATGTAAAACATTAAATATCATATATATGATATTAAATTGTTATAAATACGCTTCTTCCTTTCTTATTTTAAAGTTGTACGTTAAACAATATTTTCTGTTATATTTTAATTTAATGTTTAATTTTTTTTTTTTAAATCAACCCGTGTAATACACGGGTTTCACACCTAGTAATTTAATTAATTTGTTAGAAATTTAAGAAATATGAAATATTCCAGAATGATTTAAATTCCATAGATAACTATTACTATAATTGGTAATTATCTTTAGTGTTTGAAATCATCACCCTATATAAAGAGGGCTCCAAATCGGTTTTGACACAAATGAAAAATACCTTTCAAGTATCAAAGTTCAGAACCTTCAAAACCCTAAAGAATCCTGAAAAGCGGTTCCCACGACATGACACCTTGATCACCATGTCGTGGGCTCGGTCAATGCTAAAATTGGACCATGACTGCTTTCATCACCACGTTGCAGTCTCCTCTTGGCCACGTCGTGGTCTGCTGCTAAGAACCCTAAAATAAATTACGTGTGTTTTCTGTGTGCCATAACGTAGTTGCTCGTTCCCCACGTCGTGGAACATGAAGTTCCAAAATTTTATAAATGAGTTCCTTATTTTGGTTGCTCATTCTTTTTTATTTTAAATACCTACAAATTATCATTTTAAAAATAAAAGATAAAGTCAATTTGATTTAAATATAAGATTAATTAAAAGAAAAAGATTAGGACTCGTATAATTTAATTGTTGATATTTTAGTTAATATAATTAAAAGACAGGCTCAAAATCAAATGTGTGTCTATATATATATATATATATATATATATATATATATATATATATATATATATATATATATATATATATAGTAAAACTGTGTTT
Organism: Lactuca sativa; assembly: GCF_002870075.4. Lineage (NCBI taxonomy): Eukaryota > Viridiplantae > Streptophyta > Magnoliopsida > Asterales > Asteraceae > Lactuca > Lactuca sativa. The sequence continues at coordinate 321,383,417 of NC_056626.2, forward strand.
ATATGTATAAAAGTAAAACAACCATTACGTCCTCACGTGTTTCCTAAATGTGGATTGTTAGTCTTACCACGGCTAGGCTCACCTACTTTGATTGCTATAAGGAAGGTTCTAGGAGGTCTCTTTGATTCCTAATGCAGACTGGCTTTTAAGTGTCATTTATTGCTCACTACCGCACCGCCTTCTCTCTTTTTGAAGTAGAGTTACCGAAAGGGTTTCATTGGGCAATTGTGCGAAGTTAAAACTATTAACTTACTAAGTGATAAACAAAATCCCATTTTTATAATTCTCAGGGAAATTAATCCTTGTAGTCTAATCTTTTTGATGTAAGCATGTGTGGTTTAACAACTCGTCAATAGAAGAGTATAGTAAAAAAAAAGGTATATGTTGATCGCGATTATCAGGCTTTACATGAGTCGAATCTCATTGTAACTTCGCATGGTCGATTCACTATTTGGATTCATGATGCTCGACTAATCCAGTCATGATTGTCAAATGATCGTTATAAGAGATTAACATGCTACTGACATAAGTCAATTAAATTCGTTTTTTAGGAATCGCATAGAGATTGAGATCAAAAATAGTTTCTCCGCATTTATAACTTCATTTTTTAATTTTCGTCTAATCCACTTTACACTGTGAAGCTAAATATTGATCCTATCATTTTGAGTAATAATTTGATTTTTGGTAATTATAATAAATGTATTCCTTGAACAAACTAATCGTGCTTCTTTTTCTTCATAAATGTCATCTAGTTCAGATGCCACTCCTGTTCTTCGTGCACCAACGACTTCATATAACTTCTCAATACTCTCACTCCTTTTGTGATATTAGCTCACTGGTACTAACTACCTTTATTAGAATTGTAACATGAGGATCATTATGAGGTACGAAAAGAAGGAGTATGTCTTGGAAGGGTATCTTGAAGAGGAGCTTCCTGACGATGCTACTAAAGAAGAAGCCACCAACATGAAAAGCATTGTTTTCACTCGATTGAGGTCTCGTATTTGATGTTGGCGACCATATCTTTTGAACTACAAAAGAGTTGCAAGAACCTTGGGTCATACCAAATGAAAGAGATTCATTGTGATGCAATAAATTTTCGGTTGCAAAAAATAGGAGGGTGGTTCTATAAGTACCCATGTTCTAAAGCTAAAATGGTAGCTTGATAGACTTGAACATCTTGGCTTCCCAATCCCTCAAGAGTTGGTTATCGATGTCATTCTTAACTGTTTGACTATACATATAAGCATTTCATTATGAACTATTAGATGAATGATTTGGTGAAGAGTATCATGGAGCTACTGGGATAATAAAGACGACTAAAGAAAGCATTGTTCCAAGGAACATTAGAACCAATGAAGAAACAGAAGTTGACACTAGACCCGAATATGAGGCTGAGCAAGCTATTGAGGAATCTAATATTATTCTACCTCCACCTTGTAGATATGATAGATAACATCATCCACCAAAGTTCTATAGATTCCATATTACTCAAGAGGATGACACCCTGCTAGGTGATAATCGGCAACACAACTATCAGGAAGCCATGGCGAGCCCGTAGGCTACAGAATGGAAATAGGTGATGGATATTGAGATTCAATCCATATAAAATAACCAAGCATGGAACTTAGCTAATCCTACATCTGGAGTTAAAGTTATGGTTCTGTTAGATTAGGTGTCTAAGCCCATAACTATAATTGGTATGTACTTGACCTGAAAGTAGCATGATCCATTTAGGTTGCCTTCACCAAAGCAACTTGACGTGGTGAATTATGGAGAAAGAGGGTAATTATGATTTATTAATATGTTATGTGAATAATATATTAAAAGATAAATCATATTATTTAATTAATATTGGTCAAGAATTAATTTAGAATAATTTTTTTTGTTAAAAGAGATTAAACTAATTAAGGGGACTGATATTGTAGTTATGTGATAATTGCTAAATGGACTATGGATCCCTATGGATAGGGGTGGACGAAATCTTATGGATAGCCCATAAGGATTTCGTCCATGATAAGGATTCTGGAAGGATCTTATAGGCTACTTAGAGCCTAAGGAACCGGATTAGGTCTTTGACTGAAACCCTAATTCTTCAGCTATATAAGGAACCCCTTTGCATCATATATTCGGTTATCAGAAACCCTAGAAGGATCTTAGATTCTACTTTGAGCCTCCTCATCTCTCTCATATTCTCCACCTTTCTTCTCGGTGTTTGTAATTGATTAGAGGTATTACACCTAACTTTGTTTTAGTTATGATTTTCGATTTTATGTATGCTAGATTACGGTTTAAAAGCTTTGGATGATTATTGCATGCGCAGTTAGAAAAACTAGATCCAAAGCTTTATGGTTTGTATGTGCACCATAGGATTGGTTTCATGCTCAAATCCCATTAGTGGTATCAGAGACTAAGCTGTTTTTCTGTTGTGTTTGATGCTATGCTTAATTATTCAAAGCAAAAGTTTTTAGATTTTGCATTTGCATGATGAACACGATGTGGCATATTTTGCCACGACGTGGTAGCCACTCAGAATGCATTTTTCTAGTTTTTTGCCCAAATTTGATTTGGATAATTACCATATATTATTTTTCCAATAAAAAATCCGATTTTTTATTATGGTAATTGATATCCTAATAAAATTAGAAGATAATTGTCAATTAATAAGATAATTACAAGTTTACATAAAAAAATTAATTATTTGTATTTTTTATTTGAATTATCTTGCCATAAAGAAATATTAGGTCAAATTTTGTGATAAATATTAATTATATGATTATTTAATTATTTTTCAAATTTGATCTAAAAGATATTTTGAAAAGTTTCAAAATTTGCCCTGATGTTTAGGAATTTATATTTTAATTAAAAAGATTTAATTTTGAAAGATTTAAATTCATAACCGTAGAGTTTTAAAAGTTTAAAATTCTACCATTATACTATTATAATATTAAAAGATTATATATATATATATATATATATATATATATATATATATATATATATATATATATAAGATGAATTAGTCTTACCGTTAGTAGGCCTCATTCACGAAGTCGATCTATAGGGGGGTATAAGGAAACTGCCTACAAAATGGCGGTTGAATGGGTGTCCACTGTCACCCACCGCTTCCTTGATTGGTAGAAGTTCGTTAGCCGAACTGGTAGGATAGAACAAACTAATTCCTCATTAATAAGTATAATGAATTATAAAGTAACTAAATGTTTTCATAAATTCTCAATCTTAGTTACTTTTGGAAAAATATGAAAATGTATGTTATTCCATGAAATTGCACCTTGCACCTTGCCAAGTCGTTAGTGGAGCGTGTGTGGTTAACCAGCACACTAATTTGGGACTAGCAAAGGTGGAAAAGGGTAGCTCGATGTTTATCATAGATCAATGGAGCGTGTGTGGTTAACCGACATATCGATTAGGGAATAAATGACATCGAGAGTACCAAGCACATTTGCATGGTTATTCATACCTTGTTTGTGATCCTCGGTATCCCAGTCACAAACTTGAAGGGCATAATCGAGATTTAAACATGGCATTGAAAAGTTCAATGAACCTCAAAAGAATCTAGGAATTTCAATTCATTTAAAACTTAATATTTTTATTCTTTTTTCGTGGTGGAAATTGGCAAATCGTCATTTACCTACCTTCAAACTATTTGCAATTAGATTACCACATCCGTTTTCTGAATTGTAAATTATTGTGTTGGTTCCTAGCCCTAATATTTCATTTGAGTGTTAAATTGGGGATTCTTATCTAATTCAAACTTTGTCTCTTTTCTTTTTGAGATGTGTAACTAAAACAACAACGCTTCTGGCTCAAATCTTTCTTGCTCATTCTCACTCATGAACTTGTGTATCAGGGTGATATTTGGTGGCTCCAATTTTAATGATTGGATTCGCAACATCTGCAAGGTCACCCCTTACGAGGACAAATAGTATGTTCTCGACAAGGAGCTGAAGGAAATTGACCACAATACTGCTACTCCTGAGGAAACTACTGCATACGAAACTCATGGGAGAGATACTACTAAGGTTTATTGCATCATGTTCGCAACAATGACTACTATCCATTCGAGATGCACCAAGATTTGATAGAAAGGTACCATAAAAGTGCTAGGCAGGAAAGGTACGAGATCATCGCAGCGATGATCACTACCAAAATGAAGGATGGAGAGTCCATCATGGCCCACTTGCAGAAAATGCAAAGATTTGTGGACCGCTTGCTGAAGTTGAATGTCAAGTTCGATGAGGAGCCGGCCATAGATATCTTTCTACACTCATTGCCTCCTTAAAACGACCAGGTTCGTATGACCTATCATATAAACATGGATGAGGTCACTCTGAGCAAGCTTCAAGCCCTGCTAAGGACTGCTGAGAGTAGTCTAAAAGGAAAATATGTTACAACTACTCCTAATACTGCTGCCCCTGTCTTGGCTATTGGGCAAGGAAAAAGGAAGAAGAGGGAGGCTCCTTCTAAGAGCCACAAGGTAAAGTCCCTCAATGGAACCTCTTCTAGTGGAACCAAAGGTGGTCTTGCTACTCCCTCTTCCAACCCGAAGGATGCAAAGTGCTTCTATTGACACGACAAAGGGCATTGGAAACAAAGTTGCCCGAAGTATCTGCAAGACATCAAGGATGGGAAGGAAAATCCCACCTTCGTAGGTATTTATACTATTCAATCTAATAACACATCACATTCTTTTTCTTGGGTCCTTGATACAGGATGTGGTTTTCACATTTTTTCTGATTTGCAGTGTCTAAGAAGAAGTAGGGATGTGAATCATGGGAAGATAAACTTGATCACGGGGAATAGGAAAGTGTCATTTGTCACCAAGATTGGTGTTTATTCTTTAGTGCTAAGTAGTGAGTTAGCTTTAGAGTTGAATAATAATTGCTATTCGTCAGAAATGATATGAAAGATTATTTCTTTTCATGGTTTATAGAAACAAGGTTTTAGATTTTCGTTTAACAATGAAATTGGTTCTATCAATGCTTTCTTGAATTGTAGTTTCTATTTTGAAGCATTGCCTTGTAATGGAATATATGAAACTCTGATGGTTGTAGACAACTTAAGAAATAATGTGTTACATATCGATTCGTCCAATGGTATGGACAAATCATGCTTGTGGCATTGTCATCTTGGACATGTCAACAAGAAGCGTATAGCCAAACTCCAAAAAGATGGAGTGTTGGAGTCATTCGATCTTAGGGACGATGACACGTGTGAGTCTTATTTACTTGGAAAGATGACCAAGTCACCCTTCACTGGTACTTGTGAAGGGGTGAGGGTTTATTGGATCTCATTCATACCATTGTATGTGGGCCCTTTAGATCCACTACAAGGGATGCAAACCGCTTTTAAGTGACTTTTACCGATGATTATAGCAGATATGGGTATGTCTACTTAATCATGGTTTATAGAAACAAGGTTTTAGATTTTCGTTTAATAATGAAATTGGTTCTATCAATGCCTTCTTGAATGGTACTTTCTATTTTGAAGCATTGCCTTGTAATGGAATATATGAAACTGTGATGGTTGTAGACAACTTAAGAAATAATGTGCTGCATATCGATTCGTCCAATGGTATGGACAAAGCATGCTTGTGGCATTGTCGTCTTGAACATGTCAACAAGAAGCACATAGCCAAACTCCAAAAAGATGGAGTGGTGGAGTCATTCAACCTTAGGGAAGATGACACGTGTGAGTCTTATTTACTTGGAAAGATAACCAAGTCACCCTTCACTGGTACTTGTGAAAGGAGTGAAGGTTTATTGGATCTCATACATACCGATGTGTTTGGGCCCTTTAAATCCACCACAAGGGATGCAAACCGCTTTTAAGTGACTTTTACTGATGATTATCGCAGATATGGATATTTCCACTTAATCAGGCACAAGTCAGAAACCTTTAAAAGTTCAAAGAGTTTAACCAAGAAGTGGAGAATCAGCTGGGCAAGAAAATTAAGATGCTCCGATCCAATCGAGGTGGTGAGTACCTTATTATCGAGTTCCACGACTATCTCAAGGAATGTGGAATTCTTTCACAATTGACGCCACATAGGACACCGCAGTTGAATGGTGTGTCTGAGAGGCACAATCGAATCTGGTTCGACATGGTTCGTTCTATGATGAGTTGAGCTTCTTTACCTATCTCATTCTGGGGGTATGCCTTAGAGACTGCCACCCATATCCTTAATCTAGTCCCAACTAAGAAGGTTGCCAAAACACATCGCAAGATGTGGACAGGGAAGGTTCCCTCATTGGCACATAACAACTTTTGGGTTTACGAGGCTATCGTAATAAGAGATACTGACGACACGCTCGAACCGCGTAGTGAGTTGTGTATTTTCATCGGCTATCCACAGAAGTCCTTTGGATATTTCTTCTATAGACCGAGTGACAATGTTGTCTTCATTGCGAGGATAAGAGTTTTCCGAGAGAGAGAGAGAGAGAGAGAGAGAGAGAGAGAGAACTCATATGCCAAGGGAAAGTGGGAGGCTAATTGATATTGAAGAGCTTCAAGAATCAAGCGGTGAAGGAACCTCTAACACTAGCGATCAACCCGAGGATGAAGCACTTATTGAACCGATTGACTAGTCCCTACCTCTTAGATGTTCTAGTAGTGTTAGTGTTCCACCCATATTATATGGTTTCCATATAACTGCTGAGGGTGATACGTTTATTAGTGATAGTACACTAATAAATTTGGATGAACCTAGCAACTACAAGGAAGCCATGGCAGGCCCGGAGTCTGTGAAAAAGAGGCTATGGACAACGAGATTAAGTCCATGTATAACAATCAAGCTTGGAACTTGGTTGACAATATGCCAAGTCGTACGAATGTCAATTAAAAATGGTCATCAATAAGAACACCGACATGGATGGGAAAGTACACACACATAAGGCGCGATTGGTTGAAAAGGGCTTTACTCAAACTCCCAGAGTTGACTGTGATGAGACCTTCTCACCAGTAGCGAAGATTAAATCTATAAGGGTTATACTAGACATAGCTGTGTTTCATGATTAGGAAATATGGCAGGTGGATGTCAAAACTGCTTTCCTTAATGAGAAGTTGGCTGAATATGTTTACATGAGTCAGACAGATGGTTTTGTCGATGTGAAGTATCCGAATAGAGTGTGTAAGCTTGAGAATTCCATCTATGGATTAAAACAAGCGTCTCACTGATGGAATCTTTGTTTCGATGAGAAAGTCAAAGAATTTAGTTTCTCGAGAAGTGAGGATGAGTCATGTGTATATGTCAAAGCCAATGGGAGTACAGTTAGCTTTCTCGTATTATATGTGGATGACATACTGCTCATAGGAAACAACATCCCAACCTTGTAGGAGGTTAAGTCCTGGCTTGGGAAGTGCTTTGGTATAAAGGACCTTAGAGAAGCTACTTATATTCTAGGGATAAGGATATTGAGAAATAGGAGTAAGAGCCTAATAGGAGTTTGTCAATGTACTTACTTGGATAAAGTGTTGAAACGTTTTAGCATGGAAAATTTCAAGAAAGGGGACTTACCAATCCAAAGCAATACCAAGTTGGGTAAGACTCAGATTCAGAGTACCGATCCAAGATAACAGAGACGAGCAGAGTACCTTATGCTTCCAATGATGGCTCAATCATGTACGCTATGACATGTACTCACCATGATGTGGCCTTCTCCCTCAGCATGGTGTGCTTCCAATCAAGGAACCCTGGTAGAGCCCACTGGACCGCAGTAAAGAACATTCTTAAGTACCTACGAAGGACTAAGGAATGGTTCCTTATATTCGGTGGGTGTGGTGACTTGAGAGTGCGAGGGTATAGTGACGCCATTTTTTAGACCAACCGAGATAATTTCCACTCTCAGTCAGGTTGGGTGTTTAGCCTGAATGGAGGAGCAGTAACTTGGAAAAGTTCCAAGAAGGAGACCGTAGCTGATTCAACATGTGAATCAGAGTACATAGCAGCGAGCAAAGCGTCAAAGGTGGCAATATGGCTTAAGAACTTCATTAGAGACCTTAGAGTTGTACCGGCCATAAAGGAGCCTATGGAAATTTTCTATGAAAACGAGGGTGCGGTCACCTTAACCAAGGAACTGAGGGATCATGGTAGATCCAAGAACATCAACATAAAATATCACTTTATTAGACGTTGGGTAGAAGAGGGACTCCTCGTAGTGAAGAGGGTATCATTAGAGGATAACCCAACGGATACCCTAATGAAGGGACTAAGCAGGGTTAAGCACTTTCTGCATGCTAGGAGTATTGAGCCAAAGAACGGTATTAGTTTTAGTGATTAGATAGCTTTTAGAAACTTGTAATAGATAAATTGTAATTAACATTTGATGATTAAATAAAGGCGTTTTATTTATAAGTAAAGTTACTGTCTTGTGTGAATTATTTACTATTGTTTCACTTTGCATGTTTTGACTTCCTAAATATAAAGATTATTTAAACTATCCACAGTCGATCAAACGTTGGAAGTAAGAATGAAAGAAGACTTTCATGAATTGGCTTGTAGACTATCTAAAGCGTTTAAACATAGCAAAGGTTTGTTGCATCGTTCATGAGTGCTCCTGAAATAAGATTTGAGTATTGGATTAAACCCACGCTCACATGAATCACTTCATGCAATTTAATCACGAGTGATTGTGAGACGATAATATCATATAGTCCTTAAACCTAGATATATCAGTTGTTGTTTACGAGTTGGTTGTGCATTGATAATGCGTAAATGCATTAGTAACTTGATGTTATAAAACGCATAGTTGTGAATGATTTGATGAGTAAATAGTAGAAGAATATAAGTTGAAGTTTATCTATTACTTTTAACCTAAGAGGTTAAAAGCGACATCTTGGGTCCCTCGATGATTTGGTTTTACTTATGTGTCGGGCCCGGTCAGGACTAAATTGATGTGTTCAATTAAGTCCTATGTCATACTAATCAGAAATCAGGAAACAATTTGTTGGACAATAAGTATGAGTATGTTCCATGTATTTGACCACATGATATCTTGAGAACGGAGGATTATATTGTGACATCCCTATTTGCACGGCCAAAAAAGACCGATTTTGTTTATGCTTTATAAAAATCAGTGTACCTATTTTAATAAAAATGTTGCAGAATTTGTTCCCAGTAAAACATGATAAATACATTATCAAATCATTTCCGAAGAAAGGTATTTTTATTCATTCTAAAACATTTGGGATGTCATCGTCAATACAGTAACATAAGCTTAAACAGAACTTACATTCATTATCACTAGTGATTTATATCTCCTTAATCTCTCAGTGTAATGTAACTTCATATCAACACCTGTGATATAAATAAACTGAGTGGGTCAGGTTGGGAAACCTGGTGAGTACATAGGGTTTTCAACCCACAATAGTATAATTATTATGTTTAATCATCAAACAATTAACCCAATTACCCATCCCCATTATCTTCTTTACTCTTAAGGATCTACCCTAAGAATTAGCTATTCCTTGTTCATTCATTCCTAAGGATCATCCTAAAGAATGGGCATCAAATCCATCCTAGCTAGGGTTTACTTGTAACAACGTGAAAATTTAAAACAATTTTTCATTTTTCAAACAATATAAAAATATCATTTAATATTCTCAAATAAATGTTGGACAGACATTATCATAATAAAACATATCCCAAGATCACAAAATACAATCCTCTGTCAGTGTGTACGGATCATGTCGGCGCCTTCCCGCGATCATCGCTAGTACCTGAAACAGATAACACATAACACTGTAAGAATAAATGCTTAGTGAGTTCCCCAAAATACCACATACAACACATATTAGCTACTCGAGGCTATAACTTTGTATTACCCTATGGTCAATGTGTCTCAGTGGGACCCTCCATTCCCATAACTCTATGGACCCTCTGGTCCTAACTTTGTGGACCTTCCGGTCCTAACTCTGTGAACTCTGAACATACATAGCATAAAACACATAGAATAACGCAATTTATCACGTCATATAAATAGCAGACAGAATACTCTGGTGCATGACTCTAATTACCACTCTAGGTAAAGTATAGTGAGAATACTCACCTCGGGTAACTCGGATAATCTCGCACACGAATATACTGATCTAGTCCCCGCCTAATCACATAAACAATATCCTCAAATAAATAATGGTTCTCAAAGGCTACATTAAATCCCTTTCTACAATCCTACACAAGGGTAAAAGACCATTTTACCCCTCCTTGTCCCAAAAGTCCAAATGTTGACTAAAACCCTAAAAATCAACGAAATTCAACAGGAGTAGTACGCAACGCGTACCAGCTCTTGTATGCGGGGCGTACTTCGGCGATCCAGAATCGGGGTCTCAAACCCTTACGCTGCACGTACTGAGATTTACACCCAGTGTAAGTCTCAGTTTCATGATGTTATGGATTTTTGGTCTTAAACAGTTAAGACGTAAATTCAAACTCCAGATCTAACTTTTCTAAGGTCACTTAACCCATAAAGTTGAAACCTTTAAGCATTTGTATGGCTGTGAAGGTCACCATTCACTTCAAACATATAACCTCTTTCCCCATTAAGCCCTAACTCATGCATGACTTAATATTGACGTCAAAAATTGGATTTTTATGAACCTACAACTCATATTATTCTAAAACATTGCAGATCTAAGCTTATGGAGACCATTTGCTCATAAAGTCTCCACCTTGGGACCAACAACCCTAAAAATTGGTCCATGAATCACAAAACAAAAAGGAAAAGGAAAGATTTGAGCTTTTTACCTCCAAGTGAAGCTTCTCCCTCTATAGAAATGAGATCCAAGCTTGTACTCAAACTTCTAGCCTCCACAAGAACCTCCTCTTCTTCTTCACTAACACACAAAGGCTCTTCAAGCTCAACAACACTCACACACTAGCTTTAGATTGATAATATTGTCCTCTTAGGGTTTCTCTCTTCGAAATGGTGGCTGAGGATGAGACCATATCATTCCTTTTATAGTCTTCAATTCACATTAAGGTTTTGCATCTGGGCCGGTTATGCCCGACGTAACTTTGGTACGCCTAGCGTACCTAGGCGAGTCCACGTCCAAAATAAGCGCTTGAGTACACGCAACGTACTCTTCACTACGCCCAGCGTACTCATTATACATGCATTTTAATTTAGGGACTAAACGTCACAACCTGCTAGAGAAAAAGAGTTAAATAGATATACCTAAACTTCGGGATGTTACATTACAAAACAAGCACTAAGTCGCATAGTCGCCGGGGTTTAGTTACTAAGTCTCATAGTCACCAGGGTTTATATAACAGGCACTACGTCGCATAGTCGCCAGGACCTAGAGTACACCGGGTGACCACATCGTTCACAACACCTATAGGTTGTGAGTCTGCTAGTGTTCCACTGGACTGTCAAGAATAGTCTGTGGTTGTCATCCTTACTCTGCTAGATGACGGGTCCATCATTTGGGTAAAAGGCTTCTCTCATTGTTCACCTCTCACCCTTATCTCATGGTCTATATCACCTCTCATCTCATCATCCGAGTCATATTTCATCTATCCATGTTTTATCCAACATATTTTGTAGATATAAAATACATATACAATTTAAATCATATAAAACTTGTATAAAATCGTTTATCCAGCATAAATAGCAATTATACAGATAATATGCACGCATAGCACGTAGTTTATATAAAATACTTCATATCTATGTGTAAGATGAAAGGGACCATGCACTCACTTGAAAAGATGATGATTCCGAACTCAGACAGCACTTTGTTTCTTAAAAACAATTTCCTTCTACAGAAACCTAGTATTATTACCACTAGAGTTTAGTCTATTATTCGTCGAGACTAATTAATAGTCTTGCTATATGTACTATTATATAAGGGGTAACAATACCTATATAACCCATAATAATAGCCCAAGTACTTATTATAAGTTCCTAATAACGTTATTATAATTAAATAAAAGCTATATTAAAAATAGCGTACGCATAGCTCACTTACAGCGGGTTTTATGGAAAACCGGGCTTTGTTTGGAGTAGTGTTCCCGAGCTGAAACTCTCTTCTTCTTGGTTCCATCGAGCACTTCGGGGCTTCCACCTTGTGCTAGGGAGGCTCCCTAGGCTTTTTGGGGGTTTTTGGGGTAGAGCGAGGGTCTAGAGAGAGAGAGAAAGAGTAAAGAGAAGAAAGAATGAGAAAGGTGTGAAAAAAATGAGGGTGGGAGTGGTTCTATTTATATCCGTAATTTTCACACAACACACTTCCAACTTCTAAAATCCGTAATTTTCACATACAAGCTCCATTTTTGACGTTATTTATATCCACGCGTAGATAAAATTAAGATCTACAACTTTCATTCTGACTCCGTCGGCGAATTCTTTACCGATCTTAAATTTAACAGTAGAAGGAGATTATACTATTAAATGTCCGCGTAAAATTCATAACTTCTACATACGGACTCCGTTTTCATCTGTCTTTTTATACTTGAGTTCCTATTAATGAGATCTTCAAATCTCATTTAGGTCACGTAGGCCAAAAATTGCTCGAACTAAAATTCGAATTTCGGGTCGTCCACTGCTATGCCAAATCTTAGAAAATTCATAACTTCCTTATACGAAGTCAGATTTGGGCATTCTTTTTTTTTGTATGTTCTCGGTTTAACATATGATACAACTTTTGTTTCGATCACTAAGGCTAAAAAGTCCTCTATCGTAAATTCCCTATTTACGTCTCCCGGTGTTGTGCCGGTTTTGCCATAAAACTTCGACGGGCCATAACTTCTTTGTTCTAACTCGGATTTCGGCGTTCTTTACATGTAAGGAACCATTTAACATATACTAAAACTTGGTTAAGATTAATTCTTCTAAATAATCTTCCATTAAAAACTCATTTTTGATGCTCATTGTCTATAAATTGACTAGCCCGGATCTACGAGCGTTACAATTATCTCCCCCTTAGGATGATTACGTCCCGGAATCATCAACGAAATAGGGCTCACATGATGACTCCATACGTTATCTCTTCATCCTAACTAATAACGGTAACTTTGATGTTTCTTCGAGTGAGTATCTAACTCGAAGACTTCCTGACTGCTGGCGGTGCTTGATCTTGCACTCACTCTTTGTCTCACGTTAGACTCCAAATTATGATCTTCAAGTAACAATATTGATCCTCACTAGATACGAATATAAGATAAGTTCTTTTATTACTACAATGGAATGATGTGCCATATTCTAATGACCTACCATCGTATGTTGCAACGCTTAGACTCGGGTCTCTTAGAGTCCTCCAAAACAAACTATACTTTCCTTCATGTTCTAATCTCATCTTAAAAGGTAGAATTTCTAGCTACAAGCAACCGTCGCGATTCCTCTATTGATCACTTTGATGAATTCTTCCGACTTAATTCAAGTGCTACATCGAACTTGGTTCTCAGAACCACTTAACATACTTATCATAGTCAGACTCAATTTGGTATGAACACTAGGTTCGGAATAAGAATCATCTTCTTAGTCATTACTGAAATGATGGTAACGACATACTTGAATAAAACGAAATCAATTACTAGCTTCTTGGTAACCTTGTGACTTTCCCGGATCCAAGTGTGAGTCTTGTGCTTCGGATAGTATAGGCCTCTACTACCATTCATACCTACTCATACTCGTCCCAAGTATTGTGTTGCAGTTTTCCAAGTCACCATACAAGAAAATCACATAACAACTTAACACACCATATAACAAAACAACAGTTTTGTATTATTCCTTGAATTGATTACATAGGTGTTCAAGTTCACCCTAGACTATGCCTCTAATAGGCTACATCGCATGATACGATACTATAACTTGATCTTTGGATATGAAGTCCTCATCCTTGATTCCTCGTGTTGTTATTTGCTTCGTCGAGGATCATGCGGAATGCCCTTGGCTTTGGCGGTGCATTTGGCCTTGCTGCTTCATTTTTCTTTAGGCAATCTCTAGAAATATGCCCTTCTTTGTTACATCCGAAACATACCTTCATGTTCAATGTGCACTCGTTGGCGTAATACCCAGACTTTCTACACTTGAAACATATCACCTCTTCGCCACATTTTCCCGAGTGTTTCTTCTTGCACTTATCGCACTATCTTGCTTCACCTCCTCCTCCATCGAACTTCTTCGAGAATTTTCACTTCTCGTTGGACTTTGAAGATCCTTCAAACTTTTGCTTCTCTCCAACTTTGACCTTGTTGGTAGATTTACTCTTGATCATCTCTTCAACGGACTTAGCAGCCCATATAGCTGCCTCAAGAGTAGGTGCTTGGTGTACTAGCACCGCGTACTCCCATGGAAGCCCCTTTGCATACTTTTAAATATCTGCCAGCTCATCCAGAACAAGATGCAAGGAGAACTCCATCTTCTCTGTGAAGTTGTTGGTGTATTCATCAATTGACATGCTTCCTTTCTTTAAGGTCGGGAACTGGTTCTCTAATCGAGCAGGTTTTGGGCTGAGCAATACTTGCGTTTGAACTGCACCAAAAACTCTGCCAATGTCAGTTGCAGGGCCTCATTGGGGCTTAGAGTCTTCCCCATTGTATTCCACCAGCGCGCAACAGCTCCTTGGAATTGACATACTGCAAAGGTGGTATGTAACTTGCCTCTGCAACCACATGTCATGAAAGCTAACTCCATCTCCGAGATCCAATCCATGACTCCGATCGGATCTTCCTTTCCAGTGAAAGTTGATGGCTTGCAAGTTAGAAAATCCTTGTACTTGCATCCATTCCTCTGGACTCTGTCATCCTGGTTGTTTTGTCGAACTATTGGTGGGTTGGCTTAACCAACGGTCCTATTGTAGTTCCCTTTTTTCTGACTGCCTATCTTTCAATTCGGGCTGTTCAACTGTCATTGTAGGTTCGTCGTAACTTCCGTGCAACATCTACCTCATTTCCTCCCTTTGTTCTGCTAACATAGCCGAATCATGGCTTGTACTCCAGCCATGGTGATTGGCTCGGGTGCGGCTGCTACTTCTGGCACACGCTCAATCACTTGTGGCTCAAGCTACGGGTTACCGCTTCCCAATCCGCTTTGAGTTCTCACCATATCGATCTATACACCGATTCAAATGTTCGGTTTCTAGTATCGAGAATTTAGATAGGAAAGATTTTATTTACGATCGACGTGTAAATCTCCCTACTATTCCGAAAAAGTTACATGCCAGTTCTAATACCATAATTAAACGTTTAGAAATTTGAACACATAAAGTTTCCAGATCTGTTCGGAAATAAACCATAGATCCAATGATACATTTAACATCATAAATCATTTAGCACATAAAAGCATGTTAGATATTTTCCCTAAATAAGCTAGTGCTTGTGTCTATTAAGGTGTATTACCTAAGACACACTCCTCACAATCATTTCTTAGCAATGTAAGTTTAAGTCTAGAAATAAATCTTTATTCCTAGTTCGCTTAAACTATTGCTCTGATACCAACTGTGACATCCCTATTTTCATGGCCAGAAAAGACCGATTTTGTTTATGCTTTATAAAAATCAGAGTACCTATTTTAATAAAAATGTTACGGAATTTGTTCCCAGTAAAACATGATGAATACATTATCAAATCATTTATGAAGAAAAGTATTTTTATTCATTTTAGGATGTCATCGTCAATACAATAACATAAGCATAAACAGAACTTACATTCATGATCACTACTGATTTATATCTCCTTAATCTCTCAGTGTAATGTGACTTCATATCAACACCTGTGATATAAATAAACTGAGTGGGTCAGGTTGGGAAACCTGGGGAGTACATAGGGTTTTCAACCAACAATAGTATAATTATTATGTTTAATCATCAAACAATTAACCCAATTACCCATCCTCATTATCTTCTTTACTCTTAAGAATGTACCCTTAGAATTAGCTATTCATCGTTCATTCATTCCTAAGGATCATCCTAAGGAATCGGCACGGAATCCATTGTAGCCAGGGTTTACTCAACAGGCACTAAGTCGCATAGTCGGCAGGGTATAAGCACTAAGTCTCATAGTCGCCAGGGTTTATACTGTTGGATTAATTTCTAAGTCCATAACTATAGTTGGTAAGACTTGACCCGACCCGACATGGTCCATTTGGGTTTCATGGCATCATGAATTTGGATAGACTAAAATAAGAGAAATAATACTTAAGGTTTGTTAATACATTATAAGTTCTAATATATTAATAAAATTATTTAATTAGTATTAATCAAGAATTAATTTAGTATTAATTAAGTGATCAAAAGAAGACTAATTAAATATATGGGTTGATTGTGTAAATCATCCATACTTATATAGTGGGATAATGCTCCAAGGATTGTCAAGTTGGGCTAAAACCCATAAGATGCTCCATGGATGCTATGTGGTGTATATGTACCCATGGATCATGGAAATGAAAGGCCATGACAATTATGGTTTATATGGTGTAATCCTAACTATATAATGATCTTATTCTTGGAGAAAATCAGCCAGTATGTGTGAGAAAAAGGGCTAGCCGATTTTCACGAAGTGTGTATATTCTCTCAAGTTATTCCAAGTGTATTTGGTGTTGTGTGAACCATTTGAGGTGTCACACTTGGGGCACTAGGAACTGAAGCTTCATGAAGACATTCCACATCAAAGAGGTATGAAATTCTAACTTGAGATATTCATATGAATCAATGTTATTATGCTAGTTAGGATGAATACCTTGGAAGGTTCATATTTGCATGTATAATAGAGAAAACATAGATCCAAGGTATTTAGGGTTGCATGTACACTTAGGAGTGTTAGAATGCTCAAAACCCATCAGTGGTATCAGAGCCTAGGCTTTCTTTCTCTTATACTTGATGCAAATACAGTCTTCGAAGCCAAGAAGCTGTCCAGATAGAAAACTCGACGAGTTTCTTCAATAAATTCAACAAGTTCATGGTTTATTGCATGAACTCGACGAGTTCTCTATAGAAATCGATGAGTTTTGGCCCCTGACAGCTTGATTTCATGTTTTTTGGCTGGAATTGGACTAGGAACATTACCCTAAGATATTTTTGGACTTATAAACTTGTTTTTTGATGTGGTAATGTTCATGCTAATCCAATTTCAAAGATAATTGTCAATAGATTCATGTTCTGTATTAGTTTAAGGATTAGCCTAATTACATGAAAAAGTTTGATTTGAATTATCTTGTTCTTATGAGTTGCTTAGATTAATAGGAAAGTTATATGAAATTGTTGTTTTCAATCCAAATTAATCTAAGAGTTGCTTCTAAAATGTGTTTTTGTAACTTGGCCTCAAGTTATATGAAAAGTCACATTTAAGATCCATAAAACTTATAAAGATTTCCATAAGTTATGAATAAGGAAGAGTCACATTCTTTTAATAGTTTAAAGTCTTCCACTACTTGTCCTCAAGTTATCGAACTTGAAGAGTTTTTTAATTAAAACTACTTTAAACACATAAGTTATGGAATTAATTAGTTTTCAAAACATGCCCTCAAGTTTTGGAATTTGTAAAGTTTTCCCATGAATACTTTAATTCCAAGTTAAGCCCTTAGAATTTTAAAAGTTAAAATTCAACCCTTATACTTTATAATATTATAAGTTAATAATATATATATATATATATATATATATATATATATATATATATATATATATATAAGAGTAAAGTCAGTCTTGCCGTTAGAAGGCCTCATTCACGAAGCCGGTCTATAAGGGGGTATAAGGTTACTGCCTATAAAATGGCAGTTTAATAGGTGTCCACTCTCACCCACCGCTTGCTTGACTGGTGGAGGGTCGTTAGCCGAACGGGTAGGACAAGGACTAGAATTCTCCCTTCATTAAAAGTATTAATGATAAATACTAAGTAACTAACCATTTATAAATTCCCAATCTTAGTTACATAGGAAAATGTGAATAAGGTGCTAATCCATGAAATTACACTTTGCACTTTGTTTAATCCGTTAGTGGAGCGTGTGTGGTTAACCGACACACTAACCTGGACTTAACAAGGTAGGCAAAGGGTAACTTAATATTTATCATAGTATCGGTGGAGCGTGTGTGGTTAACCGGCACATCGATTAAGGGGTAAATATTAAGGGTACCAAGTATATTTTCATGGTTACTTCACACCTTGTTTTGTGATCCTCGGCATCCCAGTCACAAAACCTGAAGGGCACAATCGAGATTGAAACATGCCATTGAACAGTTCAATGAATCTCAAAAGAATCTAGGAGTTTCAAAACCAATTAAAACCTAATAATACATTTCATTTATCTTGATGGAAATTGGTGAATTGTCATTCACCTACCTTCAAATATTTTATAGCTTGGATTACGGCATCCCTCTTCCGAGTTATAAAATAGTTTGTAGGCTCCTAGCCTTAATATCTCATATTGGGTGTTATATTAAGGACTTTTAGTCAACTATCTTGAATATCTCCCAAAATATGTCTAGTTCCGACATCTATGATCCTCCCAAATCTCTTGGATCTTCACTTCCTCCACTTCCTCCAATTATTCTCCCTATCCCACAAGTTCAAGGTCACTCAAGCCCTATTGGCAAGGCAAGGTCTAGGTGTGCTCACATCTTGGAGATGAAGTCACATACTGACAAGCCGGGAGAGTTAGGTGTCAAAGACTTGCGAAAGTTGGTGGTTCAATCACTTTCTAAGTCACATAGTGAGTTCCTTTGGGACTCCTATGAAACAGACTATGACAAGACCCTTAATGATCTTGAGGTTTATAACCTATCGTGTTGACATATTCTGTGCCCATTCCAATTAAAGTTGGATTTGCATATGAGTTCCTAGAGTTCTTGTAGTGAATTGTTATCGGGATTTAGAAAGCAATCATGATTGAATGAATGAAAAGTATGAACACAGAGAGTAAATATTAATCAGATATTATATTGATAAAGAACCGATTACAAAGTTTTTAAGCAGAATGAATACTCATGACAAGCTCTTTCTACTTCTAACCTCAATCCCTATTTATAGGCAACCTGAGTCTACAAAAAAAAAATACTAAGCCTAAAGCAATAAGCTTCGCACAAAATATGACTTAGTAAAATAACTAACATGCGAAACTAAAGAAACAAACACTTCGACTTTTTACAACTTTTAGACTCTACAGTTCTCAATTGGTTGCACAACAACTTGGAAGCAATGGCAGGCCCTTGAGCTGCCAGATGGCAAGAAATTAAGATTGAGTTCAGTCCATATGAGTTTGGATTTGTCATTATCCTTGTCTTGTGATTATGGTTTTGACAATTCACATGGATAAGAACACATACACCATTAAATCTAAGTGTCATAAGGCTTCTCTCAGATTCATGAAAATGATGGTGAGGAAACACTTTCACTAAGTAGATTTTAGCTAGATAGCAAATGTGATATTTGCATTCTCAAAGTCATTAGTGAAGCGTGTGTGGTTAACCGGCACACTAATATGGACTTGTGAGAAGTGGCAAAGGTCTAAACAATCGAGACTATGATTACGACATCCCTTTTCATAGTTCTTAAAATTTTTTAGACACACCAATGAACTATCTAAGATAAGGTGTTTGATATTGATAAAGTTTTATCAAAGCAATCTAGTATCAGAAATCTGAACTTTGGTAAGAAAGGCAATAAAATATTGTTTTTCTAGAAATTCAGCTGATTTCTGAGTACATGTCAAAGCTAGTGGGAGCATAAGTGTTATTCTAATAATCATCATGTTAGTAGGAGAATGATAATTATGATAAAGGTTGCAAGTTAGTAATGTTAATTATAGAAAACAAAAGGTTTCAATTGGGAAAAAGTTGTTTGGCTATAATTAAGGGAGAGGAAATTATACTTGATGTGAATTCTAAAAGGCTTAGAGTGAGATTTTAAGCTTAGATTGAGATTTTAATCATCTTTAGTCAAGAATATATATATATATATATATATATATATATATATATATATATATATATATATATATATATATATATATATATATATGAATTTCATGTTGGATTGGTTCAACATAAGGAAATTCTATATATTGCGTTCTCAAAATTCGATTATGATTATGGCATACCTCTTCATAGTCAAATATTGAGAACATGGCAAATAAAAAATATTGTAGCAAAAGACTGATCTAGAATCAAGTCTTTATGTGAAACATCATGAATCATGTCCCATTTGCTTTGGGTACAGGATTGATTGCATCTGCTATAATATTCAACCTTTCTAAAATTTTCCAAATACATGGGGCATTAAGAGGGGAAAAGGTCTAGAATTGGATTTGACTAAAGCTATTATCCAATTGTCGAGGAAAATCTAAGGTTTTACCGAGGATTGGTTGCTCAAGGACAGTTGGAAGTATAGTGTTAATTTTGGAAGGAACATATTGACATATTCTGAAAAGAGGCAACTCTTGTTCAGTAGTGATAGTTAAAATCGGAATATGGAGTTATCTCCATAGATGGAAGCAATCTGTGTAAGATTAGAAAAAAAAAACTCAAAGCAAGAAGCATGTTCAAAGCAATGCATAATTTGAACATAAGACATTGTTTCCATGGAGTAAACCTTCATTGGAATACCCTGTAATGATTTTGGACAAGTCTTTGTGACTTTGTACATGTTCATTACATGAGGGTAGTGCATATAAGTTTAAATCTAACAGATTTCGATAAATGATAAGAATTTGGAAATCATACATTTACGATAAGGAATTGGGAGTGTGAAACTAGAATCATGGTTCAATTGGTTTATTTCACAGAGTAAGGATCATAGATAAACATAGTGTGCATGCTTGGTGTATGGCATGACTAGTGTTTAGAAAAAACATATTGTACATGCTTGGAGCCTGGGACAACTATTGTTTTAATTCGAGAATAAAGTTGATAGTTGAAACAGTATGTAATGAATAATGTGTAATCATATGGTGATAAATAAAAGGTGTTTTATTTATATTCGTAAGTTCTGAGACCATATTGGATTCAATTATTCTTGTGTTTCATTTTGCATGTTTTGACTTCCAGAATAACTAGGTCGTTCTTCCTGAATGACTAAGTTATTCAAACCATCCACAATCGGTCATATGTTGGAGGTAGATATGAATCAAGACTGTCATGGGTTGGGCTTGTAGAGGTCTAAGATGTTAGACAAGATGATGCTACAACACTCATGAGTGCTCATAAGTTTTGAGTATTGGATTCAACCCACTCTCATTGGAATTACTTCATGGATTTTATCACGAGTGATCATGAGACGATAATATCTTATATTCTTTAAACCTAGAGATATGAGTTGTTACTATGAATTGGTTGTACATTGATTGCACGAAAACATATTGGTAACTCAATCTTATAAAACGTGCCTTTCTATATGATTTAACAATTAGTAGAACAAGCCATATGAGTCGAAGTTTATCCATTCCTTTTACCTTCGGGATAAAAGCGATATATGTGGGCCCCTTGATTATTTAATGATGATACATGTGAGTGCTTGGCCAAGCCAGGAGTAAGTTGATTTGTTCAATTAGTCAGTCATCATGAATCGGAAATCGGGAAACTACAAATGGACAGAGAGAATGACTAAGTTCATATTTGCATGTAATGGACAAGTCATTCACAAAGGTCAGAGATCATCGGCAAGGTCAGAGTTCGACGGAAGCTTTTGAGAGCTACGATTGCCAGTCGGTTCTTGAAGTCATATGCAATAATAGTTTTAGACTTATCCAAGTGGGAGACTGTTGGATTAATGTCTAAGTCCATAACTATAATTGGTAACACTTGACCCGACCCGACATGGTCCATTTGGGTTGCATGGCATCATGCATTTGGATAGACTAAAATCAGAAAAATAACACTTAAGGTTTGTTAATATATTATAAGTTCTATTATATTAATAAGATTATATAATTAGTATTGATCAAGAATTAATCTAGTATTAATTAAGTGATCAAAAGATGACTAATTAAATATATGGGTTGATTGTGTAAATCATCCATACTTATATAGTGGGCAAATGCTCTATGGATTGTCATGTGGGGGTAAAACCCATAAGATGCTCCATGGATGCTCCATGGTGTGTTTGTACCCATGGATCATGGAAATGAAAGGCCATGACAATTAGGGTTTACATGGTGTAACCCTAACTATATAATGATCTTATTCTTGGAGAAAATCAGCCACTATGTGTGAGAAAAAGGGCTAGCCGATTTTCATGAAGTTTGTATATTCTCTCAAGTTATTCCAAGTGTATTTGGTGTTGTGTGAACCATTTGAAGTGTCACACCTGGGGCACTAGGCACTGAAGCTTTATGAAGACATTCTACATCAAAGAGGTATGTAATTCTAACTTGAGATATTCATATGAATCAATGTTATTATGCTAGTTAGGATGAATACCTTGGAAAGTTCATATTTTCATGTATAAAAGAGAAAACATAGATCCAAGGTATTTTGGGTTGCATGTACACTTAGGATTGTTAGAAAGCCCAAAACCCATCATATACAACAAGCACTATGTCGCATAGTCGCCAGGGCATAATGTACACCGGGTGAACACATCGTTCACAACACCTATAGGTTGCGAGCCTGCCAGTGTTCCGCTGGACTGTCTAGAATAGTCTGTGGTTGTCATCCATACTTTGCTAGATGACGGGTCCCTCATTTGCGTAAATGGATTCTCTCATTCTTCACCTCTCACCCTTATCTCATCGTTTATATCACCTCTCATCTCATCATCCGACTCATATTTCATCTACCGATGTTTTACCCAACATATTTTGTAGATACAAAATACATATACAATTTAAATCATATAAAAATTGTATAAAACCGTTTATCCAGCATAAATAGCAATTATACAGATAATATACACACATAGCATGAAGTTTATACAAAATAATTCATATCTATGTGTAAGATGAAAGGGACCATGCACTCACTTGAAAAGGTGATGATTCCGAACTCAGACAGCGCTTCGCTTCTTAAAAATAATTTCCTTCGATGAAACCTAGTATTATTACCACTAGAGTTTAGTCTATTATATGCCAAGACTAGTTAATAGTCTAGCTATTATTACTATTATATAAGGGGTAACAATATTTATATATCCCATAATAATAGCCCAAGTACTTATTATAAGTTCTTAATAACGTTACTATAATTAAATAAAAGTTATATTTAAAATAGCGTAGGCGTAGCTCACTTACAGCGGGTTTTATAGAAAACCGGGCTTTGTTTGGAGTAGTGTTCCCAAGCCGAAAATCTTTCCATCTTAGATCCGTCGAGCACTCCGGGGCTTCCGCCTTGTGCTAGGGAGGTTCCCTAGGCTTTTTGGGGGGTTTCGGGGCTAGAGCGAGGGTCTAGAGAGAGAGAGAGAGAGAGAGAGAGAGTAAAGAGAAGAAAGAATGAGAAAGGTGTGAAGAAAATGAGGGTGGGAGAGGTTCTATTTATAAGGTGAAATATGGCTGAACTTGGTGCCACATGTCACCATCTGGTGGCAAGACTTTGGGAGAAACTAATGGCCAAGATTGTGTCACGTCACCCATTTTCGCACAGCACAC
Organism: Lactuca sativa; assembly: GCF_002870075.4. NCBI lineage: Eukaryota > Viridiplantae > Streptophyta > Magnoliopsida > Asterales > Asteraceae > Lactuca > Lactuca sativa. Next base: position 321,406,945 of record NC_056626.2, read on the forward strand.
TTCCGACTTCTAAAATTCGTAACTTTCACATACGAGCTCCATTATTTATGTTCTTTATATCCACGTGTAGGTAAACTTAAGATCTACAAATTTCATTTAGAATCCGTCAGCTAATTCTTGACCGATCTTAAATTTAACAGTAGAAGGAGATTATACTGTTAAATGTCCGCATAAAATTCATAACTTCTACATACGGACTCCGTTTTCGTCTGTCTTTTTATCCTTGAGTTCATATAAATGAGTTCTTCAAATCTCGTATAGGTCACGTAGGCCAAAAATCGCTCGAACTAAAATTTGATTTTCAGGTCGTGCATTGTTATGCCAAATCTTAGAAAATTCATAACTTCCTTGTACGAAGTCAGATTTGGGCATTCTTTTTTTTTTTTGTATGTTCTCGGTTTAACGTATAATACAAATTCTATTTAGATCACTAAGGATAAAAATTCCTCTATCGTAAATTCACTATTTATGTCTTCCCGTGCCGTGTCGGTTTTGCCGTAACACTTCGACAAGCGATAACTTCTTCATTATAACTCGGATTTCGGCGTTATTTATATGTACAGAACCCTTGTAACTGTTGGGTTTTGAGCATTCTAACACTCCTAAGTGTACATGCAACCCTAAATACCTTGGATCTATGTTTTCTCTATTATACATGCAAATATCAACTTTCCAAGGTATTCATCCTAACTAGCATAATAACATTGATTCATATGAATATCTCAAGTTAGAATTACATACCTCTTTGATGTAGAATGTCTTCATGAAGCTTGAGTGCCTAGTGCCCCAAGTGTGACACCTCAAATGGTTCATACAACACCAAATACACTTGGAATAACTTGAGAGAATAAATACACTTCATGAAAAACAGCTAGCCCTTTCACATATACTCTAGTAACCAATTTTGTCAACAATAAGGCGCTTATATAGTTAGTGACAATTAGGGTAAGCCCTAATTGTCATGGATTTCCATTTCCTTGGATCTATGGGTTCAAATATACCATGGAGCATCCATGGAGCATCTTATGGGTTTTAGCCCAACTTGACAATCCATGGAGTGTTAGCCCACTATACAAGTATGGATGATTTACACAATCAACCCATATATTTAGTTAGTCTTTTTTTGATCACTTAATTAATACTAAATTAATTCTTAATCAATACTAATTAAATAATCTTATTAATATATTAGAACTTATAATATATTAACAAACCTTAAGTGTTATTTCTCTCTTTATAGTCAATCCAAATGCATGATGTCATGCAACCCAAATGGACCATGTCGGGTCGGTTCAAGTCTTACCAATTATAGTTATGGACTTAGACATTAATCCAACAGTAACATATACTACAACTTGGTTAAGATTAATTCTTCTAAATAATCTTCCATTTAAAACTCATTTTTGATGCTCATTATCTCTAAGTTGACTAGCCTGGATCTACGGGCATTACATATATGATCCTTTATCTAAAAGACGTGTCAGAGTTCGAAAACGTCTTTTGAGAGCTACAATTTATAATCGGATTTTGAATTCGTACTTATATTTATAGTTATTAGACTTATCCAAGTGGGAGAATTTGGATTAGGTGTCTAAACTCATAACTATAATTGGTATGTACTTAAACCGATAGTAGCATGGTCCTTTTAGGTTGCCTTCACCAAAGCAACTTGACTAGATGAATTATGGAGAAAGACGTTAATTATGATTTATTAATATGTTATGTGAATAATATATTAAAAGAGAAATCATATTATTTAATTAATATTGGTAAAGAATTAATTTAGAAATAATTTTTTTGATCAAAAGAGATTAATTAAATTAAGGGGGTGATATTGTAATTATGTGATAATTGCTAAATGCGCTGAGGATCCCTATGGATAGGGCTGGACGAAATCTTATGGATAGCCCATAAGGATTTCGTCCATGATAAGGATTATAGCAGGATCTTATGGGCTGCTTAAAGCCTAAGGAACCAGATTAGTTCTTTAACTGAAACCCTAATTCTTCAGCTATATAAGGAACCCCTTGGCATCATATTTTCGGCTATCAGAAACCCTAGAAGGATCTTAGGGACGATTTTGAGCCTCCTCCATTCTCTCATATTCTCTAACTTGCTTCTTGGTGTTTGTGATCGATTAGAGGTATTACACTTGTGATACTAAAGTTCTCAAAGGTTAAAGATCAAGTTATAATTGAAAGGTAACATCCTTAGTTTGTTTTAGTAATGATTTTCGATTTTATGTATGCTAGATTAGGGTTTACAAGCTTCGAATGATTGTTGCATGTACATTTAGAAAAACTAGATCCAAAGCTTTAGGGTTTGGATGTGCACCAAATGATTGTTGTTATGCTCAAAACCCATCAGGTTTGTCTATGATGACTCATGCTACACTTTTATTTAGTTTACGAGTTTATGCTATTGAAACTGCCGCTTATATTCTAAACATTGTACAAATTAAGAAAGTTGAAAAGACATAAGTCAATGTGGAAATGGAGACGACCATACATTTCACGAGTTATGGTTTGGGGTTTTGAGCCTTGCATTTATCGAGAAGTGCTCGATAAACTTGATCCCAGATTTGAAAGGTGAAACATCATTGGCTATTCCAAATATTCTTTTGGATACTTGTTCTACAAGCCTATTGAGATAAGATTTTTGTTTCTCATAGGGCAGTCTTTTGTGAGATAAAGATAATATATTAAGAAATTGTAGGAGCCCAATTGATCTTGATGAAATTCAAGAGTATACCAATGAAGAACCTGAAGTTAAAAATAGACCCGAAAAAGAGGTTGAACAACCTTCTAAGGAATCTAATATATACTTCCACCTCCACCTCGTAGATCTAATATAGAACATTGTCCAAAAGAGTTCTATGGATTCCATATTACTCAAGAGGATGACAACTTGCTAGGTGATAATGAGCCGTACACTTATCAGGAAGATATGGAGAGCCCATATGATGAAAAACGGAAAAAGAATTTCGAAAACAAGATTTAGTCAATGTACAATAACAAAGTATGGAACTTGATTGATCCTACACCCAACTTTATAACCATTAGGTGTAGATCGGTCTTCAAGAAGAAGACTGACCTGGAGGGAACGTACATACTTATAAAGCTCGACTGGTTGAGAAAGGTTATACTCATACTTAAGGAATTGATGATGAGGAAACTTTCTCAACAGTATGCATGATTAAGTTTATGAGGATACTACATTCCATAGTTGCATTTCATGACTATAAAATATGGCAAATGGATGTAAAAACTGTTGGATAAGGTGTCTAAGTCCATAACTATTTCTGGTTAGTAGTTGACCCGACCCGGCATGGTCCATTTGGGTTGCATGGCACCATGCAATTGGAATTGGATAGACTAAATGAGAGGAATAACACTTGGAGATTATTAATATATTATAAGTTCTAATATATTAATAATATTATTTGATTAGTTTGATCAAAGAATTAATTTGGAATTAACTAAGTGATCAAAAGATAACTAATTAAATATATGGGTTGATTATGTAAATCATTCATATCTTGTATAGTGGGCTAAGAGGCTCCATGGATTCTCAAGTTGGGTTCTACCCATAGGATGCTCCATGGATGCTCCATGGGAATTACAAACCCATGGGTCATGGAAATGAAGAGTCATGACACATTAGGGTTTACATGGTGTAACCCTAGATGTGGCAACACTATATAATAGTCCCATTCTCCACCAAAATTGGCTACACATAAGAAACAAGAGGGCTAGGCCGATTTCAAGAAGTGTGTATTCTCTCAAAAGTCTTTCCAAGAGCATTTGGTGTTGTGTGAAGCATTTGAGGCATCACACTTGGGGTGCTAGACTCACAAGGTGTCTAGGAACTTAAGCAACAACAAGGTAAGTTATTCTATCTTTCATTCAAGTTAGAAATTGTTCCCCATGTATGCTAGATAGGAATATATAACCTTGGAATTCAAATTTGCATGATAATTAGACAAACATAGATCCAAGGTTATTAGGGTTGCATGTACACTTAGGAAGTGTTAGAATGCTCAAAACCCATCAGTAGTATCAGAGCCTAGGCTTGTTTGTTTGTTATTTGTGCTTAAAAGTTGAAAAAAGTCAAAAAAAAACTTGTTGTCTGCCTGATGAACTCGCCGAGTCCATGGGGAGACTCGCCGAGTTCACTTGTATCTTCAACCGACTCGCCGAGTAGGTTCATGCACTCGGCGAGTAGGAGACACAGAGTGCAGATTTTCGACTTTAGTTGCCGGAAATGGACTAGAAACATTACCCAAAACTGTTTTGGTACTTGAAAAACTTGTTTTAGATGGTGTAATGTCTGTGCTAATCCATTTACAACAACTAGTTATCAAAATTACAAAGTTTTAAAAGTAGTTTTGATTCATGAAAGTGTTCATGTTCATGTTCTTGATCTTATGATGTTTAGATGATCATAGGAATTATTTCTAACCTATGTGGTAGTTTAATTCTTGATCATAATGTGTTTTAATGGAGTCCATAACTTGTCCTCAAGTTATGGAAAACCAAAAGTCACTTGAGTTAAAACCACTAAAAGAACACAAGAGTTAGAAAAATGAAGAGTCTTCATTTTTATTACTCTAATAAACTCATAAGTTACAAGAAATGAAAAGTTTTGAAAGTTTTCAAAACTTGCGCTCAAGTTTTGGAACAAGTAAACTCATGTTAAAAACTTTAGTTCCAACCCTTAGAATTTTAAAAAGTTAAAATTCAACCCTTATACTTATATTATTATGATTTAATAATTATATATATATATATATATATATATATATATATATATATATATGTATGTATAAGAACAAAGTCGTCTTACCGCTAGTACGCCTCATTCACGAAGCCGGTCTATAAGGTGGGTATAAGGTTGTTGCCTATAAAATGGCAACTTAATGGGTGTCCACTCTCACCCACCGCTTGCTTGACCGGTGGAGGGTCGTTAGCCGAACAGGTAAGACAAGGACTTATAAATTCTCATTAAAAGTATGATGAATATTATAAAGTAACTAAATATTTTATTAAATTCCCAATCTTAGTTACTTTAGGAAAAATGTGAATAAGGTGCTAATCCATGAAATTACACTTTACACTTTGTTTAAGTCGTTGGTGGACGTGTGTGGTTAACCGGCACACTAACTTGGACTTAACAAGGTAGGTAAAGGGCGACTTTAAGTTTATTATAGTATCGGTGGAGCGTGTGTGGTTTACCGTCACATCGATTGAGTGATAAACTTTAAGGGTACCAAGTGATTTGCATGGTTACTTCACACCTCGTTTTGTAATCCTCGGTATCCCAGTCACAAAACTTGGAGGGCACACTCGAGATTGAAACATGCCTTTGAAAAGTTCATTGAATCTCAAAGAATCTAGGAATTTCTAAGAATTAATCAAAAAACCTAATATTTAATATTTCGGTTTTCGTGGTGGAAATTGGTGAATCGTCATTCACCTACCTTTCAAATATGTTATAGCTTGGATTACGGCATACCTCTTCTAAGTTATAATATATTGTGATTGGATCCTAGCCTTAACATTACATTTGGGTGTTGTATTAAGGACTATCTTAATATCTAAACTAATCTTGTCCTCTTCTTTCAGATGTCTTCAAACAATGCTGCGTCTGGCTCTAACCCTAATGGCTCCTTTACCCTTATGAACTTGTGTGGGAAAGTCACCTTTGATGGATCCAACTTCAATGAGTGGATCAGAAACATCAGGATGATTACCCTCTACGAGGACAAAGAATATGTCCTTGACAAGGAGCTTAAGGAGATTGATGAGACCACTGCAACTCCTCAAGAAATCGCTGACTTTCAGGCACATGAAAAGGGATGCTACGAAAGTGGCATGCATCATGATGGCCACGATGATAGCGGAACTCCAAAAGTCTTATGAGGATTTCTACCCTTATGAAATGCACCAAGATCTGATGGAAAGATATCATCAAAGTGCACGACAAGAGAGGTATGAAATCATCTGCTCCATGATAACAACCATGATGAAGGACGGGGAATCCGTCACGAGCCACATGCAGAAAATGCAAAGGTATGTGGATCGATTGCTGAAGCTTAATGTGAACTTCCCTAAGGAGCTTGCAATAGATATCATTTTGCACTCCTTACCATCATGCTATGATCAATTCCGCATGACATATCACATGAATAAGGAAGAGGTCACACTCAGCAAACTTCACGGACTTCTCAAGACCGCAGGAACAGGTCTTAAGGGGAAGTCGGTTGTTAACACTCCTACTCCAAACTCTACTCCGGTTTTGGCAATCAGGAAAAGTCGAGGGAAGAAGAGAAAGAGCTCTTCTAAGGGTACCAAGGCTCGGACCCTTGATGGCTCTTCTTCAAGTGGAACCAAGAAAGGTTTCGTCACTCCTTCTTCTGACCCAAAAGAGGCTGAATGCTTCTATTTCCATGAAAAATCACATTGGAAGCGGAACTGCCCAAAATACCAGCAAGATGTGAAGGATGGGAAAGTTAAACCCAACCATGTAGGTATTTAGACTATCATTTCTAATAACTCGCCCCATTCTAAATCTTGGGTCCTTGATACCGGTTGTGGTATTCATATTTGTTGTGACTTGCAGGGACTAAGAAGAAGTGAGAATGTGGAGCAAGGAAGAATAAACTTAATCATGGGGAATAGGAAAGCATTATCTGTCACCAAGATTGGAGTTTATACTTTATCGCTAAGTAGTGGGTTTAGTTTAGATTTGAATAAGTGTTGTTATTCGCTAGAAATGGCAAGAAATATTATTACCTTTCATGCATTGTATAAACAAGGTTTCACCTTTTTGTTTGATAATGAAGTTGGTTCGATTAATGCTTTCTTTAATAATGTTCTTTATTTTAAAGCATTACCTTGTGATGGCGTGTATGAAACAGTATATGTGGTTGATTACTTAGGAAATAATGTATTGTGTATTGATTATGTTAATAATAATAACTTGGATAAAGCATCGTTATGGCATTGTCGTCTTGGACATATAAGCAAGAAACGCATATGCCAACTCCAAAAGGATGGAGTCTTGGAGTCATTTGACCTAAAGTCGGATGATAGTTGCGAATCATGCTTACTTGGAAAAATGACAAAGTCACCTTTCACAGGTTCTTGTGAGAGGGGTGAAGGTTGGTTGGACCTTGTACACACGGATGTGTGTGGACCATTCAAACATGCCACAAGGGATGCTAATCGTTATTATTTGACTTTTACTGGTGATTACACTAGATATGGATATGTCTACTTGATCAAGCATAAGTCAGTGACTTTCGAAAGGTTTAAGGAATTTAAACAGGAAGTTGAGAATCAATTGAGCAGGAACATTAAGATGCTTCGATCCGATCGTGGTGGTGAGTATCTTAGTTCAGAGTTCCTTGACTATCTAATGGAATGTGGGGTAGTCTCACAATTGACACCTCCCAGGACACCACAGTTGAATGGTGTGGCTGAGAGGCGTAATCGAACCTTGTTGGATATGGTTCGTTCCATGATGAGTCGAGCTTCACAACCAATCTCATTCTTGGGGTATGCCTTAGAGACTTCCGCCCATATCCTTAATCTAGTCCCTACAAAGAAAAGTTGCCAAAACTCCTCACGAGATGTGGACTGGTAAAGTACCCAAACTAGACCACATCAAGATTTGGAGTTGCGAGTCTTTCGTGAGACGCGAGACTCATGATAAGCTCGAACCCCGAAGCGAGAGGTGTATTTTCATCGGCTACCCACATCAATCCTTTGGTTACCTCTTCTACAGACCTAGTGAAAATGTGGTCTTTGTAGCTAGGAGGGCTTTCTTTGGAGAGAGAGAGAGTTCATAAGCCAAGGAAACAGTGGGAGGCAAGTTGATCTTGAAGAAATTCAAGAGTCAAGCGGTGAAGGAACTTCAAACCCTAGCACTCAACTTGAGGAGGAAACTCCTGTCGAGCCAATTGACAAGTCTGTACCTCTGAGGCGTTCCAAAAGGGTTAGGAATGCTCCTAAGCATTACTATGGATTCCATATTACTGTAGAAGGAGATACACTTATAAGTGATGAGGCACTGATAGGTCTGGATGAACCTAACAGTTACGCGGAAGCCATGGCAAGCCTTGAGTCAGCCAAGTGGAAAGAGGCAATGGACAGCGAAATACAGTCCATGTATGACAATCAAGTTTGGAACTTGGTTTAGAATGTACCAGGTCATAAGACAGTAGGGTGCAAATGGGTCTTCAAGAAGAAGACCGACATGGATGGTAAAGTACACACTTATAAGGCTAGACTGGTTGCAAAGGGCTTCTCTCAAATTCCTGGAGTGGACTATAATGAGACCTTTTCTCCAGTAGCCAAGATTAAGTCTATTCGGGTTCTGTTGGCCATAGTTGCATTTCATGACTATGAAATATCGCAAATGGATGTCAAAACCGCTTTCCTTAATGGAAAGTTGGCTGAAGATGTTTACATGAGTCAGCCAGAGGGTTTTGTCAGCAACAAGTACCCTAATAGAGTGTGTAAGCTTGAGAAATCCATTTACGGATTGAAGCAAGCACCTCGCAGATGGAATCTTTGCTTTGATGAAAAGGTCAAGGAATTTGGCTTTTCTAGGAGTGAAGATGAGTCTTGTGTGTATGTCAAGGCTAGTGGGAGTATAGTTAGCTTTTTGGTATTGTATGTGGATGACATACTACTCATAGGAAATGACATCCCAACCCTGCAGGAAGTTAAGTCCTGGCTTGGGAAGTGTTTCTCTATGAAGGACCTAGGAAAAGCTACCTATATTCTAGGGATAAGGATCTTGAGAGATTGGAGTAAAAGACTAATTGGACTTAGTCAGAGTACTTACTTGGATAAGGTGCTGAAGAGATTCAGCATGCAGGACTCCAAGAAAGGAGCATCCAAAGTAACGCCAGATTGAGTAAGACACAAAGCCCTAGCACTGAGGCTGAGATAGTAGAAATGAGTTGAATACCTTATCCTTCGGCTTTAGGATCGATCATGTATGCTATGACGTGTACTCGACCTGATGTAGCCTTTTCCCTGAGCATGGTTAGCAGGTATCAGGCGAACCCTGGCAAGGCATACTGGACTGCGGTAAAGAATATTCTCAAGTATCTACAGAGGACTAAGGACTGGGTCCTCATCCTCGGTGGGAGTGATGACTTGAGAGTTGTAGGTTATAGTGATGCTAGCTTCCAGACTGATAGGGATAATTTCCGCTCTCAGTCGGGTTGGGTCTTTACCCTAAATGGAGGAGCAATTTCTTGGAAGAGTTCCAAGCAGGAGACAGTGGTTGATTCAACTTGTGAATCAGAGTATATTGCAGCTAGCGAGGCGGCAAAGGAGGCGATATGGCTGAAGAATTTCATTGGAGACCTTGGAGTTGTACCAGCTATTAAAGAGCCAATGGAAATTTTCTGTGATAGTGAAAGTGCTGTTGCCTTAGCCAAGGAACCAAGGGATCACGGGAGATCCAGACACATCGACAAAAAATACCATTTTATCAGACATCGGATAGAAGAAGGACTCCTCATGGCAAAGAGGGTATCATCGGTTGAGAACCCAGCAAATCCCCTCACGAAAGGACTGACTTGGGTTAAGCATCTCTAGCATGCTCGGAGCATAGGGCTGAAGGATGATATTAGATTTAGTAGTTAGATAACCTCGAAATTTGTAAAGTGTAATTGACATTAGATGATGAATAAAAGGTGTTTTATTTATGAGTAAAGTGTTGCTATCTCTTGTCGATCGTTTACTATATTTTTTTTGCATGTTTTGACTTCCAGAATAATTTTGTTTGGTATAACATATTATTCAAACCTCCACAGTCGGTCATATGTCGGAAGTAGGTATGAATCAAGACTGTCATGATTGGTTGCAGAGGTCTAAGGTGTTGGACAAGGCTACAACAATCATGAGTGCTCATAAGTTCTGAGCATTGGACACAACCCACGCTCACTGGAATCACTTCATGGAATTCTATCTCGAGTGATCGTGAGACGGTAATATCATATAAGTCTTCAAACCTAGAGATATGATTTGTTACTTACAAGTTGGTTGTGCATTGATTGTACGAAAACGCATTGGTAACTCGATGTTATAAAACGTGCTTTTGTGTATAATTCAATGAGTGGTAGAACAAACATATGAGTCGAAGTTTATCTGTTCCTTCTCGGATTAGAAGCAGATATCTGGGCCCCTCGATGATTTTGTTTTGACCTATGTACCGGGCCCGGTCAGAACTAAGTTGATGTGTTCAATTAAGTTCTTTGTCAAACAAATCGGAAATCGGGAAACAAACTGTTGGACAATAAGTAAGACATTGTTCCATGTATTTGTCCGGCTGATACCTAGAACAGAGGATTATATGATGAGTTATCTTAAATGGCGTATCAACATCTTCTCAGTTCCGAGAGACCTTGAAAGAGCTACGAGTGTCGGTCGGTTCCTGAAGTACTGGAGTTTTAGTTATTAGACTTATCCAAGTGGTAGACTGTTGGATACGTGTCTAAGTCCATAACTATTTCTGGTTAGTACTTGACCCGATCCGGCATGGTCCATTTGGGTTCCATGGCACCATGCAATTGGATAGACTAAATGAGAGGAATAACACTTGGAGATTATTAATATATTATAAATTCTAATATATTAATAATATTATTTGATTAGTTTGATCAAAGAATTAATTAAGTGATCAAAAGATAACTAATTAAATATATGGGTTGATTATGTAAATCATTCATATCTTGTATAGTGGGCTAAGAGGCTCCATGGATTCTCAAGTTGGGTTCTACCCATAGGATGCTCCATGGATGCTCCATGGGAGTTACAAACCCATGGGTCATGGAAATGAAGAGTCATGACACATTAGGGTTTACATGGTGTAACCCTAAATGTGTCAACACTATATAAGAGTCCCATTCTCCACCAAAATCGGCTACACATAAGAAACCAGAGGGCTAGGCCGATTTCAAGAAGTGTGTATTCTCTCAAAAGTCTTTCCAAGAGCATTTTGTGTTGTGTGAATCATTTGAGGCATCACACTTGGGGTGCTAGACTCACAAGGTTTCTAGGAACATAAGCAACAACAAGGTAAGTTATTCTATCTTTCATTCAAGTTAGAAATTGTTCCCCATGTATGCTAGATGGGAATATATAACCTTGGAATTCAACTTTGCATGATAATTAGACAAACATAGATCCAAGGTTATTAGGGTTGCATGTACACTTAGGAAGTGTTAGAATGCTCAAAACCCATCAAAAACTACTTTCCTTAATGGGAAATTGACTAAGGATGTTCATATGGCTCAGTCAGAAAGTTTTGTCTAGTCCAAGTCTCTTAATATGGTATGCAAGCTTGAAAAATATATTTATGGCTTCAAACATGCACCTTACATGTGGAACATTTGTTTTGATTATAAAATCAAAGAGTTTGGTTTCTTAAGAAATGAAGATGAGCAGTGTGTGTATGTTAGATCTAGTGGGAGAGTAGTTGTCTTCCTTGGCTTATATGTCGATGACATTCTTCTAATAGGAAACAACTACTCAACATTGAATAGTGCAAAATCTTGGCTTGTTAAGAGTTTCACAATGAAGGACTTGGGAAAAGATACTTACATACTTGGTTTTAAGATCTATAGGGATAGATCTAGGCAACTAATAAGAATTTGCCAAAGTACCTACTTAGATAAAATCTTAAAGAAAATCAATATGGAAGAATATAAGAAGGGATTTGTATGTATGCAACATGGTACGGTTTTGAGTAAAACCCAATGTCCTAATACTAGTGAAGAACTGGATTAAATGAGTCGAATCCTATATGCCTCGACTATAGGATCAATCATGTTCACCACAATATATAAGTGGCCAGACGACTCATATGCCACTAGTATGATGAGGCGTTATCAAGCCAATCCTGGTAAAAATCATTGCATTGTAGTTAAGAATATTTTGTAGTATCTTAAGAGGACTAAAGTTATGTTCTTGGTATATGTTGGCAAAGAAGATATAAGCGTTAAAGGATATGCGGATGAAAGTTTCCAAACTGGTAGGGATAATTTTTGATCATGGTCTAATTTTGTATTCATGTTGAATAGAGGAGTAGTAACTTGGAGAAGTGCCAAGAAAGAGACTATAGCAGACTCAAATATAGATTCATAGTATATTACGACCAATGAAGCAGCCAAGGAAGAAGTGTGGCTAAAGAAGTTCATCATTGATTTAGGTGTTGTTCCTAGAATAGCCGAACCTATTGAGATCTTATGTGAAAACCAAGGCGCAGTTGGCTTAGCTAGAGAACCTCAATATCATAAGTGCACAAGATACATATAGAGAAAGTTCCATTATATAAGGAACCTAGATGGAGATATCATTATAACCAGAGTACCATCAAAAGATAATCTAGTTGATCTGCTCAGTAAACAATTGTCACGAATCAAGCATGATGCTCATACTAGTTTTATTGCATTAGATTTTCTAGTGAATTGGTTTGATTTCACAATTTGTAGTTTGATTATTTGGAACATTTTTAGATATTATGCTTTTGGTGATTATTAATAAAAAGTTGTTATGCTTGTTCATATTATTTGTGTTCCAAGTTTTGCATATTTAGAGCCACTTCCAGAATAATATTTTGTTATTCAAACTTCCACCATTAGTCCTACTCTTGCGAGATAGTAGTGAATCAAAATTTTCATAGTGATGGTAGATTGTTCACAGGGATGAACATTGCAAAGCCCTACGATAAATATTGATGATTACTTGAAAATGGAGATTATAAATATTGGAGTAACCATGCTTAATGATTACTCCATGGATCATGTTATGAATAAGTTAAGACGAATATATTTATTATTCTTCATATGGATATACATGAGGTCGACTAGATATCGCATGAGGAATAGTATTGACCTATGTAATCAAAGTTTATTTGATCCTTTTGCCAAGAATGTAGAAGTAGACATCGCTAGGTCCCTCTTTGATTAGTTGTTGACAACAAATGGTTGGAAAAGCTAGACTAAGTTGATTTAATTTAATGGCTAGTCTGAAGATCACCACAAGTCGATATTGGGTTACATAATTTTAAACCTTGATATTGATACTAGATCCATGTCTATAGTTCATAATAAGATATCATGAAGATCAAAGGAATATGAAATTAATAGTTTTAGGGTTGTTTATAACAAACTTGTTATAGGTACTATAGTTGCATTGGACTACCACTTAGTTTTATCTCTAATAATTATTACATCAATCCATTATTCATGTCTAAGGGCAAGTGGGAGCTGATGCAGATTAGTTCCCATAACCATAACAAGTCTGGTAATATAACTATAAATAACAGTCTCCTTTTAGGTTACACACAAGAACAACTAAAACATAACTAAAAAGATATTTATATGGGGGACTTGTTTTTTTTATCTAATTAATATTTAAATTATTTAATTAGAAAATAAAGGAATATAGAATATTCCATAATGATTTGAATTCCATATATAATTATTATATTTGGTAATTATCTTAAGGGTTTCAAATCATCACTCCGTATAAAGAGGGCTCCAAATCTGGTTTTGAAAAAAGTGAAAAATACCTTTCAGCTTTCAAAATTCAGAACCCTCAAAACCCTAATGAATCCTAAAGTACATTTCCCATGACGTTGCACCTTGATCACCGCGTCATGGTCAGTTGCAGAATTGAGATTTCAATTTTCCTTACAGATCAAAATTTGAGGATTTCTTAGATATGCTTTTATTTTTCTTATTGGGTGCAAAAGAGAAACTCTCCTTTTGGTTCTCTAGTCCAATCAACTAGCTTATCAAAAGAAAAAACCCATTAAGAAAACAAAGGTATGATTTTACCTACTCTGTTTTATAAGTTAGATGGATTGCTGAGTTAGATATGTTGTTTCATGTCTATTAAATCAGAATTGTTGTTTCTGTTTGTTGGTGCATGTAAATGCTCCACAAATAATGAGTGATTATTACGTTGTAAATTTCCAATATTTGTATTGTTGGTGTAAATACTCTCCCTCCTATATAAAGGGAGACTTGGTCACTTATTAGTAAGCTAGCTCATTTTCTCACTTCTTGTAAGGATTACTTTTCTACAATGTAATCTCTAGAGAGAGAAAGTGGTGGGTTCTCCCACCCAGGGAGAGTTTCTCTCCCACCAAGTTCTTATGACTATTCTCTCTTTCTTTTTCATCTTCTTCATCTTCTATGAACTCATCATATGTTCTTGATATTTTTGATACACGATTAATCTCAAGATTATTTCTTCCGCACTCACCGTTCGTTATAAAAATGGGTCTCTACGATTGGTATCAGAGTCGTACCTTGAAGATATCACGATTAGTTCAAGGGAACGACTCCTGTTCGGTGATTATCTGGTGATTTTTTCCGTGTTTCTGCAAGAAAAATTTTCGGCTTGCAAATTGAATTTTTTTATGATGTTCTTTCTTATTTCTATCATTTGGGTGATTCTATCTCAACAAAATAAAAATGTTGTTGTTGCTGATCGTTCTATTATTGCTGGAAAAATGATGTTCTTCATGATCTTATTATTTTTCTGTTGAAGAAATGAAGCAAAAATGGGAGAAGAAATTATTTTTATGGTCTCCAAAATGATGAAGATATTGTTCCAGGAGGTATGTGTTCTTGGAAATGAGAAGACACAAATTTAAAGGGTTTATTTTTCTTGAAGAAAGTGGAGAAAAGCATTTCCTTTTGAAGATTTTCTTTCCCAACAACTCTTCTCACTATGAGGTAAGAAGCTCTTGATTCTCATATTTTAGTTGCTGTAGATCTTCAATTGAATTGTTTGGACGTAATGTGTTGTTTACATAAAGCATATTGTCCTTGTTACTCTTTTGGGTAAAGAGTACTCCACTATTTAATCCCTCAAAAAGACACAAACCATGTGACATTGTCCAACCCCATCACCTTTTGTCCCTAAAAAACCCCCTGTATACTCTTCTTTTTGCCTTCCCAAGACCCTCCTTTGACTTAAAATGCTTTATAAAAATATTCACTTATTAAAATATGAATAAATGGCCTTTGCGGTACCATTTTTCATGAAAATAGAGCATTTTTCGTCATCTGTTCAGCCCCTTCCGGACCCCCGAACCGCAGCCAAAAACTGCCTACCGGAGTCCCCTAAGAAGCCTCTCAGCAGCCCCTCTTATGCCTTGAACCGAAGCCTCTTTACCGCAGCCTTGGTCAGCAGCCATAGAACCGCAGTCAAAAAGCCTCACTTGTTCTCAGTTCGGATCCCTGCTGGTTTGGTCCGCAACCTCGGACCGAAGTCCTCGCAACGCAGTGCACCTTCTCCGGTTCGGACCGCAGTAAACTTCGCTTCATCCGCAGTCAATCCCTTGCACCGCATCGCCTACTGCAACCAAGCTCCATCAGCGCCTCACCTGTCCGCACCTAGCCTTATCCGAAGTTAGCCCCTCATCCTTACCCAACTCCATCTGACCGCAATCACTCTCCTGATCCGCAACCAAGCTCACTCCGGTTGCACCCCCTAGACTTTGGATATGCCCTATTCCCTCCTTCCTCCTTATTCCCTTCAGCCCCTCTCCTTCCTCCCCTCTCTTCTCCTCCTCCCTTCCCCTCCTCCTCTCCTCCCCTCCTCCCCTCCTTTCTTTTTCCTCCCTTCTCATCAGCCTCTTTTTATTTATTTATTCAGTTTTATTTATTTATTTTATTTTATTTTTTTCTCAGTTAATTTTTTTTAACACCAATTATTTTTTATTCAGTTAATTTTTTTTACACCAATTTTTTATTTAGCCATTTTTTTAACCAATTTTTTTTTATTTAAACCAATTTTTTTTAGCACCAATTTTTGCCACCACCTACCCTTGGTTTGTCACATTGGTTATTACTTCATGCCGGTTATTATTATTTGAAGAATATTCCTACCGCAGTCGGACTTCATATTATCTTTGTGACGCTTGCACCGCAAACTCGATTGATCACCAAAGTAGTTTCACATTCTTCACGTTATGGGATTTTATGACTTGTTGCTTATGATTTTTGGTTGACGAATCATGTATCTTGAACATGTGGACTTTATTCTCTATTGAAGACCACTTCAAGTGTTCTGGCACCGTAGTTTGGATATTTGGATATATTTTTGGCACAACAGATTTTCTCAGCACAGCTTCAGCAACTATCACCCACTTTCTCATGACCGCAAGAGTATTTAGTTTACTCTTTCTCGTTTCTTATCGAGGCCCTTCATACATCTAGGGAGAGCTTCTCTTAGCTCTTGGTATCCGACACTCTCCATCCGATGATTTGTTGATTTTTAATATCCGGTCATTGGTTATCAAAATAGGGAGAGAATATCATCCGGATTTGGTTATTATTGTTTGTGTTTGGATTTTGAAGACTTCTGAAGACGATTATTTATTTATTGATGCGATGTGGCACTTTTTTTGGTCTTCACGGATCAAATTTTTGGCATTACTCGATGTTTTCCTATTCGGATTATTTATTATTCGGACTCTATCACAGGATGATTTTGTGTTCGCATCCGGTTCAGATCTTATGGTTTCACGAGTTTGGATCTGTGATATGTTGAAGACGAAGATTATTTTGGCAAAGTGACGTGGCACTTATTTTTGGTCCTTGGATCAAATTTTAGGCATTGGTAGACCATGTTTTTGGACTCACATTATATTTATCCGGACTTCATGTTACGGATGCTTCACATTTTTAGCAGGTTGTTCTTTGAAGAATTTCGGTGTATTATGATTCGAGAACTCGAGATGTTTTTCAGACTTTTGAAGACGAAGTGTTTCTTTTATTGGATCTTCTACTTGCTCATGGTGACCTCCTTCTTCGGGTGATTATGATTGGTTTGAAGATTTGGATCTTATCTTTTCTGCTTCATTGGTTGTGCTTTGAAGCCGAAGACCTTCATTTCAGAGATTCATGGCTAGTTTTAGATTTCACAGACACTTCAGAGTTTTAGAGACATTTCAGCACTTGAGTTCATTTTATTACCACACTTGCTAGTCGGATTACTGTATTATAGCCTTGTATCACTAATTGTATATTTCATCATTTGTAAGCATTTAGGGAGAGAATGTTGGTGCATGTAAATGCTCCACAAATAATGAGTGATTATTAGGTTGTAATTTTCCTTTATTTGTATTGTTGGTGTAAATACTCTCCCTCCTATATAAAGGGAGAGTTGGTCACTTATTAGTAAGCTAGCTCATTTTCTCACTTCTTGTAAGAGTTACTTTTCTAAAATGTAATCTCTAGAGAGAGAAAGTGGTGGGTTCTCCCACCCAGGGAGAGTTTCTCTCCCACCAAGTTCTTATGAATATTCTCTATTTCTTTTTCATCTTATTCATCTTCTATGAACTCATCATATGTTCTTGATATTTTTGATACACGATTAATCTCAAGATTATTTCTTCCGCACTCACCGTTCGTTATAAAAATGGGTCTCTACACTGTTACCCATTGTTTTGGTCTTTTACTAGACTCAAAACCTATCACTAATAACATATTTGTATGTTTTAAGTGGATTTTCAACTATTTATATGGGATCTTAGTGGATGGTAGAAGAAGAAATCAGGTAGCATACTATCACGATGCAAATATCCTTCCTCTATGGTTGGAAAAAATATAATTTAGTTCCATAATGGTTAGTATTATCTCTTGGTTGTACATGAAAACCAAATTTCCATTTATGACCACTCGTTGGAGTGCTTGAGATTAGTAAATACTAAATACATAGACATCATAACTAGTGGCCTCCAAGATAATATCTTTCTGCTGCAATATCAAGTGCAACATACACATGCAATGGGTTTCTCTTTTTTACTGGAATGCCTTATGTGAAGAGAAGTAATGGTGAAGATAGGGATCTTTTGCATAAAACTGTGGAGGAATCAAAGCTTTATATGGGTGATATCTCCTCAAATAGGAAAACATGTAACAATATTTTTTTTTTGTAATTTTAATTGGGCATTTAGTCTCATATCATATGGGTTTTTAGGTTTGTAGCATATCTTGCAGCTATGGAAGTAATGTCCAAGCAATTCCCTAGAGCATTCTATGGATATGTACTAGAAGTAGTGAAAAACTACCATAATTTTGAGTTTCTAACCATTTTATGTTAAATTTAATTATATTAGAAAGTATATTATTATATTGATATAAAATAACAATTATGAAGGCTGGATTATTGGATCCTCAGGTGAGGTCGGAATCAAATACCGAATACCCTTTCACCGATAGACCCTTACAACCTTAATCATCGACCCCAGACTCTGTTTTTCTACTCATGTATAGTTGGTTTTTTTTTATTGTAGTTCTTTTGTTGTTCACCCTTTTCCAAGTTTTAATTTGCTTATATACTTTCCAGGAAAACCGTTCAGACATCGCTTTGAAGGTGTTCAATGAAATAAATTAGATGTTTATGCTTATGACACACTCATGGAAGCTTACATTTTATCTCTTAATTCCATTCTAAAATATCATTGTTTTTAGTAAAGTACATTGTGCATATTGATAGCCTAGTAAAATACGCGGTTATCGGGTAGTTTTTTTTGAAGTACAACGGTAAATAAGTCAGTAGAGGCCAGAATTTGGAGCCATTCTCTTATTTCACATTGGCTTTGGTACAAAAGTTGTATATGTGTATAATCTAAACTTTTTGTATGCTTGCTGTTGAATAGTATTTGTTTCTATCATTACATATATGAGAGGATGAAGGTAAAGAGATCTAGTATTAGGTTGTATTGCTGATGAGTTTCTTTGGATGTATATAATAGTAAATATGACGACTTCTTGTAATGATTTAACGAAATTGTTGGTGTCTTTATACTTTCTATATGTAAATGTGAATGTTAATGTTGTATTTAATTTATTAATTTAAGTTGTTTAGATGTAAATTGATTAATACTTGGCATCTAAATGATTTTAAATTGTTCAACAATAGTCATTAAAAAAAGAAAAATTATGATTAAAAGTAAAAAATAGTCACGATTTAATTTATTATGTGTCACTAAAAGTCAATAATTGATAAATGAAAAATCATGTGACTAAAAGTACTTTGTGATCACGGTTTAGTAAATTACGTGTCATTAAAAATCAACAATAGTTATGACAAAAGAAAATTCGTATGACAAATAGTAGTTTATGGTCACGGTTTAATATATTACGTGTCACTAAATGGCAAAAATAGTTGTGAAGAATGAAAAACCATGTGACTAATAGTAGTTTATGGTCACAATTTAATATATTATGTGCCATTAAAAGTCAATAGTCATGACTAATGAAAATTTTTGACAACTAGTAGTTTATGATCAATTGGTCATGGTTTAATCTATTATGTGTCACTAAAAGTCATTAATAGTCATGAAAACAAAATAGCATGTGATGAAAAGTAGTGTATGGCGATGTTTATCAAAAAATTATTGAAAAAAAAAATACAAAAATTGCTACCTTATGGTTGTGAGTTTCACGTATAGCAATGGTTTTTATGGGTTATAGTTACCACAACTAAACATCACCATAACTTATTACCAATGAAACAACCATTTTTTACACATTGAATGAAAAAACTGTTATAAACATGTATGTTGTGATGGGTTTTTTATGTGGCCAAAACATCATTTTTTTACTAGTGTAAGCCTAGGCGCTTTTAAAAATCGACCTCATTCAGAACCGAATGAACATCCTTAAACCTCTCTTATAGTATCAAACTAGGTGAGCCTATTTATGGTTCAATGAAAACTTCTATTCTAAACATGTGAGGGCACATGTAGGTACATTTAAACATTTTAAATTTGGTCTTTACCTTTTAAATATTCAAATTTAATTCCCTAAATAAATAATACTCAAAATTAAAAATTCACATTCAAATTCTAATTTAAACAATATTCAAAACTTAATTAAATATTCATATTTTAATTGTTATTTAAATAATATTTGAATTTTTGCATATAAATATTGAAATTTAAACCCTTTTAAGTAATATCTAAAACAAGAGACGTTATCCTTATATTTAAAAAAATACAAAAAAGTTCATAACTCAAAATCACAGGGATGTACCGAGTCCAACGATTAATAAGTTTTCAGATTTTGATTTTTTTAAGTAGTGCTCATAATTCAAACCTAAAGGCTCAGATACCATTGTTGAGTTTTTATACATCTATACACACTAGATTAGCACAACGGAGTAATCAAAACAATCTTTATGTGTACAAAGATGTGTATATGCACGATAGGATTTAGGTTTTACTAATTATAACAACCTACTTTAAATTTAACTAAAGAAAGATAATCACTAGCCTCTTGATCTTTTGATTGAGAAATGTGATCGATAACTTTTTTAAAGGATGAAGGACTCAAAGGAAAATCCTTCTAATACTGTAAGACCCAAGACTCCAAGAAGAAAATAAGAATAACCCTATGAAGGATAAGTCGAAAATTTCGTAATCATAGAGAGTGGTTTCAATTTTCGAACCCATGGAGATATGGGAGAGAGGAAAAAAAAATTAAGTCTCAAAAAGCGATCCCTAGCAACGTATTTATAGACGTCAACTTGAACCTTAAGCTGATAAGATTCTTAAGGATAATCATCATCCTTATCAAAGCATACCATATACTATGGTATCTCCTAGATTTCGCACACCTCCTCTTCAAAGAGGCTTCTACAATATTCCAATTAATCTGTAGGAATTAATTGATATTCAAGTCTTTTAGATAACTAAAACTATTTAATTAATTCCAAAATAATTTCTAATTAATTTATTAATTCATAATTTGTTTTTTTCTCCATTTCTTTATTGTTATATGTGTCACGAGGCGAGCCCAAAATGATCATCTTATTATTTAAAAATATTAGCAATACTTAATAACATTGGACACTATTTCCAACATTTTGCATATTGTGGGAACATGTTTTCAACAACAAAATCATAATCCATAAAAATCAAATTAAGCATACTATATTTTTTGATTTAAATGCACTTAATCTTCAAACAAACATACAATAGGACATCATATTTCGAACAATTCAACTTTCAAGGAAGCAATTTGATTGCAACATAAAACAAATATTAAAAAAAAATAGATGGAAGAGTACAATGGCAAAAGCTACCGACATTAAGCTAGCTCCAATCTTGGGTCGGCATGTTGCTAGCTTATTCTCTGGTGTGCTCAAGTGGTTGATCGATGATGGATTGTTTAAGAGAGAATAAAAGTGTGTAGGTGATCGACGTTGAAAAAGAAAACGGGGGGTGTTTTAGCTTTTAGGGCAAAATGTATCCTTTAAAAATGGTTCAACGTGTTTTAGCTTTGAGTGATTCAAACGTAATTTCAGATCTCTTAACTGTTAAGAGGTGCATTTTTTTCCAAACCTAACTGTCACGAGTCGGTGTTCTAGAATCTTCCAGACCGATCAAGAAGATGGTAGAACAAGTAATAATCTACCATAACTCCCTAGAACAATCTAGAATTCTCTAGGATGCAAAAGTAAAGAACAGAATTGTGTAGAACTTTGTATAGATAAGGATCTTGTAAGAACAATCTAGAATACTCGGGAATATACGAAATCTAGAGACTTCCCTTAAGGAGGTGTAGGATGCCTATAAATAGGAGGAGGACTCATTTGTCCAAGGCATCCAAGAAGTTCTTGTGTAAGAAGAAAAGTTGTATAAAGAAGCTCTTTTCTTAGAAGTGATTCTTGTCGTTTCTCTTGCTTCCCTTAATCGTTAATACATCTAAGCCATCGAAGTTAGCCTGACTTAGTCGGAGAAAATACTAAGTGGCGCACGGTGATTGAAGCATCCCGTGACACGTGGTATCAGAGCCGGAGTTCGTACAAGCAAGAGATCATGACTACGGAAGCAGGAAGTAGTGAAGTCGCAAACGTGCCCCCTGTCGTCGAGGAGAATGGAAGAAAGTCCAGGAAGAGGGACCAATCGGTAGATGCCTTGGCAAGCTTAGAGAACAAGCTTACAAGGACGGAGATTAACGTCGGTGAGATCCTTGAATGGAAGGATACAGTCGATCAGTTCGTTACCGAGATAAGTGACACGAGCGATGGATTGAAGGAGACCATCGGTGTCATCAAGGAAGAAGTCCTTGGACTTATTAACACCTTGCGGAATGAGTTCCGTGAGAAGGTAGCTACTCTAGAAGCCAAAGTAAAGTTGTGCAAAGCCGCTATTGCTGGAGGAGCAAGTACAAAGATGACGCCACATGCCGATGCACCTAAACCCCTGAAGTATGGAGGTAAGCGTAACCCTAAACTTGTTGAAGAATTTTTCTGGTCCGTAGAATGTTATTTCAATGCAATCGGGGTAAAGGACGATAAGCCCAAAATAGACACGGCCGTCCTATACCTATGTGAGAACGCTGCCCTATGGTGGAGGCGGAAGCATAACGACATAGAAAAAGGGCTATACACCATAGAGACCTGGGATGAGTTCAAAAGGCAACTCAAGAAGCAGTTTTGTCCCCATAACGCCGAAGATGTAGCAATGAAGAAGCTTCGGGGACTGAAACACGTTGGGTCGATTAAAGATTATGTAGCAGAATTTACTGCTTTAATGCTGGAGTTGCCCGAATTACAAGAAAAAGACAAGTTATTTTATTTCCAAGATGGACTACAATCTTGGGCCTATAACGAGCTCAAGTGAAGGAATGTCCAAGACGTTGACGAAGCGATTGCTGTAGCGGAAGACCTTATGGACTTCCGAAGAGATGCACCGATTAGAAGGACTAGTGGGGGAGATAAAGCTGTGCCAAGGCCGTCACCAAGGGACGATAGACCCGCTGTCAAACCCGCGACTTTCAAAGGAAAGGCGATCGAAGGAGGGACTCGTAAGGAGGTGAAGTGTTATTTATGTGACGGTCCCCATCTAATAAGAGATTGTCCTAAGAAGAAAAGTTTAAACGCCATGGTCTCTGAAGATGAAAATGAAGAAAGGGACGAACAACAACTAAGCTCGATGCATCTCCTCAACTCGGTGGCTAAGGAAGAGACAAAACCAAAGAAGGGAGGAGGTCTCATGTTCGTGATGACTAAAATTAGTGGAGAGACAACTAAAGCCTTAGTCGATACAGGTGCGTCTCATAACTTTCTTGCTGAAAATGAAGCCAAGAAAAGGAACATTCAATACACCAAGGAGATAGGTTGGCTGAAAGCAGTAAATTCCCCATCCGAACCCATCCTTGGTGTCGCCAACAATGTCCCCATCAAGATAGGAGGATGGACAGGAATCATTGACTTAACGGTAGTCCCTATGGATGATTACTGCATGGTGCTTGGGATGGAATTCCTAGATGAAGCCCGGCCTTTTTCATTTGAAGATAAAACCATGCGCCTCACCAAGGGATCCTCGATTCACATCGTTCCATTAGAAAGAAGCAAGGCGAATTCCCGTATCATTTCAGCCATGCAACTTAGCAAAGGCCTTCGGAGGGGAGAGGTGACATTCCTAGCCACATTAAAAGAAGAAGTCGATTCTCCAGAAATGGAGGTACCGAACAAAATCAAGAAAGTACTTGAGGAATTTAAAGAGGTAATGCCACCAAAATTACCCAAAAAACTACTACCACGAAGAGAGGTGGATCATGAGATAGAATTAGAACCAGGAGCAAGGCCACCAGCGTTGGAGCCTTACCGAATGGCACCACCAGAATTAGAAGAGCTAAGGAAACAGTTAAAGGAGTTACTAGACGCTGGCTTCATCAGACCTTCCAAAGCTCCATTTGGTGCCCCAGTATTGTTCCAAAGGAAACAAGATGGTAGTCTAAGAATGTGTATTGACTATCGAGCCTTGAATAAGGTAACCGTGAAGAACAAGTACCCAATCCCCTTAGTCGCCGATCTCTTCGATCGACTCACAAATGCTCGATGGTTCACAAAGTTAGATCTACGATCAGGGTATTGGCAAGTTCGCATAGCAGCCGGAGACCAGCCAAAGACAACATGTGTGACCAGGTATGGATCGTTTGAGTTCTTGGTCATGCCCTTTGGACTCACAAATGCACCGGCCACATTTTGCACCCTCATGAACAAAATCTTCCACCCGTTCTTGGATAAGTTCGTAGTAGTGTATCTAGACGACATCGTAGTCTACTCAGAAACGTTGGAGGAACACGTGGAACATCTAAGATTGGTTTTTCAGTCAAAGGAAAACCAATTGTATGTGAAGATGGAGAAATGCACTTTTGCCAAACCTGACGTAAGATTCCTTGGGCACAAGATTAAGGACGGGAGGATCTACATGGATGAAAGAAAAATAAAAGCAATTTCAGAATGGGAACCACCTAAGAATGTGTCCGAACTACGATCGTTCCTAGGTCTGGTCAATTATTATCGAAGATTCATATCAGAATACTCGGCACGGTCAACTCCACTAACTGATCTACTTAAAAGGAAGGTCGCATGGGAGTGGACGGATAAGTGTCAAGAAACGTTTGAGGAGCTAAAGAAGGCCATCACGAAAGAACCAATTCTAGCATTACCCAATTACTCGAAGCCGTTCCAGGTACAAACTGATGCCTCAGACTTTGCTATAGGCGGTGTTTTGTTACAAGAAGGTCATCCGGTGGCGTACGAAAGTCGGAAACTTAATGAGACCGAGCGAAGGTATCCGATACATGATAAGGAGATGACAGCCATTATACATTGCCTTCGAGTATGGAGACACTATTTACTCGGGACTCGATTTGTAATTCAAACTGACAATGTCGCTACAAGCTACTTTCAAAATCAGAAAAAACTAAGTCCCAAGCAAGCCCGTTGGCAAGACTTCTTGGCTGAGTTCGATTATGTCATGGAGTATAAGCCACGGAAGGCAAATGTCATCGCCGATGCTCTAAGTCGGAAAGCGGAATTGGCAACCATCTCCCAGGTAACCTGCTCATTTACTGATCGCATCAAAGAAGGAATAAGCCATGACCCGTTAACAAAAATCTTAATGGAGATGGCTAAAGAAGGGAAAACTCGAAAATTTTGGGTCGACGATGGACTATTACTCACTGTCGGTAATCGAGTGTATGTTCCGAAATGGGACAACTTAAGGAGAGAAGTCCTAAAAGAATGCCACGATTCAAAATGGGCAGGGCATCCTGGAACACACCGAACCATGGCAATTATAGAAAAGACTTACTACTGGCCAAGGATGAGAGACGATGTAGATGCCTATGTTCGGACATGTCTCATATGCCAACAAGACAAGGTGGAACAGTCCAAGACAGCAGGGTTGTTAGAACCGTTGCCGATTGCGGAGCACCCTTGGGAAAGTATAACTTTGGATTTCATATCGGCCTTACCTACATCTGAGGGTTGTGGTTCCATCATGGTGGTTGTAGACCGTTTCTCCAAATACGGGACGTTCATTCCCGCGCCCAGAGATTGCACAGCCGAGGAAGCTGGTCGGTTATTCTTCAAACATGTGGCAAAGTATTGGGGACTCCCTCGGAGCATCATAAGTGATAGAGACCCTCGGTTTACTGGAAAATTTTGGAGGGAATTATTTAAGCTCATGGGTTCCGAGCTCCACTTTTTGACCAGTTTCCACCCGCAAACTGATGGACAAACCGAGAAGGTGAATCATTTGCTGGAGATTTATCTAAGGAACTTTGTTAGTGCTAATCAACGGGATTGGGCTAAGTTAATTGATGTAGCCCAATTTTCTTATAATCTACAACGGAGCGAGGCTACCGGAAGAAGCCCTTTTGAAATCATCATGGGTCAACAACCTTTGACACCACAAGAACTAACTAGAGGGTATAAAGGCACTTGTCCACCCGCATACAAGTTCGCTAAAGGGTGGAACGAGGAACTCGACATAGCAAGGTCTTACTTGAACAAAGCAGCCAAACGCATGAAGAAGTGGGCGGACAAAAACAGACAATCGCATGAATTTATGATTGGCGACGAAGTGATGGTGAAATTTCCCCAGAGAATGTTCAAGTCCACTCGACAAGTACACAAGGGCTTAACAAGAAGATATGAAGGGCCGTATCAGGTGATCCAAAAGGTCGGGACAAGATCATATAACCTCGACTTACCAACCCACTTGAAGGTCCACCCCATATTCCATGTAAGTCTCCTTAAACCTTATAATCGAGATGAAGAAGACCCGTCTAGGAGTGAATCACAACGAGCTCCAGTTGCGAATGTGATCTCCTTTCATAAGGAAGTAGACGAAATTCTGGCCGATAGAATAATTCGCAAAAGAGGATCACCCAACTGGACCGAGTAATATGTTCGATGGAAGGGACAACCCGATACAGAATCCAGTTGGGAACGAGAACAAGACTTATGGCAGTTCAGAGACAAGATCGAAGCATACAAGTCCAAGGCTTGACGGGGACGTCAAGGATTTCGGTGGGGGAGGGTGTTACGAGTCGGTGTTCTAGAATCTTCCAGACCGATCAAGAAGATGGTAGAACAAGTAATAATCTACCATAAGTCCCTAGAACGATCTAGAATTCTCTAGGATGCAAAAGTAAAGAACAGAATTGTGTAGAACTTTGTATAGATAAGGATCTTGTAAGAACAATCTAGAATACTCGGGAATATACGAAATCTAGAGACTTCCCTTGAGGAGGTGTAGGATGCCTATAAATAGGAGGAGGACTCATTTGTCCAAGGCATCCAAGAAGTTCTTGTGTAAGAAGAAAAGTTGTATAAAGAAGCTCCTTTCTTAGAAGTGATTCTTGTCGTTTCTCTTGCTTCCTTTAATCGTTAATACATCTAAGCCATCGAAGTTAGCCTGACTTAGTCGGAGAAAATACTAAGTGGCGCACGGTGATTGAAGCATCCCATGACATAACGCCCTGAATCTTTAACGGTTCAAAGGTTGCTTTTTAAAATTTCAATAGGTAAAAGAAACACCCTCATAATATCAAACTTAGTCCCTTTTCATTTTGTTTCGTTTTTTAAATACGTTTTTACATACAATAGAACTATTAAAATTAAAAGACATTTGACGTTGTATATAATAAAATTATTAAGACTAAAAATCAGATAACGTTAATTAAAATACTTTTGTTTATATATAGTTATTAATAAATAAATTATTTATATATGAAATTAATTAATTATTTTTTTCATAATAAAAATATTTAAGCGAAATATTAATATATTCAAATTAATAAATAAAGTATAATTTGCTAAATAATTTTTTGAAACTAATTAATAACACTTTGTTTGGTAAAATTAAGCAAATTTTGTTAGCTAGCTTATTGTAATATATTGTTTGGTAAAATCAAATAAATAATATTCTGTAGCTATTAAATTAGATTATGTGATTTGTTTTTAATAAACAATTTTGTAATAACTTTTGAACAGCTTATGAGTTTTTTCTAAAATATTCCAATTATGCTATTAATTATATATAATATTACTTTAGATTTATATCTAAACGTTTATTTATATCATTTTAGTTTTTTGCAATCTAGTTTATCAAATTATTTTTACCAATTATTCATATGCTAACTACTAGCTAAATTTTCAATTAAAAACAAATTTTTCACGTAGTCCCTAATATATATATATATATATATATATATATATATATATATATATATATATATATATATATATATATATATATATATATATATATATATATATATATATATATATATATATATATATATATATATATAGGTTTAGGTTCTATGGAAAACAAAATATCCTAAAAAAACCTTAAAAATCATAAAAATACATAAAAAAAAATACTTAGAGATCACAAAACTTTTTTTTGATTTTTTTTATAAAAGAGCGCAACTTTTTATAAAAATTCGTTGAAAAAAAAATGGAAAATCATTTTTTTTTATAAAAAAAAAAGTTTTTTTTTTCAAATTCTTTTTTTCCAACGATTTTCTTTAAAAAGCTGCGATTTTTTTTTTTAAAAATGTCAAAAAAAAGTTTTGTGATCTCTAGGTATTTTTTATGCATTTTTATGATTTTTAGGGTTTTTTTGTTTTCTAAATAACCTTTCCCATCTATATATATATATATATATATATATATATATATATATATATATATATATATATATATATATATATATATATATATATGGTGGGGTTTAATAGAGAACTATAATTAACCAAGGAACAAATCTTTTTTTCAACTTTTAGAACTTATTTTTTATAAAAAAAAAACTAAAAATACAGAAATTCATAACTTTTTATCCTTTTTCCACTGATATAAAATTCGATTTTTTTTACGTCAAATTCACAATGTAAATCTTTGAAAATTCACAACGAGAATCCGGATTCACACGGTGAATCCGAAAAATATTTTTCACATTCACAACGTTAATATATGAATTTAGATATTTTTCGATAAAGAATAAGCTCTAGAAATTGAAAAAAAAAGATTTGATTCCTTGAAAAACCAATGATTATGGTTCTCTATTGAAATTTTATATATATATATATATATATATATATATATATATATATATATATATATATATATATATATATATATATATATATATATATGTATATATAGGGGAGAATTCAATTAAGAAAAAAAATGTTGAAAATGGGGGAATCATTCTCAGCCCGTTATTTATTTTTGCTGCAAAAGTCTCAATCGTACCAGCGGAAATGGGAAATGAATAGACATGTGTTTTCTAACAAAACTTATTTCTTTAAACTATGCTAATCATTACCTTAATATACACAAAAACATAGTTTTTTTCGTTTTTTTTTTTTTTAATTATTAGAAGCTATTTTTATCAGAAAAATGATTTTAAATATACCAAAATTCATGATTTTTTTATTTTCTACAAATAGACATCAATATTGATATAGTTTTAAGATTAAATAAAAAATTTATTTTTTTTTATATTTTCAGCTATCGTTATTCAGAAATGAATAAAAATGCATCAGGTTTTATTATAGTACATTCATTATTCACTTATGAATAAAAAGTATAATTTTTTTTTTTTTTACAATTTAAGTATCATTCATATATGAATATAGCACATAATAAACATAGTATATTCATATTTTAATATTGGACGATGCATTTGTCACACCCCCAAACCGGAACGGCGGAAACGTTCGGGGGCGGATGACTTCTTGTGGTAACGTAACAAATGAATACATAGTAAAGAAAGCAATACAATCATTATATATATAATTGAAAGTTTACATTGTTAAAAGGTACATGTTTAAAACCAATTACAATATGATGCCAAAATATGAATTTAAACTGGTGCCGCAGCGTCCCTTCTTCAAAAGCTGTTTGTTACATGTAATTACTGAATCCGTGGGACATACAAGTAGTTTTGAAAGAGTAGATCAACATTTAAGCTGGTGAGTTTCATAAGTATTAAATGACAACGGTTGTATGAAATGAAATGTTTCGTTTTTGTTTGTTTGTTCCTAGATTTTCCCATATTTTCTACTAGCATAAATGTAGCCTTCTATCAAGACCAATGTTTGTTTCTAGAAAGTGTATGTACGTATAAAATTTCCAATACGTCTGCAAAACCCCGTAAATCAATGTGTTTTTAATACTCCATGTGAGTTTTATAACCATGCTATTGACTAGAATGCCTACACACAACGTTCTTCAGGCGTTGGAATGTTTTGACGTTTGTCACCCGAAACGGTGTACTGTAGCTAACAGTCAGGGCGCGGGGTTGTCAAGCCCGTATAGATCTATACACAAACACCATGCTCCCCCTCCAAGGGATTCTGGTATATAATACAGGACTTGAAATGTGTACTCGAATGTACTTGAAGTTAATGTCTCACAAAACTTAGTATAAAACAGATTTACTTGTGAAAATGTTTGTTTGTTCTTGTAACTGAAAGTAAACTTCTTGAAATAGTGTTTCTAGTATGTAAAAGTTTGTGATGTTTCGTAAAACTATACCTATTATAGTTTTCTAAAAGTGTGTCTCGTTTGTATAGTAATCCCTAGTGAAAATGCTCACTTGTTATGAAAAGTATAATTTTTATAGTGCCAAGATGGACACATATACATACAGTATAAGCAGAGTGATTGATTTATACATCTATAACAACATTTTTCATTTCCAAAGATATGACGTTATCGTGATATATTTTGCATACGAAAGTTTCCCTATAATAGTTATAAATCACATATGATTTCGTTGATAAAAAGGTGTATAATGAAACTTTATATAACACACGATAATAATCGTGTGGTTTACTTGTATTTCCCCCCTTAAAAGCATATAAAAGCATTTATAAAACATTTAAAAGTGTGGATTATAAGGGTATGAACTCACTTGAAAGATCGGAAAAGGCGAGATGAAAACCGAGCAGAAATTCGACTCGAGAAAGCGGATTTTCTTGGGATTCTCAGGAATCTCGGGAGCACAAACGAACTTCGGGACTTGAGTAAGGAAACCAGGGCTTCGGGATAGTAAGTGCACGGAAAACGAGGCAAAAACGCAAGAAAGATGAGAGGAATTGGCCCTTTTCTTCGGAACCCTCGCATCCTTTTTATAAGGGGGTGGGAACCACCTCGGTATGCTGGGTGTACGCGTGCGTCATGCGTGACCGCTTCCCCGACTGCCTCGGACCTTCGGATGGGACGGGGCATAGCCTCGCATAGGGGCGATGTGGACGATACGAGGCCTAGGCCTCGAGTACGCTGGGCGTAACTCGGATCGACCTGGTGACTCTTCCTTCAGATAATACCAAGAGTAAATAATAAAATTTATATTTTATTTATTTAATAAACTTCAAAAATTCATATCTTCTTCATACGAACTCCGATTTCGACGTTTTTTATAT
Organism: Lactuca sativa; assembly: GCF_002870075.4. Taxonomy (NCBI): domain Eukaryota; kingdom Viridiplantae; phylum Streptophyta; class Magnoliopsida; order Asterales; family Asteraceae; genus Lactuca; species Lactuca sativa. The sequence continues at coordinate 321,437,735 of NC_056626.2, forward strand.
CCATGCGTAGGTGAGACTACGCTCTACAACTTTCTTTTAGATTCCGTCGGCAAATTTTGAAATTATTTTTATTATTTATTTTTAAAAGTTTGTGGTAAGAAAATTTCATTAGAAATTCATAACTTCATTATCTGACGTCTGTTTTTGCCAAATTTTTTTACCGTTGTAATACCATTGTCGAGACCTTCGATTCTCATTTAGGTCATTCCGGCCAAAAGTCGCTCGATCTCCGATTCGAGTTTTTAGCTGTCTGTCGCTATGCCGAACTTGGAAAAATCATAACTTCATTATACGAAGTCGGATTTGGGCGTTCTTTTTACGTACGATCACGGTTTAATGACATCTGACATAGTAGGTAATTAATTAGAGACTTTTTGGGCATTTTATTTTCAAAGTTAATTTCATTATATCAAAACTAGTTACAATACTTGACTTTTTAGGTCATTACATAGAGTTGAAATATCGGTTTGTCACATCATCCCCCCGTTAGAGGGAATTTCGTCCCGAAATTTAAAGTAAGAAAGATACTTGTGAATCAGAGAAAAAGATGAGGGTACTTTTGTTTCATCTGATCTTCGCGTTCCCATGTGAATTCAGGTCCTCGCTTGGCGTTCCAGCGAACCTTCACGATGGGTATGCGACTTTGTTTCGTTTGTTTCACCTCTCGGTCCATGATTTCTACCAGTTCTTCCACAAAGTTGAGGCTCTCGTTGATCTCGATCTCGTCGAGTGGAATAACAAGAGTCTCATCAGACAGACACTTTTTCATGTTCGAGACATGGAAGGTTGGATGTATGTTACTAAGTTCACGTGGTAGATTAAGCTTGTAAGCTACATGGCCGATTCTGGAGAGAATCTCGAAAGGCCCTACGTATCTTGGATTTAGCTTTCCGCGCTTTCCAAAGCATATTAAGCCTTTCCACGGTGAGACCTTCAATAGAACACGGTCTCCTACCTGGAATTCCAAAGGTTTCCTCCTTTAGTCAGCCTAGCTTTTCTGTCGGTCTCTAGAGGCTTTCAACCGTTCACGAATTTGAACGATATTCTCTATCGTTTCCCGTATGATTTCCGGACCGGTGAGAGTGCTTTTAGGAACTCGTCCTTTAGCTAACTGGGTGTCGCCAACTTCACTCCAGCATAGAGGGGACCTGCACTTACGGCCATAGAGGGCTTCAAATGGAGCAGCCTTTATGCTCGTATTATAACTATTGTTGTATGAAAATTCTACAAGGGGTAGATGGACATCTCATGCCTTTCCAAAATCAATCACACAGGCTCTCAACATATCTTCCAAAGTTTGTATCATTCTCTTACTTTTCCCGTCTGTTTGTGGATGGTAGGCTGTACTCATTGATGGGTTTTGGTCATAAGACATCCTATGTGCTCATACAAACCCTAATGCTTGGATCTAGGTTTCTCTATTGTACATGCTTTGAATCCAAGACTATAAACCCTAATTCTAGCATATGGAAATCAATATTAACATATAATTAGGTTTAAGATATTACCTTGATTGTTATGTAGCAATAACAATCCCAATTCCTCCTTGAATTGACTTTGGAAGGCTTAGAGTCACAAGTGTCACTCCTCCAATGGCTCACAAACACCATAAGCAAGAGGATGAAGAGGAGAGAGGTTAGAGGCTGCCCAAAAACGTGTGAAACCCTAGAAGGTTGCTTGTCCGCGTTTTTGAGGCATAAGGGGTCTTTATATAGTAAGGCTATTAGGGTTATCTAACAAGGAAACCCTAATTTGGTTGCTTAAGCCCTAAGCAACCCATGGAGCCCTTTTCTTAAAGTCTTGGACGACTTCATATGGGCTTCCCCATTAGAATTCGTCCACCTTATAATAAAAGGCAATCCATGGCCCAAATTGCAATTATCTTATAATTACAATTCCAGTCCCTTAAGTTTAATTAATCTCTTTTAGTCACAAAACTAATTACCAATTAATTATTGACTAATATTAATTAAACAATATGATTTCTCCTTTAATATATTATTCCCATAATATATTAATAAATCATATTTAATACTTTCTCTCCATAATTCATCCTATCAAGTTGCTTTGGTGAAGGCAACCCAAAAGGACCATGCACCATCGGGTCAAGTACATACCAAAATAGTTATGGACTTAGACACTAATCCAACACCGTGAAGTGAATCTACTATCTCTATCGGAGATAATGGATATCGGAACACCATGCACACCCTGTGTACGGCCGTACACACGTGTACGGTCGTACACACAAACCGCAAACACATACAACATTACATAAAAATATATTTTCCTAGAAAAGCAAAGTATAAACCATATTTTTGACCCAATAACCCGCCACATTTTCAGGTTGCAAAGCTTCCAGTTGAGCCTCCTTAATTTGTGTGGATAAGTGGGAATAGATAGTCATAGTCAGAGATTTGACTCTCCGACCAGTGTATTCTTTTTGACTGAGGGCGTCAGCTACCACATTGGCCTTGCCAGGATGATAACGAGTTTCACATTCGTAGTCATTAAGTAGCTCGACCCATCGTCGCTGTCACATGTTGAGCTCCTTCTGATCAAAAACGTGTTGAAGGCTCTTGTGGTCGGTGAAGATAGTGCTCTTTGTTCCGTACAGGTAGTGTCTCCAGATCTTCAGAGAAAATACCACTGCTCCTAACTCAAGATTGTGTGTTGTATAGTTTACTTCGTGTCTCTTAAGCTGACGGGAGGCATAAGCAATAATCTTCCCTCTTTGCATAAGAACACAACCAAGTCCTTGGTTTGATGCATCGCAATACACTACAAAATCTTCTATCCCTTCGGGGAGGGATAGTATCGGCGCGGTGCACAAAGCCTGTTTCAGTGTTTGGAACGCTTCTCTTGTTTTGCTTCCCAGTCAAAGGCCACGCCTTTCTGGGTCAATGTAGTAAGAGGTTTCACAATGCTAGAGAAGTTCTTTATGAACCTGCGATAATAGCCAGCGAGACCTAGAAATTGACGAATCTTTGTAGGTGTCTTTGGTGCCGACCAGTTCTCAATGGCCTTAATTTTGGAGGGGTCCACGTGTATCCCCTTCTCGCTAACAACGTGGCCCAAAAATTTGACTCTTTGAATCCAAAATTCGCATTTAGAGAACTTCGCATAGAGCTTCTCTGATCGTAATGTTTCTAAGACTTTTCGTAGAAGCTGACTATGCTCTTCCTTACTTCGGGAGTAGATAAGTATATCATCGATGAAGACGATGACGAACTGATCCAAGTAAGGATGGCACACCCTATTCATTAGGACCATGAATACCACTGGTGCGTTGGTTAATCCGAACAGCATCACTACAAACTTGTAGTGTCCATCACCAGTTCGGAAGGTTGTCTTGGGAATATCGTCCTCTAGTACTCGTAATTGGTGATATCCGGATCGTAGATCTATCTTCGAGAAGTAGTTTGCTACTTGAAGTTGATCAATTAGGTCGTCAATGCGGGGCAGAGGATAATGATTTTTGACAGTAAGTTTGTTCAGTTCTCTGTAGTCAATGCACATACAGAACGATCCGTCTTTCTTCTTTACGAACAAGACCGGTGCTCCCTAAGGTGAGAAACTTGGTCTAATGAATCTTTTTGATGGAGTTCATTAAGCTGACTGGAATGTTCTTGCATCTCTACTGGTGCCAGACGATAAGGCGATTTTGCTACTGGGGTAGCCCCTGGAACTAAGTCGATTCTGAACTCAAGTTGGCGTTGTGGTGGTAATCCCGGTAGTTCTTCTTGAAAGATATCGGGAAAGTCGCGTACTTCTGGAATGCTCTTGATGTCCTTTAATTCCTGACTCGTGTCGATGATGTGAGCAAGAAATGCTTGACAATCCTTCCGCAAACACTTTCGAGCTTGGATGCACAAAATGATGCGAAGGTTTGTACTTGATTTGTCGCCCTAAATCAGTAATGTTTTGTCGTTAGGGAGATTAAGACGAACTGCTTTCTCAAAGCACATGATGTCGGCGCGAAGAAGACTTAACCAATCCATGCCGACTATGGCGTTGAAACTTTTAATTTGGACCAACATGAGGTTGATTGGGAAAGAATGACCGTCTAAAGTTATTGTACAACCAATGTATATGCAGTTAGTGTTTTCTGTTTTTCCGTTTGCCATTTCTATAGTGAATGATTTTTCTAACTTGCTTGGTTTATGTTTAAGTAAGTGAATAAAGTTTTAACTCACGAAGCTTCTCTCTGCTCCACTATCGAACAGTATGCATGCGTATGAATTATCGAGAAGAAACGTACCAGCAACTACTGTAGGATTAGCTACGGCTTCTTCGTGGCCTATAGCCAAAACTCGTCCCACCCCGCCGGTATTAGCTGCCTTCAGGCAGTTTCTCTTGTAGTGGCCCACCTCGCCACTACCGTAGCAAGCTTGGCCTACACCAACATTGGGAACTTGAGTGATCGACTTTACGAGGGCTCTGTAGAAACGGACAATGTGTCCCTTTCTGTTGCAATTGGAGCACTGCATTTATCGACAAGGTCCATTGTGGTGGTAAGTGCATTTGGTGCACTTTGAAAAGTTACCCACATAAGGCTTTGTTGGGTATGGATTTGTAGGAACGATAGTAGGTACAGTAGCAGCATTCACTATAACTAGTTATTGTTTCTCCGAGGATTCTTGGGAAGACCCACCCTTCCCTTTATTCCATCCTCTCTTCCTGTTATTGTTGTGGTTGTTTCCCTTTTGTGGTTCTGGTGTAGGAATTGTCGAGTTCTGATGACTTCCATGATCAATAAGAGATTGTGCCAGCTCTTTGGCACTTTCAAAAGTGTCAGGTTTTGAAGCTAACACACTTGACTGAATTTGGGGCGATAGTCCCCAAATGTATCTCTCTATTTTCTTGATCTCAGGAGCAATCATATATGGGCAAAGGATTGCCAGATTGCAGAATCTGTTGGTATAAGTTGCTATATCGGTACCAATCATTCCAAGAGTCCAGAGTTCATGCTCGAGTTTTTGAATCTCTCCTCGTGGACAGTATTCTCTCATCAACATGATTTTTAAGCTCTCCCAGCTTATTGCATTCGCCACTATCATAGTAAGTGCCTTAACGTGGCCATTCCACCAAGTTAAAGCTCTTTCAGTAAGCGTGAAAGTGGCAAACTTGACCTTGCTGTGCTCGGGACAGGAGCAAACTTCAAAGACGACTTCTGTCCTTTCGATCCACTGTTTCAGAACCATCACACCACCAGTTCCATTAAACATCCGAGGTTTGGCATTCGTAAAGTCTTTATAGGTGCACTCTCGGGGTTGCCCATGACTCTCGCTATGGTTGGAAGGAAGTGTGCCAATTCCCGAACCAGTAGTAACAGGGGTATTGATTTGTTACATGGCAGCCGCCACAACTGCTGTGACTTCTGCTTGGAACATGGTAGCATCAAATTAAGGAGGTGGAGGCGGTGGTGGTATAGGTGCTTCCCCACCGTTGTTTCGTCTCGGGTTTCTACGCGGAGGCATCCTTCAACTATAGGTTGAAAAGATAAAGATAAGAATTCCATAGCATAGAAAATGAATGTGTCTCATGAACTAAATCGTTATAGTTCAACAACAAATGATAGTATGAGTCTCAAAGATAGAAGAATGAAAGTTATTCGTAAAACCAAATATATGAAACAAGCATATGGTTTCTCCATAACATTTTAAGGATTGAACATAATAGTCAACGTAGTAATAATAGTGTGCCACTTATATTAATATGATAGATGATACAACGATCACGAAAATTTCACCCCCATAAGGGTCTCCGGTTACAAAGTTTAAGATAATTAAAAACTTTTAGCCGAGGTCCTCACTTATAACTAAATTGGGGATTTTGGAAAGCACTACTTGCGACGTAAGTTGCGCTTGGAGCTTGACTCCGCATCCAATTGCTTTGATTCCATCAGACGCCTATCAAAGGCGGCTTCTTGTTCCCTCAATTCGGCGAGGGCTACAATCATTTGAGCTTGGAATGCCTCAGTTTGGAGTTGAGCATTGTCTTGAGCTTTGTCCAGCCTACGGATGTCGGAAGTGTGAACCTGTACTTCCACGTTGACTTCCCGAATCCGGCTAGCTTGAACTCTGGATTGGTAGGACTGCTTGGCTAGTTTTCCCACCATAACTGGGAGTGCCTGATCAGCTGAACCTCCGCCGCGGACATCGTAGAAGTCTCGGCACATGCCGTAGGGAGGGCGTAGACTTTGTTGTTGGCTCCAATGGTGGAGGTGACTTCCCCAAATGGGAGTCGGTCCTTGAAAGTTCCTTACGAAGACGGGAGGTTGTGCGTGTGGTGGGTTGATCACTTTCGGCTCTGAGTCGGTGCCAGAGTCATCCTCTTCATCCAATTCTATGGGTTCTTCGTCCTCCTCGGGATCCTCTTCGATCCATCCCCCGTTGCCTTGGTTGGGATAGTAGGGGTAGTCGGGGTGATGAAATCCAGCCATTTGACTATACGAGAATAGGGTTATAAGAATTGAATAAAATTTGGAACATTTAAGTTAAGCTATTGTATGTCGCAAATACTCCTATAGTATTTAAATTCATGTGTTTGATCCTTGTATGTTTTGGTAAGTTTTGACTTGTTGCTCACTACGAGCATTCCTCGATATACATTGGTCCTATCTCGGGCAAATATAGTTGATCATGCTATATTTGTCCCAAATCTGATTACATTTATCGAGTCTTAATCGTAGTGCCCAACTTGTCTAAATACTTGTTGTATAGTTATAATCATGAAAATAAGTTGTTGTATGCATGTATTTGTACTTAAATGAACTAACAATTTAAGTTAAACGAAACACGGCTTAGGCGTAAAACAAAAAAATGTTTTGTTAGAGAGTATTAGTCCCTTAAGCATTTATAGTTTGTATATCTTATGTGGTTCGATATACTTAGTTCACTATAAACATTGCTTTGATACCAATCTGTCACACCCCCAAACCAGAACGGCGGAAAGGTTCGAGGGCGGATGACTTCATGTGGTAACGTAACAAATGAATACATAGTAAAGAAAGCAATACAACCATCATATATATAATTGAAAATTTACATTGTTAAAAGGTACATGTTCAAAACCAATTACAATATGATGACAAAATATGAATTTAAACTGGCGCCGCAGCGTCCCTTCTTCAAAAGCTGTTTGTTACCTGTAATTGCTGAATCCATGGGACATACAAGTAGTTTTGAAAGAGTAGATCAGCATTTAAGCTGGTGAGTTTCATAAGTATTAAATGACAACGGTTGTATGAAATTAAATGTTTCGTTTTTGTTTGTTTGTTCCAAGAAAATCCCATATTTTCTACTAGCATAAATGTAGCCTTTTATCAAGACCAATGTTTGTTTCTAGAAAATGTATGTACGTATAAAATTTCCAATACGTCTGCAAAACCCCGTAAATCAATGTGTTTTTAATACTCCATGTGAGTTTTATAACCATGCTATTGACTAGAATGCCTACACACAACGTTCTTCAGGCGTTGGAATGTTCTGACGTTTGTAACCCCAAATGGTGTACTGTAGCTAACAGTCAGGACGCGGGGTTGTCAAGCCCGTATAGATCTATACACAAACACCATGCTCCTCCTCCAAGGGATTCTGGTATATAATACCGGACTTGAAATGTGTACTCGAACGTATGTGAAGTTAATGTCTCACAAAACTTAGTATAAAACAGATTTACTTGTGAAAATGTTCGTTTGTTCTTGTAGGTGAAAGTAAACTTCTTGAAATAGTGTTTCTAGTATGTAAAAGTTCGTGATGTTCTTGTAAAACTATACCTATTATAGTTTTCTAAAAGTGTGTCTCGTTTGTACATTAATCCCTAATGAAAATGCTCACTTGTTATGAAAAGTATAATTTTTATAGTGCCAAGATGGACACATATACATACAGTATAAGCAGGGTGTTTGATTTATACATCTATAACAACATTTTTCTTCTCCAAAGATATGATGTTATCATGATATATTTTGCATACGAAAGTTTCCCTATAATAGTTATAAATCACATATGATTTCGTTGATAAAAAGGTGTATAATGAAACTTTATATAACACACGATAATAATCGTGTGGTTTACTTGTATTTCCCCCCTTAAAAGCATATAAAAGCATTTATAAAACATTTAAAAGTGTGGATTATAAGGGTATGAACTCACTTGACAGATCGGAAAAGGCGAGATGAAAACGAGCAGAAATTCGACTCGAGAAAGCGGATTTTCTCGGGATTCTCGGGAGCACAAACGACCTTCGGGACTTGAGTAAGGAAACCGGGGCTTCGGGATAGTACGTGCATGGAAAACGAGGCAAAAACGCAAGAATGATGAGAGGAATTGGCCCTTTTCTTCGGAACCCTCGCATCCCTTTTATAGGGGGTGGGAACCGCCTCGGTACGCTGGGCGTACGCGTGCGTCATGCGTGACCGCTTCCCCGACTGCCTCGGACCTTCGGATGGGACGAGGCATAGCCTCGCATAGGGGCGACGTGGACGATCCGACGCCTAGGCCTCGAGTACACTGGGCGTAACTCGGATCGACCTGGTGACTCTGCTTTCGGATAATACCAAGACTAAATAATAAAATTTATATTTTTATTTATTTAATAAACTTCAAAAATTCATATCTTCTTCATACGAACTCCGATTTCAACATTCTTTATATCCACGCGTAGGTGAGACTACGCTCTACAACTTTCGTTTAGATTCCATCGACAAATATTGAAATTTTTTTTATTATTTATTTTTAAAAGGTCGCGGTAAGAAAATTTCGTTAGAAATTCATAACTTCATTATCTGACGTCTGTTTTTGCCTGATTTTTTTACCGTTGTAATACCATTGTCGAGACCTTCGATTCTCATTTAGGTCATTCCGGCCAAAAGTCGCTCGATCTCCGATTCGAGTTTTTAGCTGTCTATCGCTAAGCCGAACTTGGAAAAATCATAACTTCATTATACGAAGTCGGATTTGGGCGTTCTTTTTACGTACGATCACGGTTTAATGACATCTAACATAGTAGGTAATTAATTAGAGACTTTTTGGACATTTTATTTTCGAAGTTAATTTCATTATATCAAAAGTGGTTACAATACTTGACTTTTTAGGTCATTACATAGAGTTGAAATATCGGGTTGTCACAACATTAATTTGTGAATATTAACATAGTATATTCATTTGTGAACATTATACGTTATATTCACTTATAAGTATTAAATGATATTTCGTATGTGAATATTACATAGTATTACATGGTATATCACATGTGAATATTACATAGTATATTCACTTGTGAATATTAGATGATATATTAACTTATGAATATTACATAGTATATTCACATATGAATATTACAAGGTATATTCACTTATGAATATTTGAAGGTATTTTGAAAAATATATATAATTTTTATATGCTATTCACATATGAATAACATACACACTTGCATATTTGTTTAGTGTTTATAATAATCATATATTGATTCAAGTGAGAAAACATATTCATATGTGAATATAACGTGGTAATTTAGCTTATGCATTTCATCAAACAGTTAGAGTGCATACAAGTTAACTATTTTTAAAATGTTAAAAACATCAAGTTATCAATTCCAAATCATCATATACTTCCGATTTCGACTTCAGATACGACATCCTATGTCTGATCGATTTCTCATTTTGATTTTGATTTCCGAAAATCCGATTGGGTACCTGTGAGTACCGATTCTGAGTCCTTCAATGTCGACTGTGACTGTGAGTCCAGAACTCCAATTCCAATTTCATGAACAGCGAAGAAATTCCGGTTTAGTTGAAGAAATCTGGATGATTACTGAAGGTTGGAGGAAAAATTTTGATGAAGAACAAACTGTTATCGAATTCTCTATAGTTACGTATTTGAGATTGAAGGTTATTAACATATTTACAAGTTTGTCACCGTGTCTTTTTATGTTTATATTAAATGAGTGGCTGAGAATGATTCTCCCATTCTCAACCTTTTTTATTTTTTCAATTGAACTCACCATTATATATATATATATATGTATATATATATATATATATATATATATATATATATATATATATATATATATATATATATATATATATAAATAGGGTTAGGTTAATGTGAGACGGCCTAATTTTGTGAGACCGTGAGACACATTTTTTTATTTTTTTTGTTTTTTTTTTATTTTTTTAGTTAATTCAAGTTTCGAAAATAATATTTAATTTTTTTTTTGATTTATCCATTTATTTTTCATTTTAAAATTATATTTAGAATATGTACAATGTAATATTCTATCTAGAATATTTCACGTATTTTTCAAAAAAAAAATAGGATTTTTTTTTTATTTTTTTTAGTTAATTCAAGTTCCGAAAATAATATTTAAAACAAGAATTTTTAGATTTTTCCATTTATTTTCCATTTTAAAATTATTTTTCAGAATATGTCAGTGTAATATTCTATTTTCAATATTTCACATATTTTTTAAAAAAAACTGGATTTTTTTTTACTTTTTTTTTAATTTTTTTTTAATTTTTTTAGTTAATTCAAGTTCCGAAAATAATATTTAAAAAAAGAATTTTTGGATTTTTCCATTTATTTTGCATTTTAAAATTATTTTTAGATTTGATCTCACGGTCTCACAAAATTAGAATGGTTCTCAAATATATATATATATATATATATATATATATATATATATATATATATATATATATATATTTGCCAAAGCCAGTCACCTTATTGCCATCGTCTTCTTGTTATTCTTTGAATGCATTCTGATGTTAACATGTTATTAAATTCCATGACAAGTTTACACGTTTAATATTCATAAGAGAATAAATTCAAAGCTTCAAAAAACATAAAATTGTCCATCTTAATAAAATGGATACGTATGAGTAGTTTCGTAAAACCAAAACACTAAATTACTGGTAAATTTTGTTATTTTTCTTCTCGAACGTATGTAATCAAGATTTAACCACACAACTCTATAGAAAATACAACATTATATATAATATATCGTCTACTTTTAAAATTAAGGTTGCAAATAATATGAGACGTCAATTGTAGCAAAGTCAAACTTCAAAGTTAATAAAAACTAAATTGTTTTATACAAGATCAAGAGAAAAAACTTGCTACTTGAAAAGAAACAGTCATGCCATAAAGTAATAAGGTGTGTCTTTACATATTATTTGGGTATCGCACTTAACAAACTCGGTTTGCATATGTGTTATGGTATGCTTTGGCGTGCGCCAGCACACACCTTTTAGAACTCTATGTCTAAAATTCCTATTTTAATAAATAAATAGATTTATTCTCCAATTGACAAATGTCATTATATTAGACATTTTCATTAATATTATATGTCTCATATCATGACACTTGTCAACATATTAATTATCTATTTCAAATTTTAAATTTTAAATTTTCCACCCTAATTACATTAAACTTTAAATTTCAAATTTTAAACTTTTTCACTTTAATTATATTAAATTAATAATATTTGATTAAAAAATAAAATAAAATTTATACAGATTATAAGATGATATAACTTCACGTATTTATTTAAATCAACGATTATAATTTTATATAACTAAAATAAATATCTTTTAAATAATAATTTATTAAAAATAATTAATTAATAGTTTTAATTTTTTAATATGAAAGTTTAATTAATTTTATAAACGTGGTTCTGACGGGTTATAAACTAGTTGAAGTATATGAAATTGAAATCTACTGAAAGGTCTTTATGTTTTTGACCTCATTAACGATTTAGCCGTTACCTTTTTCTTTGGTTAACTAAATCCTAAAAACTGGAAATATTTTGCATTTTGAACAGTTTACCCGATTAACAGGTCACCAACAGAGTAATAAACGATCACCAACAGAATATGATGACTTTTTCATGTATTTATCAAAATATATGGATTAAATAAAATATTTTTAATATTATCTTACTATCATACTGCAATCGTAATGTAAAACTTTATTATTATGAATATTACCAATATTTAATGACCTTGAAGACTCTTTCCATTTGTCTCCCAGTCGGACAAGTAATCATCTATACGAGGTCTAATGTTTCTCTAATAATCAACAAAGAGTATCTCATCCAATACAATTGTCGAACTCTGACCTAATGAAGATTCAACCCTTAGACAAGTGATCAATTATGCATATTTTCTACAAGATATTTGTATGAACATGAAGCATGGTAAGAGCCAATCTCATTTTTCAAGATTATGTTTCCCAATAAAGATTTGTGACAACTACATCTGACTACTAAATTGAACACATCATTTTAAGTCAGGGCTCGGCGAAGCACTTCAGATGTTAGCACCAAATCATCGAGGGGCCCATAGATATTGTTTCTCCTAATAATAAATAAGGAATAGACAACTTGGTTATCACAAATAGACTAAATCTAGCTCTCTATGCTCCCTCTTACTTTTATAGCCTTTAGGACTGTCATCGTTTCCTCATATTTGGATGGCTTATCCATACAAACCAATGAGTCATCACTAACCTGTATGTATCCTTCTGTAGTAATATGGAAGCCATAGAACTCAGTAGGAAAACAAACTCTATTACATCTATGAAGAGGATGTGAAGATACGTCAGTTTTCTCAACAACTCGTTCAACCTTAAGTTGAGTGCTAGTGTGAAATTTAGGTTCTTCTTCGTTTGCTCTTGAATCTCTTCAAGATCTATATCTATCCCACTAGATTTTTTGGATATCCGTTCCCTCTCGAGGAAGAAGCCCTATCGACCCACAAAAACCTTGCTCTTGTAAGGCTTGTAATACAAGTATCCAAAAGACTTGTCGGTATAACCTATTAAGTAATACTTATTTGATATGGGTTTGAGTTTACCCTTGGTCTCACAATGAACAAATGTTTAGAAACCTCAACAGTTCATATTTGCGAGAGATGGATGCTTCCCATTCAACATTTCAGAGAATGTTTTAGCAAGATTCTTAGTTGGTACGAGATTTGTGGCCAATTGTCTCTCGGGCACTAGCACAGCAGCTCATCGGAAATACAACCTGACTCGTCATAGATCTAAACACATATAATATACTTTAGATTCTCATCTCATTAAATCCATTAAGTAATGGCATTCTGGTAGGAGAAAATTGTGAAAATATTTCACAATCCTTCAGAGGATTGATGAATTCAAGACTTAGATATTCTCCACTCATATCGAATCAGAGCATCTTGATCTTTTTGCAGAGTTGATTCTCTACTTTGTTTGGAAACTCTTTGAAGACATCAAAAATTTTCAGACTTCATTTTGACCATATATATATATATATATATATATATATATATATATATATATATATATATATATATATATATATATATATATATATATATATATATATATATATATATAGGGCTAGGATCAAATGTGAATCACAAATATTGTGTGAATGTATGACCAAATTGTAGCCATTGGATTAAAAAAAATGATAGGATATGATCTGTGGGTGCATATTACTAACATAGACTACCACTTACTCTAATGTTACATTAAATTAATTATTAAGGAAAACATGATAATTTATTAAGAGAGAGAATTGTAAATCACCTACAATTTAGGCAACTAAGTCAAGTTAAGTAATTAATTTTATATCATATATTATTATTTATTCAACATTCAAATTAAATCATATTTTTTAAGAATAGGTTGTCATTCATTATGTATATACGAACATGTATTTTCATTTTTTTCATTCTTAAAGAATTTGGTTTCATTCATTGAGTTTTTTTTTAGAGTTAACATTCTCAAAAAATATACATGCATATATTAGAGAATAAAATATTATTCTTTAAGATAAATTTATTGTAATATAATCAATAATAGTATATGTAATAAAATAAGATACATTCTTATAACATAAAATAACCATTTTTATAACAAAAATGAAAATATATATAACATTTTGAAGAATATAGACAATATTCTATAATACATTCTTTAAGAACACGTCATCATGCTTACAAAATATACAAAAAAATTTATAATATATACTACATTCCTTAAGAAGATGTCGTTATTCTTGAAGAATCCATCTATAGCAGCACATATGTTTTATTCAACTGAAACACTTCTTGAGGAATATAGTGTTCTAGTTCTATAACACAACAAACTGTTTCTTATCTAAATATGGAATTCTTGAAAAATTTAAGCATTCTTAAAGAATACAATGCCTAAAACTTTTTGTGTTTCCATTTTCCCCGATCAATATTGATTACCACTTTCATCGTCATCCTCTCTTGCCATTTATCTACATAAAAAAGGAAAGAGCAAGACTCCATCATCGTAAACCATCAATGTTAATTCTTGAAGAATCAGAAATCATTTATTAAGAATAAATGTTAATTCTTTAAGAATGAGTTGATTAATAGAAGTATTAATATGCTATTACAATTCTTGAAGAATCAGAAATCATTCTATGGAAGCAGCAAAAGAACCATTCACACATTATGTGCCTTGTAAATTCTAAGCAACATCACTGTATAATTCATATAGTATAAATAAATTAAATACGCCAAATTTGTTAAATCCCACTAAACTAAAGGGTAAGATAGATAAATCACATGGTGTAAAAGAGGACTTAAAATGATGGATGTTAATGAAGTTTTGCCATTACAGGCGAAGGAATCCACTCAAGACTATACCATCTCTTATCTTTCTCTTGTTAATTAATGTATCATACGTCCAATCTCTTTCATGTGGTGAGCAAATGATTGTTTCATCAAATAGATCAAGAACATAAGTTGAAATGCTCTGAGACAATATAAAAAAACCTAGACATTAGTTAAATGAAAGGAATACAGCTATACCATGTACAAGTGAAATCAAGTAATAAACTACAACTTGCACAATTCATTACTATTTAAATAAAATGTCAATCCCTATTCCAAAACACATATTTCTAAGTTGAGAAAAAGCAAGAAAAATCATAAGTTAATTTTTACAAATGGTAGACATTAGAATAGCATATATGATCAAGAACAATATCACCAGAGGCAGTGGATTGGTTTGATATAAAAGAAATTATAGTAAAAAGGAATACTAACGAGGTAACTAACACCATGAGAGAATCCAAGTTGTCAATCACAGTGTAAAATATTATACCTAAAGTATCGTTGGAGGTGGGTTGTCCGCAAAAGGATGGAGGATAACACCTCTGTTCATTTTCACTGTTGGGGCCGTACATTTGTTTCTCATACCCTAATAAAATTAAAACGTATATACATATATAAAGTAAGATATTGGGTGTTATTTATATTTAGTTTTCTTAATTAAAGGCTTTTTATTTGAGCTTATTAAATATCATTAAGTGATATACAAAATCAAATTACCATCACGCCGTTATCTAGATATTTGAATTCAATGGACAAGATTTGGTTATACGTTCACACACTAGATAAAGATTTATACTTGAACCCAACTCTCTCTCTCTCTCTCTCTATATATATATATATATATATATATATATATATATATATATATATATATATATATATGCTTATCTTCTGAATGGTCCACATACATATGTGTGGATAAGGTCCAATAGAGAGCGACATTAAAAAACTGTCATCTCTTCAAAAAATTTAAGGATTTAGGTCACGCATTATTGCGCGCCCTTAAATTAGTGTTATAAGAAAAAAAATTAAAAGCACGGAGGGCACTGTATGTTAAATGCGCGTCCTTTATAAATGTCGCTTTATAATTTTAATGAAACGCGCCTTTAGTAGATACCGGGAAACGAAATCCCCAAAATTTTGAAAACCCGCTTTTCTACCTTCTTTCTATCTTTCATCTTAGCAATTGATTATCCCCCTCCCTCCTTCTCCCTCTTCTCCGATCCGCTTCTTCCCTCTCCACCATGCTATGATGAATGAGATCTCTTCGTCAATCAGAGCTATTAGCCGACAAAGACCTTCATTTTCTCCCTACCTTCTCTCTACAAACCCTAGAAACCGCAACCACCGTCAATAGATCCAGAAGCATCTTCCCTGTTTGCTTGCGTTTGAAGGAATCATCGGCTTGTGGTGGCATCTCCGGTGGAAATAAAAGGTTAAATTGAAAACTGCCTCTCGGTAAGAGAGAGAGAGAGAGAGAGAGAGAGAGAGAGAATAAACAAAAATAAGAATCAAAGTCGGGGAATCCTCCGATGCCTAACATCCCGAGATGAGAAGGTAGAGAAGATGTCGATCCAGCTACCACCCCAACCAGTACCTCTAACTCCGTACGCCGACGGTTCTCACTGGCGGCTCAGCCGGAGGTAATGAGAGCGGCCAGAACGATGACTCTATTAAAGTGTAACTGGATAATATTTATCGAACTTTCAGGAATTGGTTAACGACTCTATTTCTCACTCCTGCAGATTCGCCAATTTCATCCTGCGGATTCACCAATTGCATCTTGTTTGCTTAAGATCAGCGATGAGTTTGAACCTAACTGCGTAAGTTCACAAAAATTGACTTTGTAAGTCAAATATCAAATTAATTGTTATCTATCATGGATCAAGATGGTCATATACCAAATATCCCAGATGTTCCTATATTGGATATCACAGAAGACATGGTGGCTGGAGAGGAGTTTATAGACAACAAAGTCCCACGATACAAAAGAAACAATTTAGTGGCATGCCTGAACATTTCTAACGGTAATTAAGAGAGGCATGGGAAGAACTGGTGAAATTCATTATAGGATAGGACACCCTCCGTCTACTGCATTCATTGAAGGTACACGTGTCATCCCTCAAGTTCTGCTAGAATTTTGGTACACGTGTAGAGTAGAGGGTAGTGCAGGGGACATTATGAATGATAGGGAAAACACGGTTAGAATTACTCTCAATCATCTCAGAAAAATTCTTAGGCTATCTGTCCTACCAAAATATGATCTAGAAGTCTCAAAATCTCAAGCAAGGTCAGTCCTGCTTGAGACAGCAGGAATTTCAAGGTTGAAATCAGTCCAAGAATCACTCCAGAAAGTACAAGATCACATTATGAGTTAGGCAAGTCAAAGGATGATGGTAATGACAAAAAGGGGGAGAGCACAAAGAGAAGAAGAGAATCAGATGATGATCCTGAAGAAGGAGAAACTTGTTATAAAAGGTACAAGAGAAGAAAGAGGAAGATTATAGATGATGGAGCAAACTTACAACTTGTTCATATTCAACCACCAGATCCTACAAAAAAAACCATTTCACTTGAAACACCCCAAATTGTACCCTGTGCCTCAAGTAATGGTAAATCTTATGTCTATTCTACCCCTGTGTCACCACCACAAATGTTTGTTTGTTACACAAATTCTCATCACTAACCTAAAATAGTGTTTGAATATTCAGGTATCCTCACTTGTCGGAAGAAAAAAAATATTAGACGCTTGCCCATTTTATTGTGGAAATTGCAATTGCAACTCGTGTTTACAGAAAAACATTGAGGTTTACAATGAGACCTACAGACAAGAAAATGCATTATAACATGATGTGATAATGCTAAATTTTCATGCTTTTGTAACACAGATGCCAAACATAGACTCGAAGGGTGATGTGAAGTTGCAACATCTTCACTATCTCATCAACTTACTACTTCCGTTTGTAAAAAATATCCGTGAAGAACAAGAGGTGGAGATAGTCGTGGAAGCAGGTGCCTGTGAAGGTAATCAACTTACTGCTTCCATTAAAAAAATCATTTCAACTGGGTTATGTTTTGTTTTAATGGCATTCTTATTAAAGTGTTTTTATTTTCATAACTCACAAAGTGTGCACTTCTGCAGTTCTGCACCTTCTAATGTGTAATTTAGTGCAACTAACATTGGTACTCGTGTACCCTCTAATTACTAACACTAAAATAACCAAAAAAATATATTTTATAAGAAATTTATCATTTAATGACTCATTTGACATGATCTGATTTTGCAAAGACATGTAGATATAAGATAGTTATGTTGCTTTTTCTGGATTTAATTGTAAAAATTTATGTGAGTTTATTTATTTATTTATCAGGTGTAGAGGCATGGTCATTTGATCAACATTTAGGAGTTGCTGTATTTATCCCAGCTGGATGTCCTTTTCAAATGAGGAATCTTCAGGTGAGTTGAGAGTCCTTTTCTCAGACAAATACTAAAATATAAAAACTATTTTGTTTTAACAAATAAAATTATAAAAATTGATAATTAAGTTGTGTTGGCTTTTTGCAGTCAACGGTTGAGTTAGGGCTTGATTTCTTCTTCCCTAAAAGTCTAGCAGAAGCTGTATGATTAGGTGCAGAGATTCGTGAACTTGCTAATTACCATGATGCAAAGCTTCAAATTTTAGAGGTCAAACATCTTTTTTCCCATTATACCCTTGTGATTTCACTATTTACCTTTTTTTTAATTGTAATTTTGAATGATTATAGGTTGGAAAGGTTTCACTTTATGCAGCAAGTTCATCAATTAAGGAAGTTCAAAAACTGGTGTTGGATCCAAAGTAAGACACTCATATGAGAATCTCTTTTATTTATTTATTTATTTTAATTAATGTTTCTACTTTTTTATCTTTCTTTTTTCTTTTTCATTCTTTACAGCATAATTCCATATTATCTAATAATCAGAAAATCAGGGCTTTATTAGTTTTACAGTTTACTTTAGTATTTGCATTCTTATTATATTATACCCCTCACATTTTCCCAAATTACCCCTTCCTCTACAATGTTTTTTTTATAAGGTGTAAGTTAATTATCGTTCGATATAATCGACTTTGATCGATAAAAGTTGAAATGCAATAAATATGATCAAGGTTTTCTAGAGATAATGCATAATTAAAAGGTTCCCTAAATAATGTACTGATGAAACGTGGCTTTCGCATGTCGGCATACTTTTTTGTTTGACTTGATGGGCTTTCTTGGTTAACCACTTAATCTGGACAGCTTAGTGTATCAAAACACCAACCCTTCCCCTACTTGCCCTTAATATTTTTTCCACCAACTTCTCTCATGTTAAAATTGATGATGATTATGAAATCTGTTTGTTGGGATGTAAGGGTAAAATGGTCATTTGGTCTTAGGGGCTGTTTTATAGTTGCTAACCATTCAGCCACTTTACCATACAAGACTTGATGGGAAAATAAAAGAAAAAAGAAACAGTCCCTGAATTATTTGTATTGATTCATGATTGATACCTTGTGTTTTCCCATTCCAGGTAACAGTTTCCAATTCGAATCCAAACATAGTAATGGTTGAATGAGTCATTCCTTCCATTTCTTCCCTCTCTATTTTTCTCTCTCTCTTTTATTCTAATGATCAAAGTTCTTGTTTTTAATATCAGTTTCCCTGTTCTCTTTTATACTTGATGCACCTTTTATTTGCAGGCTTGGCCTGTGCATACTCCAAGGCCTATTGCTTTCAAGCTTGTTGCTGATACCCCTCTTCTTACTGGACAGGTAAGTTTCAAATCTTTTTGTTGTGGATTTCTTATAGTTTCTTTTTGTTGTGGATTTCTTATAGTTTACTTAGCTTCTTAAATCAAAGAGTATAAAGTTTTCCTAATGTGTTCTAATAATTAAGAAAATGGTGTTTTTTTGAAAAATGCTTCTCAATTTATCTTATTAGGAAGAATGGAGAACAGGCCTCAAATCATATGTTTTTTTTTTCCAGTAACTTCCACTTCCTTCATGGGTTTGTAACAATACTGATGGACTTTGCTATTTTGTTGTATGGTGTATTACCTTGGATATAATTTGTTTTTACAGTTTTCTCTTTTTATTTAATTTAAATTTGGATATAAGTTTGTAACACATGGGATTTATGATTGCAGCAAACAATCTTTCTTTTCTTTCCAGACATGATTAAAGGCATGTTTTTGGCTGTAGTTATTGGACCACCTGTTGTGGTTGCCATCATTTTAATAGTACAGGTATTATTCTATCTCTGAGAAATTTCATTTGCCATGTCATCAAAAGTTGCCAGATGGACTATTATCTTTGATGTTTGAGTTGGTTCTCAACTTGTAGAAGAATAACATAAAATATTTTGGCATCTGAGTGTAAAAAATAATATTTGAACTCATAAGTTCCTTAATAATACTTTATTGTGTTACATGTACTTTATTACTTACTCATAATATATAATTCAATCTGATTATTGATTATGTTTGGTGAGATCATGTTCTCTGTTCTTGATGCTGCATCTGATAGGGAACCAAAAGTGAGGACTTTTTTTCCCCCTGACACTTGAAATAACAAGGTAAGGAGAGCATTCTAAACATTCTGGAAACTTTAAAAGAAGAGGGAAATAGGGTCTTGTTCAATGCTTTAGCTGTGTTTGCTCTAAGGGAGATCAACTTATCAAAAGTAAGTTACTGTTTCACCCTTTTATTTAATATTTTTGTGATTGAATGAAAGTCTTAATGAAAGTAATTGACAACCCTTTCTCTGTAAATGATGTTGTGATTGTGGGAGAGGTGTTGTGTTTTTCTCTGTTGCTAGGTAACCTTCTCAACAACAACATTCTACTTAAGCAGGTGAGTAATCAAGATTAAGGGAGACTTGTAATCATGTTTGACATTCCTTTCCAGTAAGAAACAGAGTTGTATGATTATTTGTTAGTTTTATAGGAATGTATAACCCATGTTAGCAATGTATTATTTTTGTTTAACATTTGAATGATTCTTTGTATGACATTACAATTTGTGTAATTTATTTTATTTTTTGAGTATGAAATTTTATTTTATATTATGCAATGGATTGTATTTTTTGTATATGGTATTTTATTTCTATTATGAGAAATTAAATGCAAATTTAATTTAAAAATTAATAAATATTTAAATTTATTTTTTTTAAACATTTAAATTTACGATACGCAAAAATGTGTGTCATCTTCATTTATGACATGGCCTTTCTTGACAGGGGCTTTCTTGATACGCATTGCGTGTCATTAACACGCACGTCGTAAGGTTACGACACGCGAATGCGTGTCATCTTCCTTTATGACAGGGCCTTCCTTGATACGCATTGCGTGTCGTAAACGCGCGTCGTAATTGCGCGTCGTAAATGAGCGTCGTAAATGCGTGTCGTCTCTCTTTATGACAGGGCCTTCCTTGACACGCGTTTGCGCGTCGTCTGAGCCTTTTACGACGCGCAATGAGCGTCGTAAAAGGCCTTTTTTCTAGTAGTGAGTAGCAGCATTCACTATAACTAGTTGTTGTTTCTCCGAGGATTCTTGGGAAGACCCACCCTTCCCTTTATTCCATCCTCTCTTCCTGTTATTGTTGTGGTTGTTTCCCTTTTGTGGTTCTGGTGTAGGAATTGTCGAGTTCTGATGACTTCCATGATCAATAAGAGATTGTGCCAGCTCTTTGGCACTTTCAAAAGTGTCAGGTTTTGAAGCTAACACACTTGACTGAATTTGGGGCGATAGTCCCCAAATGTATCTCTCTATTTTCTTGATCTCAGGAGCAATCATATATGGGCAAAGGATTGCCAGATTGCAGAATCTGTTGGTATAAGTTGCTATATCGGTACCAATCATTCCAAGAGTCCAGAGTTCATGCTCGAGTTTTTGAATCTCTCCTCGTGGACAGTATTCTCTCATCAACATGATTTTTAAGCTCTCCCAGCTTATTGCATTCGCCACTATCATAGTAAGTGCCTTAACGTGGCCATTCCACCAAGTTAAAGCTCTTTCAGTAAGCGTGAAAGTGGCAAACTTGACCTTGCTGTGCTCGGGACAGGAGCAAACTTCAAAGACGACTTCTGTCCTTTCGATCCACTGTTTCAGAACCATCACACCACCAGTTCCATTAAACATCCGAGGTTTGGCATTCGTAAAGTCTTTATAGGTGCACTCTCGGGGTTGCCCATGACTCTCGCTATGGTTGGAAGGAAGTGTGCCAATTCCCGAACCAGTAGTAACAGGGGTATTGATTTGTTACATGGCAGCCGCCACAACTGCTGTGACTTCTGCTTGGAACATGGTAGCATCAAATTAAGGAGGTGGAGGCGGTGGTGGTATAGGTGCTTCCCCACCGTTGTTTCGTCTCGGGTTTCTACGCGGAGGCATCCTTCAACTATAGGTTGAAAAGATAAAGATAAGAATTCCATAGCATAGAAAATGAATGTGTCTCATGAACTAAATCGTTATAGTTCAACAACAAATGATAGTATGAGTCTCAAAGATAGAAGAATGAAAGTTATTCGTAAAACCAAATATATGAAACAAGCATATGGTTTCTCCATAACATTTTAAGGATTGAACATAATAGTCAACGTAGTAATAATAGTGTGCCACTTATATTAATATGATAGATGATACAACGATCACGAAAATTTCACCCTCATAAGGGTCTCCGGTTACAAAGTTTAAGATAATTAAAAACTTTTAGCCGAGGTCCTCACTTATAACTAAATTGGGGATTTTGGAAAGCACTACTTGCGACGTAAGTTGCGCTTGGAGCTTGACTCCGCATCCAATTGCTTTGATTCCATCAGACGCCTATCAAAGGCGGCTTCTTGTTCTCTCAATTCGGCGAGGGCTACAATCATTTGAGCTTGGAATGCCTCAGTTTGGAGTTGAGCATTGTCTTGAGCTTTGTCCAGCCTACGGATGTCGGAAGTGTGAACCTGTACTTCCACGTTGACTTCCCGAATCCGGCTAGCTTGAACTTTGGATTGGTAGGACTGCTTGGCTAGTTTTCCCACCATAACTGGGAGTGCCTGATCAGCTGAACCTCCGCCGCGGACATCGTAGAAGTCTCGGCACATGCCGTAGGGAGGGCGTAGACTTTGTTGTTGGCTCCAATGGTGGAGGTGACTTCCCCAAATGGGAGTCGGTCCTTGAAAGTTCCTTACAAAGACGGGAGGTTGTGCGTGTGGTGGGTTGATCACTTTCGGCTCTGAGTCGGTGCCAGAGTCATCCTCTTCATCCAATTCTATGGGTTCTTCGTCCTCCTCGGGATCCTCTTCGATCCATCCCCCGTTGCCTTGGTTGGGATAGTAGGGGTAGTCGGGGTGATGAAATCCAGCCATTTGACTATACGAGAATAGGGTTATAAGAATTGAATAAAATTTGGAACATTTAAGTTAAGCTATTGTATGTCGCAAATACTCCTATAGTATTTAAATTCATGTGTTTGATCCGTGTATGTTTTGGTAAGTTTTGACTTGTTGCTCACTACGAGCATTCCTCGATATACATTGGTCCTATCTCGGGCAAATATAGTTGATCATGCTATATTTGTCCCAAATCTGATTACATTTATCGAGTCTTAATCGTAGTGCCCAACTTGTCTAAATACTTGTTGTATAGTTATAATCATGAAAATAAGTTGTTGTATGCATGTATTTGTACTTAAATGAACTAACAATTTAAGTTAAACGAAACACGGCTTAGGCGTAAAACAAAAAAATGTTTTGTTAGAGAGTATTAGTCCCTTAAGCATTTATAGTTTGTATATCTTATGTGGTTCGATATACTTAGTTCACTATAAACATTGCTTTGATACCAATCTGTCACACCCCCAAACCAGAACGGCGGAAAGGTTCGAGGGTGGATGACTTCATGTGGTAACGTAACAAATGAATACATAGTAAAGAAAGCAATACAACCATCATATATATAATTGAAAATTTACATTGTTAAAAGGTACATGTTCAAAACCAATTACAATATGATGACAAAATATGAATTTAAACTGGCGCCGCAGCGTCCCTTCTTCAAAAGCTGTTTGTTACCTGTAATTGCTGAATCCATGGGACATACAAGTAGTTTTGAAAGAGTAGATCAGCATTTAAGCTGGTGAGTTTCATAAGTATTAAATGACAACGGTTGTATGAAATGAAATGTTTCGTTTTTGTTTGTTTGTTCCAAGAAAATCCCATATTTTCTACTAGCATAAATGTAGCCTTTTATCAAGACCAATGTTTGTTTCTAGAAAATGTATGTACGTATAAAATTTCCAATACGTCTACAAAACCCCGTAAATCAATGTGTTTTTAATACTCCATGTGAGTTCTATAACCATGTTATTGACTAGAATGCCTACACACAACGTTCTTCAGGCGTTGGAATGTTCTGACGTTTGTAACCCCAAATGGTGTACTGTAGCTAACAGTCAGGACGCGGGGTTGTCAAGCCCGTATAGATCTATACACAAACACCATGCTCCTCCTCCAAGGGATTCTGGTATATAATACCAGACTTGAAATGTGTACTCGAACGTATGTGAAGTTAATGTCTCACAAAACTTAGTATAAAACATATTTACTTGTGAAAATGTTCGTTTGTTCTTGTAGGTGAAAGTAAACTTCTTGAAATAGTGTTTCTAGTATGTAAAAGTTCGTGATGTTCTTGTAAAACTATACCTATTATAGTTTTCTAAAACTGTGTCTCGTTTGTACAGTAATCCCTAGTGAAAATGCTCACTTGTTATGAAAAGTATAATTTTTATAGTGCCAAGATGGACACATATACATACACTATAAGCAGGGTGTTTGATTTATACATCTATAACAACATTTTTCATTTCCAAAGATATGATGTTATCATGATATATTTTGCATACGAAAGTTTCCCTATAATAGTTATAAATCACATATGATTTCGTTGATAAAAAGGTGTATAATGAAACTTTATATAACACACGATAATAATCGTGTGGTTTACTTGTATTTCCCCCCTTAAAAGCATATAAAAGCATTTATAAAACATTTAAAAGTGTGGATTATAAGGGTATGAACTCACTTGACAGATCGGAAAAGGCGAGATGAAAACGAGCAGAAATTCGACTCGAGAAAGCGGATTTTCTCGGGATTCTCGGGAGCACAAACGACCTTCGGGACTTGAGTAAGGAAACCGGGGCTTCGGGATAGTACGTGCATGGAAAACGAGGCAAAAACGCAAGAATGATGAGAGGAATTGGCCCTTTTCTTCGGAACACTCGCATCCCTTTTATAGGGGGTGGGAACCGCCTCGGTACGCTGGGCGTACGCGTGCGTCATGCGTGACCGCTTCCCCGACTGCCTCGGACCTTCGGATGGGACGAGGCATAGCCTCGCATAGGGGCGACGTGGACGATCCGAGGCCTACGCCTCGAGTACGCTGGGCGTAACTCGGATCGACCTGGTGACTCTTCTTTCGGATAATACCAAGACTAAATAATAAAATTTATATTTTTATTTATTTAATAAACTTCAAAAATTCATATCTTCTTCATACGAACTCCGATTTCAACATTCTTTATATCCACGCGTAGGTGAGACTACACTCTACAACTTTCGTTTAGATTCCATCGACAAATATTGAAATTTTTTTTATTATTTATTTTTAAAAGGTCGCGGTAAGAAAATTTCGTTAGAAATTCATAACTTCATTATCTGACGTCTGTTTTTGCCTGATTTTTTTACCGTTGTAATACCATTGTCGAGACCTTCGATTCTCATTTAGGTCATTCCGGCCAAAAGTCGCTCGATCTCCGATTCGAGTTTTTAGCTGTCTATCGCTAAGCCGAACTTGGAAAAATCATAACTTCATTATACGAAGTCGGATTTGGGCGTTCTTTTTACGTACGATCACGGTTTAATGACATCTAACATAGTAGGTAATTAATTAGAGACTTTTTGGACATTTTATTTTCGAAGTTAATTTCATTATATCAAAAGTGGTTACAATACTTGACTTTTTAGGTCATTACATAGAGTTGAAATATCGGGTTGTCACAACATTAATTTGTGAATATTAACATAGTATATTCATTTGTGAACATTATACGTTATATTCACTTATAAGTATTAAATGATATTTCGTATGTGAATATTACATAGTATTACATGGTATATCACATGTGAATATTACATAGTATATTCACTTGTGAATATTAGATGATATATTAACTTATGAATATTACATAGTATATTCACATATGAATATTACAAGGTATATTCACTTATGAATATTTGAAGGTATTTTGAAAAATATATATAATTTTTATATGCTATTCACATATGAATAACATACACACTTGCATATTTGTTTAGTGTTTATAATAATCATATATTGATTCAAGTGAGAAAACATATTCATATGTGAATATAACGTGGTAATTTAGCTTATGCATTTCATCAAACAGTTGGAGTGCATACAAGTTAACTATTTTTAAAATGTTAAAAACATCAAGTTATCAATTCCAAATCATCATATACTTCCGATTTCGACTTCAGATACGACATCCTATGTCTGATCGATTTCTCATTTTGATTTTGATTTCCGAAAATCCGATTGGGTACCTGTGAGTACCGATTCTGAGTCCTTCAATGTCGACTGTGACTGTGAGTCCAGAACTCCGATTCCAATTTCATGAACAGCGAAGAAATTCCGGTTTAGTTGAAGAAATCTAGATGATTACTGAAGGTTGGAGGAAAAATTTTGATGAAGAACAAACTGTTATCGAATTCTCTATAGTTACGTATTTGAGATTGAAGGTTATTAACATATTTACAAGTTTGTCACCGTGTCTTTTTATGTTTATATTAAATGAGTGGCTGAGAATGATTCTCCCATTCTCAACCTTTTTTATTTTTTCAATTGAACTCACCATTATATATATATATATATATATATATATATATATATATATATATATATATATATATATATATATATATATATATATATATATATATATATATATAGGGTTAGGTTAATGTGAGACGGCCTAATTTTGTGAGACCGTGAGACACATTTTTTTATTTTTTTTGTTTTTTTTTATTTTTTTTAGTTAATTCAAGTTTCGAAAATAATATTTAATTTTTTTTTTTGATTTATCCATTTATTTTTCATTTTAAAATTATATTTAGAATATGTACAATGTAATATTCTATTTAGAATATTTCACGTATTTTTCAAAAAAAAAATAGGATTTTTTTTTTATTTTTTTTAGTTAATTCAAGTTCCGAAAATAATATTTAAAACAAGAATTTTTAGATTTTTCCATTTATTTTCTATTTTAAAATTATTTTTCAGAATATGTCAGTGTAATATTCTATTTTCAATATTTCACATATTTTTTAAAAAAAACTGGATTTTTTTTTACTTTTTTTTTTAATTTTTTTTAATTTTTTTAGTTAATTCAAGTTCCGAAAATAATATTTAAAAAAAGAATTTTTGGATTTTTCCATTTATTTTGCATTTTAAAATTATTTTTAGATTTGATCTCACGGTCTCACAAAATTAGAATGATTCTCAAATATATATATATATATATTTTGCGAAAGCCAGTCACCTTATTGCCATCGTCTTCTTGTTATTCTTTGAATGCATTCTGATGTTAACATGTTATTAAATTCCATGACAAGTTTACACGTTTAATATTCATAAGAGAATAAATTCAAAGCTTCAAAAAACATAAAATTGTCCATCTTAATAAAATGGATACGTATGAGTAGTTTCGTAAAACCAAAACACTAAATTACTGGTAAATTTTGTTATTTTTCTTCTCGAACGTATGTAATCAAGATTTAACCACACAACTCTATAGAAAATACAACATTATATATAATATATCTGTCTACTTTTAAAATTAAGGTTGCAAATAATATGAGACGTCAATTGTAGCAAAGTCAAACTTCAAAGTTAATAAAAACTAAATTGTTTTATACAAGATCAAGAGAAAAAACTTGCTACTTGAAAAGAAACAGTCATGCCATAAAGTAATAAGGTGTGTCTTTACATATTATTTGGGTATCGCACTTAACAAACCCGGTTTGCATATGTGTTATGGTATGCTTTGGCGTGCGCCAGCACACAACTTTTAGAACTCTATGTCTAAAATTCCTATTTTAATAAATAAATAGATTTATTCTCCAATTGACAAATGTCATTATATTAGACATTTTCATTAATATTATATGTCTCATATCATGACACTTGTCAACATATTAATTATCTATTTCAAATTTTAAATTTTAAATTTTCCACCCTAATTACATTAAATTTTAAATTTCAAATTTTAAACTTTTTCACTTTAATTATATTAAATTAATAATATTTGATTAAAAAATAAAATAAAATTTATACAGATTATAAGATGATATAACTTCACGTATTTATTTAAATCAACGATTATAATTTTATATAACTAAAATAAATATCTTTTAAATAATAATTTATTAAAAATAATTAATTAATAGTTTTAATTTTTTAATATGAAAGTTTAATTAATTTTATAACCGTGGTTCTGACGGGTTATAAACTAGTTGAAGTATATGAAAGTGAAATCTACTGAAAGGTCTTTATGTTTTTGACCTCATTAACGATTTAGCCGTTACCTTTTTCTTTGGTTAACTAAATCCTAAAAACTGGAAATATTTTGCATATTGAACAGTTTACCCGATTAACAGGTCACCAACAGAGTAATAAACGATCACCAACAGAATATGATGACTTTTTCATGTATTTATCAAAATATATGGATTAAATAAAATATTTTTAATATTATCTTACTATCATACTGCAATCGTAATGTAAAACTTTATTATTATGAATATTACCAATATTTAATGACCTTGGAGACTCTTTCTATTTGTCTCCCAGTCGGACAAGTAATCATTTATACGAGGTCTAATGTTTCTCTAATAATCAACAAAGAGTATCTCATCCAATACAATTGTCGAACTCTGATCTAATGAAGATTCAACCCTTAGACAAGTGATCAATTATGCATATTTTCTACAAGATATTTGTATGAACATGAAGCATGGATAAGAGCCAATCTCAGTTTTCAAGATTATGTTTCCCAATAAAGATTTGTGACAACTACATCTGACTACTAAATTGAACACATCATTTTAAGTCAGGGCTCGGCGAAGCACTTCAGATGTTAGCACCAAATCATCGAGGGGCCCATAGATATTGTTTCTCCTAATAATAAATAAGGAATAGACAACTTGGTTATCACAAATAGACTAAATCTGGCTCTCTATGCTCCCTCTTACTTTTATAGCCTTTAGGACTGTCATCGTTTCCTCATATTTGGATGGCTTATCCATACAAACCAATGAGTCATCACTAACCTGTATGTATCCTTCTGTAGTAATATGGAAGCCATAGAACTCAGTAGGAAAACAAACTCTATTACATCTATGAAGAGGATGTGAAGATACGTCAGTTTTCTCAACAACTCGTTCAACCTTAAGTTGAGTGCTAGTGTGAAATTTAGGTTCTTCTTCGTTTGCTCTTGAATCTCTTCAAGATCTATATCTATCCCACTAGATTTTTTGGATATCCGTTCCCTCTCGAGGAAGAAGCCCTATCGACCCACAAAAACCTTGCTCTTGTAAGGCTTGTAATACAAGTATCCAAAAGACTTGTCGGTATAACCTATTAAGTAATACTTATTTGATATGGGTTTGAGTTTACCCTTGGTCTCACAATGAACAAATGTTTAGAAACCTCAACAGTTCATATTTGCGAGAGATGGATGCTTCCCATTCAACATTTCAGAGAATGTTTTAGCAAGATTCTTAGTTGGTACGAGATTTGTGGCCAATTGTCTCTCGGGCACTAGCACAGCAGCTCATCGGAAATACAACCTGACTCGTCATAGATCTAAACACATATAATATACTTTAGATTCTCATCTCATTAAATCCATTAAGTAATGGCATTCTGGTAGGAGAAAATTGTGAAAATATTTCACAATCCTTCAGAGGATTGATGAATTCAAGACTTAGATATTCTCCACTCATATCGAATCAGAGCATCTTGATCTTTTTGCAGAGTTGATTCTCTACTTTGTTTGGAAACTCTTTGAAGACATCAAAAATTTTCAGACTTCATTTTGACCATATATATATATATATATATATATATATATATATATATATATATATATATATATATATATATATATATATATATATATATATATATATATATATATATATATATATATAGGGCTAGGATCAAATGTGAATCACAAATATTGTGTGAATGTATGACCAAATTGTAGCCATTGGATTAAAAAAAATGATAGGATATGATCTGTGGGTGCATATTACTAACATAGACTACCACTTACTCTAATGTTACATTAAATTAATTATTAAGGAAAACATGATAATTTATTAAGAGAGAGAATTGTAAATCACCTACAATTTAGGCAACTAAGTCAAGTTAAGTAATTAATTTTATATCATATATTATTATTTATTCAACATTCAAATTAAATCATATTTTTTAAGAATAGGTTGTCATTCATTATGTATATACGAACATGTATTTTCATTTTTTTCATTCTTAAAGAATTTGGTTTCATTCATTGAGTTTTTTTTTAGAGTTAACATTCTCAAAAAATATACATGCATATATTAGAGAATAAAATATTATTCTTTAAGATAAATTTATTGTAATATAATCAATAATAGTATATGTAATAAAATAAGATACATTCTTATAACATAAAATAACCATTTTTATAACAAAAATGAAAATATATATAACATTTTGAAGAATATAGACAATATTCTATAATACATTCTTTAAGAACACGTCATCATGCTTACAAAATATACAAAAAAATTTATAATATATACTACATTCCTTAAGAAGATGTCGTTATTCTTGAAGAATCCATCTATAGCAGCACATATGTTTTATTCAACTGAAACACTTCTTGAGGAATATAGTGTTCTAGTTCTATAACACAACAAACTGTTTCTTATCTAAATATGGAATTCTTGAAAAATTTAAGCATTCTTAAAGAATACAATGCCTAAAACTTTTTGTGTTTCCATTTTCCCCGATCAATATTGATTACCACTTTCATCGTCATCCTCTCTTGCCATTTATCTACATAAAAAAGGAAAGAGCAAGACTCCATCATCGTAAACCATCAATGTTAATTCTTGAAGAATCAGAAATCATTTATTAAGAATAAATGTTAATTCTTTAAGAATGAGTTGATTAATAGAAGTATTAATATGCTATTACAATTCTTGAAGAATCAGAAATCATTCTATGGAAGCAGCAAAAGAACCATTCACACATTATGTGCCTTGTAAATTCTAAGCAACATCACTGTATAATTCATATAGTATAAATAAATTAAATACGCCAAATTTGTTAAATCCCACTAAACTAAAGGGTAAGATAGATAAATCACATGGTGTAAAAGAGGACTTAAAATGATGGATGTTAATGAAGTTTTGCCATTACAGGCGAAGGAATCCACTCAAGACTATACCATCTCTTATCTTTCTCTTGTTAATTAATGTATCATACGTCCAATCTCTTTCATGTGGTGAGCAAATGATTGTTTCATCAAATAGATCAAGAACATAAGTTGAAATGCTCTGAGACAATATACAAAAACCTAGACATTAGTTAAATGAAAGGAATACAGCTATACCATGTACAAGTGAAATCAAGTAATAAACTACAACTTGCACAATTCATTACTATTTAAATAAAATGTCAATCCCTATTCCACAACACATATTTCTAAGTTGAGAAAAAGCAAAAAAAATCATAAGTTAATTTTTACAAATGGTAGACATCAGAATAGCATATATGATCAAGAACAATATCACCAGAGGCGGTGGATTGGTTTGATATAAAAGAAATTATAGTAAAAAGGAATACTAACGAGGTAACTAACACCATGAGAGAATCCAAGTTGTCAATCACAGTGTAAAATATTATACCTAAAGTATCGTTGGAGGTGGGTTGTCCGCAAAAGGATGGAGGATAACACCTCTGTTCATTTTCACTGTTGGGGCCGTACATTTGTTTCTCATACCCTAATAAAATTAAAACGTATATACATATATAAAGTAAGATATTGGGTGTTATTTATATTTAGTTTTCTTAATTAAAGGCTTTTTATTTGAGCTTATTAAATATCATTAAGTGATATACAAAATCAAATTACCATCACGCCGTTATCTAGATATTTGAATTCAATGGACAAGATTTGGTTATACGTTCACACACTAGATAAAGATTTATACTTGAACCCAACTCTCTCTCTCTCTCTCTATATATATATATATATATATATATATATATATATATATATATATGCTTATCTTCTGAACGGTCCACATACATATGTGTGGATTAGGTCCAATAGATCATCACCTTTTTCTTAACTATAAGTGAATGGTGCCTTAGTTATGTTTATAAGTAAGCATAACTCGTATACATCATCTGATTCTAAGTCAAATGATTCCATAATCACATCCGATTAAAGCTTAGCAAAGTGTTTCTTGTTTATATGGCAAAGACGAAAATTCAATAAATCCAATACACCTTTATTAGAATCAACATTTAATATTAGATTATCAATTTTACTAATGTAAAGAAAAATAGCATAAATACCACTGCAATGTCTAGCTTTGAAAAAAAAACCACAATTCATATAAACCAAGATCTCACCATTTTCATTATCAAAAGAAATCGAAAACGATCCTTATACAATCGATGTAAAGAAATATTGTTTCGTACTATATTAGGCGAAAATAAATAACTCAATAATCTAACTTGAACAACACAACTAAGCACAAACTCAAATTCCCGAATCCTTGTAACAATTGTAGTGAGTTTGTTTCCTATCACCAGGTCGAGCTCCCTATGCTTCAAATTCCTACTTTCTTTTAGTTCCTGCATATCAGAGAAAATGTGAGTAACATCCTATATAAAGAACCCAATAATTAGAAATTGATGTACTTTGGAGTTCAATATTAAAAATATCTTAGAGGCTAGTCTCATTGATGTTTCACTTTTTCGGATCCTGCAGGTAATTAGGGCAGCTACATTTCTAGTGTCCTTCGGATTGCCAGTAGAAATATTTGGCCTCATTTGGATGACTAGTAGAAGTTATGTCAGAATCGTTTTTTTCTTCTTCTTAGACCTTGGTTCAACTGTCTAGCCTTGGTATTTCCCTTTCCTTTGGGATGAGAAACCTTCTTCTTTTTATCATTACCGTGGCCAATAGCCAAGACAAGAGCAATGGAGTTGGAGCTATGAGTTTTCATCATACTCGCTTCATTAGTTTTCAACATGCCATTCAAATTCATAATGGTCTTGTCCATGTTTTTCATGATTAATTCTTCATACAAACTAGAAAGCAAGTTCATAACCATAGAAATGGCTAACTCCTTTAGGAACGAGACACCAACATTTTCCAATATTTTTATGTACGATTTTATTTTCTAAACATGCATACACACAGACGCTCACTATAACAGTTTATATACCATCAGGGACTTTACGATCTCAAATCATTCTTGCCTAACTTACTATTGTAACATTTCCTTTAGTTGCTCGTTAATTTTGAATGCCCCATGATTCTATAAGCCCTTTTGGAGCTCGGAGGACATGACCACCAACATAAAGCAAGCAACCTTAGTTGACTCATCATAAATGCTTGTTATAAGCAGCCACTTCATCATCGGTAAACTCATAACAAATTTCTAGGAGATAGTCATTGAGAACATACTCCTTATTCTCGTACCTCAAGGTGATCCTCAATGTGAAGATCCAATCGAGATAATTAGGAGCTAGAAGTTTGAGTGAGGTGGTGAGGGAGGAGGAGAAGGATGAAGATTGTTTTGCTGTTGTTGTTGTTGTTATCATTAGGACCATCCAGATACAAAATAGAAGATTGTTGGGTTTTATTCAAAAATCAGTTTCTAAAAAGACTAAAAACATCAATGGAAGCTTTAAAATTTTGATTAAAAAGATTTTAATCCACCAAAGATCTTTTTGTAATCATGGAAAGTTTAAATCAACCATAAAATCCAAAGATTACAACCTTTGAAGTTTTTGATTATCATGGGAGATGGAAGTTGATGAAGTGATGGATGAAGATCCAAAATAAATAGTATTTTATGAAACATGTACTTTATGTTCTAAGCATAAATAATAAATTCTACCAATGAAGTTTAAACTTGCTTGTGCTTAGCTGCTTACTCTTCTTGAAATATATGTAATCCATTTGAAAATATTAGATTAACATTAAATACGAAGTACTTGAGTGTTATATGAACAACAGGATTTCTACCTTGTAGACACCGAAATTATTGGCTTGGTTTGTTCTTCTCAAACAAAAAGCACAGTTCCTTTTCTAGTTTTTTATTTCTCTATAGTAAAAACAAAATCCATCTTTGTGGGGCTTCATTGATTTCTTGGGCCTAAAATTATCCATTCCTAGAACTAAGGACCTCTTGGAGCACATATGGTGACTCTTTTCAGCTTTGCATTCTTTATATGTTTGAATTGGTTCATCCCAAATATCATTGTATTTTAGGAATATTTGATTAACTTGACGAAACTTATAAAATGCTTCTAAGTCTTCAATTCCTTCCAAAGGCTAGGAATAAATGTATCCAGTATGATGTCAGAGACGTCGTTAATATCACATCAATGCTTCCATCAAGCATAAAGTTCAACTTTACTGGTTGTGACATCCCCATTTTCACAATCAGAAAAATACCTTTTTATTTATGCTTATTTTAAAACAAGGTTTATCTATAATAGCAGAATTTGTCCCATAAAGAGTATTTCAAAAAAAATGTTTTTTCATTGATTATTAAAAAATTGGGATGTTATAACTGCTACAAGATACATATGCATAAACATTATCATTGCTGGCCTTACAATATCTATGGCCTATATTTCCTCAACTCTCACATTAGATCCAAATATCATTATTCTTGTACTACTACTTGTGATAGAAAGAAATTAGTGTGTTAGGTTGGCAAACTTGGTGAGTACATAGGGTTTTCACCCCACAATATTATAATCTTTAATTATATTTTTCAGCAAACAATTAACATAGTTACCCATTCCATTATTCTCAATTCCTAATCCTTTAATAATGATCTTGAGGAATCTTTCATAAAGGATCTTTATCAATAAAAAATTTCAGCTATTCTTTCTTAAAAATCTAGGCACAACAATGCAATAGTACTTTAGGCATGCCACAACAGTATACACAACAGTACAATGGTATTTGGTCACGTCACAACAAGTCACAACGTATTATTTCACACAACCTTATACTAACTAATATTTTCCTAGATGATTAGGCACCACAGTACAATAGTACTTTGGGTAAGCACAATAGTATGATACTTTGGTTATAACACAACAGGTCACAAGTCATCATTTCGCATAACATTTTATTGACTTATCTCAGCCTCTCCTTTATTATCTTACTCATCGTTTTACAAACCTATCACATCCTCTCATATGTTATTTAACACAACCCTTCACTACCCAATCATATTTTAAGTATGATAATATATATATAGTTTATTCAATCATGTTATACTGATTTATTGAGCACAGTTAACAACACAGATAACATTTAAGCATTTAGAGCACGTGTATTTATGTGTAAGTAGAGAGTAACTATGCATTCACTTGTTAAAAGTGGATAACTGGTGAATTTGACAGAGCTTTGCCAAACACCTTGACTTTTCCTTTGATGTGACCTAGGTTCATATAATTAAGTCTTAGTATTATATTTATGGGAACTAATGATATTCTAGATTCCTCACTAATCCCAATGTCTACAACAAGATATATCAAGTAAGCAATAACTAGGTTGGATCATATCAGAGGTAGGTTCTATTTGGTATACAGAGTGTACTATTTTAGATCTCTAATGAATCTTATTTATAGGTTCAGGTAACATAATGACTTGGGATCTCTAATAAATCTTATTTATAAGTTCATAATAACGACTATGAACATAAATATAAGTTACACTTGAAATAAAATAAGTATAACTTAACTTACACGGATATTAGCAAAAACTAATTGCACGAGCAGAGTTCTAAAACTAAATGCTTTATTTCTCTGGGCTCTCTAGCACTTTAGAACCTTGTGTCACACCCCCGAAACAGAACAACGGAAACGTCCGGAGGCGGGTGATGTCAATGTGCAATATCATAACAATTGTATATAATTGAAACATAGAAAATCCAAACATCATACATTAATATAACAAGCTTACATCATTTTACATCATGTTTATGTTCTCAAGTTTATACAAAAGAAACATCAGTAAGTAAATTCCAAAATACAGCAAAATAATCTTGAATCTGAAATCTGTAACATGCTTATTGATTTCCTAAGAATACAAGTCGTTTGAAAAGCATCAACATAAAAGATGTTGCTGAGTTCATAAGCATTTTCGTATAAAACATCGATGATAGTTTAGAAATCCAGAATATCCAATATTTTCTTATCAAAATAATTGTAAGTCTTGTTTCAAATCGAGTATAGTTGCATATGTGCCTTAGTTCATCGTTTTTGAAATCGTAATAAATCGTTTCCCCCAGAAAATCCTATATTTTCTGATGTATAAAAATAGTCTCTTTGAGGAGATCAAAACGAAGGTCTCATTGAGGAGATCAAAACGAAGTTGATTGTAAACCAAAGGTGAAATTTGTATAACTACGTTTCTGATATATTGTAGTGAGTCGTTATAACCATAATGATGTGATGGAGTTCCTGTTATGATGTTCTTCAGGCGTCGGTTTTGTTTAAGACATTTTTCACCCTAGACTGGCCGGTCTAGCTGTAGCGAACAACGAAGGTGCAGGGTGTCAACCCCATATAGATCTATACACAAATTCCCGCTCTCCCTCCAGGAGACTCTAGTTATAACTCTTACACGACTTAAAGGGTACAATATTGTATTAATATATGTACTGTGAAGAGTAAAATATGTATGGATTTTTCTTGCAAAGAGAAAACCATCAATATCAACTTACCAAATAATCTAAACAAGCTTGTAAAGTGGCTCTGATACCAATTGTTGGGTTTTTTTTTTTTTCAAAAATAGTCTAATTATAGTGATAAATTTGATGTAATTAGCAACGATAGCATTTTAAGATTTGAATAAACTACAACCATTTTAACCCACTAATGATCATTTTGCAAAGCATATAAAGATTAAAACATAACCAAAGGAAAGAAGAAGTTTACAACCTTTGAAGACTTTAGTTCCTTTTGGTAATTAGGAAGTTGATGAAGATAGAAACAAGCTACCAAGTAAAAGCTCTTTAGAGATATCCACCAATAATTCTTCAAATTGATAAGATGCTAGTCTTATTCTTGTAATAATAATACTTTTAAGCCTTTATGAACAAAACAAAGGTTTTGTTCTAAAAGAGAGTTCAAGTAAAGTATCAACTTCTTCCTACTGTGATCTTAAAACTTTAAGAGACAAAAACTAGAGAGAATATGGAGATTGAAATTCCACAATTTTATGGTTTTTAGCTAGCTGAAGAAGGGATACATGGGAGCATTTAAATCATCTTAATCCAAGTCCTTACCTATTGAGTCTTGATGGTTTAAGACACCCTGCCTCTAGCAATAAAAGGCTACAAGTGTAAGAACATGGCTTTGTGATTAAA
This sequence comes from Lactuca sativa, assembly GCF_002870075.4. Lineage (NCBI taxonomy): Eukaryota > Viridiplantae > Streptophyta > Magnoliopsida > Asterales > Asteraceae > Lactuca > Lactuca sativa. The sequence continues at coordinate 321,475,148 of NC_056626.2, forward strand.
TAAATGCAAGTATGTCTTTTTTTTTTTTTTTTTTTTTTTTTTTTTCCTTTTGTAGTCCCCATGAATATTTTAAAAAAAGAAGAAGCTAGTTTTTCTGTAAAAACTATTCAAATTTGTATAACTTATAGAACATAAAAATCCATATAAGACAAAAAATCATTTTAGTCCAAAAATATGTACATGACATAATAAAGCATACCTTATGATATATTTTGATACTTAACATTGCAAATTAATATTTCCATGAAAAAAATAATTTCCTATTAATTACTATATATATACATATATATATATATATATACATATATATATATATATATATATATATATATATATATATATATATATATATATATATATATATATATATATATGAAGAATCAAATTCTTATAAACAATATATTTACATCAAGTTGGTGTTAGTGTGATCCTTTAGAATGATATATTATCTAACAATATCATTCTATAATGACTCTTAGGCATAAATATCTCTTAGAGAGTCTATAGAAATTAATAGTAGCTAACATAATTGTAGGTCTACTATGCCATATGAGTAAGTGAAATATTTGATAGCATGGTTAGTGACATCGTATGTCTATTGGGTATCAGGATGTTGGTGTACTGTTAGTGTACATATATGTGCTAGAGTAAAGTTGTTTTTTGGCTGCGGGGTAATGCGATAAATTTGTATATACATTTTTACTGGAATTATAACAAGAACGATATTTTATCATAAGTTGGTAGGATTGTAATTGATAGTAGTCTTGGTGTTTATAATCTTATTATTCAACGACTGCAAGGCAATAATGGATTAACAATTTGTAACACTATACTTGTAGATTATTAGAAAGAATCAATGGTATGTTTGGTTCTTTAATAACCACTGTGTGAGAATTAGTATTTTGTAGTGTGCTTAATGTTAAAATTATGACTGTCTATCTTCGATGCAGATAATTGTTATTATGGTATGCTCAATGCTAGAAATATCACTGTGATGGAATAATGTTAAGTCATGATAGTCTTGGTGACTGTAATGTCGTGGACTAATGTTTGTAGTGGAGTTTGTGACAACCCAGAATTTCTATCTCGTACAACCATTCAATTCAATCAAAGTCAGACTCGTTTCTGCTATCTTTTAGCATTGTTTAGGGTCTGTTTGAGTGTTCTAAGCATAGTGCATTCAAAGAATGGGTGTTAGGATGTATCTACTAGAGTTCATGGTGCACCATTCAAGCCGGAAAACTCCATCAAATGGAGTTTTAGGTCATCAACTAGGGTTTACGGCCGTAAACCCTTGGCTGGCCGTGAACTCATGCCTTATGAGTCATATTCCTTCTTTTTCATTCACTTCTCACACTTCCAAATCAAGAAAATCGGATTTCTCTCAACTATCATCAAGAGTTTTCATCTTAATCTTCAAATATGTAAGTGTTTCTTCCATTGCTTAGTATATACCTTACTTCATCTAGTGAAACTCCATGATTTCACCCATGAAACTACCTCTTTTGGTTAGATCTTGAAGATCATCAACTTTCACCATGAACACACACTTGTTCTTAGGCTGTGAACTCCATAGGAACCCTCAAAAGTGTAAGTATCTCTTCTACCTTCTAGTTAGGCTTGATAAACACATGATTCCTAGCATTGAAACATCATAAAGTGGATAAACATCAAGAGTTTATGGCCGTAAACCATTGCATGGCCGTAAACCCTTTTTTTGGTGCATACAGCCGCAAACTTGTCTTAAGTCCAAACCTAGGACTGTGAACACTTAGTGAATTCTAGTTAAGGCCGTTAACACCTCTTAAAAACATGCCCTATGGCCGTAAACTCCCCTTGATCGTAAACACCAAAGGTGTGTCCGTAAAATCCAAGGTGTCGCCGTAAACTCCCCTTAATACAATCATGTATGATTATAACACTTCAATCCATGTGTTTCCTAGTCCCTAAGGTGGGTCTCTATCATGATTAATTGTTATATACCCTAATTATATCTATATATGTGTCGCTATATGCTTAATAGGATCCGTTTGTGCTCGAGACTTCACTTGACACTTAGCATCCTATATCGATCTTACATTTGAATCACTCACTACAAGTGACTTCATACCCCTAACTTACCTCTTTAAATAATTGTAAATGCTTTTATGGGGGGAATACAAGTTGAAACATTATAGTTATTATATCAATCACATGTGATTTATAACTATAAAAAAGATGGATTTCTCATACTTCAAACCGTGTAATCAAACAAACTACTTCAAAACATTTTATCAAACTCTTTTATATGCTAAAATATTTATCAAACTCTTTTTAACTTATATATTATCAAAATCATGTCTATATAGATATAGTTATATAAATAAGTTTGAATGGGCTTAGGACTGATAACTCGCTTTATTTCATGTTCCTTGTTTGGTTGTGGACTTAGGGTATCGGTTGGTTATCTGAATGTCATTTGAATCCTAGTTATATATTATGTATATATATAATAGATATAAAAGTTCTTACATTAGTTCAATGCCTTTGGGTAACAAAGGTGTACAAACATACTCAGTCATGCAAACAACATTACTAGTAAACTATAATAGATATAGTTTAGGAGATTACAACTCACTATTTCCAGTATAATGAAATATACAAGAGTCATTTCATACATGATTCAGTTCAAACATACTATAATGCGAAACAAGAAGGAACATAGTATATACTACACAAAGAGAACATACAATACATTAGGGCAGAGAGAACATACTATACAAATAGAAGAATACTATAACATTAATGTGAGCAACTACTTAATGGTATGGCAATCTACAACTGTGTCACATTTTGTAACCAGAGTCTCCTGGAGGGAGAGCATGAATTTATGTATATATCTATACTGGATTGAGCATCCTACACCTTGTTGCTATCTATAGTGGGACCTGCATGTCTACGGGTGACGAATGTCATACCATTTTGACGTCTTCGAACGTCATGTTTTACTAAGTTGATTAAGCATGGTTACAATCATACCACATTATTGTTGGAATAGTGTCTAAGGCTGCAACTATATTAGGCAAGTATTTGACCCGGTTGTGCATGGTCCTTGCCTTCACCATAGCAACTTGAGAGGATGATTTATTAAGAGAGAATAAATATTATTAATATGTTATGAGAATAATATAATGAATAATAATATTGTTATTTGATTAATATAAGTCATAAATTACTTGGTATTAATTTGGTGACTTAAAGAGATTAATTAAATAAGAGGGTATAAACTGTCAACTGTTTGATAGTTAAACTTTATTGGATAGGGGTTGGACGAATTCAAGAAGCTAGGGATAACTTAAAATCGTCCAAGGCTATTTAAGGAATGGATTTGGATTGCTTTAAGAGAAGATTATCCAACTAGGGTTTAGGTTGTAACCCTTAAGGAGTCTACAAGTATAAATAGACCCTATGGCAAAGGGAAATCGGCACCTCATTGAGAATAGAGAACCCCTGGCCGATTTCCTCCCCTCTCCTCTATCCCTAATCATCCTCCTTGCTATTTGGTGTTTGTAAGCCATTAGTGGAGTGACAATTGTGACTCTAGAGCTCCAAGACAACAAGATCAAACAAGAGATTGAAAGGTATGATTCTAGATCTTATTTAGTATTGTTCTTACACATAATTAGTCATTAGAAGTCTTGGATTCAAAGCATGTTTAATTAGAAAGTCTAGATCCAAGCATTAGCGTTTTGCATGCGCACATAGGAAAGTTCTTATGGCTAAAACCCAACAGTGGTATCAGGGCCTAGCTTGGTTTCTATTAAATTGGTGGTTGTTTGTTTGAAACTTAACTGCAAAATTCGATTTTTGTGTTTCTGAGTCATGGACTCGGCGAGTCCCATAGTGGACTCGGCGAGTCCCTTGGTGCACTCGGCGAGTCAAGCGTCAGGAATGGCCAGATTCGGGATTTCTTCATGATTATCTTATAGAAACTTACCTTAATCACATTAGATCAACCCTAATCCGATTTTTTTTATATATATGAGTATAATCTTGATCTAATTAAAGATATTTATCAACTAATAAAATATTTAATTTCCTTATATGATAATTAATTAATTATTTTGATTAATTTGGTAATTATCTTGCATGAAATCTTAAATAAATCAAATATAGATAATTAGGGAATTAATTGTTAATTAAAATTATTTGTTATTTGATCCTCCATGTTTTAAATGTTTAAAACTTGTCCTCATGTTTTGAAATTTATATTTTGTGATTAAAAGTTTTAATTTAGACAATTTAAATTTCAAACCCTAGATTTTAAAATGTTTAAAATACAACCCTATACTAATATAATATGACAATAATATATATATATATATATATATATATATATATATATATATATATATATATATATATATATATATATATATATATATATATATATATGTATGACTAAAAATGCTAGTCTTACCGTTAGTAGGCCTCATTCACGAAGCCGATCTATAAGGTGGGTATAAGGTTGTGGCCTATAAAATGGCGCTTAATGGGTGTACACTCACACCCACCGCTTGCTTGATCGGTGGAGGGTCGTTAGCCGAACGGGTAGGATAGGGCAACCTCATCCTCTCATTAAAAGTATAATATGTAAAGTAACTGCACATTTTTAAAATTTCCCAATCTTAGTTACTTTAGGAAAAGTGAATTGATGCAATCCCATGAAATTACACTTTGCACCCTCGCTAAGAAGTTAGCAGAGTATGTGTGGTTTACCGGCACACTAATTGGTTCTAAGCAGAGGTGGCAAAGGGTGATTCATTGTTTATCATAGTTTGATGGAGCGTGTGTGGTTTACCGGCACATCGAATAGGTGATCGTTACAATGAAGGCACCATGTGAATTTGCATGGTAATTTACACTCGCTTTGTGATCCTCGGTATCCCAGTCACAGACAAGAGGCGCATATCGAGATTTAAACATGCCATTGAACAGTTTCAATGAATCTCATCCGAACCTAGGAATTCTCAATACATTTAGGACTGATAGTTAGTTTTTTATGGTGGAGAATTAGTGAATCGTCATTCACTTACCTTCAATTTATTTGCATGTTAGATTACGGCATCCCTTTTCTAATATGTAAATATTGTTGTTGGATCCTAGCCCTAATTTTTCTTATTGGGTGATAATTAGGGATTCATATTCTAATCTATCTTTGTCCTTTCTATTTGTAGATGTCGAACGCAAACAACGCTCTGCTAGTTCTTTCACATTGATGAGCCTTTGCCAAAAGGTCACTTTCGATGGAACGAACTTTAGTGAATGGATAAGATACATTCGCACCATTGCTCGCTATGAGGATAAGGAGTATGTCCTCGATGAGAAGCTCGAGAAAATCAACCCTGAAATCGCTACTCTGGCTGAAATGACCACTTTTGAAACTCATGAGCGCGATGCAACGAAGGTACATTGCATCATGATAGCCACCATGAACTCCGAATTCCAAAAGTCCTATGAGGACATGTACCCGTACGAGATGCATCTAGATTTATTGGAGAGATACCACCAAAACGCGAGACAAGAGCGTTATGAGATTTTCACTAACATGATTTCCGCTAAGATGGGTCATGGAGAGTCTCTTACCATGCACCTACAAAAGATGCAAAGGTATGTCGACCGCCTTCGCAAGTTAAATGTTGACTTTGGGGAAGACTTGGCGATCGACATGGTGCTTCACTCTTTGCCTCCGATGTACAATCAATTTAGGATGACCTACCACATGAACAAAGAGGAGGTCACCCTAAGCAAACTCCAAGGTCTCTTGAGGGTCGCTGAGAGCAACTTCAAAGACAAGTCTGTTGCACCAACTCCCAATCCACCCGCTGCTCCTGTCTTGGCTATTGGTCAAGGAAAGGGAAAGAAGAGGGAGGCTTCATCTAAGAACTATCGCAAGGTTAAAGCCCGAGATGGTGCCTCTTCTAGTGGGACCAAAGTTGATCCTGCTAAGCCCTGCCCTAACCCAAAGGAGGCAGAGTGCCACCACTGCCATAAGATAGGACATTGGAAGAGAAGCTGCCCAGAGTACCTGCAAGCCATCAAGGAAGGAAAGATCAAGCCGTCTTTCGCAGGTATATACACAATTAAATCTAACGATTCTAATCATGCTATTTCTTGGGTTCTTGACACCGGTTGTGGTTATCACATTTGTTCTAATGTGCAGGGACTACGAAGAAGTAGGGATGTGGAGCAAGGAAGGATCAATCTAATCATGGGGAACAGAAGATCGTCGCCTGTGACCAAGATTGGAGTGTATTCTTTAGTGCTTAGGAATAATTTATGTTTAGACTTCAACAATTGTTGCTATTCGCTAGAAACGGCTAGAAACATCATTTCATTTCATGGTTTATATAGACAAGGTTTTAGATTTTCTTTTAATAATGAGAATGGTTCTATTTTGTCTTATCTAAATGGTGTCTTTTACTTTGAAGCTATACCATGTAATGGAATTTATGAAACTGTTATGATTGTTGATAACTTAGGAAATGATGTTTTAAACATAGATTCTTCCACTAGTATGGATAAAGCATGCCTGTGGCATTGTCGTTTTAGACAGGTCAACAAGAAGCGCATAGCCCAACTCCAGAAGGATGGAGTGTTGGAGTCATTCGACCTTAGGGAAGATGACATGTGCAAGTCTTGTTTGCTTGGAAAGATGACTAAATCACCCTTCACGAGTACGTGCGAGAGGGGTGAGGGTCTATTGGACCTAATACATACCGATGTATGTGGACCGTTTAGATCAACCACGAAGGATGGGAACCGCTTCTACGTGACTTTTACCGATGATTATAGTAGATATGGGTATATCTATTTAATCAAGCAAAAGTCAGAAACCTTTGAAAAGTTCAAAGAGTTCAAGAATGAAGTGGAGAATCTATTGGGCAGGAAAATCAAGATGCTTCGATCCGATCGAGGAGGAGAGTACCTAAGTCTTGAATTCCACGATTATCTCAAGGAGTGTGGAATAGTTTCACAATTGACGCCACCTAGGACACCACAATTGAATGGTGTGGCAGAAAGGCGTAATCGAAGCTTATTGGATATGGTTCGCTCTATGATGAGTCATGCTTCACTATCAATCTCTTTTTGGGGGTATGCCTTAGAGACTGCCGCCCATATCCTTAACCGAGTCCCTACTAAGAAGGTTGCCAAAACACCTCACGAAATGTGGACAGGGAAAGCTCCGTTGTTGGCACATATCAAGGTTTGGGGTTGCGAGGCTTTCGTAAGACGAGATGCTCACGACAAGCTCAAACCTCGAAGGGAGCGATTTATTTTCATCGGCTACCCGCAGAAATCCTTTGGATATCTCTTCTATAGACTGAAGGACAATGTTGTCTTTGTTGCGAGGAGAGGAGTTTTTCGAGAGCGAGAACTCATAGGCCAAGAAGACAGTGGGAGGCAAATTGAGCTTGAAGAGATTCAAGAGTCGATAGGAACCTCTACCGCTGGCGCTCAACCTGAGGAGGAAACTCCGGTTGAACCAATTGACGAGTCCTTACCTCTTAGACGTTCCGATAGAGTTAGAGTTCTACCCCAGTTTTATGGTTTTCATATTACTACCGAAGGGGAGACGTATATTAGTGATGGTACACTAATAAATCTAGATGAACCTAATAGCTATAAGGAAGCCATGGCAGGCCCGAAGTTTGCAAAATGGAAAGACCGTTGGGTGCAAATGGATCTTCAAGAAGAAGACCGACGTGGATGAAAACGTACACACATATAAAGCGCGATTAGTTGGGAATGGCTTTACTCAAACTCCCGGAGTTGACTATGATGAGACCTTCTCACCAGTTGCGAAGATAAAATCTATTAGAGTGATGCTAGCGATTGCCGCATTTCATGATTATGAGATTTGGCAAATGGATGTCAAGACCGCTTTCCTTAATAGGAAGTTGGCTGAGGATGTTTACATGGCTCAGCCAGAGGGGTTTGTGGATCCGAAGCATCCGAATAGAGTGTGTAAGGTTGAGAAGTTCATTTATGGACTTAAGCAAGCATCTCGCAGATGGAATCTTTGTTTCGATGAGAAAGTCAAAGAGTTTGGGTTTGTACGAAGCGAAGATGAATCGTGTGTATATGTCAAAGCCAGTGGGAGTATAGTAAGCTTTCTCGTTCTATATGTCGATGACATATTACTCATAGGAAACGACATCCCGACTCTGCAGGAGGTTAAGTCCTGGCTAGGGAAGTGCTTCGCTATGAAGGACCTCGGAAAGGCTTCTTAAATTTTGGGAATCAGGATAGTGAGAGAAAGAAGTAAGAGACTAATAGGACTTAGTCAGAACACTTACTTAGAGAAGGTACTAAAACGTTTTAGTATGGAAAACTCGAAGAGGGGAGAATTACCGATACAAAGTAATGCCAAGTTGAGTAAGACACAAAGTCCGAGTACCGAAGCTGAAATAGCAGAAATGAGCCGAGTACCATACGCTTCCACAGTTGGCTCTATCATGTACGCTATGACTTGTACTCGCCCTGACGTAGCCTTGGTTTTGAGCATGGTTAGCAGATATCAAGGGAATCCTGGCAGAGACCATTGGATTGCGGTGAAGAATATCCTTAAGTACCTTCAGAGGACAAAGGAATGGTTCTTAGTCCTCGGAGGGAGTGATGACTTGAAGGTGCGAGGGTATAGTGACGCCAACTTTCAGACCGACAGGGACAACTACCGTTCACAGTCGGGCTGAGTCTTTACCCTGAATGGAGGAGCAGTGACATGGAAGAGTTCCAAGCAGGAAACCGTAGCTGATTCAACGTGCGAATTAGAGTACATTGCAGCGAGCGAAGCGTCGAAGGAGGCAATATGGCTAAAGAACTTCATCGGTGATCTTGGAGTCGTACCTGCCATAAAGGAGCCCATGGAGATTTTCTGTGATATTGAAGGAGCGGTTGCCTTGACCTAGGAACCGAGGGATCATGGTAGATCACGACATATCGACAGAAAATATCATTTCATTAGACATCGTGTAGAACAAGGACAACTCTTAGTGAAGAGGATATCATCAGAAGATAACCCAGCAGATCCGCTTACAAAGGGACTGAGTAGGGTTAAGCACTTGCAGCATGCTAGGAGTATTGGGCTGAAGGATGATATTAGCGAAGATTAGATAGATAGTATTAGAAACGTGTAATAGATAAATGTAATTAACATTTGATGATTAAATAAAGGAGTTTTATTTATGAGTAATGTTACTATCTTATGTTAATTGTTTAACTATTGTTTCACTTTGCATGTTTTGACTTCCAGAATTATTGAATTTATTAAGAATAATCGAATTATTCAAATTGTCCACAATCGTTCATATGTTGGAAGTAGATATGAATGAAGATTGTCGTGAATTGGTGTCTAGATTGTCTAAATGGTGTTAGACATAGCAAAGGGTTGCTGCAACATTCATGAGTGCTTATGAACTGGTTTTGAGCATTGGAACAAACCCGTGCTTGCTGGAATCACCTTATGGAATATGATATAAAAGGGTGATCGCAAGACGATAATATCATATAGTCTTAAAACCTAGATATATGGTTTGTTATTTGTTAATTAGTTGTACATTTATAATGCGAAAACGCATCAATAACTTGGTGTTATAAAACGCATTGTTGTGTATAGTTGGTTAATGAATAATTAAATGCATATAAGTCGAAGTTTATCTGTAACTTTTATCCCAAGAAGGTAAAAGCGATATCTCGGCCGCTCGATGATTTGATTTGACTTATGTGCCGGGCCCGGTCAGAACTGAATTGATGTGTTCGATTAAGTTCTATGTCGAATAAATCAGAGATCAAGAAACCTAAATGCTTGACTAATCATTCCATAGAATTGTCAGCATGATATCTAACAAAGGACTGTACGATCCCTTATCTAAAGGACAAGATTGATTAGATCAGAGTTTGACAACGTCTTTGAGAGCTACGATTGCAAATCGAATTGTACTTGTGCATATAGTTACTAGACTTATCCAAGTGGGAGACTGTTGGAATAGTGTCTAAGGCTGCAACTATATTAGGCAAGTATTTGACCCGGTTGTGCATGGTCCTTTTAGGTTGCCTTCACCATAGCAGCTTGATAGGATGATTTATTAAGAGAGAATAAATATTATTAATATGTTATGAGAATAATATAAAGAATAATAATATTGTTATTTGATTAATATAAGTCATAAATTAATTGGTATTAATTTGGTGACTTAAAGAGATTAATTAAATAAGAGGGTATAAACTGTCAATTGTTTGATAGTTAAACTTTAGACTGTAAATCCATATTGGATAGGGGTTGGACGAATTCTAGAAGCTAGGGATAGCTTAAAATCATCCAAGGCTATCTAAGGAATGGATTTGGATTGCTTTAAGAGAAGATTATCCAACTAGGGTTTAGGTTGTAACCCTTAAGGAGTCTACAAGTATAAATAGACCCTATGGCAAAGGGAAATCGGCACCTCATTGAGAATAGAGAACCCCTGGCCGATTTCCTCCCCTATCCTCTCTCCCTAACCATCCTCCTTGCTATTTGGTGTTTGTAAGCCATTAGAGGAGTGACAATTGTGACTCTAAAGCTCCAAGACAACAAGATCAAACAAGAGATTCAAAGGTATGATTCTAGATCTGATTTAGTATTGTTCTTATACATAATTAGTCATTAGAAGTCTTGGATTCAAAGCATGTTTAATTAGAAAGCCTAGATCCAAGCATTAGGGTTTTGCATGCGCACATAGGAAAGTACTTATGGCTAAAACCCAACATTTATATCTTAATTAACAATTGGTTTAAGGTAGTTAGTACAATAGTATTTACTACATACAATACTACAGTACATCATTATTTTCCCATTGCATTCACATTGTGATCTTCTCACATAAACGGTATTGTAAACTATATTTTGGTAATGATAGTCATACTTGGGATAAACACTCACTATTACAAACAAACAACATTCAGAACATTCGGGTCTTGGTAGAACGCTGCAATTCAAGTAGAAAATATAGGATTTTCTAGGACATACAAACATTTACTACAAGCACTCTCATACATTTACAACAAACATTTTCTTCAAAGTTATACAACATTTGACACTAAATACTTACGAACTCACTAGCTAAAATCCTGATCCTTTATTTCAAAATAACTTGTATTCTCGGGTCACAAGTAGACATGTATAGATGGCAGAGTTTGAGTAGACGGAGCACTTTTAGACTCGTCTTTTATTTTGATATATATATTTTTGGTGTCTTGCAACTATACATTCAGAACACACATGTATAGATTATACTATTAATGCAATGGATGATGTTGTTGATTGTTTTGCTATTATGCATTGTTATGATACTGTACATGATGTCCTCCGCCCCCCGAGTGTTTCCGCCAATTCGGTTTGGTTGTGTGACAGATTGGTATCAGAGCTTTGTTTATAGCGAATTGAGTATATCAACCCATAAAAGATATACAAACTATAAACACATCGGGATTAAAATACTGTGACCAAGAGTTTATGCTTTTAAATAATAAAATATTTAACCAAAGTATACATGTCTGCATTCATACTAAAATCAGTGTCATATTAAGACAAAACAAAAAGTATAGCGATTGTTTGACAACACAAGTAGGCTTAGGGACATATAATCAGATATGGGATTGATATAGCCTGACCAACTATATCTTTCCGAGAAGTGATTAGCATGTGCCTAAGAATGGTTCTGGTGTTGCAGCAAGTCTAAAAACTTACCAACACTACTATAATGAAAACATTAGAATAGAACATAAACATAAAATACTATAGGAGTATTTTGTGTTACTATAATTACTTATTTGAGAGCTAAAAGGTCTTTACTGGTAGGTCAATAGTTGTTGAGTGGATACGTAAAGGTTATATGTGACTAAGGTGACATAGACTTAGAATCTGTGATCTTTTCTTTACTTCCTGTTCCTTGTTTGGTTGTGGATTTAGAGTTAGGGCCACTTATTCGAAGGTCTATTCTGTTTCGGTTACATGTGACTGGTATGCACTACGCAAGTATTGAAGTAATTGGTAAGGATCATTCTATAATTATCGTAAGTAGTACGTCTACTAACTATTTCTTTTATCCTTATTCTCGCATAGATAACATGGCTGTATTTCACCCCCTGGTGACCCGTACTTCCCCAACCAAGACAATGGTGGATGGCTCGATGTAGAGCCAGAAGAGAATCAGGCAATCCCATTGGATGACGACTTCGCAGAGAACTTTCCGGAGATAGAACTTTCTACAATCTAAGAGAGGGAGGCTCAGCAGACAGGGTCCTGTCTATCCTGGTTCGCAGGGTTGCTAGAATTGATGAGCAGGGTAGGGTAGCCATCGACCGAATCATGGAAGTTGATGCCGATGTAGGAGTCAATATAGTTCACATTCTCCATCTAGAATCTGCTCATGGAAGAATTCAGAACCAAAATACGGCCCTGCGGAGAGAACATACTTCAACTCAAGATGAAGTCAGACGACTTCGAGCTCGTCAGGCAACGTTTGAAAGGCGCATGTTAGACATGGAGCACCGTCTTGAAGAATCAAGGACTCATTCCAGTTTTTCTCGTCGAAGATAGAGCCTACTCTACCTTCTTTTTTGGATATAAATTAGGTCTATGTAAAAGATCTAGTGTTAATTTCCTGTCTATGATAAGACTTTGAACTTGTTAGGCCATTAAGGTCTTAGTGTTGTCAAAATTTTCTTTATATGGTTTGATGTAAGACCTACTTCTAGGTCACTTTTCCCGAACTTATTACATCATTAATTCCAATATTATTAACAGACATCTAATCTTATGGGAAATCTTTATCCAAATGCTCTCATCTTTCTATTGTTAGATCTGTATTCCACTCATATTCTCACCCGTTTTGTTGAGCTATGACGATTTAGTCCATGGACCACTCATAATTGATTCTTACTATCATCTTCATCTTTGTAAACTTTTAGTTGAACAATGCCTCCACGAAGAGTGACAAGGCGTAATCCTCTTATCCAACTCAACCATCTCCTCCACAATATGATCCTGCAGCTCTCCAAGCTACGGTATCTACGGCTGTTGCGGCAGCCTTAGCCCAATTCAATGCTAGCAGTACCAGAAGGAGTAGTGCAGCTGTGTAATCCACTCAAGGTGATGCTCCTGTTCTCTCTAGAGAGTTTTCATATAAGGAGTTCACTAACTGCAAGCCCAGGTCCTTTAACGGGACTAGTGGAATCATTGCCCTCTCGCAATGGTTCGAGAAAACAAAGTCGATCTTCGAGATTTGCTTCTGTCTAGAAGGGAGCAAAGTTAAATTTGCTGCCTGCACCTTCACGGACAGAACCCTAACATGGTGGAAGAATCATGTCAACTCACTAATTCTAATAGTGGTTAATGCTATGTGCTGGGAAGCTCTGAAGGAGCTCATGATTGAAGAATATTGCCCGAGGGGTGAGGTTCAGAAACTTGAACAAGAACTTTGCAACCTAACAATGAAGGACTCCGACATAGTTTCGTACACTGTCAGATTCAACGATCTGGTGGCACTATCTCCGGGAATGGTCCCTACTAAGGGAAAGAAAATTGAGAGGTACATTTGGGGGCTGATGCCTCCATTCAAGGGGAATGTCTTAGCTCCAAACCCCACAACCTTCGACAGTGCCAAACGGTTGGCACAGTGGCTCATTGATCATGGAGTCTGCATCCCGACAACTATTGGATAAGGTGTCTAAGTCCGTAACTTATTTGGTATATACTTGACCCGACCCGGCATGGTCCATTTGGGTTGCACTTCACCCAAACTATTTATGGATAATTTTATGAAAATTGTATACTTACGATTTATTAATATATTATAAGTTATAATATATTAATATAAAGTCATGTTACTTAATTAGTTTTAATCTTGAATTAATTATGAATTAATTTAGTGATTAAAAGGAAGACTAAATCATGGGCTATTATATTTATATGGTGTGGGCTAACACTCATTTGGGAATGGGCAAAGCTTATATGGAAGTCCATGGATGATCCATGGAGCTTTAACCCATGGATCCTTGGAAGAGGAAAAGACATGGGTTATTAGGGTTTCACCCTAACCATGTACACTATATAAACACGCTTATGTTACATGAAAAACACCCTAGAGTGTGTGTGTGTGTGTAATAGTGGTGGCTGAAATGTACGAGTTAGTATACTCTCTCATAAATTTTCCAAGTTTGTGGTGATTTGTGATTTCCATTTGAGGCATTCACATTATTGGTGCTTGGCTCTCAAATTCCAAGGAATCAACAATCAACAAAAGGTATGTAATTCATCTAGTACTTTTATGTTTAAAAGTACCCCATGCCATGCTAGATAGGTTATAAACCTTGGAAAATAATATTTTGCATATACCTTAGATAAACATAGATCCAAGGTTTATTAGGGTTGCATATACACTTAGGAAGTGTTAGAATGCTCAAAAACCCAACAGTGGTATCAGAGCCTAGGCTTGTTTGTTTGGTACTTCATGCAAAATAGTGAAAAAGGTTGAATTTTTTGCTGTCTGCCTGATGAACTCGACGAGTCTATGGGGGGACTCGCCGAGTTCATGTGTAAACTCATCCTACTCGCCGATTAGGTTCGTGCACTCGACGAGTAGGAGCCTCAGAATGCAGATTTTTGACTTTTGCTGCTGGAAATGGACTAGAAAGATTACCCTAAATTGTTTTGGTACTTGAAAACTTGTTTTAGTTGGTGTAATGGTTGTTCTAATCCATTTACAATAGCATATATCAAAATTTCATGATTTGTATATGTTCATATAATTCTTGAAACTTTGATAATCATGTTCATGTTCTTATGAATTTAGAAGATGATAGGAATTGTTTGCTAAATTGTTTAGGATTAATTCTTGATCAGTTACGTGTTTTGATGGAGTCCATAATTTGTCATCAAGTTATGGATATTCAAAGGTCACTTCTTTTAAACACACATTTAAACACATAAGTTACATGAAAATGAAGAGTCTTCATTTTTATGAACCTTTAATTCATAAGTTATGAAATGAAAAGTTTTGGATAGTTACAAAACTTGCCCTCAAGTTTTGGAATTTCTAAAGTTTCACAAACTTTAATAAACTTTAATTCCAACCCTTAGAGTTTTAATAGTTAAAATTCAACACTTATACTATTTATAACTTAATGGTTAATTATTATATATATGTATAAGAATAAGTCGTTCTACCGTTAGTAGGCCTCATTCATGAAGCCGGTCTATAAGGGGGTATAAGGTTGTTGCCTATAAAATGGCAGCTTAATGGATGTCCACTCTCACCCACCGCTTCCTTGATCGGTGGAGGGTCATTAGCCGAACGGGTAGGACAATGACTTTAAATCCTCATTAAAAGTATAATGATTATTATAAAGTAACTAAATACTTTAATTCCCAATCTTAGTTACTTTAGGAAAAATGTGAACATGGTGCTAGTCCATGGAATTCACACTTTGTACCTTACCAAGTCGTTGGTGGAGCGTGTGTAGTTGTGACATCCCCATTTTTACGGCCAGAAAAGACCGATTTGTTTACGCTTTGTTTTATAAAATCAGAGTAATCTTTTAAAGAAAACGGTTACGGAATTTGTTCCCAAAACAAGATATGATAATAACTTATCAAAACATTTCTCAAAGAGAATGTATTTTCATTTAATAATAAAACCTCGGGTTGTCATGTTTCGATACAGACATATAAGCATAAACAGAACTTACATTCAATTACACTAATGATTTACATCTCCTTTAATATCTCAGTGCAAAGCAGCTTCGTATCGATACCTGTGATACAATTAAACTGAGTGGGTCAGGCTTGGGAGCCTGGTGAGCATATAGGGTTTTCAACCCACAATAATATAATTATTATATTCAATCATCAAACAATCAACCCAATTACCCATCCCCATTATCTCCATTTATTTCTTAAGTAGCTTCCCTAAGGAATTATCCTAAGGGTCATCTCCTACATCGTATTTACCTCTCATCTCCTTACATCACATTTCCTTGTGTTGAGTTGAAGATTCGTTTGAAGATTGCATCATTGGGCTCGGCTGTTAGTCCATTTGTTTTGTACTCCGGTTTTGGGCCTGTCCAACCGTGAGTTTGCTAGGTTTACTATATAAAGATATGCTTGCATGCCTATTAGGTTAAGGATTAAGAAGTAACGATCATTACGATAGTATTACAGATTTCTTTATCGTTCTTGTAAATCTCCAACCCTCTACAGTTGATGTTCTTGATCGAGCTCTTCTGAGGGTTTATTTTATAATCATTCGACACGTTTGATTCATCCTTGAGTTGTTCTTTATTTTGCGTTTGTTCTTGCTGTTTAATATTTATTTACCTGTTTAAGATCTAATCGATCTTCCAGATTAAGTTTTAATCTCATCAATTGGTATCAGAGCAGGAGACTGTATAATCGATACACTTCTTTTCTGTGAAAAGGTTTCAATTAAGGTTTTTCCGCAATAACTGATATTTATTGAGCCGTCATCTCATTATTGACGTATCTTGATATTTATTGTTTTGCCCTAATCTGATTTATTACAAGTCTGATATTTGAACAGGTTATTCGATCATAATGGACGAGTCGCAATCGAATCCCATCAATATTTCCAACAGCATCGGTTCAAGCACAAAGATTCCCATCCTATATACCCATGATTATGAAGTCTGGGCGCATCACTTCGAAGACTACGTTATAGGATCTGAGGATAATGGATACCTCATATGGGAAGCAATCATTAATGGACCTTTTTCTCACTCTGCAACATCGATGATTATTAAAACTCAAAAGGAGTATAATGATCTACTGAAGGATGTCAAAGATATTGCGCAAGATGAAAAGGATAAATTCCAGTGTAATATCAAGGCGTTACGATTGATCAGATTCACCCTTCAGTCCGACACGTTCAGGTTGGTAAGCTCATGCACGACGGCAAAGGAAGTTTGGGATAGACTTCGTGAACTGTACTCTACAGACGAGGATCTTGAACACTCTATCCAAACCTTGCTCTTATCTGAGTTTGGAGAATTTAGGCAAGGAGCCGAAGAAACTGTGACCCAAACGTTCGATCGCTTCAATCATCTTCTTAGCAAGATGATCAAACATGACATCGAAAGGAAGCTTATCGAGCAGAAGGTTACGTTTCTAAATGGTTTAAGGTCAGAGTGGAGAGCAGTGGTGTCTACAGTTATAGCCCATGAGCAGTTTAAATCATATTCTTTGGCGAAACTGGTGGGCATTCTCAAGTCCCAGGAGAAGATTGTGCTGCAGGAAAAGAACGTTGTTTCAAGCCTAGGTTCGCTGGCCCTCTTGTCAAAAAGTAAAGTTGTGATGGAGGACGAAGACCTCAACCTGGAGGAGTATGACCTCACGTCTGAGGATTATGCTATGATGGTGTCTAACCCCAAGAGGTTCATTAAGAAGAGATTCCCCAGCAACAAAAATTGAAACTGGCAGGGGAGTTATAGTTCAGAAAAGGTTAACAATGAACCGAAGGTTGAAGAGCTCAAGAAGGAACTGAAGGCAGATGGTGATTCTGGAGTAAGCTGTTACTACTGTGGTGGGAAAAACCACTATGCTAAGGATTGTGTCCTCAAAAAGATGGCTGAAAAAGATGAGGAAAAGGATGAGGAAGCTTTGCTGCAGAAAAAGCTCGATGAGATGAGGAAGAAGAAATCTACCGCTAACCCTTCCATGAATGCTCTAATTGTGCAGGGTTCGGTTGCTGATGATGAGTTCGGTGGCGTGGAAGTTTGGTGAACCGACTCCGAAGACAATGAAGTGAGGAAGCCTTCGCATGGAAAGGCTTGTGTGGCTAAAGAGGAGAGCAGTGGAGGCAGGTGCCTGATGGTGTCTGAAGTGTCTCAGATGAGGGGATACAACACTCATGGTGGAAGCAATGAACCGAAGGAGCAGCAGGATATGTGCTTTACAGCCAAACCGCTCAGCATGCAGTTCAACGAGCTCGATGAACTGATCAAGAAGGTACAATCGGTCTTTGTTTCATTTAAAGTACCACAATGCTCCTATGAAAAAGAACTAAAAAGTGTTAATACACGAATCTCTCATCTAGATAGTAGTTTAACTCAAACTCGAGTCACCAATTCTAACCTAACTGATCAATTAAGCAGGTTGTCTTCGAAGAGTGAGGAGCGGCGCATGTGGATCGAGTTGAAGGAGTTTGAATTAGTTAAAATAAAAGACGAAAACATTTATTTACAGAGAGACAATTTAAAGTTCTTAAAACAGCGAAATGTTTTTTGTTTGATTGCAAAACGTCTTTATACTAATATTACTCAGCTTCACTTGGATTGTGAGATAGGACAAAAGATCCATCGCATGATTTTGCCCTTCCTTGAGTTTAAGGAGGATGAAATCGATGCTGAAGCTTATAATTGTTAGAGTGTGATATCATCTGATGACGTCAATCCGACCTATATGTATGGACTGGACAAAATTGAATCTTTCATTAAATCCAAGGACCACAAGGACATGCTCAAAAACCTTTTGGATGAAAATGATAGACTTAAACTGAGAATCGAAACCATACAAAAATTTGACTCTTTAAACGCCAACTTGAGCTCAGAAAATAAAATTGATGTTGAAAATGCATCTGAGCTTAATGAGGATGAAAATATGAGTGAAATTTCTGTAGAGGACACGGTTGACTGCTCAGAATTTGTGAAAAGCGAACCTGAAAACCACAAGAATCTAATTTTAGAAAATTCAGTGGAATTCGCTCGATTGTCCCAACAAAAGTCCCCGATCTTAGCAGAAAAAGCAGTTGTATATCAAAAGGTCAGGACCACTCCAAATCAAGTGTACAAGGTCACAGGAGTAACCGAACATCAGACTGCTGAACTCACAGCTATTGTAAATGAAGATAATGCTGATGACTGCGATGAGTTCTTTTGGTCAGCTCCAATCGATAATGCAGATGAAACGGTAGGCTTGTCAGAAAGGACTTCATGGATTAGTAAAGGTCGATACATACCAGAACCCTTGAACAAGCCAGATAATTTCGATGTGCCAAGTACCAGTGGTACGAAAGACATTCCTCAAGAGAATGGAAGCTCAGCAAAAGAAGATGTTCCCTCTAGTTCGTCAGTTCAAAGTGAAACTCCGACAGTCCAAAGTGAACCAGCCAAGGAGAAACCGAAAATGAAAGCCAATATCCATCATCAACCGAAGCAGATGAGGAATAAGAAACGTGAAAGGAACCAGAGATACAGGAAGAATCTCTCTGAAAGAAAACAATTCTGGCAATCCCAAAATGCATATTTCTCACATCAAGACAAGAATCTGAAGTTTGAGAACAATCCTGTCAAAAAGAATGAGAGCCACAACAACCGAAAGCCAAGGTTCGGTTCGGAAAAGAATACCAACCGAAAGCAAAGGTTCGGTTCTGAGGATGACTCTAACCGAAAGCAAAGGTTCGGTTCACAGAACGACTCCAACCGAAAGCAAAGGTTCGGTTCTGAGGATGACTCCAACCGAAAGCAAAGGTTCGGTTCACAGAACGACTCCAACCGAAAGCATAGGTTCGGTTCACAGAACGACTCCAACCGAAAGCATAGGTTCATTTCTGAAATCAAAAGAGATCAAAACTCTAAGGTCAGTACCACCAATGATCAAAAGCAAAAGGGTCACCTAGAGTCTCCAGCCAAGAAGTCATCTCTATCAAAGTCCACTTCTTCTCATTCATCTAGTTCTTCTAATTCTTCCAATTCCTCTCCATCTCGCTCTAAAGTTCACTCAGTTCATTCTCAAACATCTCATTCTTCAGCTGACCAAAAACACAAACAGAAGGTTTATGCATTCACACCAGAGTCTAAAACGAACGCCCCTAATCCTAATAAAATAAAAGTCTTTACCATTAAAAAGAAAGATGAAACAACACTCATAAAACGAACATATCTTGTTGACATCTGTCTTACTATTCCTGTTCCTGTGAAAGGCTCACGTGGACCCAAGAAACTTTGGGTTCCTAAATCTGCTTAATTTTTGCAGGTTATAAGTGACGAGAAGTTTGACGAAGAATGGTACATCGATAGTGGCTGCTCACGTCACATGACAGGGAGGAAAGAAGAGCTTAGGGAATACAGGTCTCTTACAAATGGTGGCAACGTCAAGTTTGGAAACAACTCTTTCGGCACCATAAAGGGATACGGAATGATTACCAATGGTGATTTCACTATAAGGAAGGTGACATATGTGGAAGGACTACAACACAACCTCATCAGTGTATCTCAACTTGTTGGAGGTACCGGTCTCAAAGTCTCATTCGACGATGAAGGTTCTGAAATTATCGAGAAGAAGACGAAGAAAGTAATTCTCAAATCTGAGCGTAAGGGTGAAATGTTTCCTCTAAACCTCAAACCCATCAAGGGAAACCCAGCTATATGCCTGTTGTCAAAAGCACAATCTGACGAAAGCTCGTTGTGGCATCGAACACTCTCTCATCTCAACTTTAAAGATATCAACAAACTTGTCACTGGTGGCCATGTTCGAGGTCTTCCATTACTCAAGTTCGACAGAGATCATTTGTGTGCTGCATGTGAAATGGGGAAACAGAGTCGTCAAAGTCATCCATCTATAATTAACACGAAAGTTGTTGAACCACTCGAATTACTTCATATTGATTTGTGTGGTCCATTATCTATCGAAAGCATCGGTGGTAGCAAGTATATTCTTGTTATTGTTGATGACTTTTCGCGATTTACATGGGTGTTCTTTCTAAATCTCAAATCTGAAGCGACTCATAAGCTGAAAGTGTTCATCAAGCAGATTGAGGTACAGCTCAAGAAGGTCGTTCGCAACATCAGGAGCGACAATGGTCTGGAATTCAAGAACAGGGAATTTGAAGAATTTCTGGCAGAAAAGGGAATAAGTCACAACTTCTCAGCTCCCTACACACCTCAACAGAACGGAATTGTCGAAAGACGAAACCGATCTTTGTGTGAAGCTGCCCGAACAATGCTAAGTTTCGCTTCCTTACCTCTTTATTTTTGGGCTGATGCTATTTCTGCTGCTTGTTTTACACAGAACAGGTCATATCTCAACAAGCGATTCACGCTCACACCATATGAGATTCTCAACAACAGGAAGCCTAATGTGAAATTTTTCCACGTGTTCGGCTCACGGTGTTTCATCTTTAACTCAAAAGAACACCGCAACAAGTTCGATGTCAAAACCGACGAGGGAATCTTTCTGGGCTACTCTCTCACTTCCAAAGCATACAGAGTCCTAAACAAGCATTCGAGGAAAATTGAAGAGACCTATTACATGACTTTCAATGATAGCTATGTCAAAAAGCTACAGGCCAAAGAAGACACAGCTGGGGAAATCTTTCCTCAAACTGGCCAAGTCACAGTCTCGATCGCTAATCTATACGAGAAATTTATGGAGCTATTTGATGAACCAGAGAAAGCCACTCTCTCAGAAGCAGGTGAAGCAAATAACAAGGTAGACCATATGAAACAAATTGTCGAAGAAGCTGCCAGGAGAATGAACGAAGGAGGATCGAATTCTGATGAACCTCCATCCAACGATGCTTCAGTTGAGGGGGAGCCAAGCTCACATGTTGAGGGGGAGCCAAGCTCTACAACTGCTACCGAAAGTCCAACTCCAACCGAAAGTGCTTCTCCAACCGAAGGTGCATCAACGTCTGAAAGCCTAGCACCACAAGAAACCTCTGAACCTCAAGTTTCTCATAGCTCATCAATCGAAGGGGAGCATGGTGATATGTCACTCGACTACGAAAGCCAATCCGAGCCAGAAGAAATGATCAATGCTGAACTAGACCCAACCTTTGATCCAAACTATCCTCCTCTCACCAAATGGACCAGAGATCATCCTATCTCTCAAGTGGTTGGTGATGTCTCTGAAAAGGTTCTGACCCGATCACAACTGAAGGCAAAACAGCCATCCTTATTTTCCAAAGTTGAGTTTTGTATGTTTAACTCTTTCGTATCAAAAGTTGAACCGAAGACAGTTAACACTACTCTCGATCACTCCGATTGGGTTCAAGCGATGCAAGACGAACTGAATGAATTTGAAAGGAACAAAATCTGGCGCCTCATTCCAACTCCTCTAGATGCCTCGGTTGTTGGTCTCAAATGGGTCTTTAGGAATAAAATGAACAAGGAAGGGAACGTGATAAGGAACAAAGCTCGTCTGGTGGTAAAAGGATATTGTCAGGAGGAAGGGATTGAGTATGAAGAGACTTTCGCTCCTGTAGCTAGGCTCGAATCTGTAAGAATCTTTCTTGCTTATGTTGCTCACAAAAACTTCGAAGTTTTCCAAATGGACGTCAAGTGTGCATTTCTTAATGGAGAACTAGAAGAAACAGTGTACGTGGAGCAACCTCCTGGGTTCGTGAACGAAAAATATCCAAATCATTGCTACATTTTGGATAAAGCTGTGTATGGACTCAAACAAGCTCCGAGAGCCTGGTATGAAACACTAACTAAATTCTTAAAGATGTCTAAATTCAAAAAAGGTTCGGTTGACCCAACCTTCTTTCGCAAAAAGGAAGGTAACCACCTTATGATAGTTCAAATTTATGTCGATGACATCATCTTTGGCTCAACGAATCCCAGCCTAACAGCTGAATTCAGTTAGCTGATGGAGACTAAATTTGAAATGAGCTCAATGGGTCCTATTAACTTTTTCCTTGGTTTAAATATTAGACAGGGACCCGAAGGCATCTTTATCAATCAGGAAGCTTACACGAAGACTCTCCTAGCAAAGTTTGGTATGATGGGAGACTCCAAAGTCAAAGTCCCAATGGCATTCGGCACCAAACTAACTCCATCTCTAGACAAACCGACTGTTGATATCACGCTCTATCGTCAAATGATAGGCTCACTAATGTACCTTACTGCTAGCAGGCCTGACATCATGTTTTCTGTGTGTTACTGTGCTAGATTTCAGGCAAACCCACGCAAACCTCACATGCTTGCAGTCAAGAACATTCTACGCTATCTCAAGCGAACTGCCTCCTTAGGTCTATGGTATCCATCCAACTCAGGCTTCTTCATTCAAGCCTACTCAGATGCAGACCTTGGAGGATGTGGACTCGACAGAAAAAGCACCAGTGGCGGCTGTCAATTCCTTGACGGGAAGTTGGTTAGCTGGCAATCAAAGAAACAAACGTGCGTGTCGTTGTCTACTGCCGAAGCGGAATACATAGCCGCTGTATCCTGCACCTCCCAAGTGCTTTGGATCCAGAGTCAACTTCGAGACTATGGACTCAATATGAAGAAGATCCCTCTATATTGTGACTCTGAAAGTGCAATTAGGATCTGTCATAACCCAGTGCAACACTCTAAAACCAAACACATAGCACTGAGGTATCACTTCATCAAAGATCATGTGGAAGATGGAAACGTTGAAGTACATTTTGTTCGAACCACTGATCAACTGGCTGACGTCTTTACCAAAGCTCTTCCTGAAGCATCATTCAACAAAATTTTACAAGGGCTAGGTATGATGGAATCAGAGTCAGTACCTCAAACTACCTCTCAACCTTAAACGTAAGAAGCGAAATTGACCGAACGTTCAGGTTCGGTTAAATAATCTGGCTCGCTCATCACCACAAAGGTAGTTTTCTTGGTTCTATATTTCATGTACAAAGTTGTTTCTCTTATTGTCAAAAGTATATTCTGATTGCATGTCTAAATTCCTTGGTTTTCTAAAATTTTCCAAAACCGAAACCTACCAAAGGTTCGGGTTCGGTTTTCTAAAATTTTCCAAAATCGAAACCTACCGAAGGTTCGGGTTCGGTTTCTCAAAATTTTCCAAAACCGAAATCTACCGAACGCTCGGGTTCGGTTTTCCAAAATTTTTTTGAACCGAAACTAACCGAACGCTCGGGTTCGGTTTTTCAAAATTTTCTTCAACCGAAACCAACCGAAAGCTCGGGTTCGGTTTTTCAAAATTTTCTTCAACCGAAACCAACCGAACGTTCAGGTTCGGTTTTCAAAATTTTTCCAAAGTTTTTTTTTTTCTTTTCTCTTACTCTTTCTACGTCTTATTTTTTTCTTGCTTATTTTTCATTATTATTATTATTTTCTTTTCTTTTATATATATATATATATATATATATATATATATATATATATATATATATATATATATATATATATATATATATATATATATATATATATATCAAAAACACCAAAAATATTCTTCTCTTTTAATTTTGTTTGTATATTCGTTCGTTTATGGGTATATAATTGTTGGATTACTTAAGTGTCCCTAGAAGCATGCTGCTGTATGTGTCCCAAGCCTCATAAGATTTTGAATAACAACCTAAATGACTTGGTATAAACAAACCTTGTCTTCCCAATTAGGCTATCACATTTATTCTAATCATGAGCTACCTCACTCTCTTCTCTCATGAGATAAGAGTTTTCTGCTTGGTCCTTATTTTCGCAGCAGAGGTACTTAAATTTCTCACACCATCTCCATTACATTTCTCCATTACATTCGTTTCATCAACATAACCCTTGAGACTCTCAGAAATTACCACTGAAGTTTATGGTTACACAACAACTGTGTTTATGATCTCAGTTTAGTGCCACTACGAGCTGAGTGAAACCCAAAATTCAACACCAAATCTGAATTGACGGTGAACAATAAATTTGCTCAAGTTTTCACCAACGAATTGACGGATGTATCCTACTGAAATCTCACATTTTTATTTTTGTGTGATTCCTATGAAATTGTTAAACACCATAACATTTCTTCCCTTGGGATCCAGTTTTTAATTTTTTCTGAGATTTTATATTTTCCAAGCCAATTTAAAATTACTACCTACCTACTTGTTCAACAGACTACACCAGTCTCACAAGTACTTTGTTCACTTTCTTTCTTATTTCAAGATTAGAATTGTTGAATCAAAGCGAAAGCCACCCTTAAGTAGCCTTACTAAAAGAAACCTTTCAACATTTATTAATAAATGTTTGATCGTCGTTCAACGGGAAACCACATTAACACTTTGAGGTCTCTCTTGATCTTGAAGGAAGAGATTCGTGCCTGGGATCATTTGTTTCGTGTCATTGTTGACATCACAGTCATTCCTAAAAAGAGTTGCTTTATTTCTTTTCTTTTTACACTCTTCGCACGAAAATATTTGATTTTCCAAAATTCTGTTACTAATAATTACAGGCTGTATTATTGCTTTGGTGGTTAATTATCAAGCTGTGGTCAAAAATCATCCACGTGGGTATTTAATTCAAAAGATGCCATTTAAAAGATAAGGAAGGGTTGCTGACTCAGGCGGGAGTTAAAAGGATTGAATTTCAAACGACGGTAAAAAGGGAACGCGTGTGAATTTGGAACGCCCATACTTTTACTGACATCATGGACGCATGTGCGAATTTCAAGCGACACCTCTCTGGCACTTAAAGGCGCGTGAGGATTTGAAACGGTATGTTCTGAAACGGTGCTTGTTGGGCGGCGTGATCCTAGGAATCTGACACTCTCTCTCCTACGTGATCATCGCATGCCTTAACTGTCACGCATCTGTCATTCCGGAAACCTTTTTGTATTTCCATAGAAGATTTGAAACGATTTTTCTCTCTCCTTTCACCCACTATAAAAGGCAGTCTATACTCCCATTTACCTCTTTACTGCATCCAGAATTTCCAAGAGAGCAAAAACTCCCAAAAGCTTCACTGTTCATCTTCTTCTTCTACCTTCAACAATGGCAGAATCATCCTCAGTCCATGCTACCTCACACATCCTTCCCATACGTCCACAACAATGCTTGGTGATCGACCTCACTCCTCTGTCGTATGATTCTTATATGACGCCGATCATCGAGTGCTTCAAGTACTCCCAGATCGCTCCTGCACTTACTAGGGTTGAATCCGTGCCCATGGAGATTCTTTCACAGGTGTATGCGACTGCTCATTACGACAAAGCAGTCGAGCGGGTGTTCTTCGAGGTTGCTGATCACAAGACCTCCATTTCTCGACAACGATTTGGTACACTGCTAGGGTTGGCTGTTGACCCATCGAGAATTAATCCGGAGACGATTCCTATTGGGCATCTATACAACATGTTCTATAACATGGGGTACACGGAGGCGCTCACCTCCGTCACAAAGTTTAAGAAATCCTGCTTGCCACCACAATGGAACGGCATGTTTACAGTCCTCTTCAAGGGCTTATCTGAACGGAGCTCAAGATCCGATGGTTCAAGTCGATTGTTCCTGTCGATTATGTATGGCGTTTACAACGGCGTAAATCTGGACTATGGGTTGGTTCTCTGGCAACAACTCATCCAGAGCCTTTCTTCCTCTTCACGACACTCTGAGGTGTCGTATGCCCGGTTCTGGACAATCATAACAAAATGGGCGATGGACAAATTCGATATTCCCACTGCTGCTGGTGCATCGATGTCTTCGATTGGTACTTTTCATACCACGAAGATCATCGTTTCTGATGCATCAAAATTTTCTTTCATTGGCTCTATTCCGGAGACAATGTACGGCGATGTTCCGTCCGACAGCAGGATCATCCGGACGATAAAGGAATTCAAGGCGTCTGGTCCTAGGTTTCTAACACAGGAAATGCTCAAGTCAATCCATGACGCTGACAAACCTGTCAACAGGGGAAAAAAGGCGGAAAAAGGGAAGCAAGTGACCAAGGCTCCTAAAGGTCCTTCTCCCAGGAAGAGGAAACAAACAAAACCAGCCCCGTCCCCAGAACCGAAGAGAAGGAAGACGCAACCGAAGCGAAAGCTTGTAATCGCTTCCTCTTCGAGTGACTCAGAAAATGAGAGTTCGGGTTCGGACGGCTCTCAAAGAGGCGAAACCCCTCCCAGAGGCAACACCCCACCCCGATCACCTACCCCAGATATTGAAATTCATGTCTCCCCCATTCCTTCTCCTCCTCAAACAATCCCTACTTCCATTCCCACCATAAATCCCGCCACCACCATACCTAAAACCTCTCTCCCTATACCACCACCCATTTTCACAGATACTACTACCATAAATGCAAAGGTTACAACCAACGTATCTGATACGGGGGTTCATACCAGTGCAACCGCAACCCCTCCTGTAACCGAACAACCTCAAACCGAAACCCAGCATACAACCGAACCTACCCATACTCAACCACCACCCGAAACCCCCCCCCCCCCCCCCCCCACAACCACTCAACCTGAACCTACTCACACCATAACACCCCCAGCTTCACCACCCCCACCATCTCCAGATCATGCCTCTGATGGAGATAACCCATTCCTTGGCGGTGAAAACATGACCTTCGATTCGGTCTACTTTAGTCCGTTTCAGGTTCAAAGTGATGATGAGGACGATGCTCGAGTAACAAAGAAGCATCTAAAGGAGCTAAACGAGAAGGCTGACTTACTTCTTGCGTCATCCACCAACACTCAGTCCTCTCTCTCTCTGAAGCCGCTCTTCAGAAGATTGTTGACGCCTTCTCCAGGGCTCAACATGATTCTGTTGCTTTAGCCACAGCCGCCATTGACGCCTCCACAAAAGCTTGTGAGGCAGCGACCGCAAAAGTCGATAAACTATTCTCAGATGCCTCTTCCCTGTTGAAGTCCTTACAGGAGAGCGCTGATTCTACCAAGACAACGTTGGGACCAATCGTTCAGCAATTGGCCACGTTCGTCTCAACGGAGTTACAGTCATTCACTAACCTTCGCCAATCCATCAGCGATGACAACTCGGCCCTTCGTGCCTCCATTGATGAGCGCCTCGCTAAGCTTCAAGAGGATCTCGCAGCTGAAAACTCATTAATGGACGTTTTAGCAAGCAAAACCACCGCCCTCAAGGTCAAGAGCACTCAGATTTCCAACTATCAGCAACAGCTTGAAGCTCTTCGATCCGAACGGGAGGTTATAAAAACATGTGTTTCGGATGTAGACGCTGCCCTATCTAACATCCTGGAAGCACACGATCCCATTCTCAATCATTCGGTGAGGCGAACCCTTGCTGAAAAACTTACTCCTGCCATGGACCTTCTTAGCAAAATCGAAGGCTTACCTAGTTTCGTGTCCAATCCGAAACAAGGGGGAGAAGGGAAGAAGTCCGGATCGAAACCACCTCCTTCCTCAACAGCTGCTCACACAACCGAACAACCTCCGACTGGTCAAGCTTCGGTTTCGGGTGTGAAGGATAAAGGAAAGAACATAGCTGAGGAAGAAGATGAAGATGACAAGGAAACCATTGCTGACTTGCTTAAACGCAAAAACAGTCGCAATGTGGAAGACGACAATGTTCGTGTGGCGCAAGAGGCTGAAGAAGCCGAACGCAAGAAGAAAGAAGCCCACGATCTCCTCGAGAGCAGGAAGACTCTTTTCCCTGCTTGGACTCGGGAGAGAATGATCAAGGAGGCCATAGATAATCCTAGCATCCTATGGCTCGAACCGGTGATATCGTTCGACTGCAATAACTTTTTCGATTCGCAGTTCGATATGCCGTTGACTCGAAAGGCGTTTATCTTCCACGCCTTCTCCAACATTTTTGAAGTCCCTCATCCGAACCCTGAGGTCGATAGGGAGCTTATCGAGTTCTATCTGAAGGCCGCTCAACCACAATATCAGACATGGAGCGCTCAGAAGATTGTGAACGTTCGGGTCTTAAAACCTTATACCGAAGGGAGGTTCATCAACGTTCGGTTCAGGGTGATAAGAGGGTCTGCTAGAATCGAACATCTTATATCTTTGGCAGATCTACCGAACTTAAACCCTCATGATTGGATCGTTTTGCACAACATCCTTTTGACGAACAAAGCAGAATATGGTCCTATTATAGACCATCTCAAGAGGATGATTGTTTGTTACATCATGGAGGTTGCCCTAATGGATCAGGAGATAGCCACAGTCTTCAAGAAGAAACCGAAGATAGCTCCTGTGGGATCGGCCAGTGATCTCAATCAAATGAAGATGGGCAAGATCAATCCGAGACGTAATTCGGTCATGTTCACTAGAGCAAAAGGACAGAAATGTCTCTTTGCTTTGGCGGATAAACATCTTTACACCAATGCTTGTCTTGAGCATGTTTTGTCGATCATCCGAAGGTGTAAGGAGAATGAAACAGACGATGTCAAGTACTTCAACGACATGATCCAATGGTACATCAGATTCAGGCAGACGATACTTGCTCTGATCTCTCGTCTGTTTCAGACCGTGAAGAAGAAGGTACCTGGTGCTGCTGCTTGCCCAAGTAACAAGTGAAGATCTCGCTCCAATTGACGCAAAGGGGGAGATTGTTCAGTTGAAGATTCGTTTGAAGATTGCGTCATTGGGCTCGGCTGTTAGTCCATTTGTTTTGTACTCCGGTTTTGGGCTTGTCCAACCGTGAGTTTGCTAGGTTTACTATATAAAGATATGCTTGCATGCATCTTAGGTTAAGGATTAAGAAGTAACGATCATTACAATAGTATTACAAATTTCTTTATCGTTCTTGTAAATCTCCAGCCCTCTACAGTTGATGTTCTTGATCGAGCTCTTCTGAGGGCTTATTTTATAATCATTCGACACGTTTGATTCATCCTTGAGTTGTTCTTTATTTTGCATTTGTTCTTGCTGTTTAATATTTATTTACCTGTTTAAGATCTAATCGATCTTCCAGATTAAGTTTTAATCTCATCACCTTGTATGTTTGTTCCTAAGGACTTTTTCCTAAGGATCATCGCATGAATACGTAGTCACAACATCGCCTGGACTAGTAAGTCATAATAAGGGTTAGACTATCATCGCATGAATACATAGCCACAACATCGCCTGGACTCGTAATTCATAGTAAGGGTTAGAGTATCATCGCATGAATACATAGCCACAACATCGCGTGGACTCGTAATTCATCACCTACAGGTTATGAGCCTGCTGGTGTTTCCACGGGGTCATCTAGAATAGTCCGTGGTCGCCATCTATACTCTGGTAGATGACTACATCGCCAAATTTCCACATCGCCGGTCAAGGTTATGGTATCTCCTCTCATCTCACATCACCTATTTATCATTACCTAATTATCATCACCTTTCTATCATCACCTATTTCTCATCACCTAATTATCATCACCTGTTTCTCATCACCTAATTATCATCACCATTATATCCTCACCTTTCTCTGATCACATTCGTTCAACACACATCAACTATCTCATCTACCCATGTTCTACCCAACATATTTATAGATATAAATTACATATATAGTTCAAATCATTTAACACCCATATAAAAACATCAATTCCAACCCCATCTCATATAGACAACTAATATATAACACATAGCACGTATTTCATAGCTAATGCTTTATATTTATGTGTTTAGAAGAGAGTAACCGCACACTCACACATATAAACCACAATATATATATATGCATAACACGTATTTCATATAAAATACTTCATAATTATGCGTTAGAAGAAAGTAACTACACACTCACTTGATCAGAAGATGATCGGACAGCACTACGGCTTGTAGAAGTAGTATTCTTTGGTAGATCTGGAAGATCTTCACAAAAACCGGACTCCTCGCGGGCAGAGCTTCGGCTCGGGAATTGCACTTCTTGGGATCTTCGGGGCCTCGGGACTTGCTTCGGGGCTTGGGAATGATACCGGGGCTTCGGGATATTTCTTGCACGAAAAACGATGCAAAAACACGAGAAAACGGGAAGAAATGAGCAACTGAATCGGCTGCACTCGACTTCCTTTTATAGGGGGCTGAAGCCCGATTTATGCAGGGCGTAAATTTCATTATGCGGGGCGTAACGACGATAAGGTCGCTGACTCCCCCCATGGATAATATCGGCCAATTTTTATTTAAATTAAATATCGAAATTATTAAATAAACTTCAAAAATTCATATCTTCCTCATACAAACTCCGTTTTCGACGTTCTTTATATCCACGCGTAGGTGAGACTACGATCTACAACTTTCGTTTAGACTCCGTTGGCTAATTGTGAATTTATTTTTATTATTTATTTTTAGTAGGCCGGGACAGAAAAACTCTGTTATAAAATCATAACTTCTTCATCCGACGTCCGTTTTCGCCTATCTTTTTATCGTTTTACTACAATTAATGAGATCTTCAATTCTCATTTAGATTGTTTCAGCTAAAAACCGCTCGGTCTCAAATCGAGCATTCGGGCTGCACACTACTAAGTCGAAACTTCGAAAAATCATAACTTCCTCATACGAAGTCAGATTTGGGCGTTCTTTTTATGCACGCTCATGGTTTAACGTATTCTATGACTTTCATTTATATTGCTAAGGCTAAATATCGCTCTAACGTAAATTCACTTTTTACGTCGCGCTGTGTCGTGCCGGTTCTGTCGCGAAACTTCGACAGGTCATAACTTCTTCGTTATAACTCGGATTTCGGCGTTCTTTATATGTACGGAAACCTTGTAACATATAATATAACTTAGTTAAGATTATTCATTCTAAATAATCTTTCATCAAAAATTCGTTTTGACGCCTATCGTCTCTAAATTGACTAGCCCGAATCTACGGGCGTCATAATTATCTCCCCCTTAGGATGATTACATCTCGGAATCATTAACGAAATAGGATTCGTATACTGACTCCATAAGTTATCTCTCCATCCTAATCAATCATGCATCTACTCTTCGTACTATCTTGGACTTTCAGTCGAAATCTTAAAGTTACAAAAATAAATCCTTATCGTGGACTCCTTCTTCTTCTTAGGGTAAATACATTCATTTATCTATTTTAACTAACCGATGGGTCGAGTCCCGATGACCTCTCATCGTAGTCGGACTCAATTTAATATGTCCACTAGGGTCGGAATAACCATCATCCCAGTAGCCATTACCGAAACAGGGTAATGACAAACTTGAATAAAACGAAATCAATTACTATCTTCTTGGTAACCTTGCGACTTTATCTGATCGAAGTGCGATTCCTGTGCTTCCGGTAGTATAGATCTCTACTACCATTCACACCTACTCATACTCGTCCCAAGTATTGTCTCGCAGTTAACCAAGTCACCATATATAAATCATATAATCATTCAACACACCAGATAACAAAACCAGGGCTTATATTAATTCTTGAAACTATTACACAAAAGTTCAAGTTCACCCTATACTATGCCTCTAATAGGCTACATCATAAGTTACTATTCACACTGTTACTTCATAACTTGATCGTTGGATATAAAATCCTCATCCTTGATTCGCTTCGTCGAGGATCATGTGGAATGCCCTTGGCTGTGACGGTACATTTTTCTTTGCAGCTTTGTCCTTCTTTGGGCAGTTCTTCGAAATATGACCACCATCTCCACATTCGTAACACTTCCTATTGTCGAACGTACAATCTCTAGAATAGTGACCGATCCTACCACACTTATAGCAGGTCACTTGTCCATTGCATCTTCCGAAGTGCTTCTTCTTGCACTTTTCACACCACTTGGTTTCATCTTTTCCTCCGGATTTCGAGAGTTTGGTTTCTTTGTTGATCATTGAAGATACCTCGTGTTTCCTTTTCCCTCCAACTTCAACTCTCTCTAGACCCTTTTCCCTTATTTGGGTCTCAACATTCTTGGCTGCCTAGATGGCGGCTTTCAGAGTGGTTGCTTGCTTGACTATCGGACCAAAGTCCGCTGGTAATCCATTGGCAAACTTGTTGACCTTGGAAAGTTCAGTTGGAATTAGGTATGGAATAAGCTTCATCTTCTCCGTAAAGCTTGTAGCGTATTCAGTGACGCTCAATTTTCCCTACTTTAAATTCTGGAACTCATTGTTGATTTCCAGAAGATCCTGCTCAGAGCAGTATTGCGTTTTCATTTGCTCCACGAACTCTTCCGAAGACATCTTTCTAGCTTCCCCCTTGGGCATTGAACCAGCCAGTAACTTCCACCAGCTTAGTACTCCAGATTTTAACAGAGGGATTGCAAGAGCGGTCTTCTGTCTGTTGCTACACTCGCAACTTTCAAACATTGTTTCCATCTCGGAGATCCAGTCCATGACTTGCACCGGTGTCGGGATCCCAGAAAGACATGGTGGTTTGGATCCCATGAAATCCTTGTACTTGCATCCACGTCCATCATTGTCTCCATCCTGATTGTTTCGGCGAACTATTGGTGGGTTGGCTTGACCAATGGTCCCACTACAGTTCCCTTCTTCCGACTGCCCCTCATTCAGCTCAGGTTGTTCAACTGGTATTGAGGGTTCACTCCTGTTGTTTAGCAACAATTGTCTCATTTCCTCATTTTGTTCAGCCATCATGGCTTGAATCATGGTTCGCACTCCAGCGATTGTAATTTGCTCAGGTGTTGCTGCTACAACAACCACTTGCTCAACCACAGGTGGTTGATTCCTATTTTCGTTCACGTTTCCAGCTCCACTCCTGGTTCTTGTCATTTTTGATCTATACACCGAATAAGGTGAAATTAGATCCTTATTCACGATAGATATTCAAATCATCCTTATCACTCCGAAACGTTTACATGCTAGTTCTAATATCGTAGATGTATGCTTAGAATCCTACACACATAAGGTTTCAAGATCCGGTCGGCAACAGACCATAGATCCGAACAAATAATATCATAGATGGCAACATATAACATTTAGCACATAAAAGCATTTTAGGCATCACTCCTAAAATAAACTAGTGCTTGTGTCAATGTAGGTGTACTACCTAACATATTTTAGACACACTCCTCACAATCATTACTTAGCATTCTAAGTTTAAGTCTAGAAATTTCCTACAATTTCCTAGTTCGCTTAACCTAATGCTCTGATACCAACTTTGACATCCCCATTTTCACGGCCAGAAAAGACCGATTTTTTATGCTTTGTTTTATAAAATCAGAGTAATCTTTTAAAGAAAACGGTTGCAGAATTTGTTCCCAAAACAAGATATGATAATAACTTATCAAAACATTTCTCAAAGAGAATGTATTTTTATTTAATAATAAAACCTCGGGATGTCATGTTCCGATACAGACATATAAGCATAAACAGAACTTACATTCAGTTACACTAATGATTTACATCTCCTTTAATCTCTCAGTGCAAAGCAGCTTCGTATCGATACCTGTGATACAATTAAACTGAGTGGGTCAGGCTTGGGAGCCTGGTGAGCATATAGGGTTTTCAACCCACAATAATATAATTATTATATTCAATCATCAAACAATCAACCCAATTACCCATCCCCGTTATCTCCATTTATTTCTTAAGTACCTTCCCTAAGGAATTATCCTAAGGGTCATCTCCTACATCGTATTTACCTCTCATCTCCTTACATCATATTTCCTTGTATGTTTGTTCCTAAGGACTTTTTCCTAAGGATCATCGCATGAATACGTAGTCACAACATCGCCTGGACTAGTAAGTCATAATAAGGGTTAGACTATCATCGCATGAATACATAGCCACAACATCGCCTGGACTCGTAATTCATAGTAAGGGTTAGAGTATCATCGCATGAATACATAGCCACAACATCGCGTGGGCTCGTAATTCATCACCTACAGGTTATGAGCCTGCTGGTGTTTCCACGGGGTCATCTAGAATAGTCCGTGGTCGCCATCTATACTCTGGTAGATGACTACATCGCCAAATTTCCACATCGCCGGTCAAGGTTATGGTATCTCCTCTCATCTCACATCACCTATTTATCATTACCTAATTATCATCACCTTTCTATCATCACCTATTTCTCATCACCTAATTATCATCACCTGTTTCTCATCACCTAATTATCATCACCATTATATCCTCACCTTTCTCTTATCACATTCGTTCAACACACATCAACTATTTCATCTACCCATGTTCTACCCAACATATTTGTAGATATAAATTACATATATAGTTTAAATCATTTAACACCCATATAAAAACATCAATTCCAAGCCCATCTCATATAGACAATTAATATATAACACATAGCACGTATTTCATAGCTAATGCTTTATATTTATGTGTTTAGAAGAGAGTAACCGCACACTCACACATATAAAGCACAATATATATATGCATAACACGTATTTCGTATAAAATACTTCATAATTATGCGTTAGAAGAATGTAACTACACACTCACTTGATCAGAAGATGATCGGACAGCACTACGGCTTGTAGAAGTAGTATTCTTCGGTAGATCTGGAAGATCTTCACAAAAACCGGACTCCTCGCGGGCAGAGCTCGGCTCGGGAATTGCACTTCTCGGGATCTTCGGCGAGTCGGGACTTGCTTCGGGGCTCGGGAATGATACCGGGGTTTCGGGATATTTCTTGCACGAAAAATGATGCAAAAACACGAGAAAACGGGAAGAAATGAGCTACTGAATCGGCTGCACTCGACTTCCTTTTATAGGGGGCTGAAGCCCGATTTACGCGGGCCGTAAATTTCATTACGCAGGGCGTAACGACGATAAGGTCACTGACTCCCCCCATGGATAATATCGGCCAATTTTTATTTAAATTAAATATCGAAATTATTAAATAAACTTCAAAAATTCATATCTTCCTCATACGAGCTCTGTTTTCGACGTTCTTTATATCCACGCGTAGGTGAGACTACGTTCTACAACTTTCGTTTAGACTCCATCGGCTAATTTTGAATTTATTTTTATTATTTATTTTTAGTAGGCCGGGACAGGAAAACTCCGTTATAAAATCATAACTTCTTCATCCGACGTCCGTTTTCGCCTATCTTTTTATCGTTTTACTACAATTAATGAGATCTTCAATTCTCATTTAGATTGTTTCAGCTAAAAACCGCTCGGTCTCAAATCGAGCATTCGGGATGCCTACTGCTAAGTCGAAACTTCGAAAAATCATAACTTCCTCATACGAAGTCAGATTTGGGCGTTCTTTTTATGCACACTCATGGTTTAACGTATTCTATGACTTTCATTTAGATTGCTAAGGCTAAATATCGCTCTAACGTAAATTCACTTTTTACGTCGCGTTGTGTCGTGTCGGTTCTGTCGTGAAACTTCGACAGGTCATAACTTCTTCGTCATAACTCGGATTTCGGCGTTCTTTATATGTACGGAAACCTTGTAACATATACTATAACTTAGTTAAGATTATTCATTCTAAATAATCTTTCATCAAAAATTCATTTTTGACGCCTATCGTCTCTAAATTGACTAGCCCGAATCTACGGGCGTTACAGTAGTTAACCAGCACACTAACTTGGACTAGTAAGGATCACGAAGGGTGACTTAATGTTTGTCATTGATCAATGGAGCGTGTGTAGTTAACCGGCACATTGATTAGGTGATAATATTAAGGGTACCAAGTGAATTAGTATGGTTATTCACACCTTGTTTTGTGATCCTCGACATCCCAATCACAAAACATGAAGGGCACAATCGAGATTGAAACATGCCATTGAAAATTTCAATGAATCTCAAAAGAATTTAGGAATTTCAAATCCAATTAAAACCTAATAATTCATTTTGTTTTTGATGGTGGAAATTGGTGAATCGTCATTGTCACACCCCAAAACCGGAACGGCGGAAACGTTCTGGGGTGGATGACGTCATGTCAAGTATCAAAACACATGCATTATAGTAATCAAAGTACAACAAAACATTGCATTAATAGTAATAGTTTTACATGGTTTACAATACAATACATCAAAGTAATACAGGAAAATGTAATAAGTACAACAAGGCACTAAGCTATCTTCATCAACCGCTCCGGGGATGTACCTGTCTAATGCTAACCTGAGAATACAAGTTATTTGAAAAGTGAGTATCAACATTTTCACAAATGCTGGTGAGTTCATAAGCATTTAGTGATATTTCATTCAAATAGCTTTATAAAGTAAAAGCTTAAGTGTTTACTGTGTATTAGAGTTCTTTCCAGAAAATCCTATATTTTCTTTAATAAAAGCAGCCTTCTACCAAGACTGGTCAGTGTTATGTGGTAAAAAGTCATTTTCCCTAATTTGCTATCATTATCAAAATGTTGAATTTGTTTATTGAGGAAAGCAAACAACATCAGGGAATATCATATGCCTCAGCAGTGAGGACTGCTGACTAAGGAAAGGAATCATAGACTCCAAGAATGTATCGAACTAACGACACGCCTGGTTCAGTCTAACAAGTAGAGACTCAGACCCCAGAAGGTACCAAATGAAAGGTACAGCTGGTAAGGTCTAAAACAGTGAAAACAGACCCCAGACAGTATCAAATGAAAGATACGTCTTGTAAGGTCAAAACAGTGTGACTTTGAAAATGAATTACCAGCATATAGTGTAAATTGCCAGTGAAATACCGTTACCTTAAGGCCAAAGAATTATAAGGTAACCCGGGATACTCGTAAACATACTAACTAGAGTACCAGACGCCCTACAAGCGTCTAAATATGACATTTGTCACCCGTTGGCTTGGCAGGCCGGGACTATAGCTAGCAGTCTGGGTGTGGGGTTGTCAATCCCATATAGATCTATACACACAATGTCTGCTCTCCCTACAGGAGATTCTGGTTACCATCTAGACGACGGAGAAGGCCGTGTCCTGAAGATGCATCCCAAATAGTGGGTAGAGGCTTGCAAATAGTGGGTAGTCTGTAAGTGCTGAACTAGAGGTAGAGATTTCCAAATAGTGGGTAGTGTGTTTCTAATGTAAGTGTAGACTAGAGGTAGAGACTCTTAACTGACTTGACTAGAAAATTCCTGTATGTCCATACTTATATACATAATATATAACTAATGAATCAAACGACCTTCAGACGGCCATCCGATCCCACCAGACCACATCTCAACGAAGAAAAGGAAATAGGGCGGATGATCCTTCCTAAGTCTTTCAATCCTTACTTATATGTACCTATACAAGCACAGACAAACATCTAACTGTTGGGTTTTGAGCAATCTAACACTTCCTAAGTGTGCATGCAACTCTAATAAACCTTGGATCTATGTTTGTCTAAATACATGCAAAATAATAATTTTCCAAGGTTCATAACCTATCTAACATGGCATGGGGAACGTTTAAACATAAAAGAGTTAGCTGAGATTACATACCTTTTTGATGAGATTAATTCTTTGGAGTTTGAGAGCCAAGCACCAATAATGTGAATGCCTCAAATGGAATCACAAATCACCACAAACGCTTGGAAAACTTTGAGAGAGTGTACACACACTTATATTTTCGGCCACACACAAGCATACACACTAGTTCACTAGTTGCCATTTCATGCAACATAAGCATGCTTATATAGTGTACATGGTTAGGGTGAAACCCTAATAACCCATGACCTTTCCTTTTCCAAGGATCCATGGGTTAAAAGCTCCATGGATCATCCATGGACTTCCATCCAAGCCTAGCCCATTAACAAATGAGTGTTAGCCCACAGCATATAAAACCAATAGCCCATAATCGAATTAGTCTTCCTTTAAATCTCTAAATTAATTCATAATTAATTTAAGACTAAGAATAATTAAATAACATAACTTCATATTAATATATTATAGCTTATAATATATTAATAAACATATGTGTATAACTCTCATAAAATTATCCATAAATTGTTCGGGTGAAGTGTAACCCAAATGGACCATGCCGAGTCGGGTCAAGTATATACCAAATAAGTTATGGACTTAGACACCTTATCCAACAGATATGACTCGAACCATGGCCAGTATCCTTTTTATGACTTTCGTCACCCTTGAACCTTTCGGTTCGGCTGTAGCTAGCAGCCAGGTGTGGTATTGTCAGTCCCGTATAGATCTATACACTCAAGCCACGCTCTCCTACGTTCGGAGATTATGGTTACAGGGTTAGTCCTCCACTATCTCGTGCCATGGAAGTGTTACAAGGACGTGTCTCCAGTCTTTTAGATTAATCTTTACTTTTCAACTAGGAAAGTAGTATTTACGACTAACTATGTTCTACGTACTTGTCCTTTACACTCGAGCCTAGGTGTTTTATTAAGGACATTACACTAGAGCCTAGGTGTTATCTAATGATGACTGTCCTTTACATTCGATCCTAGGTGTATTATTAAGGACGTTACAAATGATATATATGTGTTATCTTATGGTGATTGTCCTTTACACTCGATCCTAGGTGTATTATTAAGGACATTACAATTGATTTGTGTGTCATGAATGTGTTTATCTTTCACACTCGAGCCTAGGTATATTGTTAAGGACATACAGATGTTTTATGTTTTCTGATGGTGTCTGTCTTTTACACTTGAACCTAAGTGTTTGATTACAGACATTACAATATTTTATGTGTTCTATCAATATAAGTGTGAACAATCATATGTAAAGTATACAATAGAACAGTGTATAATAAGAATTGAAAATCGGGTCAAAACAAACAACTCTGCAAGTTAAAACAGTTTGTTAAAAGGTTTTCAATTCTTAAAAATGTACAATTATGAAACCATTTAATTGAAATCATGTGATTGAGTACAAGATATTCTTGTACTTTTTCTTGTATTCCTCCCCTGAAAACATTGAAAAACCATTGAAAAGGGTAGGGGTATGAACTCACCGGACGCGGAAATGTGTCGATTTCGGATGCTAAACGTAGAATCGAGGCCTGATAACACGCGAGGTTCCTATGTAATATGAAATGGCATGCAAATATATCTAAGTAAATTCATAAACTCTAATTAGATATGAAGTCACACTCCAACAAATGAAAACACCTCAAAACGGGTGTTTGGAGTGACCCGGGTGACATCTACGGACGAGAATTGAAGCGAGGGACTTGGAATTTGAGTTTACTCCCCAAGAGTAAACTTCCTAATGAGTTTATGGCCTAAACACTACCCACACATGAGTTCACGGCCGTGAACTCATGTTGGTAAGGGTTATGGAGCTTAATGGGTCACAAATGGCTAATATCACTTGGAAATGGTTGGAATAAGTTTTCCTAAGACTTGGAATTAATTTAAAACATCAAATAACACACTTAAGGGAGTTTACGGCCTTGGCATGGAGCCTATGGCCTTAAACTCTCATATCCCCTTAAATAAGTGTTTTTAAGGTCCCAAAGTTAATCACACATGATTCTAGAAATTCCTACAAGCCTTGAATTGATTTTTGGGCACAATTTGGCATACCTTTAGGAGTTTACGGCCATGGAACACATGCTATGGCTGTAAACTCTAAAATGATAAGCTTGGTAGTGTTTAAGGCCCCTAAACTATTTTGGGTTGGTTCTATGATTTATTCCAAGGCTTTTGGTGGTGTTGGATGGCTTTCTAACACCTTAAAAATGAGTTTATACCCATGTTTGAGGAGTTTACGGCCCAAGCACATTCCATGGCCGTAAAATCATACAAACCCCTCAAAATTCATGTCTAAGGTGTTCTAGGTCCATTACCAATAATCTAAAAGTCATATCTAAGTCTTGATTGTGTCTTGGAAGGGTTTAAGAGCTTAAAACCCCTTTAAATATGGGTTTACGGCCTAAGCACCATCCTGGGCCGTAAGCTCATATACAAGTCTCTAATTCATGAATAAATCTCGAATTTGAAGGTCCAATATGAAGCAAAATGAGTATAGGAAGGTACTTTGAAGATTTGAGACCTTAAACTTTAGATTTGGACCTTTAAATGTAGTTTGAGGAGAGAGGTTGGAGTGATAGTTGTAGAATGGAGCAAAAACTTCAAAATGAAGACTTGGATCACTTTAAATAGTGTCCTAGTTCGGGACACGGTAGAATTCTACCCTATACCGGCGTTAGACGGGGCTTTTGGTCGCACCCGGCCAATTTGCCGTAACCCGATATGGTTGATTCTAGAAATGTTCCGATCATTAATATGAGACGTTAGAATGAGTTCTAAGGGTATTAAGACACTTATTAATTCATAAAATAAAACCCACATTAACGACTAAATAAAAGGTCGGAAACGGAAACGGCGATTGGATGATCGGAACGAGTCGTGAAAAGGGTTTCAATTAGGGATATGAATTTCGAGTTGTTACATTATCCCCCCATTAGAGGGAATTCCGTCCCGAAATTCAAAGATTCGAACACAGATCACGAAGTGAAAAGAGATATGAGGATGAATCTACTGCTTCGGGTCTCCGCTTAACATTCTAGCGAACCCTCACTGTCAGGATGTGGCTTCGATACGCATGGTTAACCACTCAATCCACGATCTCAACTGATTCATACACGAAGGTTCGGATTTTCATTGGTTTTGACCTCATCCAGAGGGATTACTAGGGTTTCGTCAGGTTAGCACATTTCACAAACAACGATGTGGAATACCGGATGCTCGCTGCTGAGTTCCTGAAGATAGCTCGGAGAGGGCTATGGAATCAATTCCTAACGAGGATCTCGAAGAGTCTAAGGTTTCAGAAGTCTAAGGTTTCAGAAGTTAAGTTTTCCGCACTTCCCAAGATGTAATATGTCTTTCCAGGGTAAAACCTCCAACAAGTGGGTACGCTTTCACGTGGCAGAGTAACTAAGGGTCCGATGGTTCCAAGGGAAACTTCCACATGAGTCTACGATTATAGTCGGCGGAACCCAAGAATCGACAGGTTTCCATGGGTGTTCCCGGTGTTGACTAATTCTTTATTGCC
This sequence comes from Lactuca sativa, assembly GCF_002870075.4. Taxonomy (NCBI): domain Eukaryota; kingdom Viridiplantae; phylum Streptophyta; class Magnoliopsida; order Asterales; family Asteraceae; genus Lactuca; species Lactuca sativa. Next base: position 321,516,732 of record NC_056626.2, read on the forward strand.
TTAGCTTTTGGAAGGATCTACAAGTATGACTGCTTTGCTTATCTACATGACCAAGCAAGTGGTTCGACCGAAAGGCGCCACTACTACCTCGTAGTGATCGTATCATGCCCTGATTGCTGTCTTGCACACATCGTGCTTACTGACGTTTCGCTACGAGGAAATTCCTGGGATTAGGTCGTTGCGAGACTGGACTATGCGTTCGGAAAGAATTCTCAAAAATTCTTTGGAAATAGTATCGGGGAAAGAATCGTATACTTCTCGTTTCTCGATGATTATTTGGACAAGGGATACATGGGAAAACTTTTTAAGCTTCGATGCACGAAGATCATGAGAGTCGAGTCGGAGGAAGGTTAGAACGAATGGCTTTCTCGAAACTAGGAAAGACAGCATGAATGAGGCTCGGTCATTACATGCTAAGGGTGGCATCAAAGCATTTCATAAAAAGTTTGCCAATAGGTCGAATGGAAAGAATAATCGCTCGGATTGAGAATACAATTTACGGATACGACACAAGTGTTCTCGTTCTCACGTGATAAACATCTCGAAGATATACATTTTCGGTTACTCGCAAACGACGGGGTTAGAAAATGTTCAAATGGATGGTTAACGAATTTCTTTCAGTGCTAGAATCGAAAAGAATTACAGGCATATAAATTTAACGAGGGGAAATATACTTGTGGCAACGGTGGGATTGGTGGCTGTGTCCTCTTGTCCTATCGCTAGAACTCTTCCAGTGTTGCCAGGTGTTACAGCCTTGGGGCAGTTTCGCTTGAGATGCCCCACTTCTCCACAACCATAGCAGGCTCGAACAATGCCCGCTCTGGAAGTTTGACTTGTTGATTGAATTGGTGCCTTACAGTCTTTCACCATGTGACCCTTTATGCTACATTTGTTGCAATTTACCTCGATACATGGACCAGAAGGAAGATGATGATAGTTGCACTTGTCATAACTAGGAAGGTTTCCAATATACTTACTGGTTGGTTTCCGAGTTGAGGATCCAACAACAGAAACAGTCGCGGGTGATGTGGCAGCGTGAACTGCCACCGTTTGCTGTCTCTTCGAAGACTCGTGCGATGTCTGACTTTTCTCTTTCTTCCCAAGTTTTCTTTTCTCCCCACTCCTCACTGTCGGCTCAGGAGTGGTAGCTGCCTCGTCAAAGTCTTCACTATGATCGATTAGGATTTGAGCTAGGCGTTTGGCGCTGTCGTATGTATCCGGCCTCGCAGCTATGACGTTTCCTTTCGTTGTCTGGGTCAGCCCCCAGATGAATCTCTCTATCTTCTTACTCTCCGGGGTAACCATTTCCCGGGCAGAGTAATGCCAAGTCGTCGAACCTGGAAGTATAAGCAGTGATGTCAGAACCTTTCATCTTCATGTTCCAAAGTTCATGTTCTAACTTTTTCATTTCGCCCCGATGGCAGTACTCAGCCAGCAGAAGTTCCTTCATGGCTTCCCAACCCATGGCGTTGGATACAAGTAAGGTTAGGGATTTGACTTGGCCGTTCCACCAAGTCAAGGCTTTGTCGATAAAGGTGCAGGCGGCAAACTTCACCTTATCTGAATCTGAACAAGCGCAGATTTCAAAGATAGATTCGATCTTCTCGAACCATAGGGTGAGGGAAATGACACCTCCAGTGCCATCAAAGGACGTGGGTTTAGCGCTCATGAAATCTTTATAGGAACCCTCTTTTCGGTGTCCCTGACTACTTTCATGGTATTGGGTTTGGGTACCACCTCCCGAACCACCGGAACCGCCAGAGTTCCGTTGAGACATGGCAGTGTCACTGCCGCTGTAACAGCTGCCTGGAATACTACAAGATCAATTTGGGGAGGAGGTGGTGGCGGAGGGTTGTTGTTCTTGGAGCTGGGTCTCTTTCTTGGAGGCATCTTGATCTAATAAGATCAAGAAAGAGAGGATGATAAGTCCTCTAAATTGAATCAAGAGATATGACAGATATATGTTGAATAAGCGATAAAGCAGGAAAGAGTTATCAAGAGGGAAAATTATCGCTAAGGGAATGATCAAAGAACAATGCATGAACGAGGATTTCTACCAACGATTGGCTCGAGAAATACTCCCATTGTATTTCATGATTCGCTACGACACTAGCTCGATGTTTGTGGTATTAGGGTAAGTTTTTGGCATGCCGCATACCACAGTCACTCCCAAGCACATGTTGTCCGTGTCTCGAATGAATATAGTTGGCCATGCTATATTGATCCAAGACACAACTACATAACTGCCCAGGTTTAACCGCAGTACACAACACCCATTTACTTATGTTATGTTCTACTTGTAGTTACGGATCTCGATGGTTCGGTATACTTATATACTTTTGAAAATACTTATATTTTGGAGGATACTTTTAGTTTAGAGCACTTAGGCCCCTTAATGTTTATAGTTTTATATCATGTAAGGTTTGGTATACTTCATTCACTATAAACAAGGGCTCTGATACCAATTTGTCACACCCCGAAAACCGAACGTGAAAACATTTCCGGGGTTGACTCCACGTTGAGTATCAAATCCAATGTACATAGTAAGTAAACTAAACAACCATTACATTACATATAGAAAAGCTTTACATTTGTTTCAAAAGCAAAAGTTATACATGTGATACATAGTATATATATATATACAACACGAAACGAGTCTTCTGAGAACTCCGTCTTCGCACAAAAGGATCTTCGGGTACCTGTCTAACACGGACCTGAGAATACAAGCAGTTTGAAAATCAGCATAAAGCTGGTGAGTTCATAAGCGGTTAGTTTTTCTGAAAATGTACGAGTTCCCTTGGTTTCCTGAAAAATTGGTTATCCAAGAAAATCAAATATTTTCATATGTAAAGTTAGTTTCCAAATCCAAAAGTAAAGTAAACGATGTACGATGAAAACATGATTGTTCTTGTGAATTGTAGTTTAGTTGTCTAACTTGTTACACTTTTCTAGTTACGTATTACTGTTACTTAGGAAGAACCCCATGTTCTCCTAACTATATGTGTGTGTGAACTATTACCAATTCTGATTATGTTCGGTGTCCTTCCCAGGAAAACCCCATGTTTCCCTGACTGTGTGTGTGTATCTTTACCAGTTCTGGTTATGTTTAAATTTTCTCCCCAGGAAAACCCCATGTTTTCCTGAATGTATGAGTATGAATATCATTACTGATTCTGGTTAGATTCAGTTTTCTTCCCAGGAAAACCCCATGTTCTCCTGAATGTGTGTGTATGTGTGCCTGTCATTCTTGAACGTACATTAGTTTTATTACGTACATAAAACTAATAAATACTCGTAAAATGCTAATAATCCTGATTGCGAGTCCTTAACCATACTCAGACTGGATATGACTCGAACCATCGCCAGTATCGTTTTTATGACTTTCGTCACCCTTGAACCTTTCGGTTCGGCTGTAGCTAGCAGCCAGGTGTGGGATTGTCATTCCCGTATAGATCTATACACTCAAGCCGCGCTCTCCTATGTTCGGAGATTCTGGTTACAGGGTTAGTCCTCCACTATCTCGTGCCATGGAAGTGTTACAAGGACGTGTCTCCAATCTTTGAGACTACTCTTTACTTTTTGACTAGGAAAGTAGTATTTACGACTAGCTATGTTCTACGTACCTGTCCTTTACTCTCGAGCCTAGGTGTTTTATTAAGGACATTACACTAGAGCCTATGTGTTATCTAATGATGACTGTCCTTTACACTCGATCCTAGGTGTATTATTAAGGACGTTACAAATGATATATATGTGTTATCTTATGGTGATTGTCCTTTACACTCAATCCTAGGTGTATTATTAAGGACATTACAATTGATTTGTGTGTCATGAATGTGTTTATCATTCACACTCGAGCCTAGGTGTATTGTTAAGGACATACAGATGTTTTATGTTTTCTGATGGTGTCTGTCTTTTACACTCGAACCTAAGTGTTTTATTACAGACATTACAATATTTTATGTGTTCTATCAATATAAGTGTGAACAATCATATGTAAAGTATACAATATAACAGTGTATAATAAGAATTGAAAATTGGGTTAAAACAAACAGCTCTGCAAGTTAAAATAGTTTGTTAAAAGGTTTTTAATTCTTAAAAATGTACAATTATGAAACCATTTAACTGAAATCATGTGATTGAGTACAAGATATTTTTGTACTTTTGCTTGTATTCCCCCCCTGAAAACATTGAAAAACCATTGAAAAAGGTTAGGGGTATGAACTCACCGGACGCGGAAATGTGTCGATTTCGGATGCTAAACGTTGAATCGAGGCCTGATAACACGCGAGGTTCCTATGTAATATGAAATGGCATACAAATATATCTAATTAAATTCATAAACTCTAATTAGATATGAAGTCACACTCCAACGAACGAAAACACCTCAAAACGGGTGTTTGGAGTGACCCGGGTGACATCTACGGACGGGAATTGAAGCGAGGGACTTGGAGTTTGAGTTTAATCCCCAAGAGTAAACTTCCTAATGAGTTTATGGCCTAAACACTACCCACACATGAGTTCACGGCCGTGAACTCATGTTGGTAAGGGTTATGGAGCTTAATGGGTCACAAATGGCTAATATCACTTGGAAATGGTTGGAATAAGTTTTCCTAAGACTTGGAATTAATTTAAAACATCAAATAACACACTTAAGGGAGTTTACGGCCTTGGCATGGAGCCTATGGCCGTAAACTCTCATATCCCCTTGAATAAGTGTTTTTAAGGTCCCAAAGTTAATCACATGTGATTCTAGAAATTCCTACAAGCCTTGAATTGATTTTTGGGCACAATTTGGCATACTTCTAGGAGTTTACGGCCATGGAACACATGCTATGTCCGTAAACTCTCAAATGATATGCTTGGTTGTGTTTAAGGCCCCTAAACTATTTTTGGTTGGTTCTATGATTTATTCCAGGCTTTTGGTGGTGTTGGATGGCTTTCTAACACCTTAAAAATGAGTTTATACCCATGTTTGAGGAGTTTACGGCCTAAGCACATGCCATGGCTGTAAACTCATACAAACCCCTCAAAATTCATTTCTAAGGTGTTCTAGGTCCATTACCAATATTCTAAATGTCATATCTAAGTCTTGATTGTGTCTTGGAAGGGATTAAGGGCTTCAAACCCCTTTAAATATGGGTTTACGGCCTAAGCACCATCCTGGGCCATAAACTCATATACAAGTCTCTAATTCATGAATAAATCTCGAATTTGAAGGTCCAATATGAAGCAAAATGAGTATAGGAAGGTACCTTGAAGATTTGAGACCTTAAACTTTAGATTTAGACCTTTAAATCTAGTTTGAGGAGAGAGGTTGGAGTGATAGTTGTAGAATCGAGCAAAAGCTTCAAAATGAAGACTTGGACTTTAAATAATGTCCAAGTTTGGGACACGGTAGAATTCTACCCGATACCGGCGTTAGATGGGGCTTTTGGTCGCACCCGGCCAATTTGCCGTAACCCGATATGGTTGATTCTAGAAATATTCCGATCATTAATATGAGACGTTAGAATGAGTTCTAAGGGTATTAAGACACTTATTAAGTCATAAAATAAGACCCACATTAACGACTTAATAAAAGGCCAAAAACGGAAACGAAATCGGAAACGGCGATTGGATGATCGGAACGAGTCGTCAAAAGGGTTTCAATTAAGGATATGAATTTCGGGTTGTTACATGAATTGGTCTAAGAGATTGCGTCATTGGGCTTAGCATTTCGGTTCATTTGTATACTCGGCCTGGGCATGTCCAACTTTGTTTTGTTTTAGGGTTTAGTATGTATATATATATATATATATATATATATATATATATATATATATATATATATATATATGTATGTATTTATATAAATACATACATATATATATATATATATATATATATATATATATATATATATATATATATATATATATATAGTGCATGAATGCATTATATTATTGATGCTTCTTGATTATTATTTTACTTATCATGTACTGTAACCCTAGCCTATCTCTACATTAGCAATTCTCATTGAATTTTTTTGAGGTAGAGCATATTAATCATTCGACACTCGTTTGATTCATCTTGGTATTTGTCGTTTTCTATTAATTGTTTGTGTTTCATTGATATATAATTGAATCTATCGATCTTAAAGAATAATTTTCTCATCAGTATGGTTAAGTTTCTTGTTCTCAAGGAGTGATCGAAGGTAATTGTTTTGGTGGTTTTAATTTTTAGCCATCTACAAAATTTAACAAAGTTCATTTAGTATTTTCGATGTTTTAACTCTTTAATAATTATTACCCTTTAATTTCCATAAACATTAAATAATCAAAGTCAAGGATCCAACATTGAAAGTCAAATGATTGGTTAGGTGACCTTTATCCTATTATTTATTTCAACAAGGTAGGTAGCGATTACCAATCACATCCAAATGTAATTCCTAGTTGTATGGGATCCTTAACAACCTTTCGTTATTTGACATATTTGATCCTATCTATGTATCAGGTCTCTAATGCTAAGGTGACATTTATCTCAAAGATTCTTGATCAAGTCATTCATCTTTAAAGACATGTAGAATCGGTACATAATTAATGGTTGGGTGACCTTTATCCCACTAGAAATAACAAGACTACCTCGAACCTCAAAAGATAAGTCCAAGCAGTTACGTGACCTTTATCCCACAAGGACAATACAAGTGATGAGTGAGTGTCTTTTAAGAGGACAACATAGACTTGCATTTTAAAGGGATTTATATGTTTTATAATCCTACTTTTTAAAAAACATATTGTATCATGTATATTGCATGAATTCAATAATACATGGTACATTTAAAAAAAATCATATTTTCTCATTATTGGTTCATTTTACTTCAACTTTTAATATCTTTTATTAACTTTTGAGTTTATGTGTTTGGAACCAATTTTAGTTCTTTAATAACCATTTATTATTTTGGACTTTGGAGTTATTCACGAGTTTTAAAATCTTTATTTTAACCAATTTTGCTTATTTTCAAAACCTTAAGATTTTAAAATAAAACTAGATTTTATTAGAAAATCTGATTATAGCATCTTATGTATAAAAATTATTGTCTTGAAAAATAACAAACTCCATGATGAAATGTGTTTATTTATTTGGTATTCTAGCATGAAAAATCCTATTTTCATCCATACAAGCAAAATAACAACCTACAATCATCACACACAAAAATGCATAAACCAAGCCATAACTATGTGACATTTCATGTGAGCCATACATGAAATATTAAGTCCTTTTTCCTAAGGGACATTAGGGACCAAAATAAATCTTCAAGAGTTGTTGTTGTTGAAACTCCCACTTGCGAAAACATCCAATGTATGCAAGATGATGGATTCTTTACTAATTCTAAAACATTCCAACAGTATGCAACACTTCACAGAAAGGTTACATTTGGGGCTGTTGCTTCAGCTTCATGGAATCTAATGCAATACTTTCAACAACAGTTAATAAAAAACCTTTCATTTTCCACTGGTTTTAAAATTAATAAATTCCAACGCTATTCAATCTTCAAAATGGCTCCATCTTCACTTCTTGTTACTTGTTAAAGTACCTATACGAGATTACAAACTAATATAATATTACAACATAAAATGAAGAGATTCTTGTTTACTATTACTAATAATTTGATTAAGTAAATAATATTAAAAACATATCGAAAATTCCAACAACACATAACACATGGTCCATGGCTTGCTTATGCACATATAATCATAAAATATTGATCGAATAACATTTTGTTTTTCTAAGGCAACATTGATGTAGCGATTTAATCGAGTATGAATGTAATCAGTGTAATCAAAGTTGTATGAACACGGAGAGTAAGTAAGATCTTTTTTATAGCTCAATTATACTTTCGAATATAGAGAGAATATCAGACAAAATGACTTGGAAAAAGTTCTATCTACCTCTGACTACAACTCCTATTTATAGGCGAACAAGAAACTATACAAAAAAATACTAAGGGCTAAACATCAAGACTTAGAAACAATTACGCTTAAGTAAATAGTTAAAATCACTTTCAAAACTAACTCAAATAACTTCGACAGATTACAACATATTTGACACTAACATTCCCCCTTTGTAATTAGTGTGGAACTCAGTTTATGAGAATTTGAGCAGCCATATGCATTAACCTTCGAACCTATGTATACCAGCTCATAACCTTCTTCAGCTTAGCCTTATCTCCTTCGTTGTTTTTCTTAAAATTATTCATACGAACAATAAAGTTCATGTATTGAGCAGTTGTATACCGTTCCACTTCCGAAACTTGAAATAAGAACCTCTTAGCTTTTCCTTTCTTGTCTTTTCCCGAAAAAACTAATCCCATTGGCTTTAAACAAATTTCCCCATCAGCAAACTTCTTTAGTTCTTCTTGACTCTTCACAGTTTCTTGAGCAACTTTTACTTCCTTTCGCAGTGCCGTACACAGCTCAATATCAGTTAAGGCTAGACAATCATAGTACTTATCTATAAAGATTTTGATGTGACCTAGACCAAGTCTCAAAATCTCTTTGCCTGTCCCTTGAAGTTTCAAAGCGTCCATATCTTTGAGAATCAATGCAACTTATATAAGATCATTCAAGTTCATCAATAGAAAGTTTGCTACTGAAAAATCTCAAACCACATTGTTTGCCCATATAACATGAAATCGAAAATTCTGTATCATGTTCTCAAACAACACATCCTTAGTCACACTTATAACACGCACAATCTTGACAAAGGACCAAACCTCCTCCCGTTCCTTTCCCAACACAACATGAAACCTCAACTTCATATGAACAAAATCTTCTTTATTCTTGATTTTCTCAATAATTTTGTATTGTGCTGTGATGAACATCATTTCATTGATTATGAAATCAAGTTGATTTATGTTTGTTTTTTCTATTGCATAGCTCTTTCCTGGCTTCTTCTCGAATGCATACATTTCATTATATGACACTCTTGCTTCAATATTTTCATCACTGTGTAACTTCTTTGGATCACTTTTATCCATTGTAGGAGGATCATTTTCACGAAGTCTCATGATGCTTTGAATTTGACGTTGCTTCTCCAATTCCGCCTCAATCTTAGTTTTTCATTCTTCTATTGATTTTTCAATAACTATCTCTTTTCCTTTTCCCTTGTCAGCTTCTGAAGAATTAGATTTCAAATAACTTCCTTCACCAGTAGAACCAATTACAATGCCTTTAGCAATTGGCCTTGTAGTAACTGTAGTTGCCATTGTTGGTTCAGCCCTCAAAAATTGTGGTTTTGTTGTAGGAATTTGAGTTTTGAAAATCTTTCCGACAACCTTTGTTTCTTCATTCGATTTCGTTTCTTCTCCTTTACCAACATCATTCTTTTCTCTCCCTTGCACCCATGTAACAATAGGCGATGCATTTGTTGGTAAGAGATTAACAAATTGAGACAATGGAGCCAACACTTTGTGAACTTGAGCCTTGAATAAAATGAAACTTTTGAGCTAAAAACTCAGGAGTTATAATAGATGATGAGCCAGACTTTGAAACAAGCTCCTTTAATTCGAAAATCATGGTATTAAGTTTACCAAAACTATCAGCATCAGCAGTTACGTTCTCATAAAATTTGGGAACAAAAGATTGATGTGTTTCGACAAACGTAGTAACAGCCGCAACAATAATGTCAACTTTGTCAAGAATAGAAGAATACTTTTGATCCAACTCACGGAGCTCTGTAGAGAAAATCACTTTCATCTCTTCAAGCTTTTGATTCACATTTTCACGAACTATTTTTACACCTTGCACAAAAAGAACATGACATTCCTTAACAGCCCGTTTCAAATCCTTGAGCTCATCATTAAAAGTCGAAGATGTATACTTCACTCTTAACTCATTATTTTTGTCCAAAACATCAAGCTTGTCTTGAATTCGAGACTCAGATTCTCTTATCGTCACATTCAATTTATTTAGAAGACGAAGCTCTTGTGCTTTTACCATGACATCAACTTCAATACCAGAAATATAATTCCTACCCCATGCATCTGCTTGTGATTGCAAAAAAGAGTTATGTTTATTGTTGAGAATTTTGAACTATTTCCACGACATAAGCATATGGTTTGGTATGTTTTCTTCTTTGGGATCAAATTCTAAATCAACAAATGATCCTCCAAACCCTCCATCATCAGTATCATCATCATTGATTGGTTTAGGTGGATCAGTGGATTGAGAAGAAAATAGAGAAGTGATGGGTTGATTCATAACAAGATCAAAGGTTGGTGAATGTGTGGTTGTAGAAATAGTGGTGACAAATGGTGGTAACGAAGTATTGTTAGTAAGGATTGAGGTTTAGAAAATACCTTGAGTAGAAACTGGGTTTTCATTGTGCGAGACTCCTTCACCCATATTGTCATTTACATCCATATTAGATATATGTCTAAAAATTTCTGAGGTTTGAACCTCCTCATGAGATGACTTGGTTAACGAATCCTCGGGTGGTCTGACCAAAATCTGCTCAGAAGTTGGTACTTTTGTTGAGTCACCAAGAACAGTAATTGTGTCCACTATAGAAGTTTCCACAGAGTTACTTGAAATGCATATCTCCTCGATATTCGATTTGATAGGAGATTTCTTCTTAGATTAAACATCACCCAATGGTGTTTCAGGAACTTTAACCTCTTCCATAGAATCCTCTCGAATAATCAACTTTCTCTTCTTGCTCTTCTTTGAAATGTGCATAGCAACATCCTCAGCCCTTCGCTTCTTAGAGGATGGAGAAACAGGAACAGGCACATCACGAATAACAAGACCTTTCCTTGTAACATGTGGCGTTCGAACCATAGTAGGAGAAAAGCTAGAAGATCTTTCAGGAGACTTTCGTGATCTATGAGCTTTCTTTTTAAGACGCTTGAATACCCCAGTTTTCGAAGGAACAATTTCCTTGGAATGTGTATCAGTTTAAGGCTCAACATGTTTTTCTGATTTTTTCGAAACTTTAATTACTATTACAGCGTTCTGCTTGGGTGATTGTGATGGGTTTTGGTCATAAGACATCCTATGTGCTCATACAAACCCTAATGCTTGGATCTAGGTTTCTCTATTGTACATGCTTTGAATCCAAGACTATAAACCCTAATTCTAGCATATGGAAATCAATATTAACATATAATTAGGTTTATAATGTTACCTTGATTGTTATGTAGCAATAACAATCCCAATTCCTCCTTTGAATTGACTATGGAAGGCTTAGAGTCACAAGTGTCACTCCTCTAATGGTTCACAAACACCATAAGCAAGAGGATGAAGAGGAGAGAGGATGGAGGCTGCCAAAACCATGTGAAAACCCTAGAAGGTTTCTTGTCCACGTTTTTGAGCCTTAAGGGTTCTATATATAGTGAGGCAATTAGGGTTATCTAACAAAGAAACCCTAATTTGGATGCTTAAGCCCTAAGCAACCCATGGAGCCCTTTCCATAAGGCCTTGGACGACTTCATATGGGCTTTCCCCATAGAATTTGTCCACCTTATAATAAAAGGCAATCCATGGCCCAAATTGCAATTATCTTATAATTACAATTCCAGTCCCTTAAGTTTAATTAATCTCTTTTAGTCACAAAACTAATTACCAATTAATTATTGACTAATATTAATTAAACAATATGATTTCTCCTTTAATATATTATTCCCATAATATATTAATAAATCATATTTAATCCTTTCTCTCCATAATTCATCCTATCAAGTTGCTTCGGTGAAGGCAACCCAAAAGGACCATGCACCATCGGGTCAAGTACATACCAAAATAGTTATGGACTTAGACACTAATCCAACAGATTGATCATCTTTTGATAGGTCATAATTATGTGGTTTGGGCTAGGCATCCATCTTGTATAATTCTTTGTAGGGGTTTGGGCATTATTTTGGTATATGTAATTTTTACAGTTATGTACGTCCGTGGTCATGTGTACGGCCGTACTCCTGTGTACGGCCACTGGTGTTCGGATAGTGGTCCTATAAATAGAGCTTGTCAGTGTCAGTCATTGAGTAACGTTTGTGTGTATCAAAGGTGTACCTGACGTTTTTGTGATATTAACGTGTGCATGCTTGGCTTAATCTTTCATCTACTCCATTTTTATTCTGATTGATTGCTATTTGTTTGATCACTGGTTTGGATCATTGAAATCGGGACTTACAATTGGTATCAGAGCCTAACTAGTGTTAATTTGGGTCTTCGTGTGTACAACCAGACTTATTTCATCATTTTTAGGATAATTCGAGATTACTAATTGGATATTTGCTTTTGATCAACATTCAAATCCACTTGGATCAGAATTTACTTGGAATTCAAGTGTTATTGGTGTGTACGGTTAAAATTAGTTGAAGAGTGTACGGCCGGACTCCTTTGTACAGCCATAAACCATTCAATATCATTGGTCATAAAAACCTTGACTGTGTACGGTTGACGTGTACGGCTGTACTCCTTTGTACGGCTGTAATCCCCTGTACGGCCATAATCCTTGTGCGGCCATGAACTCCTTTTGTTGCGTGAGCTTTTAATTTTAAGTACTTTTCTTGTTAAGACTTTCGATTTGATAATTTCTAAAAAAAATAAAAAATGGATTTACAAACATCATCATCAGCTCATCATGAACTTGACTTCGTTATGGGCACAACTACACGCATCCCACGTCTGCTATCTGTTGAAGGTTTCCCAAAATGGAAATATCGCATGGAAAAATATGTCATGATGAAAGATTTCAAAATCTGGAGAAGTATTTTGAGAGGAACAATCCAAATCACCACAATACTCGAAGATGAAATAGTTGTTTAGAAACCGATTGAGCATTACACCGATGAAGACTTTGAGAAGATCGAAGAGCATGAAAAAGCACTGGCTACCCTCACAATGGCATTATCCCCAAAGATTGCTCAAGCTTACAGAGAGTACACTTCAGCCAAGGCTCTGTGGGAAGCTCTAATTGAAGTTTATGAAGGGAATGAAGATATGAAAAAAGTCGTCAAGACAAGATGAGACAAAATTTCAATATGTTTAATCATGTTCTTAGAGAGACTTTGGAAGTTCAATTGCAACATTTTATCACGCTCACCACTGAAATGAGTACAACCAGGATTTTAGTGCCTAGATCGGAAATCAACAAGAAGTTGCTTAACTCTCTCCCAAAGACATGGGATATGAATGTTGTTGTTATCAAGAAAACCACAGATCTTAATCGTTTGAGTTTAACTGAGACAATGGCAATCAATAAAGCTTGTGATTTGGATGACAAACAAAGAGATATCAATCATGTTTACTCATATTCTTCTGCTAATCTTAGAATCCAATCAAACAATTCTTTCTCATCCTTTACCAATCCTCAAGTTCAACCACTTGTTGCTCCTCAATCACCATCACAAGGAACCATTTCCTTGGAATGTGTATCAGTTTAAGGCTCAACATGTTTTTCTGATTTTTTCGAAACGTTAATTACTATTACAGCGTTCTGCTTGGGTGATTGTGATGGGTTTTGGTCATAAGACATCCTATGTGCTCATACAAACCCTAATGCTTGGATCTAGGTTTCTCTATTGTACATGCTTTGAATCCAAGACTATAAACCATAATTCTAGCATATGGAAGTCAATATTAACATATAATTAGGTTTATAATGTTACCTTGATTGTTATGTAGCAATAACAATCTCAATTCCTCCTTTGAATTGACTTTGGAACGCTTAGAGTCACAAGTGTCACTCCTATAATGGTTCACAAACACCATAAGCAAGAGGATGAAGAGGAGAGAGGATGGAGGCTACCAAAACCATGTGAAAACCCTAGAAGGGTTCTTGTCCACGTTTTTGAGCCTTAAGGGTTCTATATATAGTGAGGCAATTAGGGTTATCTAACAAAGAAACCCTAATTTGGATTCTTAAGCCCTAAGCAACCCATGGAGCCCTTTCCATAAGGCCTTGGATGACTTCATATGGGCTTTCCCCATAGAATTCGTCCACCTTATAACAAAAGGCAATCCATGGCCCAAATTGCAATTATCTTATAATTACAATTCCAGTCCCTTAAGTTTAATTAATCTCTTTTAGTCACAAAACTAATTACCAATTAATTATTGACTAATATTAATTAAACAATATGATTTCTCCTTTAATATATTATTCCCATAATATATTAATAAATCATATTTAATCCTATCTCTCCATAATTCATCCTATCAAGTTCCTTCGGTGAAGGCAACCCAAAAGGACCATGCACCATCGGGTCAATTACATACCAAAATAGTTATGGACTTAGACACTAATCCAACAGTCTCCCACTTGGATAAGTCTAATAACTATTATGCGTATGACTACAGATCCTGATCTGCAATCGTAGCTTTCCAAAGACGAGGTCAACTCTGATCCTATCAGATACGCGTGTCCTTAGATAAGGGATCATATATTCCTCCATTCTAGATATCATATGAGATATGGTTTCAAATGATTCTCTTTGTACTATATCTCGATTCCGATTTATAACGACTGACTAATTGAACAAATCAAATAACACTAAAGAAGGTACAGAGTTCACAAGGAAAGTACCTACGCATAACATAATATAAGCATAATATCTCAACATCAAAATAAATACATGAAAGGAAACATACCAGCCACAACATCGGGCGCAGCGCGGACCTCCTCCGCAGTCAGCTGGAAGGCTCTCCCTTGAGCTCTCGGCGCCTCGGCCTTCACAGGCCAACTCTCTGTAGCTCTGATGGCGGCAGAAGCAGATACCTGAGATGCTCCGCGTAACTGCGGACACTCCGCCTTCCGGTGTCCGGTCTGGTTGCAGTGAAAACACACTGCAAACCCCTTGGGGCAGTCCTTGGCCATGTGCCCCTCCTTGCCACACTTGTAGCAAGACCCCGCTCGGCAAACTCTGTCATGACCCTTGCCGCACTTCCCGCAAGTGCGGCCCTTCTGGCTCCCTGGTTTGGGATCAGCGGGCTTGGCCCGCTTGGCTGCCGGCTGCGACTGTGCCGGTCGCCGATCCCTCCCCTGAGACTCCGCCTCCTCCCTGGCCTGAGTCTCAAGCTCAATCTCCCTCTTCCGGGCATTTGCCAGAAGCTCAGCAAATGTCCGGTACGAGGAGTTCACAGCGAACTCCCGAATATCCCGCCTCAAAATGCTCAAGTAGCGGCTCATACGTGCCTGCTCAGTGGACACGTGCTCAGGGCAGAACATCGCCCTCTCATGGAACATCCTCGTGATCGCTGTAACTGACTCACTACCCTGCTTGAGGGTCAGAAACTCCTGTGACAAACGCTCCCTCTCCTTCTGGGGAACGTACTCATCCCGGAACATGGTAGTGAACCTCTCCCAGGTCACCGCTGAAAGCTCAGCAGGAGTATAATGCGCGGTCACAAACTTCCACCAGTCCTTCGCTCCCAAGCGAAGCTGGTTCAGCGCGAACCGAACCTTCAAATGCTCAGGAGACGAGCAAGTGAAGAAACACCCCTCAATATCAGATATCCACCTCATAGCTGCCACCGGATCCTGAGTCCCATCAAACTCTGGTGGTTTTGTGTTGCTGAACTCACGGAACAGCAACGCATCACCACCTTGCGGCCTCGCAGCAGCAATCGCTACGGTAGCCGCTGCAGCAGCAGCCTCAGAAAGAGCGGCATAACGCTCATCAAACGTCTGAATCAGTGTGGTCTTTATAGACCCAAACATCTCCGGTATCTTTGCCCTGATGGCCGCAGCCACCTCCTCCTGGATGATCCGGCAGATCTCCTCCTCACTGTTACCACTGCTCTCAGGCATCAAACGTGTCCTCACCATGATCTACCTCTGAAATACAACATACTATAAATTAGAATCCACACGAGCATACTCACACTCGTCAACTCTTCCCTCCTTGATTCTTGGTATTCCAAAGATTCTTACTTTGGCTGCACACCGCTCCGGTGCTTCCAGTAGTACGGGCCCAATACTACTGTCCGCACCGTACCAGAATACACTCCAAGTCCTCCTCTTCGGATCCCAAGTCCCAAGTACTCTATCTTGCGTAAACCACTCTCTAATAGATCTCTCATAAGCCCCTCGCTGCTACCTACTCACTCTCAAGCATCTCGTAGCAGCTCACCTCTCCGTAGGCTAAGGCATCACAAATAAGGCCACTCTAGTCCTAATAGCAATACTTAGCCTACTCTAGCATGCAGATACATCATATCAATATCAATATCACATAATATAAAGGTATTTTGGAAAATCACCGTTCGGGCACTGACTGATCGTACACACATCTCTTGCTTTGCGTTTTTCAAAAATCTTTTACTCTTTTTGAAAATACATCTCAAATCCTCAGTTTGAGTTCAAATACGCCCGAAGGTGTACTCGAATCCCTCAAACCAAGGCTCTGATACCAACTTGTAACACCGTGAATTTTCAAAATAATTTTTCGCAAATATAAAAACATTTCTCATTTAATTTCATAAAACATTAAGTTTAAAATTCCAATTCGTATCATACAAATCCCAAGATCACATAAATATATATCAAAAGTCCCCTGCGTGTGTACAGATCAAGTAGGCGCCTTCCCATGGTCATCGCTAGTACCTGAAACAACAACACTAACACTGTAAGCACGAAGCTTAGTGAGTTCCCTAAAATACCACACATAAAACACATATTAGCCTCTCGAGGCTATAACTCTACGGGTCCGTGCACCCAAACTCTGTGAACCCTCAGGTTCTAACTCTAGGAACCTTCTGGTTCCAACTCTGTAAACATGCACAACATAAAATCACATAGAAATAATGCAGTACAACAAGCATACATAACATACAAATACTCAGTCACATAACTCTGGTTACCTACTCAAGGTAAAATATAGTGAGAAGACTCACCTCGCGTATCTCGGTATCTCACAAATCCTGGAAATCCCTCGTGCTCGATCCTCCGAGCTCTAATCCTTCTATAACATCATATATCTCTAATTCACACTTTTTATCTCTAAGGTTGACTATCCCTAAGAAGTCAACATATGTCAACTCTGGTCAACGGTCAACAGTCAACGGTCAACTTTGACCGGACTCGGCGAGTGCACAAGGGCAACTCGGCGAGTCTAGACGTTTTCACCTACTCTCTAGGATTCCCTTCTTACACGTTGAGTACCCCCCCCCCCCTGACTCGACGAGTTCCACCTAGAAGAATCGCGGGGCCACCCCGACTCAACTCGCCGAGTCTCAAGAACAACTCGGCGAGTCCCAGTTCGACTCAGTCCACCTGTCAACCCTCTCTACTCACCCTGACTCACTGAGTCAACCTGTGACCCGACTGGACCACTCACTGATCGAACTCAAGGCAATCTTCAAGCTACTCGCCGAGTCTATTCGTCGGACTCGGCGAGTCCATGCCATGCAACCACTCCAACTTGCTTCTAAGGTCAGATCTGCTCCAACAATTCATAGATCTGGCCTTCCTAGACTGATTCATCACGTAAAGTCCCTAACTTGGTGTCCATAACACACCCCATGGCTCATAAATAGCATTTTGACCTAAGGCATAAGGATTCCAATCCAAAACCTACATTGATTCCCAAAAAGCTTGGGCAAAGGAACACTCTGGACCTCCAAGGGTCCAGATTTATGGTCTAAATCACTTAAGGGACCAAGGGAGCACTAGATCTAGCCACAAAAGGGTTCAATAAGCCCTAAATCAATGCAAACATCAACATAGAAGATGATAGCTCGAAGGTATTACAACAATAGTGATGCTCTGGACTCCAAACTCTCGGAAAATGGCTCCTCTTGCTTTCCCCTTGGCTGATTCTCCCTTTCCTTGCAAAATGACACCTCCAAGATCAATAATGGCCTCCTACTTTGCTCCAAACGCTCACACTCGATTAGGGTTTCACTCAAGGGACTGGTGAGCACAAATGACGGCCATAAGGCCCTTTAAATAGGTCCCAAACCCGAGAAATTAGGGTTTAATTAAACAGCGCGGACTCGCCGAGTCCAGGCGAATCCTGCGTCCAGAATCGTGATCCTACTCGGCGAGTCTGAGCTCCAACTCGCCGAGTCCCCTCTCAAAACACCAAAATCATAAACATAAAAGATACCTGGAAATCCGGGCTGTTACAACTCTCCCCCACTAGAACTAGACTTCGCCCTCGAAGTCTCGCTCTGAAAATAGCTCCGGATGTTGCTCACGCATCTCACGCTCCGGCTCCCAAGTCATCTCCGATCCCTTCCGGTGTTGCCACTGAACCAACACCAGAGGTACCTCCTTGTTCCTCAGAACCTTGATCTTCCGATCTCTAATGGCTACTGGTCTCTCGGCATAATTCAGGCTCGCATCCACCTGAATATCCTCTAATGGAACCACTGCCGACTCATCGGCTATACAGTTCCTTAATTGCGACACATGAAAAGTGTCGTGGATCTGCCCCAACTCTGCTGGCAACTCCAAACGATAGGCTACCCGGCCTACCCTCGCAATCACACGAAATGGCCCAATATACCGGGGCCCCAACTTGCCTCTCTTCCTGAATCGAATAACTCCTTTCCAAGGAGAGACCTTCAGGAGAACGAAGTCGCCAACCTGAAACTCAAGCTCAGACTGTCGTCTGTCTGCATAACTCTTCTGTCGGCTTTGGGCGGTCAATAACCTCTGTCTGACCTGCTGAATCTACTCTGTCGTCTGAAGCACGATCTCTGTACTGCCCATCACTCTCTGCCCAACCTCTCCCCAGCAAATGGGGGTCCGACACCTCCTACCATACAACAGCTCAAAGGGTGGCATACCAATGCTCGAATGATGGTTGTTGTTGTAGGAAAACTCTGCCAAGGGTAAATCGCATCCCAACTACCCCCGAAATCCAACACACATGCTCGAAGCATGTCCTCAACCGTCTGAATCGTCCGCTCACTCTGACCGTCTGTCTGGGGATGATATGCGGTACTAAAATGCAATCTAGTACCCAACTCCTCATGAAATTTCTTCCAGAATCTGGAAGTGAAACGCACATCACGGTCCGAAACAATCGAGATCGGCACCCCATGCCGAGATACCACTTCTCTCACATATACCTCCGCCAACTTCTCCGCTGAAGAACTCTCACTGATGGCAAGGAAGTGAGCGATCTTCGTCAACCTATCCACAATCACCCAAATTTGGTGATGAAATCCATAGTGATATGTTCCCACTTCCACTTGGGAACCTCCAATGGCTGCAACTTGCCATGCAGTCTCTGGTGCTCGGCCTTAACCCTGCGGCAGGTCAAGCACCTCTCAACAAACCAAGCGACGTCCCTCTTCATACAGGGCCACCAATACTCTTTCCTCAAATCCAAATACATCTTCGTAGCCCCGGGATTGATCGAAAATTTCGATCGATGCGCTTCCTCCATCAAAGTAGTACGCGTACCGCCCACAAACGGTACCCAAATCCGACCCTGAAAAGCCATAAGCCCTCGACCATCCGTAACGAACTCTGAAACCAAACCAACGACCCGTTCCCTCTTCTGCATCTCCGGTTGCACAGCCTCGGCCTGTGCCCCACGAATGGCATCCAATACCAGAGCTATCACGGTCAATCTCAAACATACATCTCGTAGTAGAGTGCTCTCCACCCTGCGGCTCAACGCATCGACTACCACATTGGCCTTGCCCGGGTGGTACATGATCTCACAATCATAATCCTTGACCACATCCAACCACCTCCTCTGCCGCATATTTAGGTTGGGCTGATCCATCAAGTACTTCAAACTCTTATGGTCCGTGTATATCGTACACCGAACCCGATAAAAGTAGTGACGCCAAATCTTGAGGGCGAACACTACTGCCCCCAACTCTAGATCATGCATGGGATATCTTGTCTCATGAGGCTTCAGCTGCCTCGATGCATATGCTATCACGTGCCCTCTCTGCATCAGCACCGCACCCAGCCCCAAAATCGATGCATCACAATATACTACAAAATCCTCCATCCCTTCCGGGAGAGCTAATACCGGGGCTTCGCACAACCTTTGGCGAAGTGTCTCAAAGGAGGTCTGCTGGTCGGGACCCCATGAGAATGCAACACCCTTTCGGGTCAATCTGGTGAGTGGCACTGCGATCTTGGAGAAATCCTTGATAAATCTCCAATAATACCCTGCCAACCCAAGGAAACTCTTGATCTCAAAGGCTGACTTTGGCACCTCCCAACTCATCACCGCCTCAACCTTGGCCGGATCGACCAATATCCCTTCCTGATTAACAAGATGTCCTAGGAACTGGACCTCCCGCAACCAGAAATCACACTTGGAGAACTTTGCATAAAGCTTCTCCGATCTCAAAACCCCAAGGACCTCCCTCAAATGCTCCTCATGCTGCTCTCTAGATCTCGAATATACCAGAATATCATCGATAAATACAATCACCGACCGATCCAACATCGGCCTGCATACCCTGTTCATGAGATCCATGAACACAGTCGGGGCAATGGTGAGCCCAAAAGGCATCACCACAAACTCATAATGCCCATATCGCGTCCTAAACGCTGTCTTCTTGACGTCCTCATCCCGCACTCTCACCTGATGATATCCCGACCTCAAATCGATCTTGGAGAACAAAGATGTTCCCTGCAAGTGATCGAATAAATCGTCGATCCTCGATAACGGGTAACAGTTCTTGATCGTCAGCTTGTTCAACTCCCGGTAGTCAATGCAAATCCGGTGTGAACCATCCTTCTTCTTGACGAACAGAATAGGTGCTCCCCACGGCGAGCTGCTCAGCCGAATAGATCCCTTCCCCAGTAACTCCAGAAGCTGCGAGGATAACTCTTGCATCTCTAGAGGTGCAAGACGATAAGGCACCTTAGCGATAGGCGCGGCCCTCGGAACCAAATCAATACCAAACTCCACTTGCCTCACAGGAGGCACACCCGGCAACTCCTCGGGAAAAACATCTGGAAACTCACGCACCACCGGTACCTCCTCAGCTGAACTCGGTCTCTCGGAAGTCGCTCGCGTATCCATCACGTACGCTACAAAACCCTTACAGCCCTGCTGTAGACACTGCCTCGCCCTAGCGGCCGAACAAAAAGCTGATCCTGAACGTGTACCCTCGCCATACACTAAAAGAACTCCTCCACTAGGGTTTCGTATGGTCACCAGCTGACGCTCACAGCCGATAACCACGCCAAATCGGCTCAACCAGTTCATGCCCACAATGACACAGACATCACCCATCGTAATAGGAATTAGATCAATCGGAAACTCAACCCCGAAAATCTCTAACACACATCCGTGGAGAACCTACGTGGCACAAATCACTCTATCGTCAGCTATGGTAACTCTCAGAGGCCGACTCAATGTCTCACGACTAACACTGATATGCTAACTAAAGGCCAAAGATACAAAAGACCGACTCGCACCCGAGTGAAATAACACTAAAGCAGGTACGGAGTTCACAAGGAAAGTACCTACGCATAACATAATATAAGCATAATATCTCAACATCAAAATAAATACATGAAAGGAAACATACCAGTCACAACATCGGGCGCAGCGCGGACCTCCTCCGCAGTCAGCTGGAAGGCTCTCCCTCGAGCTATCGGCGCCTCGGCCTTCACAGGCCGACTCTCTGTAGCTCTGATGGCGGCAGGAGCAGATCCCTGAGATGCTCCGCGTAACTGCGGACACTCCGCCTTCCGGTGTCCGGTCTGGTTACAGTGAAAACACACTGCAAACCCCTTGCGGCAGTCCTTGGCCATGTGCCCCTCCTTGCCACACTTGTAGCAAGACCTCGCTCGACAAACTCCGTCATGACCCTTGCCGCACTTCCCGCAAGTGCGGCCCTTCTGGCTCCCTGGTTTGGGATCAGCGGGCTTGGCCCGCTTGGCTGCCGGCTGCGACTGTGCCGGTCGCCGATCCCTCCCCTGAGACTCCGCCTCCTCCCTGGCCTGAGTCTCAAGCTCAATCTCCCTCTTCCGGGCATTTTCCTGAAGCTCAGAAAATGTCCGGTACGAGGAGTTCGCAGCGAACTCCTGAATATCCCACCTCAAAATGCTCAAGTAGCGGCTCATACGTGCCTGCTCAGTGAACACGTGCTTAGAGCAGAACATCGCCCTTTCATGGAACATCCTCGTGATCGCTGTAACTGACTCACTACCCTGCTTGAGGGTCAGAAACTCCTATGTCAAACGCTCCCTCTCCACTTGGGGAACGTACTCATCCCGGAACATGGTAGTGAACCTCTCCCAGGTCACCGCCGAAAGCTCAGCAGGCGTATAATGCGCTGTCACAAAATTCCACCAGTCCTTCGCTCCCAAGCGAAGCTGGTTCAGCGCGAACCGAACCTTCAAATGCTCAGGAGACGAGCAAGTGAAGAAACACCCCTCAATATCAGATATCCACCTCATAGCTGCCACCAGATCCTGAGTCCCATCAAACTCTGGTGGTTTTGTGTTGCTGAACTCGCAGAACAGCAACGCATCACCACCTTGCGGCCTCGCAGCACCAATCACTATGGTAGCCGCTACAACAGCAGCCTTAGAAATAGCAGCATAACGCTCATCAAACGTCTCAATCAGTGTGGTCTTTATAGACCCAAACATCTCCAGTATCTCTGCCCTGATGGCCGCAGCCACCTCCTCCTGGATGATCTGGCGGATCTCCTCCTCACTGGTACCACTGCTCTCGGGCATCAAACGTGTCCTCACCATGATCTACCTCTGAAATACAACATACGATAAATTAGAATCCACACGAGCATACTCACACTCGTCAACTCTTCCCTCCTTGATTCTTGGTATTCCAAAGATTCTTACTTGGGCTGCACACCGCTCCGGTGCTTCCAGTAGTACGGGCCCAATACTACTGTCCGCACCGCACCAGAATACACTCCAAGTCCTCCTCTTCGGATCCCAAGTCCCAAGTACTCTATCATGCGTAAACCACTCTCTAATAGATCTCTCATAAGCCACTCGCTGCTACCTACTCACTCTCAAGCATCTCGTAGCAGCTCACCTCTCCCTAGGCTAAGGAATCATAAATCAGGCCACTCTAGTCCTAATAGCAATACCTAGCCTACTCTAGCATGCAGATACATCATATCAATATCAATATCACATAATATAAAGGTATTTTGGAAAATCACCGTTCGGGCGCTGACTGATCGTACACACATCTCTTGCTCTGCGTTTTTCAAAAAACTTTTACTCTTTTCGAAAATACATCTCAAATCCTCAGTTTGAGTTCAAATACGCCCGAAGGTGTACTCGAATCCCTCAAACCAAGGCTCTGATACCAACTTGTAACACCGTGAATTTTCAAAATAATTTTTCACAAATATAAAAACATTTCTCATTTAATTTCATAAAACATTAAGTTTAAAATTCCAATTCGTATCATACAAATCCCAAGATCACATAAATATATATCAAAAGTCCCCTGCGTGTGTACAGATCAAGCTGGCGCCTTCCCACGGTCATCGCTAGTACCTGAAACAACAACACTAACACTGTAAGCACGAAGCTTAGTGAGTTCCCCAAAACACCACACATAAAACACATATTAGCCACTCGAGGCTATAACTTTATGGGTCCGTGCACCCGAACTCTGTGAACCCTCAGGTTCTAACTCTAGGAACCTTCCGGTTCCAACTCTGTAAACATGCACATCATAAATCACATAGAAATAATGCAGTACAACATATAGCATACATAACATACAAATACTCTCTCACATAACTCTGGTTACCTACTCAAGGTAAAATATAGTGAGAAGACTCACCTCGCGTATCTCGGTATCTCACGAATCCTGGAAATCCCTCGTGCTCGATCCTCCGAGCTCTAATCCTCCTATAACATCATAAGTCTTTAATTAACACTTTTTATCTCTAAGGTTGACCATCCCTAAGAAGTCAACACAGGTCAACTCTGGTCAACGGTCAACGGTCAACTTTGACCGGACTCAGCGAGTGCACAAGGGCAACTCGGCGAGTGTAGACATTTTCACCAACTCTCTAGAATTCCCTTCTTACACGTCGAGTACCCCCCCCCCTGACTCGACGAGTTCCACCTGGAAGAATCGCGGGGCCACCCCGACTCAACTCGCCGAGTCTCAAGAACAACTCGGCGAGTCCCAGTTCGACTCAGTCCACCTGTCAACCCTCTCTACTCACCCTGACTCACTGTGACCCGACTGGACCACTCACTGAGCGAACTCAAGGCAATCTTCAAGCTACTCGCCGAGTCTGTTCGTCGGACTCGGCGAGTCCATTCCATGCAACCACTCCAACTTGCTTCTAAGGTCAGATCTGCTCCAACAATTCATAGATCTGGCCTTCCTAGACTGATTCATCACGTAAAGCCCTTAACTTGGTGTCCATAACATACCTCATGGCTCATAAATAGCATTTGGACCTAAGGCATAAGGATTCCAATCCAAAACTTCCATTGATTCCCAAAAAGCTTGGGCAAAGGGACACTCTGGACCTCCAAGGGTCCAGATCTATGGTCTAAATCGCTTAAGGGACCATGGGAGCACTAGATCTAGCCACAAAAGGGTTCAATAAGCCCTAAATCAATGCAAACATCAACATAGAAGATGATAGCTCGAAGGTATTACCACAATAGTGATGCTCTGGACTCCAAACTCTCAGAAAATGGCTCCTCTTGCTTTCCCCTTTGCTGATTCTCCCTTTCCTTGCAAAATGACACCTCCAAGATCAATAATGGCCTCCTACTTTGCTCCAAACGCTCACACTCGATTAGGGTTTCACTCAAGGGACTGGTGAGCACAAATGACGGCCATAAGGCCCTTTAAATAGGTCGCAAACCCGAGAAATTAGGGTTTCATTAAACAGCGCGGACTCGTTGAGTCCATATCTTGGACTTGCCGAGTCCAGGCGAATCCTGCGTCCAGAATCGCGATCCTACTCGGCGATTCTGAGCTCTAACTCGTCGAGTCCCCTCTCAAAACACCAAAATCATAAACATAAAAGATACCTGGAAATCCGGGCTGTTACATAAATTGATGTGTTCAGTTAAGTTCGTTGTCAAACAAATCGGAAATCGAGAAACAACTACCATACAATAAGTAACACATTGTTCCATGTATTTGTCCAGCTGATATCATGAGAATAGAGGATTATATGATCACTTATCTAAAATGGCGCTTCATAGTTCAACAGAGTTTTCGAGAGCTACGATTTCCGGTTGGTTCCTGAAGTAATATAGGCAAATACAGTTATTAGACTTATCCAAGTGGGAGTCTGTTGGATAAGGTGTCTAAGTCCATAACTTATTTGGTATATACTTGACCCGACCCGACATGGTCCATTTGGGTTGCACTTCACCCAAACTATTTATGGATAATTTTATGAGAATTGTATACTTATGATTTATTAATATATTATAATTTATAATATATTAATATAAAGTCATGTTACTTAATTAGTTTTAATCTTGAATTAATTATGAATTAATTTAGTGATTAAAAGGAAGACTAATTAAATCATGGGCTATTATATTTATATGGTGTGGGCTAACACTCATTTGGGAATGGGCTAAGCTTATATGGAAGTCCATGGATGATCCATGGAGCTTTAATCCATGGATCCTTGGAAGAGGAAAAGACATGGGTTATTAGGGTTTCACCCTAACCATGTACACTATATAAACAAGCTTATGTTGCTTGAAAAACACCCTAGAGTGTGTGTGTGTGTGTGTAATAGTGGTGGCCGAAATCTAAGAATTAGTATACTCTCTCATACATTTTCCAAGTTTGTGGTGATTTGTGATTTCCATTTGAGGCATTCACATTATTTGTGCTTGGCTCTCAAACTCCAAGGAATCAACAATCAACAAAAGGTATGTAATTCATCTAGTTCTTTTATGTTTAAAAGTACCCCATACCATGCTAGATAGGTTATAAACCTTGGAAAATAATATTTTGCATGTACCTTAGACAAACATAGATCCAAGGTTTACTAGGGTTGCATGTACACTTAGGAAGTGTTAGAATGCTCAAAACCCAACAACAACAACAACAACAACAACAAAAACCATTTCCGTCCCATAACCATCCAAGACCGCTGACAACCAGCAAAAGTTTTGGGGTTACAAGAAGGACAAAGCGGCGTAAAACTCTACTAAAAAGCAACATGTCATAGCTGTTCATGCTGCGATAACACCTACTGCTACTGCGCCAATGAAACAGTATGCTAGGAGCTTGCCCAAGTGCAACAAATGCAGATTCCACCATAATGGACCCTTCCAGGAAATGTAGTGCTCTAACTGCAGCAGGAAGGAGCACACTACCCGTTTCTGCAAGTCTCCGGCAAGGCTAATTAACCAAGTCCCAGGCGTTGGTGTGGGCCAGGCTTGCTACGAATGTGGCGAGGTGGGTCACTAAAAAAGGAACTGCCCGAAAGCAGGGAACGTGGGTGGCGTAGGAAGAGTTTTGGCTATAGGCCATGAGGAAGCAGTAGCAGACCCCACAGTGGTCACTGGTACGTTTCTCCTTGATAACTCTTATACATGCATACTGTTTGATAGTGGAGCGGAGAGGAGTTTCATGAACCATACATTTGCTCACTTACTTAAACAAAAACCACGTGCATTGAAAGAACCGTTCACTGTAGAAATGTATAACGGAAAGACTGAGAGCACTGATAGTATATACACAGGATGTACTCTAACTCTAGATAGTCATTCGTTTCCAATTGACCTGATGCCGGTCTCAATTAAAAGTTTCGACATCATAATTGGCATGTATTGGTCGAGTTTTCATCATGCTAACATCGTGTGTTATGAGAAGGCCGTTCCTCTTAATCTACCGGCTAACAAAACTGTAATTATCTATGGTGACAAACCTGTCACGAACCTTCGTATCATCTCGAGTATACAAGCCCAGAAGTACTTACGAAAGGAATGTCATGCATTCCTTGCTCATATTGTCGATATGACACATGAGACGAAAGACATAAAAAACATCTCAGAAGTATGTGACTTTCCCGACATCTTTTGATCTGAGATCCGGGTATCACCAGTTACGAGTCCTAGAGGAGGATGTTCCGAAAACAACCTTCCGAACTTGTGATAGACACTACGAGTTTGTAGTGATACCATTCGGATTAACAAATGGACCCGCAATATTCATGGGCTTAATGAATACGGTGTCCCGTCCTTACTTGGATCAATTCGTCATTGTATTCATTGATGACATACTTATCTACTTTCGTAGTAATGAGGAGCATAGTAAACATCTATACGACACATCTTAGAAACACTTCGGTCAAAGAAGCTTTATGCAAAGTTATCAAAGTGCGAATTTTGGATCCGAAGAGTCGAATTTTGGGTCACATGGTTAGCGAAAAAGGAATTCACTTGGACCCATCCAAAATTAAGGCCATTGAGAACTGGTCAGCACCAAAGACGCCTACATAAATTCGTCAATTTCTACGCCTTGCTGGCTACTATCACAGGTTCATCTAGAACTTCTCTAGAATCGCAAAATCGCTTACAACATTGACCCAGAAGGGCGTGGCCTTTGACTAGGAAGAGAATCAAGAAAAAGCGTTTTTAACATACACGTTCAGTTATCGTGTTATGTAATTACTAAAAGTGAATAAAATTTTGAAATATTATGTGAAATTGAGTGTTGAGTTCTGATAGATAATTTTTACTAGAAATGAAGTAAAATTATGTTTAGAATCACTCATAAAATAATGGAAGTCTTACGATATTTTCAATTAAAAGCTAAATAGTGAAATTTAGCGAAAATATAAAATTTGAAATAAGTAAAATTTTATTATATAAAGTTGTAAAGAATCTCATTAGAAACGTTTAGGCGAAAACCTTGAGTTATAACGAAGAAGTTATGCCCAATCGAAGATCCGCGATAAAATCGGCAAACACTATGTCGCGTAAAAAGTGAGTTTCCAATAAACTACATTTTAGCCTTAGTGATCTAAATGAAAGTTGTAGAACTCGTTAAAATAATAAACTTTCATATAAAGAACTTTTAAATCTGACTTCGTATAAGGAAGTTATGATTTTTCCAAGTTTCGGATTAGCAGTAGACAACTAAAAACTCAAAATAATGATCGAGCGATATTTGGCCGACACAACCTCAACAAGAATCGAAGGTCTTGTCATAAGAAGTACAACGGTAAAATGACAGACGGAAACGGATGTCGGATGAAGAAGTTATGAATTTTTAACGGATTTACCTATCCCGGTCTGTTAAAAATAATAATATTAAAATTAAAATCAAAATTAGCCGACAGAGTTTAAACGCGTGCATATAAAGAACGTAAAAAACCGAGCTCGTATGTGAAAGTTATGGATTTTAGAAGTTTGGGGCACAAAAATCAAGAAAAATCCTAAATCCAAGGAATTTCGCATGGCAGGTGTTCGGCCACGTCACCTCGCCCGAGAAGCTGCCTCGTGTCCCCCTCCGGAACTGACGCGTATCATAATCAGATTGGACCGAAGCCGCGGCCAATCCACGTCCGACGCGCGCCTCACACCCCTGTCCGAGTCTCGCACGAGCCACCTGGCGCTCACATCTGACGCAGCGTGGAGCCTTCTCAGCCGTAGATCTTTGGCCTCGACCCTATAAAAGGGAGGCCTGCGAGCCATCCCGAGTATTTTTTAGATTTTCCCCTTTTCACCATAATTCCATATTTTTGCTATTTTGACATTCCCCGAAGCCCCGATATCAATTTTAGCAACTGAAACACGTCCCGAAGTGCCCGAAGAGCCCGAAAAACTTATCTTTTCGGTTCGAAGCTCTACCTTCGCAAGGCCTGATTTTCAATAAAGCTCCCGGTTTTCATAGAAGAAACATTATTATTATAAGGAAGTGCTGCAGAAATTACTATTTTAACCCCCAGTTATTTCACAGTGAGTTTCAATATATAGGAACAATTGTATGCTATGTGCTATATGTGCTATTATGTGCTTTTTTGTTGTTATTATTTCCGCTATTTATGATAGCAAAGTTATACCATTGACCATGTGATCAATGAAAGGACTTAGGTTCACGGTGGTACTGGTATGTAGCCTTTGACCACGTAGAGCATGTCTCTGTAAGAGAATGATTTCTATTCTATGGTATTGGCAGATGGTTAGACAAGACTATAAGCCTGAGATCTACCAAAATGTTAATCAGAAATTATATGTCTTCTATGCCATTTGGGCCGAAGCTTTATTGGTGTATATCAAGTTTGGAAAATGTTATGTCTCATTGATTGTATATCTTTGAATCAGATCATTGATTAATATGGAAAGCTTGTCACATGATTCACATATGCCTTTGTTGTTCCTTGTTCCTCTTTGCTTCTGTCATATTGAAGTATATATATATATATATATATATATATATATATATATATATATATATGGCATAACTTTATATTGTATCTATTGTTGAACTCACTAAACGTCACCGCTTACCCTCTCAATGTTTAACAAATTGCAGGAGACAAGTAATCAGTATAATCGTATACTGATAGAAGATTTTGAATAGTTTGAACTATTGTATATGTATTTCCGTATGTATAAAACTATAGTATCCTGGGTAGTTATGTAATATATATAACATAGTCTTAATAGTCGGTTTGTATCCAGTCGTTTGTAAATAAATTATCAATGTAAAATATTATTTGTGAATATGCATGTAGCATGTTTTGGAGTAACAACTGTTTCAATTATGAAAGTTTGGGTCTTTCAGCGTTCCAAATGCAAAAGCGAGCCTTATGTAGCGCACCAATACTATCCCTTCCAGAAGGGATAGAAGACTTCATGGTTTATTGCGATGCATCCAACCAAGGACTCGGCTGTCTCCTCATGCAACAAGGTAAGGTCATCGCCTATGCTTCAAGACAGCTAAAGACACACGAGGTCAACTACACCACACATGATCTTGAGTTAGGAGTAGTGGTATCTGCTCTGAAGGTCTAGAGACACTACCTGTATGGTACAAAAAGTACTATCTTTTCGGACCACAAAAGCTTGCAACATATATTCAACCAAAAGGAGCTCAATATGAGACAACAACGGTGGTTCGAGCTACTTAATGACTACGAATGTGAAATTCGTTATCATCCCGATAAAGCCAATGTGGTAGCTGACATCCAAAGTCGGAAAGAATACTCTGGTCACACAGTCAAATCATTGACTATGACTATCCATTCACACCTGCCCACGCAAATTAAGGAGGCTCAACTTGAAGCCGTCAAACCTTCAAATGTGGTGGGTGAATCCATAAGAGGGATAGATAAAAGCTTGGAAGTCAGGGGTGGTGAAGCCTTATATCTCATGGACTGGATCTGGACACCGAAGCACGGTGGTTTCAGGACTTGGTCATGACTGAAGCACACAACACTCGATATTCCGTCCACCCGGTTTCAGATAAGATGTATATTGACCGCAAAAAGCTATACTGGTGGCCTAACATGAAAGCAGAGATTGCTACCTTCGTGAGTAAGTGTCTTACTTGACCTAAGGTTTACTACAACAACTGGAGATACTGGAACAGAAGTAAGAGCGAATCACAATGGACTTCATAACCAAGTTTATCGTACACAGGTTAACAAAGTCCGCATAATTTCTGCCTATCAAGGAAACTGAAAAGATGGAAAAACTAACAAGAACCTACATTACGGATATCGTACGACTGCATGGTGTTCCCATATCCATTATCTCTGATAGAGATAGTAGATTCACCTCAAGGTTCTGGTAGTCGCTACAAAGTTCCCTAGGAACTAGGTTGGACATGAGTACAGCCTACTATCCTTAAACCGACGGACAAAGTGAGAGGACTATTCAAACTTTGGAAGATATGTTGTGAGCCTGTGTGATAGACTTTGGGAATGCATGGGATACTCATTCACCCCTTGTCGAGTTCTCTTACAATAATAGTTATCACATGAGCATAAAGGCTGCTCCATTTAAATCCTTGTATGGTCAGAAGTTCAGACCCCCTCTGTGCTGGGCCATTTAAATCCTTGAAGATATGGAGAAGTTTTTAAAGAAAACCCAATGTATTGAAGAAGTGGAACATGTGCCTGAGACTCCTAAAGATGACATTCCAAAAGAAGTCGAAATCTTTCAGTCTACTGAGTTTTCGAAGCCTGCTGACATAAAGATTCTTGAATCAACGACTTTACCACAGGTTACTTCAACCACTGATTCTCCTACATTCCAATCAATAATGGATCAACCTTTCACCACCATCTTCTCAACACAATCAACTGATCCACCAAATCCATCATCACCTATTGCTGAAACAATGGCGATTGATGAAGAAACTGACAACGAAGGGTTTGGAGGAACATTCGAAGCTCTTTCCTTTGATAAAGCTAAAGAAGAGTTTCCTGACCATATGCTGATGATGATGAAGCGGTTCAAGATATTGAATTCAAAATTGAATTCTATCTTGCAATCTCAAGCGGATGTAGGAAGTGTTGGAATCAATATCTTGGAAGTTGATTCTCTTTTGAAGGAAATGGAAAACAGGGTGGTGTCGAAGACTTCAGGGCTAATACGTGATTCAGAAAGCCGTATTCTTGAGAAGACTGAGCAGTCTGATAGTTCTACAGAGAATAGAATCAATTCTCTGAGATCTGATTTCCTGAAGGAGGTGAAAGATTTAAAGACGGTTACGAAGGAGCGTCATGTGCTCTTCGTACAGGAAGTGAAGAAGGTTAGAGAAGATGTTAATATGCAGATTCGTGAACTTCGTGAAGAAATGACGAAGGAAGTTCAGCATATTCAACAGGGGTAAGAATCAGTACATCAGAAGATCGATATAATTTGTGATGCGGTTGTTCAATGTGTCAAGATGTTCGAACAAGTAAATCCTCAGATGATTTCTCTTTCAGCAACAGAAGTACAACATTTTGGAGAGTTGGTGAACCTGCTGAAAGAACTCAAAGAAATCTCTTCGAAATCATCTTCTCCGATTATCCCTCAAGAATTTCTTTCTCAGAAATTTATTCATTTCGAATCCATTCTTCAAAAACATCTTACTCCATTGCTTCGAATCTCAAACCTTTTGCCGAGTGTATCAGATGCCCCACCTGCTGTCACAGGGGTGCAAGGGGGAGAAAAGGTTGGTCAAGAAAAGGCTGGGGATCATGAGAAGATAGATGAATATTCGAAGGTGGTACGAAAAGTTTATCCTTCAAAAGCTGTGGTTAAACCAACAATTGTTTCAGCTGCTCCAGTTATCTCGACAGTGACTACAACTGTTCCAATATCAAGACCTATTACAAAAGGTATTGTTATTGAGAATGTAGTTCCTTCGAATGTTTCTTCGTCAAAGAGTGCAGCTCCTTCGAATGTGAAAGACAAAGGAAAAAGAGTCATGATTGAGAAGACTAACAAAGAGAAGAAAGCTGAGGTGGCAGCTGAAGTTGAACGAATGAGGCATGTGGAAAGCATTATGCGACAAAGGGCTCTTGAAGGTTCGAATGTTGATAAGGGAGATCCTTCGAAATTATTCAACTACGAAACTATCGAATCAAGGGTGATGTTCGACCATATGTATTCGTTTGAGAAGATTCCTAAGAAGAGTTATGTGGTGACAAACACAGATTATGGTCAACTTGACTTTCCGATCAACGAAATGATGTTCGTCATGCCACAATTTAAAGCAGAGACAAAGTCCATGGATGTCGAAGAGGGAAAGAAGATGAAAATTCGATTTCATGCAGTGTTAGCAAAGGCTCAAGAAGTAGTCTGGTACTTGGAGAAGATTAAGAAGGTAATATCCATAAAAAGGGATGTTGTTTTCGAAGGAAAGTTTCAGAACTTGAAGTATGTTGTGACAAGGGCAAGTGGGAAGATACAAGAGTTCACTGTGGCTGACTTTCCATTGATGAATACTTACGATCTCATCAATGTTGCTCTGATTATTAAAGACAAATCCTTTTCTTTCCTCCAAGAAACAGAACCAGATGTCTTCAGTCTTGGGTGTAGGCATATAAAAATTTTCTTGGAGAATTATTTCGAATGCCTAGCTCAAACTGATGTCGAGCTTGCTACTGTTAAAGGCATCGACATTACAGCACCAATGGCTCCTACGAAGAAGCAGGTTGAGTTGAAGAAGTACGAAGACGGAGAAATCTGTTTAAAGCCTTTGGGGATTGTCTTCGCAGGAAAAGATAAAGTTGGAAGAGCCAAGAGATTCTTGTTTCAAACCTCTGAAGTGGAAAGATATACAAATTCGCAATATACGAACTTAATTGTTCGTATGAATCATTGCAAGAAGAATACAGAAGGAGACAAGAAGGAGAAAAAGAAAGTTATCTCTTGGTACATGGAAATCCGAAGAGTGCTGATGTATGCCGTTCAACTACTAACTTCATGAAGACTTCGACTTTTATTCCAAAGGGGGAGATTGTTAGGGTATAAATGTTGTAATAAGTCGAAGTGTTAGTTTCGTTACGAAGGATCTCTAGTCTTCGTAAGTTGAGTCTTCGTATGTAATGTTATAATTACTAAGGCATTTTGTTTAATTGTCTTAATGTCTAGTCCTTAGTATTTTGTTATGCTTTTGTACGCCTATAAATAGGAGACTGTAGTGTGTGGGAACTTAACTTTCACATACTCTTTACAGAGAATCACTTTGTACTCTGTAAAATCTAAAGCATAATATGAGCTGATCAAATATTATATTTACTCTCGTGTTCATCATGTTTCTTCTTTCTTAATTCTTACGTGAATTGATCTTTATACTCGATTACAAAACTCATCAATTGGTATCAGAGCAGGAATCCTTTCTGTGATCTGATTTTCATTCGATCATAAAGGTTTTTGAATCTACTGTTTGATTCAAAAAGTTTCCGTCCTTTTTGAATTTGAAAATTTCATCTAGATCTTAATCTAGGATTTGGTTCTGCAAAAATATTTGTAAATAGAGTGTTCGTTGTGTAATTCTGAATTGAATTATACAATTTGATTTTCAAAATTCTCAAAAGTTTAGTATCATCTTGAAGTTTTTGTCCGTACAACAATGGCGTCTTTCAATCTGAATTCGATGACATCATTTTCTCATTTGCTTGGATCATCCACAAAAATTCCAATGCTTATTCCAGAATATTATGATCAGTGGGCAGATCGTATGGAAGATTACTTGAACAGATTGGATGAAGAATTATGGAAATGCATCTCAGGAGAAATCAATCAACCTTCACAAGTTCAGCCAATCGGCATGTCTTCAAGGAGTTCAGAAGTTGATAATCAAACTGAGCGTTTAAAACGTCTGGAGAAGAAATGCATGAGGGAATTAAGAGGTGCGTTGCCTCCTGTTGTGTACAATTATGTCCGAATTTGCAAAACAGCTAAAGAAATCTGGAACAATCTCAAAGACAAATTTCAAGGAAGTGAAAAGACAAAAATTACATCTGTGAAACAATGCCTGGTGGAACTCAAAGATTTTAAACAAAAAGAAAATGAGTCTATTGAAGCATATTATGATAGGTTCAATGAGCTAATCTATCGTTGTAACCGTTACAGTATAATCAGGTCATCAATGGAGTGTAATTTGATATTTGTTATGGGACTTCGAAAGGAGTGGAGAAGTGTGAGCATGATGGTGAAAAATCAACAGAGTTCTGATACTTCGACTTTGAATGACTTTTACAATCAATTGAAATCTCATGAAAATGAAGTTAATGAAATAGCTGAAGAAGCTATAGCAGGTCTTGGTGGTCCTTTGGCTCTAGTATCGAAGGTTTCAGAAAGAGAAAGTGAAAAATTAAAGTCTGATGAAGAAGAAGGTTTTTTGATGAATTCTGATGTTGAGGCTTTTGCTTTTTACTCAAACAATAGAGTAAAGAAATTTTTTAAGAAACCTTTCAATCCAAAGAAATCATCAGATTCGAAGGGTAGCTTTGAGAACAAAAACAAACTGGATGAAAAGAATAAAGAAATGAAGACAGATTCGAAGAATGAGATGGAGAAAATGAAGATGCTATTGAAAGGTGATACAGGGATCAATTGTCATTATTGCTATGGAGCAAATCATTTGGAAGTAGATTGTCTGTTGAGGAAGAAGGAAGAAAAGAAGATTAAAACAAAGGATGAGGCATACTACACTGAGAAACTGGAGGAAGTAAAGAAGAAAACAAAGAATTTGTCATTGGTGGCTCATGGAGAAACTGAATCGGACGGCACATATCAAATATGGTCTTCGGGTTCAGATGATGAAGAGATGAAAAATCCAACTCATGGAGCCATGTATGCAAAAATGGAAGAGGAATTAGATAATGAACAGACTGATGAAGTGTGTGGGCAATGCTTCGTTTCGAAGTCTACTGACAAGTCGCCCATGACTACCAAGGTACGTAACATTCTTGAATCTTTTAACATTCCAGTTTCTGCATATAACTCTGAGTTAGTATCTTTTGATGAAACTGTTATTTACTTTGATTCAATCGTTGTGTCTGCTAGCAATGAAGCCAAAAAGTTAAGTGATCAATTACTAGAGACAAGAAAAATGCTGGATTCAGAAGTCACTAGAATTGATTACTTAGAATTGCAAGTTTCAAATATCATGGAGGATAGAGAAAAATTAGGAAAAGAAATAAATTTGTTGTTAGCTCAGAGAAATATTTTTTGTAATTCAGCAGAAAGATTATATGGAAAATTAACTGAGTTACATCATTCATGTGAAATTAGTAAGGAACAACATAGAAAATTACTACCTTTTTTAGCTTATGATAGAGCTAACGTTGATAGTATTTCATATGATTGTGAAAAAGAAATTTCTGATTTTAACAATGTCCCAGATGATAGGTTTAGATATGGAATTGCAAAAGTCGAAGATTATCTTGATGCTAATGATTTAGTAAAAATTGTAAATGAAACCTTAACTAAATCAGAACAACTTCGAATTTTGAAAAAGACTGAGAATTCTACATCTAATAGTGAAACTAATATTGCTGATATTGAAGATAATTCTGATAATATTAGTGAAATTAGTGATTTAGAAGATGTAGATTGTTCACAGTTGTCTGTCATAAATGTTGCAAATTCATTTAAAGGGAAAGAAAAGTGGGACGATTTATTAATGAAAATTGAAACTGATAAACCCTCAACTTCGAAAGTTTGTGATATGGAGTTTATGGAAATACATGAGAGTCAAACTGATGATAGTGACAATGAGGAAGAAAATTCAAATACAAAGTCAAATCAAAAGTCGAAAGAAATTGAAATTCCTCGAGTGGTTGTTGATCAAGTCTATTTGGATACACAAGAATTTGAGAAGATTCTTAGTGAAAAAGGTGCTCATTTTCTTGAATCGAATAATGTTGTTTATCCAATCTTCAAATGCACTGATGATATTGTGTTCCCAAATCAAGTCTTCGTAACAACAGGTAATGTTGAAAATATAAAACCTAAATTCAAAAAGATGGTTGAGGAAGACAATATGCAAACATCAAATGAAGGATTCTTTTCAAATCAAAGTACAGTTGAAAATAATCTTACAAAGAATACATATAAATTTCAACATCATAAACCAAAAAGAGTATGGATTGAAAAGTCAAAAGTTGAAAAGAAGAAAGTTGTCCCAACTGCAAATATGTTTTCAAAGAAAGAATATGTTAAAACTGATGTTAAAACAATTAACAAAGTGATAAAATTAAATTCAAAAGAATTTAAAGTTCAAGTTGAAAAATTTTCAAAGGAAAATAATATTTCGAAATGTCAAGCAAGGAAAATAATTTTTTGCCAAACTGTTGAACCATCGAAAATGAGATCAACAAATTTTTCAAAAAGAAGAAAAGTTTTTAAAGAAAAATCAAAATCTCAAATTTTTGAAGAGAAAAGTGCTTCGTTTTAAAATAAAAATTCAAAAGTTTCAAAAGAAATAAAATCTACAATACCAAGAATTTTTTTTCAGAAAAAGGTTGAAAATCAACCTTCAAAGTTTCAAAGCAAGACATCTTATCATGAATCGTATCTTTCAAAACTAAAAGTTGATTATGTTCCAAATTCAGCAAAATGTTATAATCCTTTGAAGAAACAAGCTGACAAAGTTTCATATGCAAAGGGTATAACAACAAAGAGAAATATTGATCATTGGTTGGAAGGAAAAGGAAAAATGTATCAATCAAGCAATTTTTCGAAAGAACAGATACATGAAGCATATGAAAAATATGCCAATCCTTTAACAAATGGAAGTTCATCATCCAAAGAGTCAAATATATCAGTTAAAGTTTAGCAGCCGTTCACAAAAGCAAAAAGAGGAGAATCACAAACTCAAGATGTGAAGGGTGAAGTTAGTGAAAATTTGAAAATAATAAAAACTCATATATCTGACCCTTCGAATGAAAATGTTAGATTTATTGACAGTTTCAAAACCAAAGTATATGATTGGGTTAATGGTTGTACTTTACAATTGAATCATAAACCTAATATGAATGGACCCAACAAAGCTTGGGTACCTAAATTTTTCCAATGATTGCAGGTACTTTGTGACGAGCAATATGATAACAAGTGGTACATTAATAGCGGTTGCTCACGTCACATGATTGGGAAGAAGGAAAACATGCGTGATTTTCGAAGCCTAGAAAATGGAAGAGTGGTTAAGTTTGGTAATAATCACAAATGCAAAGTCAAGGGTTATGGGAAAATAACGAATGGAAATTTCACTATCAACAGAGTTGCATTTGTTGAACGTTTGCAACACAACTTGATAAGTGTTTCACAACTTGTTGTGGGCACTGGCAATCAAGTTCTTTTTAATGAGGAAGGAAGTGTCATTTCGAATGTCAAGACCAAGGAAGTTTTACTTAAGTAAAAAAGAAAAGATGATATGTTTATGTTGGATATTGTTCCTATTGTAGGCAAACCTGCTGTGTGTCTACTTTCGAAGGCTGCTGGTTATGGCACAGGAGATTGTCACATCTCAATTTTCGAAACATCAACAAACTTGTCATACAAGATCTGGTAAGAGGTTTACCCATTCTTAAATATGATAATGACAGTTTGTGTGCAGCTTGTGAAGTAGGGAAACAACACAAACAAGGTCATCTAATCACAATAGATTCGAAAATTGTTGAACCCCTTGAACTCCTGCATATAGATTTATGTGGTCCTTCAACAGTTGCTACTCTTAACAAGAAAAGGTACATTTTGGTAATAGTAGATGATTTTTCAAGATTCACGTGGGTTTATTTTCTCAGGTTAAAATCCGAAGTTCCACAAATGATGATTGATTTTATCAAAAGATGGAAGTTTCATTGAAGAAGACAGTTCGAAAAATTAAAAGTGATCATGGAACTAAATTCAAAAATCATGTCTTCGATACATTTCTGGTGGAAAAAGGAATTTCGCATAATTTTTCATCTCCTTATACACCACAACAAAATGGTGTAGTTGAGAGAAGAAATCGATCATTATGTGAAGCTGCAAGAACAATGTTGGCTTTTTCGAATTTACCTCAATATCTTTGGGCTGAAGCTGTTTCAACTGCATGTTTTACTCAAAATCGATCATTCATTCATCGACGGTTTAATGTTACTCCTTATGAAATCATCAATAATCGAAAACCTAATGTCAAATTTTTCCATGCTTTTGGATGCAGGTGTTTCATAATGAATCTCAAGGATAATCTTTCGAAGTTTCAAACAAAAGCAGATGAAGGAATTTTCTTGGGATATTCACACAATTCAGTTGCTTATAGAGTGTTAAATAAGCGAACTCGCAAAGTGGAAGAAAATTTTAATTTGACATTTGATGATCATTACATTAAAAAGTGTAATCATAAATTTATGAATTATCCTATTTTTCAAAATTCTTCAAATATAGATGATTCAATTGAAATGGATGATGTTGATTATGATTTGATTTTTGGTATTTCAGAACAAGCAATTGATGCAGAAAGAAATGCAACTGATAATCAAACATCAGAAAATTCGAAGTATAATAATGATTCAACTTCGAATTTGAATCAAAACGCAAATGAAAAAGCTGATGATCCAGTGGAGGGGGAGCACTTGGAATCAAATACTTTTGTTGAGGGGGAGCGTTATAGTGAAAGAGATAACATGTCAACAAATGTTCGTGTCGAAGAGGAGCAAATTCTTGAAGAAGAACCGATCAGTGAACCAGAGCAAAATATTGAAACGGAGTCAATCGTCGAGGGGGAGCACATACTAGAGAATGATCCAATTCTTGAAGAAGAACATTTTGATGACGTTGATGATTCTATTTCTATAAATGGATCAGAAACAGATGTAATGTTCGAAGATGCACTTTTGGATTTTGATCCTAATTATCCACCAATGGATAAATGGACAAGAAATCATCCAAAAGATCAAATTCTTGGTGATCCACAAGCAGGAATCATGACGAGAGCACAACTTCATGCACGAAATGAGGTACTGAAAAATCATCAAGAATTCTGCATGTTTCATGTTTTTATTTCCAAAATTGAACCAAAGACAGTTAAGATTGCAATGGAACACTCTGATTGGGTTGTTGCTATGCAAGCTGAATTGTCTGAATTCGAAAGAAACAAGGTTTGGAGATTAATTCCAAAACCTGATGATGTGTCAGTTGTTGGACTTAAATGGATTTATAAAAACAAAACTGACAAATATGGAAACATTATTCGAAATAAGGCCAGACTTGTTGTTAAAGGATATTCTCAACAAGAAGGAATTGATTATGAAGAAACATTTGCCCCTGTCGCAAGACTCGAGGTTGTTCGTATTTTTCTGGCTTTTGCAGCTCATAAAGATTTTGATGTCTATCAAATGGATGTCAAATGTGCATTCTTAAATGGAGAACTCGAAGAAATGGTATATGTTGAACAACCTCCGAGTTTTATAAACTCAGCGCATCCTGATCATGTTTATATTTTAGATAAAGCTATATATGGGTTAAAACAAGCACCAAGAGCATGGTATGCAACTCTAACATCATTTTTGAAACAATCTAAATTTATACAAGGTTCAGTTGATCCCACTTTATTTCGAAAGAAAATTGGAAATCATCTGATGCATGTTCAAATTTATGTTGATGATATAATTTTTGGCTCAACTGACCCTGCTTT
This sequence comes from Lactuca sativa, assembly GCF_002870075.4. Lineage (NCBI taxonomy): Eukaryota > Viridiplantae > Streptophyta > Magnoliopsida > Asterales > Asteraceae > Lactuca > Lactuca sativa. Next base: position 321,556,765 of record NC_056626.2, read on the forward strand.
ATCTAAAGAATTCGAAGATTTGATGAAAAGCAAATTTGAAATGAGTATGATGGGCAAAATTAATAACTTTTTGGGTTTGAATATTAGACAAAACAGGCATGGCATATTCATTAATCAGGAGAAATATACGAAGAATTTGTTGGAAAAGTTTGGAATGACAAATAGCACAAGGTTATGAATACCAATGGAAACGGGCATAAAGCTAACTCCTTCGTTAGATAAATCTGCTGTTGATATTACTTTATATCGAAGCATGACTGGGTCTTTATTGTATTTAACTGCGAGTAGACCTGATATTATGTATTCTGTTTGTAATTGTGCAAGGTATCAATCAAATCCACGAGAACCACATCTCACTTCAGTAAAGAATATTTTCCGATATTTGAAAGGCACTACTTCGTTAGGATTGTGGTATCCTTCGAAAACAGGGTTCTTTGTACAAGCTTATTCAGATGCGGATCTTGGAGGATGCAGTCTTGATCGTAAAAGCACAACTGGTGGGTGTCAATTGCTAGATGGAAAGCTGGTCAGCTGGCAATCGAAGAAGCAAACATGTGTTTCAATATCAACCGCTGAAGCTGAATATGTCGCTGCAGCTGCGTGTACATCAAAAATAATTTGGATTCAAAGCCAATTAAGAGATTATGCAATTAATATGAAAAAGATTCCTTTATATTGTGATTCACAAAGTGCAATAAGAATTTGTCATAATCCTGTGCAGCATTCGAAGACCAAGCACATTGCTCTTCGATATCATTTCATCAAAGATCATGTTGAAGAAGGAAATATTGAAGTTCATTTTGTAAAAACAATGGACCAATTGGCAGATATTTTTACAAAGGCTTTGGATGAAAAATCGTTTCTTCGGATCTTAGATGGATTAGGGATGATAGATGGAAATTCTCTTCAAACTGATAAAAGCGAAGAATGATGTGTCAGAATCATTTGGTGAATGGACGGAAAGAATGATTTACTGTTCAGAGGTTACTGTTCATGGTCAACGCTTCGAACGCTTCGCATTCGGAAGTTTTGAAGTAGATAATCAGAGGTTACTGTTCAAGTCAACAGTTTGAATGCTTCGTATTTGTACACAATTAAACCAAGGTTAGCTTTTTAGTTTGTTAATTTTTTTTGAAAAACTTGAAAAATCAAAAATATTTTCTTTTATTGAAAAATTAAAAAATCCAAAAAGATTTTTGTTTAGTTTGACTTTAGTTTTTTAAAAAAAATTTCAAAAATACCAAAAATATTTTTCATTTTTTTTAGTTTTAACATGTGTATTGTGAGTCTTGTCAAGTTTCAAATACGAAGGATTCATGCGTTTGGATTTGAAGGAAAGGTATGATCTCTATACATTTTGGATTAGTTAGGATGTCCCTAGAAGCATGCTGCTGCATGTTGTCTAAAGCCTCGAATGATTCTATGTGTGAGAGATGAAAGCCTTGATGAAATTATCTCATGAAAATTTCTAACCAACAAGGATTGTATTTGCATAAATCAACAAGAGCTACCTTACTCTTCTCAAATGAGTTAAGAGTTTTCTGTTTTGTCCAAATATAATAGAGGTACCCTTCGATTCTTAACCAATCTTTTTAAACCAAACAATTCTTACATTCCAAATATTCGAAGATTTGTCCTTGAGGTATTTGATCAAACCAATCAAAACCTAGACAAATCACAAATCTGTGTTTATGATCTAATATCATGAGTCCGTGATAGTAGTGAAACCCAAAATACCATTAACCTTAAGGAATTGACGGGGAACCATGTTCCAGATCTTACGAAGCTTTTGCTTCAGTACCTTTTATACTCCAAATCATATTCATTTCTTTTAAGTGATCTTAATCAAAAATTCGAAAACTACGATGTTTGTTCCCAAAAAGATCCAGCATAAATGTTTTTTTTATGAATATGATTTCCGTGTGAGTATATTTTCAAAATCCTAGTCACTTTGAATATCATTCGCAACCAAGTTGTCACTGACTACACTGGTCATACAGCTAATTTTGTTTACAATTCCTCACCTTATTTTAAGGTTGATATGTAACAAAATTTTCGAAGCCACCCCATGTGTCCAATAAAAGAAACCCTTCGAAACTTCTTTACAAGTTATCGATTGTAATTCACGGGAAACCACACAAGCTGTTAATTATCTCTCTTGATAATTTTCGAAGATATCTTTGCCTGGGATTAAATTGTTTTTGTGTCACAAAGCAATTGTTGACATCACAAGTTTTCAAAAGTTTTTTTTATTTTGTTTCTCATCTAATTTCTTTTGGAACACAGCACACACGAAATCCTTGAGGTTTGAGTAACACCAACTTAAACTGACGATTTCGAAATTCTGGCAAATGACTTCGCTTTTTAAACCCCAAAGTGAAAGAGCCTGACCTCAATTTCGAAGGCATCCGACGGTTACAATTCTTTTGGGGAATGCCAAACAGTCCTATCTCTTGATGACGCATGGTGTATGATAAGCGTGTAAGGCGCGTTGACAGTTATGATTGTTACTTTTTGATGAGTACATTCCGGGTTTCAAGGTGCCATGTCAGCAAGCATTTAATGCATCCCGCTTCAAATTCAAAATTCTAGGGTTACATATAAAAGGGCAAATCAGAACTCCATAACACTTTACGCGATCAAAGTCGCAGAAAAACAAAAACTCTCTGTGCAATTCATCTTCTTCACAAGTTCTTTTCTCAAAATCATCTACAATGGCGACTACTTCATCACCAACAATAGATGAGATCATCAGTGTTCCAATTTTGAAGATCCAGGGTTCAAACTATCAAGTAGAATCGAATTTGTCGAAATATCCGGAAGAACTACACATGCCCGTGGTTGCTTTACTGTCACACCCCAAAACCGGAACGGCGGAAACGTTCTGGGGTGGATGACGTCATGTCAAGTATCACAACACATGCATTATAGTAATCAAAGTACAACAAAACATTGCATTAATAGAATAATTTTACATGGTTATATTACATAGTATCAAAGTAATACAAGCAACATATATAAAGTGCAGCAAGGTACTTAAGCCATCTTCATCAGCAGCTCCGGGGATGTACCTGTCTAATTGCTGACCTGAGATTACAAGTTATTTGAAAAGCGAGTATCAGCATTTTTACAAATGCTGGTGAGTTCATAAGTAATTAGTGTCATTTAGTCAAATAACATTAATAAGTAGTAGTTTAAGTGGTTTCAGTGCATCAGTGTTCTTTCCAGAAAATCCTATATTTTCTTTAAATAAAGCAGCCTTCTACCAAGACTGTTCAGTGTAATGCGGTCAAAGGTAGTTTTCCCTCAATTGCTATTATTATCAAAATACTGAATTTGATTTATTAAAGAAAGCAAGAGATATCCGGGAATAACATATGCCTCAGCAGTGAGGACTGCTGACTAAGGCAAAGAATCATAGACTCCAGGAAGGTTTCGAACTAGCGACACGCCTGGTTCAATCTAACAAAGGGGGAACACAGACCCCAGAAGGTACCAAATGAAAGGTACCTAAAGCAGTGAATATAGACCGAAGACGATACCAGACGAAAGGTATCTCTCATAAGGTCAAAAAAAAGACTATAGACCCCAGACAGTATCAAATGAAAGATACAGCTAGCAAGGTCGAAAAAGAGACTAAAGACCCCAGACAGTATCAAATGAAAGATACAGCTAGCAAGGTTGAAACAGAGACTATAGATCCCAGACAGTATCAAATGAAAGATACGTCTAGCAAGGTCGGACAGAGACTATAGACCCCAGACAGTATCAAATGAAAGATACAGCTAGCAAGGTCGAAACAGAGACTATAGACCCCAGACAGTATCAAATGAAAGATACGTCTAGCAGGGTCAGACAGAGACTATAGACCCCAAACAGTATCAAATGAAAGATACAGCTAGCAAGGTCGAAACAGAGACTATAGACCCCAGACAGTATCAAATGAAAGATACGTCTAGCAGGGTCAAAACAGTGTGACTCTGAAAAGTGACATCAGCATACAGTGTAAATGGCTGACGAAATACCGTTACCTTAAAGCCATGAATTATAAGGCAACCCAGGATACTCGTAACCATACTGACTAGAGTTCCAGACGCCCTACAAGCATCTATATAATGTGACATTTGTCACCCCTTGGCTTGGTGGGCCGTGGACTGTAGCTAGCAGTCAGGGTGCGGGGTTGTCAATCCCGTATAGATCTATACACACAATGTCCGCTCTCCCTATAGGAGACTCTGGTTACCAACTAGAGGACGGAGAAGGCCGTGTCCTGAAGATGCATCCCAAATAGTGGGTTTCAAATGAAAGTGTTGAACTAGTGGTAGAGACTTCCCAATAGTGGGTTTCTAATGAAAGTGTAAAATAGAGGTAGAGACTCTTAACTAAATTGACTGAAGTGACCCATATGTCTAAGCTTGTATACATAGTATATAACTAATGAATCAAACGACCTTCGGATGGACATCCGATCCCACCAGACCACATCTCAACGAAGAAAAGGAAATAGGGTGGACAAACCTTCCTAAGTCCTTCAATCATTATTTATATGTGTCTACACAAGCACAAACATACATCTAACTATGCTGGAGTGGGTGTTGAGTAAAAGTGATCCTCGTGAAGTGGGAGTGTCTAACAAGTGAAGTAAGAGCGGTCGCAAGTGAAGTATAAGTGTCGAATAAGTATAAGCGCATCGCGAAGTGGAGATGACCACAAGTGAAGTAAGAGCGTATCAAGTATAAGTGAAGTAAAGTCGATCTCAAGAATAAGCAAAGTAGACTCGTATCACTAAGTGAGAGGGTGAATAAGTATAAGCGTCAACAGGTATAAGTGACTTCAGGTATAAGCGAAAGCCTTACAGAGTAGGAGTATAAAATAAGTATAAGCGAAGCAGCGGTATCTAACAATTAAAAGTATTCATGAAAACCTTTGAAGACTTTATTACTCAGAAAAATCGCATTTGTATTCTTTGATAAAATAGGTGTGAAAGCCTTTAGAATCTTTGGGAATCTTTTATAAATCAGTTTGAAAATGAATCTTTGATAAGCTATGAAAGTAAGAACTTGAACAATTTAAAAACCCTTTTTGAAAGTCATTTACAGTGTCCTATTCGGTAAAACAGTGTACAGTGGTAAAATCTTGTGCATGCGGGTTATCAATCACATGTGATTGATATGATAACTGGCATGTTTAACTTGTAATCCCCCTCTATAAAACATTTAACAGTCTTTAAAAGGTTAATTCAGGGGTATGAACTCACCTGGTGTAAGTAGGTCCGACGAAAGTGTCGTTTGGGCGTTCGGGGTCACGCAAGGACTTGAACACACACAAGGACCTATTTTAACATATGATAACATATGTTCACATACAATTAGCATATAATATACTAATTAAACAATTATACACACTCATAGGAGTGGAAAACACTTTTGATTGAGTGTTTGGGGTCCCGGGTAGCGTTTAAGGGTGCTAAGGGTCTCCTATTAGTTGTGGGACTTTGCTATACTCACATATCAAGTGTGTAAATGGATTTAAAACAACAACATGGACCAAACAAGGAGTTTACGGCCCAACCTAAGGGAGTTTACGGCCGTAAACTCCCAAGGTCCTATTCTTGGGTGTTTGATGCTTCTAGCTTGTTCATTGAATTATTCTAAGCATTTTTCCTAAAGGGCATGAGTGGATTTGAGGTTCCTAAGGGCCTTATAATGGAGTTTACGGCCTAAGAACAACTCCTAAAGGAGTTTACGGCCGTAAACTCTAAATCATTGAGTTTGGTGATGTTTCAAGCCCCTAATGCCTTTCTAGTGATTTCTATTGAAGGGTGATGCTATTTTGGAGGATCAAATCTATCATTTGAGTGAGTTTTGGGGAGTTTACGGCCTAGATAATGCTTGGGCCGTAAACTCCTTTTAATCCTTCCATTTCTTGTGTTTAAGCCCTTAAATCCTTCCTAGTAAATTATGGTAAATGTCTAAGGCCATTTGGGGGGCAAAAATCACACTTTTGGGCATGTTTAAGGGTGTTTACGGCCTTGACCCTTGTCTGGGCCGTAAATTCCCTTTAATAAATCATTTTGGAGTGTTCAAGTGTTCTAAACTCAAAGGAATAAGTCCCTAAATTATGTAATAAGCCCTAGGATGAGTTTGGTGCACATTTAGGACATTTTGACATGATTTTGAGGAGTTTACGGCCTAAGCTTGTGCTTGGGCCGTAAACTCTTTTTTGAGTCCTAAAATCATGCCTTTTAATGTTTAAACACTCCTAGGCTATATCCCCTAATTATTCCCAAGCTTATGGACAAGTTTAGAGGCATGTTTGGCACCATTATAGGGGTTTACGGCCCTAGAATGTTCCTGGGCCATAAACTCCTTATACCATGCCTTCTTGGATGATTTTTGGGCTATAAACACGAATCACTATGTTTAGAATAAGCTAGGGTAGGCGGACTTACAATTTGGAAGCGTTTGGTTGCGAATTCGGGGCGAAAACGGGTCTAGAGAGAGAGTTTAGAGAGAGAGTGTAAAAAGTCTCCAATGGACTCCACTCACCCATATATGGGTTTCACAGTCGGGGCTCGGTGGAATTTTACCCAATACTGCCGTTAAACGGGGCTTTTGGTCGCACCCGATTTAGTGGTCATAATGATAAAACTTGACATTTTCTCAATAAATGGAAATGTGTGTCTTGAGTTTTTATTCCCTTTTATCACGACTTAACGGCATGTTAAAGGTAATCAAATGGAATGTTTATTAAATTGATGCCCTCTAATTAACGGAACTTTTATACAGTGGAATATTCCGTTAACGGTAACGGGGAAATGTAACGGGACAACTTGGGTTGTCACATTTACAGAATTTTGTTCTGTCTAAAGCAATGTTTGAATCCTTTGCTGCACCAATGTCCTGGTTATCAAAGGCAGGTTCTACAGCTTCATACAACAAAGAGACTGGGTGTGTAGAATTCACCATGGTTATAGATACGAGAATTAGGGTCTCCAAGAGATTATTTTGCAAGATTTTGGGAATTCCGAATTCTGGCCCGTATGATGAACTCTCGTCTTGGCAAATGGTGTACATGTTCAATGAGATGGGTCACCAACCTCCATTGACACGTATTAGTGATTTCAAGAAGTCAGGGTTACCAACGATTTGGAATTTTTTGTTTGGGATCTTTCTGAGATGTCTTACTGGAAGAACAGTGGGGTTGGATAAAGGAAGAATGGAGGTCTACGCAATGGTAGCTGGTCTATACTACGATTAACAGGTGGATTATTCTGAGCAGTTATGGACAGAGTTCATCACCAGTATTTCGAAGACTAGTGCTAAGCACGGAATTTCTTGTGACAGATATTGGAGTCTGATAGTCCAATATATCTATCAGAAAGAGAAGATCGAAGTTTTGGATTACGAAGAGAAAGCCGTTTTTCATATGTACGGGAGTCTGAAGGAAGTACATGATGATCCGGCAATTTTTTCCACAGTTGCTCGCATTCCGGATACTATGCTCAAGAAGGTGGATGCTACGAATAACGTGTTGGTGTCATACTTACAACCCATTGACACAACCGTTGTGACTGGGATGTTACAACATGAAGCAAAGAAGAATTCGAAGAAGTCAAAGAAGACAGAGGGTGACTCTTCGGAAAAAGGAGTGCAAGAAGAACAAAAGAATCAGCAGCTAATCGTTACTTCTCAAACGGTTGAAGACGTGTCTCCGGTTTTAAGCTCAGTGGCTGATACACCGGTTATCGAAGCCTCTCCATCTAAGGAAACGATTCCTTCGAAGATGGGGGTTTTTTGAAGAATCAAACTCAAGCGAAAATCTCAATTGGTGAAGAAAACTCAGGTTACTCATCAAAGGGTTACCGTTCGAGAAATTCCAGCTCCGGTATCACCATCTTCTAAAAAGCAAAGGGCTGAAGATATGGCGAAGTTTTTAAAGAAAACCCAACGTATTGAAGAAGTGGAACATGTGCCTGAGACTCCTGAAGATGACATTCCAAAAGAAGTCAAAATCTTTCAGTCTATTGAGTTTTCGAAGCCTGCTGACATAAAGATTCTTGAATCAACGACTTTACCACAGGTTACTTCAACCACTGATTCTCCTACATTCCAATCAATAATGGATCAACCTTTCACCACCATCTTCTCAACATAATCAACTGATCCACCAAATCCATCATCACCTATTGCTGAAACAATGGCGATTGATGAAGAAACTGACAACGAAGGGTTTGGAGGAACATTCGAAGCTCTTTCCTTTGATAAAGCTGAAGAAGAGTTTCCTGACCATATGTTGATGATGATGAAGCAGTTCAAGATATTGAATTCAAAATTGAATTCTATCTTGCAATCTCAAGCGGATGTAGGAAGTGTTGGAATCAATATCTTGGAAGTTGATTCTCTTTTGAAGGAAATGGAAAACAGGGTGGTGCCGAAGACTTCAGGGCTAATATGTGATTCAGAAAGCCGTATTCTTGAGAAGACTGATCAGTCTGATAGTTCTACAGAGAATAGAATCAATTCTCTGAGATCTGATTTCCTGAAGGAGGTGAAAGATTTAAAGACGGTTACGAAGGAGCGTCATTTGCTCTTCGTACATGAAGTGAAGAATGTTAGAGAAGATGTTAATATGCAGATTCGCGAACTTCGTGAAGAAATGAAGAAGGAAGTTCAGCATATTCAACAGCGGTATGAATCAGCACATCAGAAGATCGATATCATTTGTGATGCGGTTGTTCAATGTGTCAAGATGTTCGAACAAGTAAATCCTCAGATTATTTCTCTTTCGGCAACAGAAGTACAACATTTTGGAGAGTTGGTGAACCTGCTGAAAGAACTCAAAGAAATCTCTTCAAAATCATCTTCTCTGATTATCCCTCAAGAATTTCTTTCTCAGAAATTTCTTCATTTCGAATCCATTCTTCAAAAACATCTTACTCCATTGCTTCGAATCTCAAGCCTTTTGCCGAGTGTATCAGATGCCCCACCTGCTGTCACAGGGGTGCAAGGGGGAGAAAAGGTTGGTCAAGCAAAGGCTGGGGATCATGAGAAGATAGATGAATATTCGAAGGTGGTACGAAAAGTTTATCCTTCAAAAGCTGTGGTTAAACCAACAATTGTTTCAGCTGCTCCAATTATCTCGACAGTGACTACAACTGTTCCAATATCAAGACCTATTACAAAAGGTATTGTTATTGAGAATGTAGTTCCTTCGAATGTTTCTTCGTCAAAGAGTGCAGCTCCTTCGAATGTGAAAGACAAAGGAAAAAGAGTCATGATTGAGAAGACTAACAAAGAGAAGAAAGCTGAGGTGGCAGCTGAAGTTGAACGAATGAGGCATGTGGAAAGCATTATGCGACAAAGGGCTCTTGAAGGTTCGAATGTTGATAAGGGAGATCCTTCGAAATTATTCAACTACGAAACTATCGAATCAAGGGTGATGTTCGACCATATGTATTCGTTTGAGAAGATTCCTAAGAAGAGTTATGTGGTGACAAACACAGATTATGGTCGACTTGACTTTCCGATCAATGAAATGATGTTCGTCATGCCACAATTTAAAGCAGAGACAAAGTCCATGGATGTCGAAGAGGGAAAGAAGATGAAAATTCGATTTCATGCAGTGTTAGCAAAGGCTCAAGAAGTAGTCTGGTACTTGGAGAAGATTAAGAAGGTAATATCCATAAAAAGGGATGTTGTTTTCGAAGGAAAGTTTCAGAACTTGAAGTATGTTGTGACAAGGGCAAGTGGGAAGATACAAGAGTTCACTGTGGCTGACTTTCCATTGATGAATACTTACTATCTCATCAATGTTGCTCTGATTCTTAAAGACAAATCCTTTTCTTTCCTCCAAGAAACAGAACCAGATGTCTTCAGTCTTGGGTGTAGGCATATAAAAATTTTCTTGGAGAATTATTTCGAATGCCTAGCTCAAACTGATGTCGAGCTTGCTACTGTTAAAGGCATCGACATTACAGCACCAATGGCTCCTACGAAGAAGCAGGTTGAGTTGAAGAAGTATGAAGACGGAGAAATCTATTTAAAGCCTTTTGGGATTGTCTTCGCAGGAAAAGATAAAGCTGGAAGAGCCAAGAGATTCTTGTTTCAAACCTCTGAAGTGGAAAGATATACAAATTCTCAATATACGAACTTAATTGTTCGTATGAATCATTGCAAGAAGAATACAGAAGGAGACAAGAAGGAGATAAAGAAAGTTATCTCTTGGTACATGGAAATCCAAAGAGTGTTGATGTATGTCGTTCAACTACTAACTTCATGAAGACTTCGACTTTTATTCCAAAGGGGGAGATTTTTAGGGTATAAATGTTGTAATAAGTCGAAGTGTTAGTTTTGTTACGAAGGATCTCTAGTCTTCGTAAGTTGAGTCTTCGTATGTAGTGTTATAATTGATAAGGCATTTTGTTTAATTGTCTTAATGTCTTGTCCTTAGTATTTTGTTATGCTTTTGTACGCCTATAAATAGGAGACTGTACTGTGTGAGAACTTAACTTTCACATACTCTTTACAGAGAATCACTTTGTACTCTGTAAAATCGAAAGCATAATATGAGCTGATCAAATATTATATTTACTCTCGTGTTCATCATGTTTCTTCTTTCTTAATTCTTACGTGAATTGATCTTTATACTCGATTACAAAACTCATCATCTAGAGACCGATAGAAAAGCTACGCAGACAAGAGAAGGAAACCTTTGGAATTACAGGTTGGTGACCGTGTTCTTTTGAAGGTCTCACCATGAAAGGGATTGATACGCTTCGAGAAGCATTGAAAGCTAAATCCAAGATACGTAGGGACTTTCGAGATTATTTCTAGAATCGGTCTTGTAGCTTACAAACTCAAACTACCTCACGAACTTAGTAACGTATACCCTACTTTCCACATCTCGAACTTGAAAAAATGTCTATCCAATGAGACTCTTATAATCTCACTCGACGATATCGAGATCAACGAGAGCCTCAACTTCGTGGAAGAACCAGTAGAGATCATGGACTGAGAGGCGAAGCAAACGAAGCAAAGTCGTATCCTGATAGTGAAGGTTCGCTGGAATGCCAAGCGGGGACCTGAATTCACTTGGGAGCACGAGGATCAAATGAAATTGAAAAATCCTCATCTCTTTGCTTAGATATTGTAATTGCTTAAACTCTAATTTCAATACTAAATTCTCTCTAACAGGGGGATGATGTGACAACCCGAAATTTCTGTCTTGTACAACCATTCAATTCAATCAAATTTAGACTCGTTTATGCTATTTGTTAGCATTGTTTAGGGTCTGTCTGAGTGTTCTAAGCATAGTGCATTCAAAGAATGGGTGTTAGGATGTATCTACTAGAGTTCATGGTGCAACACTCAAGTTGGAAAACTCCATGAAGTGGAGTTTACGATCGAAAACTAGGGTTTACAGCCGTAAACCTTTGGCTGGCCGTGAACTCATGCCTTATGACTGTATTCCTTCTTTTTCCTTCACTTCTCACACTTCCAAGTCAAGAAACTTGATTTTCTATCAACTGTCATCAAGAGTTTTCATCTTAATCTTCAAATATATAAGTATTTCTTCCTTTGTTTAGTTGATACCTTACTTCATCTAGTGAAATTCCATGATTTCACACATGAAACTACCTCTTTTGGTTGGATCTTCAAGATCATAAACTTTCACCAAGAACACACACTTGTTCTTGGGATGTGAACTCCATAGGAACCCTCAAAAGTGCAAGTATCTCTTCTATCTTTTAGTTAGGCTGGATAAACACATGATTCCTAACCTTGAAACATCATAAAGTGCATGAACATAAAGAGTTTAAGCCCGTAAACCCTTGCATGGCCGTAAACCCTTGTCTTGGTGCATATCTTGGCTGCAAACTCCTCTTAAGTCCAAACCTAGGACTGTGAGCACTTAGTGAATGCTAGTTAGGGTCGTAATCACCTCTTAAAAACATGCCTTATGGATGTAAACTCCCCTTGTCCGTAAACACCAAAGGTGTGGCCATAAACTTCCCTTAATACAATCATGTGTGATTATAACACTTCAATCCAAGTGTTTCCTAGTCCCTAAGTTGGTTCTCTATCATGATTAGTTGTTATATTAACTAATTATATCCATATATGTGTCATTATATGCTAAATATGATCCGTTCGTGCTCGAGACTTCATTTACCACTTAGCATCCTATATCGATCTTACATTCGAATCACTCACTAGAGGTGACTTTATACCCCTAATTTACCTTTTTAAATGATTTTAAATGCTTTTATGGGGGGGGGGGGGGGGGGAATACAAGTTGAAACATTATAGTTGTTATATCAATCACACGTGATTAATAACTATAAACAGATGGATTTCTCATACTTCAAATTGTGTTATCAAACAAAATACTTCAAAACATTTTATCTAACTCTTTATCAAACTCTTTTAAACTTATATATTGTCAAAATCATGTATATACATATATAGTTATATAAATAAGATTGAAAGGGCTTAGGACTAATAACTCGCTTTATTTCCTGTTCCTTGTTTGGTTGTGGACTTAGGGTATCGATTATTTTTTCCGAATGTCATTTAAATCCTAGGTATATTTTATGTATATATGTATAGATATAAAAGTTTTTACATTACTTCAATTCCTTTGGGTAACAAAGGTGTACAAACATACTTAGTCATTTAAACAACATTACTAGTAAACTATAATAAGTATAGTTTACGAGATTAGTACTCACTATTTCTAGTACAATGAAACGTACAAGTGTCAGTTCATACATGAGTCAGTTCAAACATACTATAATGAGAAACAAGAAGGAACATACTATATACTATACAAAGAGAACATACAATACATTAGGACAAAGAGAACATACTATACAGATACAAGAATACTATAACATTAATATGAGTTACTACTTCATGGCATGTCAATCTACAGCTGGGTCACATTTTGTAACTAGAGTCTTCTGGAGGGAGAGCGTGAATTTTTGTATAGATCTATACTGGATTGACCATCCTACACCTTAATGCTAGCTACAGTGGGACCTGCAGGTCTACGGGTGATGAATGTCATACCATTTCGACGTCTTCGAACGTCGTGTTTTACTAAGTCGATCAAGCAGGGTTACAATCATATCATATTATACCTAAATTAACCATTGGTTTAAGGTAGTTAGTACAACCGTAGTTAGTACATACAATACTACAGTACATCATTATTTTCCCATTGCATTTACATTATGATCTTCTCACATAAACGGTAATGTAAACTATATTTTGGTAATGATAGTCATACTTGTGGAAAACACTCACTTTTACAAACCAACAACATTCTAACATTCGGGTCTTGGTAGAAGGCTGCAATTCAAGTAGAAAATATAGGATTTTTCTAGGAGATACAAACATTTACTACAAGCACTCTCATACATTTACAACAAACTTTTACTACAAACATTTTCTTCAAACTTATACAAGATTTGACACTAAATACTTATGAACTCACCAGCCTAAATGCTGATCCTCTCTTTTAAAATAACTTGTATTCTCAGGTCACCAGTAGACAGGTACAATTGGCAGGTTTTGAGAAGACGGAGCACTTTCAGACTCATCTTTTATTTTGATATATATATTTTTGGTGTCTTGTAACTATACATTCAGAACACACATGTATAAATTATACTATTAATATAATGGATGATGTTGTTGCTTGTTTTACTATTATGCGTTGTTATGATACTATACATGACGTCCTCCGCCCCCGAATGTTTCCGCCAATTCGGTTTGGGCGTGTGATAGTCTTTGTGATTGTAACACCACGACATAGTGTGTAATAATTATTAGTGTTCTTATTGACCGTAACATAATATTATTGAGTGTAATTAATATTGGTGGTCTTTGTGATTGTAACATCACGATATTGAGAGTAATTATTAGCATGTGGTCTTGGTGACTATGACACCACAACGTTGAGAATAGTTATTATTAGTGGTCTTGGTGACTATAACACCGTGAAATTAGGATTAGTTAGTAATCCCGGTGACTGTAACACCACATATTGGTAGTTATTATTGGTTGTCTTGGTGATTGTAACACCACAAGGTTATGAGAATATACAAATACTTGTATGTTAATGTTTTATATTGATAATATCCTTGGTGTCTGAAATATTATCATTTGGAGAATTGTAAATTTATAGTAAACTGGGTCGTGAAAATACTATACTTGTGAAAGAATATGTTATTATGAAAGTTTAGACCACTTCAATGTTATGAAGGGAAATATTGGTTGGTTGAATTATAATATATATAGTATTGATTAGTATTAAAGAGAGGGTGAGTGGAATTGATGTTGGCTTGTTTGACTGTAAGTCTAGTATGAATGATAAATGGGTGACATAGTGTTAGTAATGTCCTACTAGGTATTTAATAATTGTAGACACATAGGAATGTATGATTGAGATTTTAATGATATAATTAGTTGTATAACTAATTTGTATGGTCTTATGTAGGTTGCTCACTAAGCTTTTTATAGCTTATCTATTTTTTTGTTGTGTGTATTTGAGGTTTAAGTAGATGTGTAAAATAAATTGGAGTTAGTAGTGCCCAGCTTGGATTCTTACACTACATTCTTGTAAGATCCTCTTGATAGCTACTTGTACTCATTTGTAGTATGAATGTACACTGAGTTCATATTGCTTAATGTATTATAAATGAAATTTTTTATGTGTACTTTATCTTGAAAATCCGGGTGTTACAATACAGGTTGCAAGTCAATTTATTTCTTGTCATACTCTGTTTCATACCATCCGCATTCTCGCTTTCTTATTGCCCTTGTATTGATCCTCACTACTATTGTTACCGTTGAAGGTGTCAACAATTGATCCTCAGTTGGTATCAATGTTGTCTGTTCAATGTGAAAATGATATTGTTTTGTAGACCCTAATGCATTTTAAATATTCTTTTTTGTTTTAGTGCTTCCTGATTGCACCAATGGGGCTTGATAGGTAGAAGCAGTTGGTAATTTTTAGCATTCCTAGATCTTTATTAATGATTGTTATATTGATTTCGAATATTCAATCAACAATTAAAATATGTGTCTTTTCTAAAATCTCCACATTGATATACGAGAGAATGGAAATGGTGGAAAGTTTGGGATGAATTACACTATGAAGAAACGTCTATCATTTTATCATTATTTATGATGATAATGGAATCGAAATCCCTTGTTGGTTCCTTAAGAAGTTTTCATTTAATGATTACAGTTAGGTATTTATTTGAGTTTTAAATTGTTGGTCGGTGGTGTGGTGGTGTTGATGGGATAATAGGGTGGAGAAGAGTTAGCTGAGTTTCTTAACCGGGATGACAGTAACGTGGCGATAGTCGTCCGGTGCCAATACAACTTCCCTTACACGTCAGCTTGCCACGTATGCTAGCTAAAGGAGGAAAGGTTAAAAACTAACAACAATGAGTTAATTGACATGTACAATAAAAATTAAATGACCTATTGTGCAAAAAAAATATATATAAATGGTCAAATCGGTCCAAACACTTAAATTTATTGTGCTATAGTAACATTTTTCCTAAAGAAAAAAAAGGTTCAAATCCATCTTATGGTAAATTGATTTGAACACATAACAAATATTTTCAAATAAATTATAATTACTTGAAGATAAGTTAAGGAGTAAAATTCTGTTTATTGAAATTAAAACCTATTAACTATTTTCTATATTTTCGAAACAAAACTATTTTCTATTTTATTATATTTTAATACTTAACAATATTTACTTACCGTAAAATCACATCACAATAAACTAATAGTGAATTCAATAAATAATCCCTTAAGACTAGAATAAAGGAGATACCGAGGTCTTCATTAGTTATTTATTTTGATTTTATTTGAATTTCAAGATTACTTTTATTTTTAACATCATCTTGAAAGAAGATATATTAGAGGAAGAAATCATAAACAGAATAATATTTTCTAATAAAATTTGTCTTTGTATTATCAAATTATTCTATGTTATTACTGATTTTTGTGACGCTTTTTGGATTATACTTCTTGGATTACAGGCTTCTACTATTTGAACTTTTATCAATTGAAAAAATATATTTAATATAAAAACTTATTAACTTAAGAATTAATAGACTTATAAAATATAGAAATATTATTATAAAAGAATATATACTTTTCATAAGATAATAGTGTAAAATTAATTCGTATGGATTTTTGTGTGTTTGATTTATTTATAATTAGATATTTATATAAAAAGCTTAGAAATCTAAAAAATGCTTAGAAAACATTAAAAATAAAAGAATATTGACTTTCAACGAAAAGTATTCAAAGTATGTCAAAAAAGAATGGAGTGTAGAATGAAAAGAGAATGAAGTGTGTATAAAAAAAACCCTATATATTAAAATTTTATGAAAAAATTAAAGTAAAAAGAATGATTAACATCATAGCTGTGTTGGCACAATGAAACATATGGCACAAACTCACGGATTAGGAACATGGATTATATATTTATATGAACATTTTGTATAGATTTTGTTGGGAAAAGGGTACGAGACTGATGCAAGTTGTCTCTACAACTGGAGATATGGAGGGGCAAAACAAGAGGAATGTGTTCCAAATTCTTGAAACAAGTGGTGAACATATCGAAATGATGATGTGGGAGATTTACTTAAGAATATGCCTAAAGGAATTTATTCACAGTTACAAATGATAACACTACAAACCTAACCATCTATTACACTTCATCATTTTGCATAAATGCCTTTTCGAATATGATTTCATATTTGTTTATTCGACATTGTATTCGGACGTAATGCTATGAGTGTTTTAGGAAATATATAATATTAGAAATGAACATGGATTACACAATGATACGATCTTTGTTCTCAGTAAAAGATTTGTTCCAGCCATTGGAGCGAGGATGTTGGGGCTTATGTTCCTTTTTAGCTTTTTATAGAGAAAAGTTCATAATAGTATTGATCATGGAGACAAGGCATGGAGGCGATGTTTGATAATGCCTTCTAAAGTTGATAATATCTAGTTTTCCTTATTTAATTCGACGATTGTGGGAGGTCAATATTTTGTTAAGCATGGCTATATTAATTATTGACTACTTACGTACCACACTAAATTATTTTTGGACTTACTGATGAAGTAGGAACATTGTTGAATAAGTATAAGGTTAAGACCTACGACGAGAATCTTAAGTAATACTTAAAAAAGCTACAATTGGTATTCAAAAATACGAAGTATGCTATAAGGATATATGAC
The DNA here is from genome assembly GCF_002870075.4 of Lactuca sativa. NCBI lineage: Eukaryota > Viridiplantae > Streptophyta > Magnoliopsida > Asterales > Asteraceae > Lactuca > Lactuca sativa. The sequence goes on from NC_056626.2 coordinate 321,574,044, forward strand.
TTTTGATAAATCTCGGTCGTTTAAGATGGTTGGCATGTAACAAAAATAATCATTTCAGTCTTTATGGCTGTTTACTTTTTGGGGGCCTATGTTTTCTAAAAAACATGTATTATGGTTACAAACGTTCTCATTGATTCATTGTTTCAGAGACAATTGCATTTTACCTGATAATCATTCGGGTTTTAATTTCATTTTTTTTCTCTCATTTATTAACATCAAGTTTGTTGGCTTTTATACACGGCCGGTCCAGAAGGTGGACAATCCGGACGACTGCCGATCACCCCATCTCAGGGGGCCAAAATTTATGGGTTATATAATATATATATATATAAAAGAAATTAGTACCTAAATGTTTTTTAGGATTTAAAGTTGGTTCAAATTCAAATTAATTAAAAAGATAAACAATTTGATTTGCTTATTATTACAAATTAAACACATCTATAGTGAAAAATAAATGACAATTTTTTGAATATTTATTATATTTTTTTCGACCTGGCCCATATATGTTTGGACCAAATAGTAAAATAGACCATTGTTTTTATTGAATACAAAGGAGAAACTACTCACAAGTCAATTTTATTTGCAAACTAGGTCAAAACTCGTGTACTATACGAGTGATAAGTTAAAATAACATATACTAAAAATCTCTATCTATCTACGAAACGTTGAGGAAAAGACCGACTTTAGCTCAGTTGGTAGAGCGGAGGACTGTAGACCTTAGCAAAGGATACGACCAACAGAAATTGTCTTCTTTGAAATTTGAAGAAATTGTTTTCTTCAGAAGGATTAAACACGTTTTTAGAATAAAAGTTTGGTTTACAATATTACTTTCAGATATGATAACTGTCTGAATAACACGTTTGTTCAATGTTATCACTTATAGTCTAATATCATTATATAAGCTATTTTTCTGATCAATATTTCTCAATAACATAAATAAATAAAACCCTGACTTTTAAAAAAAATAGTTCATATTTTTGGTCCAAAGGAATACATGTCTGATGTGCCATTACCACCTACCTTCTTTTAAAATTTTCATTTCGTTATGGATTTTAGAATTATGTATCTTTTTTTGTCGTAATATATATTGTCTCATAAAAGTTGATTATTTGATATTAAATATAATTAACAAATTTCAATCAATCATAAATAATTAAAAATATTAAAAACATTATTTGACGATGCGGTTTTAAAATTTTATATATATTTTGGTTAGATACCTTTTAACAAACATAGTAAATCTAATAAACAAATAAAAGTTATTGATGTAAAAAATTGATTTTCAAACTTGAATAAAAATATAATATTGAAAGTTGTTTATGGCCGATGATAGATAATAATAAGGTGCATTTTAATTCTTGAACCAAGAACACCATGATAGAAACATCAATATCGGCTATTTCTTATTTGGACTTAATACATACCGATGTATGTGGACCGTTTAGATCAACCACGAAGGATGGGAACCGCTTCTACGTGACTTTTACCGATGACTATAGTAGATATGGGTATATCTATTTAATCAAGCAAAAGTCAGAAACTTTTGAAAAGTTCAAAGAGTTCAAGAATGAAGTGGAGAATCAATTGGGCAGGAAGATCAAGATGCTTCGATCCGATCGAAGAGGAGAGTACCTAAGTCTTGAATTCCACGATTATCTCAAGGAGTGTGGAATAGTTTCGCAATTGACGCGTCCTAGGACACCACAATTGAATGGTGTGGCAGAAAGGCGTAATTGAACCTTATTGGATATGGTTCGCTCTATGATGAGTCGTGCTTCACTATCAATCTCTTTCTAGGGGTATGCCTTAGAGACTGCCGCCCATATCCTTAACCGAGTCCCTACAAAGAAGGTTGCCAAAACACCTCACGAGATGTGGACAGGGAAAGCTCCCTCGTTGGCACATATCAAGGTTTGGGGTTGTGAAGCTTTCGTAAGACGAGATACTCACGACAAGCTCGAACCTAGAAGTGAGCGATGTATTTTCATCGGCTACCCGCAGACATCCTTTGGATATCTCTTCTATAGACCGAAGGACAATGTAGTCTTCGTAGCAAGGAGAGGAGTTTTCCGAGAGCGAGAACTCATAAGCCAAGGAGACAGTGGGAGGCAAATCGACCTTGAAGAGATTCAAGAATCGATAAATGAAGGAACCTCTACCGCTGGCACTCAACCCGAGGAGGAAACTCCGGTTGAACCGATTGACGTATCGTTACCTCTTAGACGTTCCGAAAGAGTTAGGTTTCAACCCCAGTTATATGGTTTTCATATTACTACCGAAGGGGACACGTATATTAGTGATAGTACACTAATAAACCTTGATGAACCTAATAGCTTTAAGGAAGCCATGGCAGGCCTGGAGTCTGCAAAGTGGAAAGAGGCAATGAATAGCGAGATCCAATCCATGTATGATAACCAAGTTTGGAATTTGGTTGATAGTGTATCCAGACGTAAGACCGTTGGGTGCAAATGGATCTTCAACAAGAAGACCGACGTGGATGGAAAAGTACACAAATATAGAGCGTGATTGGTTGCGAAGGGCTTTACTCAAACTCCTGGAGTTGACTATGATGAGACCTTTTCACCAGTTGCGAAGATAAAATCTATTAGAGTGATGCTAGCTATTGCCGCATTTCATGATTATGAGATTTGGCAAATGGATGTCAAGACCGCTTTCCTTAACGGAAGGTTGGCTGAGGATGTTTACATGGCTCAGCCAGAGGGGTTTGTGGATTCGAAGCATCCGAATAGAGTGTGTAAGCTTGAGAAGTCCATTTATGGACTTAAGTAAGCATCTCGCAGATGGAATCTTTGTTTCGATGAGAAAGTCAAAGAGTTTGGATTTGTACGAAGCGAAGATGAATCATGTGTATATGTCAAAGCCAGTGGGAGTATAGTAAGCTTTCTCGTTCTATATGTCGATGACATATTACTTATAGGAAACGACATGCCGACTCTGCAGGAGGTTAAGTCCTGGCTCGGGAAGTGCTTCGCTATGAAGGACCTCGGAGAGGCTTCTTACATTTTGGGAATAAGGATAGTAAGAGAGAGAAGTAAGAGACTAATTGGACTTAGTCAGAACACTTACTTAGAGAAGGTACTAAAACGTTTTAGTATGGAGAACTCAAAGAAGGGAGAATTACCGATACAAAGTAATGCCCAGTTGAGTAAGACTCAAAGTCCGAGTACCGAAGCTGAGATAGCAGAAATGAGCCGAGTTCCATATGCTTCCGCAGTTGGCTCAATCATATACGCTATGACTTTACTCGCCCTGATGTAGCCTTCGCTTTGAGCATGGTTAGCAGATATCAAGGGAATCCTGGCAGAGCACAAGGGAATCCTGATGTAGCCTTCGGAGGACGAAGGAATGCTTATTAGTCCTCGGAGGGAGTGATGACTGTAAGGTGCGAGGGTATAGTGACGCCCATTTTCAGACCGACGGGGACAACTACCGTTCGCAGTCGGGCTGGGTCTTTACCCTAAATGGTGAAGCAGTGACATGGAAGAGTTCCAAGCAGGAAACCGTAGCTGATTCAACGTGCGAATGAGAGTATATTGCAGCGAGCGAAGCGTCGAAGGAGGCAATATGGCTGAAGAACTTCATCGGTGATCTTGGAGTTGTACCTGCCATAAAGGAGCCCATAGAGATTTTCTGTGATAACGAAGGAGCGGTTGCCTTGACCATGGAACCGAGGGATCATGGTAGATCACGACATATCGACAGAAAATACCATTTCATTAGATATCGTGTAGAAGAAGGACAACTCATAGTGAAGAGGATATCATCAGAAGATAACCCAGCAGATCCGCTTACGAAGGGACTGAGTAGGGTTAAGCACTTGCAGCATGCTAGGAGTATTGGGCTGAAGGATGATATTAGCATAGATTAGTTAGTATTAGAAACGTGTAATAGGTAAATGTAATTAACATTTGATGATTAAATAAAGGAGTTTTATTTATGAGTAATGTTACTATCTTATGTTAATTGTTTAACTATTGTTTCACTTTGCATGTTTTGACTTCCAGAATAATTGAGTTTATTAGGAATAATCGAATTGTTCAAATTGTCCACAATCGGTCATATGTTGGAAGTAGATATGAATGAAGATTGTCATGAATTGGTGTGTAGATTGTCTAAATGGCGTTAGACATAGCAAAGGATTGCTGCAACGTTCATGAGTGCTTATGAACTGGTTTTGAGCATTGGAACAAACCCGCGCTTGCTGGAATCACCTTATGGAATAAGATATAAAAGGGTGATCGCAAGACGATAATATCATATAGTCTTAAAACCTAGATATATGGTTTGTTATTTGTTAATTGATTGTACGTTGATAATGCGAAAACGCATCAGTAACTCGGTGTTATAAAACGCATTGTTGTGTATAGTTGGTTAATGAATAAGTAAATGCATATAAGTCGAAGTTTATCTGTAACTTTTATCTAAGAAGGTAAAAGCGATATCTCGGCCGCTCGATGATTTGATTTGACTTATGTGTCGGGCCCGGTCAGAACTGAGTTGATGTGTTCAATTAAGTTTGATGTCGAATAAATCAGAGATCGAGAAACCTAAATGTTTGACTAACCATTCCATAGGATTGTCAGCATGATATCTAACAGAGGACTGTAAGATCCCTTATCTAAAGGACAAGATTGATTAGATCAGAGTTTGACAGCATCTTTGAGAGCTATGATTGCAAACCGAATTGTATTTGTGCATATAGTTACTATACTTATCCAAGTGGGAGACTGTTGGAATAGTGTCTAAGGCTAAAACTATATTAGGCAAGTATTTGACCCGGTTGTGCATGGTCCTTTTGGGTTATCTTCACCATAGCAACTTGATAAGATGATTTATTAAGAGAGAGTAAATATTATTAATATATTATGAGAATAATATAAAGAATAATATATTGTTATTTGATTAATATAAGTCATAGAATTAATTTGAATTAATTTGGTGACCTAAAGAGATTAATTAAATAAGAGGGTATAAACTGTCAATTGTTTGATAGTTAAACTTTAGACTGTAAATCCTTATAGATATACAAGGGACGAATTCTAGAAGCTATAGGATAGCTAAAATCGTCCATTGCTTATCTAAGGAAATGATTTGGATAGCCTTAAGAGAAGATTATCCAATTGGGTTTAAACTGTAACCCTTAAGGAGTCTACAAGTATAAATAGACCCTATGGCTGATGGAATTCGGAACTTCACCAAAAAGTAGATAACCTCTGGTCGAATTCCATCCCCTCTCCTCTCTCCTAAATCATCCTCTTTGCTTGTGGTGTTTGTAAGCCATTAGAGGAGTGACATTTGTGACTCTAGAAGCTCCAAGACAACAAGGTCAACAAGGAATTCAAAGGTATGATTCTAAATCTGTTTCAATGTTGTTATTTAGCTTAAATAGTTATTAGAAGTCTTGGATTCATAGCATGTTTAATTAGAAAGCCTAGATCCAAACATTAGGGTTTTGCATGCGCACATAGGAAAGTTCTTATGGCTAAAACCCATCAACTTTTGCATAAAGACATCCCAATTTACATATCCATATCTACCTATTACATTCCAATTATTATTCTGATTGTTTCCATGGCAAACCAACATAAATTAGGGCACTTAACTGGTAGGGTTTGATTTCAAGCTGAATTTGTCGGAATCTGTTATCTAGCGTCATTGAGTGCACGCCATGTATTTGATGAAAGTTCAATGATGATTTTTGAATACCATTAGCAAATTTTAAGAGTGGCGTGTGGAAATTTCAATAATACTTTTTTGGTCCTCTAATTAGGAAACAAATGGCCTTATATGGTTACTGTACCAGATTAGATGGGTTTTGCTCAAGGCAATGTTGAAAGAAAGGAAAGAATTCAAGTAGATGAGTTTAGGTGACCCCTCTAACAGTCACCAAATCAATAATACGCTAAGTTGCATCTGTTCTATGAAGGTGATTCAAATATCCAATGAATTTTCTATCTACTTCATGAATTTTGCCTCTACATACATTGTTGTGTTATTGTTTCTTACACATTAAACAAATTTATCCATTTTAGAGCTGATGAAGTGTTTATTTGTCGATTAGAAACTCGATTCCAAGTATTTATTTTCTAAAGTATGATTTGTTCTCTCTTTTTTTTAACTAAATTAGGTTTTGAGTTGAACTGGCCAGTCTTTAGGCAGGTGAATTATTTCTTGGATCAGCCTGAATGATTCTATTACATGTTTTTTTTACTCTTTTGATTTAGGGATAATGACTTGAGAGGGTAACATACTTTTGAATTTGATCACATTTGGTCACTGAACTTTTTTTCGTGCTCTATTAACCCTTTAACTTGTTGAATTGTGCAAATTTTCCCCTTCTGATTGGTTTTTGCCGGTTTCAATGAATTTATTGATCCTACGTGTCAGTTTTGATCCTACGTGGCATCTAGGGTTCTTGTTATTAAAGGAGGGGCGTTTGTTGTTCATTTATTGTGCCCTAATACCCCGTTGCCCTAATACCTGATGGCTTCCTCATACAGCATCTCATCCTCCCTCAATCGATCAAGCAAGAAATCCACAGTGAATGATCCAAAAACTTGTGATTGTGGGTTCCCTGCACGTATTCTAACATCAACAACACCAAAGAATCTAGGGAGGCATTTCATGGTGTGCAATGAGGTAAGCAATTTCACTTAAATTTTCCCTCTTTTCTGATTCATTTATTCCAGATTTGAAATCTCACTTTGAAATTTTATTGTGGAAGGGTAAATGCAAATATTGGAAATGGTTGCATGTAGAACTTGTACAGATGCCTCTAATGGAAGTGGTGGAGGGAATGAAAGCTGAATTAGTAGCATTGAAGACCGAAGTGGAGAAGGTGAAGGAAGACATGGAACAGATGAAGAAGGAAAAGTACTCTGATGCCATTGCAATGAAGGAGAAAATATATAAGTTTACCATTGGATTTCTTTTTCTGATCATCGTGTATATGATGAAATGAAGTCACATGATGTATTGAAAGATGTTGTTTGAATAGAATAGAGTTGTTATCTTAACTTCTTGTTGGAATGGAATGAAGTAACATTGATTGTAATGGAAAATGTAATTATAAAGAAGCATACATATTAACTGCATACATATTAACTTTCATTGGAATGGAATCACAAAGAATGGAGCCATTATCTCAACTTCTTGTTGGAATGGAATGAAGTAACTTTGACTGGAATGGAATCACCAAGAAATATTTTTGACTGGAATGGAATCATAAGGAAGCATACATATAACAATGAATACATATTTGATTTTGACTGGAATAGAATCACAAAGTAGCATGCATATAAAGAATTAGTTTTGACTGGAATGGAATCACAAAGTAGCATACATATAACAAATACATATAATAAAAAAGTAAGTGAATGTGGTGGTTGGATTCATTGTAATACTCCATTAATATTCAAAATTAAATAAGTTTTTGTTTGCATACACAAAAGTAGTTTCTAGGTAACACAAAAGATTCCTGGATAGACAAAAGAAGGGTCACCATGTGCCCATACACCTACTTGATAGTACCATAGAAAAGCATAATAAAAAGACTACTACTTTGTCTTTACATCACAACTGCCTTACAAAAGATATTCCTACCCACCCACTACACACCCACTAAATTAATCAATAACTGAAGGGTTATCTGCATTGCTCCCAACCCCAGGTATCTACCTCCTTAATGCTTGTTTGATAATCCGTTCAGAATATTTCCTCCTTCCACTTCTACTAACTGGGACCCTTCTTCTTGGCATGGGGGCTGCAGGTGGTGGTGGAGGAGGTTGTTGGGCTGCAGGTGGTGGTGGAGGAGGTTGTTGGGCTACAGGTGGTGGTGGTTGGGCTGCAGGTGGTGGTGGAGGAGGTGGTTGGGCTGTAGGTGGTGGTCCTTCATTAAGCCTGGATAAACTTGGGTCTGCTCCACTGCCCCTGGATGAACTTGGTACTGCAAACAAAAATTAAAATGTCAATTCTTTGTTCAAATGATGTAATGTTTTTAAAAATATTCACCTGATGTATTGCTTTGTTGGTTAGATGGACACTTTTTCTTGTTGTGACCTGGTTCCTTACAAATACCACACTTTATTATGCTTCCCCTTCTTGAGACAGTCTGTCTACTTGGTCCACTCAACTCTCATTCAATTGCATCCCTCTTCCTTTTCACTGATGGCCTACCAGGTAATCTTCTTCTTTTGGGAGGCAAAGGCTTGTGGTATGGAACATCTGGCCACATTTCACTACTATTGAGAGGATTAATGCTATATTTGTAGCATTTTAGGTAAGCCTCAGTAGTGTATGATTGGGACACATATGCCTCAGCATCATGATTTAAGTAAGAGATTGCTGCCACTCCATGTAAGCATGGTATCCCTGTAAGTTGCCATATTCTACAGGCACACTTCTTTGCAATTAGATCCACTCCATATGCAACATCAGTGAATCTAACATCATACTTTTGATAACTATAAGGAGTAACTCCCCACAATCTGTTTAAGCATATTAACATCAGTGAATCAATAACACATCCTCATAATTAACATAAGCATATTAAAGTAAAATAATTACCTCTGTTTAACCTTCAGATCTTCTATACGCTTCCTAATAGTTGGACATATAAGCAAATCCCATTCCATTCCTTCAACTCTTTGAGTGTATATCCTTTCCATCACAAATAACCTAATCTCCTCCAGCATAGTGATTATAGGTCTCCTTCTAGCATGCCTAATAGCAGAATTGAAACTCTCACTGACCCCATTCTCCACTGCATCACAATCTCTTCCTTCTTGAAAGAATGCCTTAGACCAGGTAGTAGGATCTCTGTCTATAAGGTAATCATAAGCATGAGTATCAATAGATTTGATCTTCTCCATTACACCTCTGAACTTCTCCACAGTACTAGCCCTTACAGCCCTCCAAAATAACTTTATGTATTGTTGACCAGTAAACCTTTTATTAAAATTGGCCATAATGTGTCTAGCACATTGTCTATGTTCAGCTTCTGGACATCTTTCCTTAACTGCTTGTAATAACCCCTACAAATCACAACATCATTATGAGTGAAAAAGCATAAAAATGACCTAGTACTAACCTTGTGTCCATCAGAAAGAAGGGTAATGCCTGCACCAAGACCACCATTAATGTCATCCATAAGCAAATCTATGAACCACTTCCATGTTTCTTTATTCTCAACACATACCACAGCCCATGCTAAAGTGTAGATGTGGTTGTTTGCATCTCTCCCAACAGCTGAAAGAACTTCTCCTCTAACTATACCCTTGAAAAAGCAACCATCAAGCCCAATTACAGGCATGCACCCTTCTAACCAACCATCCCTTACAGCTTTGAAACACACATAAAACTTAGAAAACAAAGTTGTGGAATCTGGCATGATGTCTACATCCAATCTCACGGTAGTCCCAGGATTTGACCTGATAATTTCCTCACCATATGACCACAATCTTCCATAATGTTCAATTAAACTTCCTTCAATCTCTTGTAATGCAAATTTCTTTGCATTTCTGCATTGCCCCACACTCACATTTATGTTGAATGTTGTTGACACTTTAGCTTTCATCTTCCTTGCACTCATTTTTGGGTTCTCTATAATTTGACTCATAAAATGTTTCCCTATCCATCTATAAGTTACAATTGACCCAAACTTAAACACCCTACAACAATTATGTTCATTCACTAGAGATTTGATCTGAAAAGTCTTTTCTTTACTCATCCAGGAGGCCCATAGTCTGAAAGGGCAAGATGGTGACTTATTCTTTTTGCAACATTTCACTAACAATCTATCAGAGTCATTTTTTTCAAACCATAGATCATACCCATTAGCAACTGCATAATTGCTTAACATATGTTTAAGCTCAGTAGGGTTACAAAATCGCATACCTATAATTGGTTTCATCTGATCCCATGGCTGTCTCTCATCATACATAGGGTACTGGGGTGGCATGTATTCATCATCTTGATCTTCACTCTCTATAGGTTCACAAAGGATGTTTAAAAATCTATCATGTGCAGTTTTGTTTGCTGGAAATGGATAGGTAGCATCATCTTCTTCATGATCAACAGAATATGAATCTTGAATAACTGAATCCTCATCTTCATCTAAGTCTTCGGTTTCACTTTCACTTTCCTCAGCCTCAATCCAGTCGAAGATAGGTTCATTATGGTGATCCACATATACATTCATTCTCTTGTCAAGCGTACGCCAAATCCAAAAATTCCTTGTAATCACCGTCGTTCACTAGTGTATGAATTCCAAGACCTAAAGACTCTTGTGGAAGGCAGAAATAGATGTCTTTGCTTCTCGATTTGGTGAGCTTGTGAAGAAATTCCATAAATTGCTCATACCCAAACCCACTGAAGTCAGCATCTCGCACTGATGCTCTGTCGGGATCAAAGTAAACTAAGGGATTGGGTGCAAACTGACCATTGTAGTGGAAATCCACTACAATGAAGTTCTGATCAGTAGGATTTGGAGATGATGCCATAGAACGATTGAAGGAGATGAATGATCGATGGAGAATTTTGTGACCTAGTCGAGTTTAAGGACCAAATGAGACTTCGGGGTGTGGTTTAATGAGATGGAGACGAAAAATCGAGGCCTACATGCCGCCTCTTTCGCCACGTAAGATAAAAAATACACGTAGGATCAATAAACCGTTTAAAACCGGCTAAACCCGGTCATAAGGGGAAAATTTGCACAATTCAACAAGTTAAAGGGTTAATAGAGCACGAAAAAAATTCAGTGACCAAATGTGATCAAATTCAAAAGTATGTTACCCTCTCCAGTCATTATCCCTTCTTATTTATATCTTCCGGTTAAAATCAAAAAGAATTCCATCCTTGTATATTATCCCACTACACGTTCATGGAAACACCAATTTTTAAAAGCCTTTAAGATCAAAACAATAAGCTAACATGGTATTGTTATGCTTGACGTCGTCGGTAGTTCGATCCCCAAGAAGCTACATTTTTTACATTAAAATAGAAAAATTATTTGTAATAGATTTGAACATGGAACCTAATGAGAGTAGAAGTGTGAAACACCTTAATGTCAACAGATCAATTGCTTTAATTATTTACTTATAATTGTAAGAAATATTTAACTTAGACAAACAATAAAATATTAGTAAGAAATCTTTAACTTAAAAAAGCAAAAAAAAATATATTAGCAAGAAATATTAGTATAAATGTAACAACCGGATGTGTAATGTCCTCGAGTAATTGCAACAAATGCGGATTTGACAGATAATTTAATGTCATTTTTAGTATGCATAGACATCGAAAGCTCTTTGAATATTTTCCATTGCTCCCCTAATACAGAAGCGGAAAGGAACATACAGAACCACTATTGTAGAAAGTGAAAATTCTACAAAAAGCAGTTGGCATGACTCTGCTGCAACGCATGATCATAATTCTTACTTTCCCCTCTCAAATTGACCCAATTTATTGCAATAGGGAAAGAGGCTAACTGCCAAGGCGTACAAATGCATGATACTGAGGATACAATTGCAAAAGCTCTTGTTAGGGTGTAAATTCACTCTTGAATGTCATGTGTTTACTCCTTTGTATATATGTAATGAGTTATCTTTACTTTTATAAGGAAGTGAGTGATACTCATGTTATGTAAGGAACATTTATGAGAGATTAGTTTAGAGAGAGAATTATTGCAAACTCATTTGTACTATTTCTAAAAACTAATGAGAGCTTAAACAAGATTTATTTACTTTTTTGTTCTTAATGCTCATGATTCTTGTATGATTCACTAAATCAATACATATTCCGCATTCGTCATCATAATCAACATCACTGCAATTGGTATCAGAGCTGGTGTTCTTGATTTGATCAAGAATTGGTCCAAGATGACATTCTTTATTTGGTGATTCTTCATTATCTTTTGATCTTCGTGTTTTAGCGAGTTTTCGGATTCTAGAAATCGAATTGTTCATTTATTCTTATTCATAATTCTATTTTCTTCACTAGAATTCAAGTAATTTTTGCTTTCTCGCTTTAGAAAACCCATGTAAAATCACTTTCTCATTCTAGAAAAACTCAAGATCTTGTGTATTGATCAAATATGGTGTACTTATGTTATGATTCTTGGGTTGTGATCATTGAAGATGTCAAATACAATGTCAACTAAAATCAATTCAATGGTTTATTGTTGAAAGGTGAATTGATTTCATGGGTTACTATGCTTTCTAATGGAGGTTTGAACGATGATCATGAAAGATTGTTTTTTCAACCACTTTCAAAAATTGAATGCTTGGTTGAAATCTCTTTAAACATGGTATATTGGAGTGAAAATCAAAAGGAATGAGAAGAAAGAGATTTGTTTAATAACAAATACATTTCTCTTATTGAAAACTCAAGTGATCTTCATGCTCTTAAGTATGTTGAAGTTCAAGACTACGGTGTTCAATGTGATGTTCTTGATTTTCTTGAAGTTCATGACAAGAAGATTCAAGTTGATTATCATGAAGATGAAAAAGTTTTTTTCTCGATTGGAGTTCAAACCGATGATATTTTTTGTTCTTGTGATTCATTTGAAGGAATGATTCCTTATCGAAAACCATTAATCCAAGAAATTCACAAATATCAAACTCCAAAAGATATGATCCAAACTTGTCAAGTTGAAATTGTGGAAAATGGGTTTGTTCATGAATTCAAATCTTCAAGATGCAAAAACATGAGAAAGAAAAAGAAGAAGATCAAATGTAAGAACAAGCGGCTTTATTCACAAAAATCATCAAATGTTGTTATGAAGCCGAAATCCATGAAACAAATTTAGGTTCCAAAGCAACAATCACCAAATGTTGCAATGAATTTGAATTCAAAACCCAAAAGTGTTGATGGTTCCAAAGCAACAATCCGAGAGACGACTGAAAAGATTCTACACATTAGTGAACGATGAAAAGCCTCTAAGAGATAGACAGAAAAGCTACGCTGACAAAAGACGAAAACCCTTGGAATTTCAGGTTGGTGACCTCGTCCTATTGAAGGTCTCATTCTGGAAGGGCATGATACGCGTCGGAAAGCCTAGCAAACTAAATCCAAGGTACTTTGGGCCTTTTGAGATTCTCTTTAGAATCGGCCCAGTAGCTTGGAAACCCCGGCTACCTCAAGAACTTAGTAACGTACGCCCTACCTTCCTTGTATCCAACTTAAAGAAGTGTCTATCTGATGAGACTCTTGTTATCCCACTTGGTGAAATCGAGAATAATGAGAGCCTCATCTTCTTAGAAGAACCAATAGAAATCATGGATAGGGAGCCAAGCAAACAAAGCAAAGTTGTATTCCAATAGTGAAGATCCACTGGAAGATTCACTTGGGAACGGTAGAATCAAATAAAACATAAGTATCTGTATCTTTTCCCTTAGCCGATATAAACAATTAACACACATGTTAGAACATAACAGTTTTCATAACAAAATGAAAACAAACTTACTATTTATAATGAATATATAGTTAATGAACAAATGAAAACTATTTTCACAAGGTTAAGTTATAAACGAAAAAGATTTTCAGTTATCACTCGTCATGCGAGTAACTATTTTGCGAGTCATTCTTGTGTACTTATCTAAGTATGGGCAAAAGTCTTGATCTTATAACCAGAGTCTCTTATAGGGAGAGCGGTGACAATTGTGTGTAGATATACGTTGGGACTGACAATCCCACATCCCGACTGTTAGCTACAGTAAGGTCGACAGACCCTGGATGAAAAATGTTGTTACCAGTTTTGACGCCTGAAAAACATCATTATCAGGCTTACAGGGTTAGTATGGTTATGAGAACTCACAGGGAGAAAATCCCGACCTATTTATGAGTAATATATATAACTTCAATTGATTAGTAATCTTACAATCAGTTTACAAAACAAACTTACTTTCGTGGTGTTATTTTAAACAATATTACCACAAGTTATTGCTTTCCATAATCTACATAGAAAGGTTCATACATGAACATGCATTCTATTTTTCTCATAAAGATAGTCTACTGATATGGAAAACATACATTATACAGTTATAACGAACAAACATACATTACACAATTACAGCGAACAAACATACATTTACACTGTTACAGATAACAAAACATACAAACATTTGAGTCTTAGGATTGAAGACTACTTTTCATTTAATGTAGAAAATATGGGATTTTCTGGGAGGATAAATACATTTTTACTAATCAGATACAAACATTTTCACTAGTCGGATATAAACATTTTCACTAAATAAATACAAACATTTTCATGAAACAACTACAAACATTTGACACTAAATACTTATGAACTCACCAACTTAAATGTTGATACTCTCTTTAAAAATAACTTGTAATCTCAGGGAATCAGTAAGACAGGTATGCCAGCATAGGTTTCGAGAAGACAGAGAATGTTCAAGACTCGTCTTTTATTTTTCTATACTTTTAGTGTCATACATTTATTCAATGAACACAGATCTATTAACTATATTATTAAAGCAATGGATGATGTTGTTATTTTTACTATTTTACATTTGTTTTGATACTTAACATGAAGTCATCCACCCCTGGATGTTTTCGCCGTTCCGGTTTAGGGGTGTGACAGATTGGTTTCAGAGCATTGTTTATAGTGAACTAAGTATATCAACCCATAAAAGATATATAACTATAATACAATACGATAAAAATACTCTGACCAGGAGTTATACTTTTAAAACATAAGTATTCTTATAAAAGTATACATACAAGCATATATATATATATATATATATATATATATATATATATATACTAGAACAAGTATCACAAGAAGAACAAAATACAAGTTTTTAGATGTTGGATACTACAGTTAAACCTAGGCAGTTATGAAATCATATCTAGGATAAATATAACCTGATCAACTATATTTATTTGAGATACGACCACCATGTGTTTGGGAGTGATAGTGGTGTTGCAGCAAGTCTAAAACTTACCAACCCTATATACGAAGAAATGCTAGAACAAAACATAAAGTTAAAATACTATACGGTATTTTTAGTACTTTAACTAACTTATGTGAAAGATAAAAGTCCTTTACTGATAAGGCTATGATTACCGAGTGTAAATATTAAGGTTATATATAAATGAGATTTTATAGACTTAGAATTTGTGATTTTCACTCTACTTCTTGTTCCTTCTTTGGTTGTGTTTTTAGAGTAGGATCACTTATTCAAAGATCTAGTTGATCTTAATTATATATAATATATATACACTACGTGATTATAGAAATACCTGGTAAGGATCGTCATCACAAAAGTTTATTTTAATAAAAGTATTTTATTAATCTCGTGGATTTCTTAGACACTCCCATTCTCGCATAACCGACACACCTAAACATTGTAAGTAGCCAATAGAGGAGCCGAGATAAAACTAAAAGAGGGATCACGAGGAGGATTCATAGAAAGGATCGGACAACCAAAAAGGCACTAGAGGGATCATTTACAAACGTTGTCCTATCAGCAACAAACTAGAGAGCACCTTATACATTATACTAAGAAAACCTAGTGGGTTAGTGATTACACTACTCACACTATGTGTTTAATTTACCGTACATTTTGTTACATCTAGCAACAGTAAAATCAAGAGAGACACTTCCTTCAAAAACCTATTTCTATTCTCTACCATGAATACATCATAGGGATGTAGGTCAAAACAATGAGAACTATACAACAAAACGAGAAATTTATATCTATATATAAATAGTTAAAGTATAACTAGCAACAACCATAAGTACTTACGATTTGATTTCACATCATATAACGGAATCATGTCTTTGCATGGAAATAACCGGCAAACCGACAAAACCCCGATCCTACATATAGACTCCGCTACATTCCAAGCTGCAGTAACAGCTGTTGTGACAGCTTTCATGGCGCAATTCAATTTTAGCAACCCAAACGAAAGTCGAAATAGTGTCAACACTTCAGATCGTAGTAACAATCAAGGAAACCAATGAGGGCCAACCTACAAGAATACCCCAAACCACAAAACTAAGAGCAAAAAATGAATGTTCTGGGATAAAAAGAAGTGAAAATCATCTCAAAGGTTTGCATAGAGACAGGAACCTGTGGCAGCCTATGTGGCCACAACATCTGTTGCCCCTGCTACCGTTCCTACTGTTGTCCCTGTTACCCCTATCCCAGCTAACCAGTATGATGGAAATCTACCAAAGTGAAAAAATTACAGCTTCCATCACATGGGAGTCTGCCGAAAGTTGCATGGCATGAACTGCAACAAGAACGGGCATACTACCCGTTTCTATAGAATTCCGATCCAGCACATTACTTCAACCACCGATGCTAGTACCATTCAAGTATGCCACATATGTGGTGAAATGAGACATTTCAAGAGAGACTGTCCAATAGAGAGAAATGACGGATGAGGGGGAGAAGTTTAATGACAAGACATAAAGGAGCAACGAGGAACCTTCTAGGATTTTGGTACGTTTTCTAAACAACAATATTTAATCATCGGGTTTTCATGGAAAATAGTTGAGAATTAAAAAATTTAATATCATAAATTAACACATCATTCATATGAAAACTAAGAACCCTAGCAGTTAAGCTATGATGGCTTAGTGTATACACTAGGTTCATTTATAATTATGATTTGTAGGCTTAGAGTGAGTGATTCCGCCTTATTTCCTATTCCTTTTCTGGTTGTCGATTTAGGGCAGAGTCACTTAGTCGACTGTCTTTCCAATCTTAATTATATATGAGTTGATACACCAAGTGATTATAGAGGGACCTATTAGGGGTTATATTATGAAAGTTCAGTATTTTTAATTATCAGAACACTCGTATTACTAATACTTTTTAAATGAAGTACAAAATATCTGCAGTAGTAGTAACAAGGTTAAAACAAAGAGCACGAAAAACATAAACAAAGAAAATACTACCGCTCTAACAAACACTTTTTCCTAATCGGCTTAACAATCGTTATGATAAGAAGTTCCGACATCACCATTAGGAATGTATTGGCTTGGTTCTTACAATATAAAATTTCGGTACCACGTAGAAATCCTTTACCTTAAACAACCATCTAACAAAACCCTTGCAATCTATAACGACAAACTCAACACAAACCTTAGTATTGTCTCACATTTCAAAACTCAGAAGTACCCACGAGAGGGATACCATGCCCTACTCGGTTACCCCGTAGACACGAAACATAAAGTAAACAACACCGGAGAATCTTCTGAAAGTCCGTAATCTTTCCGAAACATCCCCAATAGATCTCATAGGAATATCACTCGTACAACAAGTCAAGTTCAAGAATAAAGATTTAGGACTTATACCACTAGTCTATCACTACTAAGTGTATACGCAAGAGTAGTATATAATTTAGATTTTAGGGTTTAGGATGTGTGCTTCCGCCCTATTTCCTGTTCCTTGTCTGGTTGTCGACTTGGGGAAGAGCCACCCATCCAAACATCTTTTCAATCTTAATTATATGTGACTTATACACGAGGTGATGGTAGATGAACCAAGTATGAGTCTTACCATGAACTTCAAAGCAAAATCCCTCAGTTTTACTACCACAACCGGAGATTCCTGAGTGGAAGTGGGAACGGATTGCAATGGACTTCATAACCAAGCTACCTAAGATGACAGGTGGAATTGATACCAATTGGGTGATCATTGACAGATTAACCAAGTCCGCGCAATGCCTACCAATTAAAAAAACTGACAAGATGGAGGAAGGACAAGAACATACATTAGGGAGATACTATGACTGTATGGTGTTTCCATATCTATTATCTCTGATAGAGACAGTAGATTCACCTCAAGATTTTGGCAGTCGCTACGAAATCCTTGGGAAATAGGTTGGACATGTGTAAGACCTACCATCCACAAACTGATGCACATAGGGAGAGGACTATACAAACATTGGAAGACATGTCGAGAGCTTGTGTGATCGACTTTGGTAAGGTGTGGCATATATATTTACCATTGGTTGAGACTTTATAAAAGAACAGCTACCATTCTAGTATCAAAGTTCCTCCATATGAAGCCCATGTGGTCGGAAGTGCAGATCTCCTTTGTGCTCGGCTAAGGTGAGTGGCACGCAACTAGCTAAAGGCAAGTTACTGACAACACTCTCACTGGTTCAGAAATCATTCGAGATATGACTGAAAATATTGTACAAATTCGTGAATGATTCAAAGCCTCTAAGACACAGACAGAAAAGCTATGCTGACAAAAGACAGAAATCCTTGGAATTTTAGGTTAGTGACCTGGTCCTATTGAAGGTCTCACTCTGGAAGGGCATGACATGCTTTGGAAAGCGTGGCAAACTAAATCGAAGGTACTTTGGGCCTTTTGAGATTCTCGTTAGAATTAGCCCAGTAGCTTGCAAACCCCGACTACCTCAAGAACTTAGTAACGTACACCCTACCTTCCTCGTATCCAACTTAAAGAAGTGTCTATCTGATGAGACTCTTGTTATCCCACTCGATGAAATCGAGATTAATGAGAGCCTCAACTTCGTAGAAGAACCAATATAAATCATGGGTAGGAGCCACGCAAACAAAGCAAAGTCGTATCCTAATAATGAAGGGCCACTGGAATATAAAGCGAGGACCTGGATTCACTTGGGAATGGGAGAATCAAATGAAACATAAGTATCCGTATATTTTCCCTTAGACCATGTGTATCTCTTAGACTTAATTTCGGGACGAAATTCCCTGTATCGAGGGGATGATGTGACAACCCGTTATTTTCTTTATTGAAAAAGTCGAGCTAAAGTCAAACTTCTTATCTTGATCTATTTTAGTTAAGTAGATTTAAATTCTTTATTGGTTTCAAACCTTTAAATTAGAAGTGTTGCTTAAATTAGGAGTGAGATGCATGAAACCGAGAATCGTCGCATGGGCCGCAAACGAGCCTTCGCAGCTGTAAACGTCTCTCGTTCTCAGCTATGAACTCCTTCGGGCCGCAAACTCCACTATATATATATATATATATATATATATATATATATATATATATATATATATATATATATATATATATATATGTGTGTGTGTGTGTGTGTGTGTGACTGAATTTATCCTCACTTCTACACTCCTAGTCGCAAACTTAAGCCTTGTTCTCTCTAAGTCTTCAACCGAAAACCCAAGTTTTCTCTCATCAATCATCCGAAGATCATCCAATCCACCTTCGGATCTTGTTAAGGATATCCAGTTCGCTTCATTTCACAATCAAACACCAAGAACACACACCGAGTTCCAGCCGAAAACAATTGAATCTTCTAGGGCCGAAAACCCTTTGCGAACATGAGCACCGAAGGATGGTCGTAAACACCTTGCGGGCACTTGATTTCGGTTCTAACACTTCTTTTGTAAGTATTTCTTACATCCTAGGTTTTTTCCTTAATTCCTTAGAGGTTATATTCACTAATTTCATATGTATATATCACGTGAAATACATTTTAGGAAATGTTTTGTCTCGAGATTTAACTCGTGGAAATAACTAACCATATCGAACCTTCAATTGAATCACTCACATAAGGTGAGTTCATACTCCTAAAATTTACCTTTTTAAATGCTTTTACTGCCGGGGGGGGGGGGGGGGGGGGGGTAAAAGTAGAACAAAATTTATATTGTGTTAACATTTACATGTGAAAACAAACAAAGGATTTCTTATGCATTTATAAGTTGTTAAAATCATTTCAAAAACTCTTTTAAACTATTTTAGATTGCTGTTTATTATCAAAATTATTTATGAATAAGTATGTTTTAATGGACTTAGGACTATTGCTAAATACCTTAACTCTTGTTCCTTGTTTGGTTGTAGGCTTAGGGTAGGATCACTAGTCCGGCCGTCGGCTAAATCATAGTTATGCTTGCTAAATATATATAGATGAATATTAAACCCCATTTTTAAAGTACATACATAACTCAGTTGCATATATTAGGCAAATGAGTCTTTTCTTCAAATCATTTACAATACAGACAAATCTACTAGTAAACTATAGTAGGTATAGTTTAGGGAATCAATTCATACTATTTTCTAAATCAAGAGAAACATTTCAAATGCAAACAATTTACAAACATGTTAGAACGTACCAATTTTCATAAAAAAAAACAGAAACATACTTACTATTTATAACGAATATAGTTAATGGACAAACAAAAACTATTTTCACACGGTTAAGTTATAAACGAAAAGGATTTTCAATTGTCACTCGTAATGCGAGCAAATATTTTGTGAGTCATTCTTGTGTACTTATCTAAGTATGGGCAAAAGTCCTGATCTTATAATCAGAGTCACTTGGAGGGAGAGCGATGACAATTGTGTCTAGATGTATGTCGGGACTACAATCCCACATCCCGACTGTTAGCTACAGTTAGGTCGGAAGACCTGGGATGACAAATTTTGTTACCAGTTTTGTCACCTGAAAAACGTCGTTATCTGGATTACAGGGTTAGTATGGTTATGAGAACTCACAGGAAGAAAATCCCGACCTATTTACGAGTAATATATATAACTTCAATTGATTAGTAATCTTATTTTCAGTTTACAAAACAAACTTACTTCAGTGGTGTTATTTTAAACAATTCTACCACAAGTTATTGTTTTCCATTATCTACATACATAAAGGTTCATACATGAACATGCATTCTATTTTTCTCATAAAGATAGTCTACTTTTATGGAAAACATAAATTATACAATTACAACGAACAAACACAAATAATACAATTACAGCGAACTAACATACATTTACACTGTTACAGAGAACAAAACATACGAACATTTGAGTCTTAGGATTGAAGACTACTTTTCGTTTAATGTAGAAAATATAGGATTTTCTGGGAAGATACAAACATTTTGACTAATCAGATACAAACGTTTTCACTAGTCAGATATAAACATTTTCACTAAATAAATATAAACAATTTTATGAAACAACTACAAACACTTGACACTAAATACATATGAACTCACCAACTTAAATTTTGATACTCTCTTTTAAAATAACTTATATTCTCAGGGAATCAATAAGTTAGGTATGCTAGCTCAGGTTTCGAGACAACAGAGAATGTCAAAAAGGTATGTCATATTCTCAAATGGATTCCAAAACGTTCATGATTTCAATTCGTGTTTTTCGTTTTTCATTTTTAATCGCTTTGACTCATTGGATCTAATTCGTTTCAACCCCATTATTAATCCAATTATTTTTGTTTTGAAGAAAACCAAAATCAAACTCTTTTTTTTAACAGTTCATCGATTAAATAAGCCCAATCCAACAAGTTTTGATCGTTATTGTTCATTTTGTTCCTTCATTGAGCCTAGATTTTGATTGTATATCAATCAGTAATCAAATTGACATCTTCTGTCTCGCATCTATGGAGTTTGACATTCTTAATCGAAGTCAACTGAAACCTCTAATTCACAACTCATTTGGAATCAAAATCTATATTGACTGATCTTGTTAATTCGTGATTCCAAGTCGAATGTATTTGCTTGGATTATTTTCAATTTGTATGATATCAATTTAGAAATCATTTTCAATAGGAGTCAAAATCGATTTAGAATGGTATTGATTCTTGAGTTTTTGAGTCGAAATTGATGTTTTGAGTTTCTCTTGGACTCGATTCCTAATGTCAATGATTGAAGAATTCAAGTCGACTATTGAAATCGAATACTCAATTCAAAAGTTAAAATTGATTATTTGATTTTCGATTCAGTAACTTTCTATTTGTAATTGCTTGCTAAGTGGTATAGTCGACATCGACTTGATGATCTAAATCAGTTTTAGAGTTGAAATTTTTTGAATGTCGAACGCTTTGTGTATAATATCGATTTTTACCAATGAAATCTTGAAGTCAAACGAAGTATATTTCGATGTCAAGGTCGATGATTGAAAAAGAAGACCATGTTGGAGTCAAATTTGGTGATACTTGTATATCGATTTCGAAGGATTGATGATTTGGGGTCAATGTCAAGTGTTTATATCGATAATTGAAGGTTGGGCTAACAAAGTGAGTGGAAACACTTGAGGAAGACGATTTCGATTGAAGTGATTACAATCGGATTGTTTGGAATCGAATGAGTAATTGCTCCTTTAATGATAATGAAGGCTGTTAGGTCAAAACAAATGGGTGAATCGTATGAATTCGTAGACTTCGAAATTGAGTTATGTTTAGAATCAATATCGAGTTGTTAATCTGGGAAGTCGACATTGAGTTGACAATGTAATATCATTATTGTGGGATGACTAATTTTGGTTTCGATATCGATTACTGACTAAAGAAATGAAGCCCCTGTAATGAAAGTTGTGGAGTCGATGGTCGAAATGTTGAAATTAGTTTGGAATAGTCTCGTATTTATGTCGACAAGAGGAATTGGGATCGAGTTTGAAGGATTGGTTTTGATGGTTCGACATGGGTGAATCGAATGGGTTTGATTGGGCATCGACATAGTTTTTGATCTTTACTTGATTTCAAAATGTCTTTGAATGGGAAGACTTCGAAATGGGTCATATGAGAATCGAGGTTAAAGTGATCAATTTCGAAGGATTGATTATTGATTACGAAATGGTTATAATGAAAAGGATGGTCGAAATCAAGAGTTCATCATGTCGATACTCATTCTTTGTCTCTAGGTAACGAAGTGAAGAAGAAACCAAACATGCCGCTTTGAATCCCTAGAGTTTCTAAGAAGTAACAGTTTTAGTCCATCTTCGAAATGGGGATTCAAATTTATGAAGAATAAAGAAGTTACATACTGCATCCCTCAAATTTCGAAGTGTTGGCAAAAAGACCCATATTAGACATTGGGATAAAAGTTTGTGTTAAATTTAGACTTTTTGTTTCGAATCCCTGATGTTTTGAAATGTTGGCAGAATCTTCCCAACTTTGAAATTGGGATAAAATTATGAGAAATGGTTAAATTTACATTTTAGGCCCCTATAGTTAATGCGAATTAATGCTTTATGCCCAGTTTTGCTATTGGGATAAAGTTTTGCATCTGAGACTGCTATTGGTGTTATGGGTCCCTGTAGAATTTTGATGTTGGCAGTTTTTACTCAAAATATTGAAATTCTTGCAAATCTCACCCAAAAGTTGAAAGTTTTCACAAAAAGTGGAATTTTTTCATAACTTTTTTGTGATTGTTTTTTCATGCAAGTTTTTTGTGGTTTCATTTTGGCACACAGCAAGGGTGGGATTTGTGAAGTTTATTCCTCAGGGGCTTCTCAACCTTAGTGGGTTTTATAATCACTTGTTGATTATAAAAAGGGGGAGAATGTAGAGTGGGTATTCGAAGCTTCTTGGTTATTCATGTAAGTCCCTAAAATGCATGTGTATCAATCAGATCCGTTTGATGGTGCGGAATCCCAATCAAACGGATGATTTCAGATCAAATAGAAGAGAAGGAGAAGAAGAATAATATGAATCTCTGTATGAATTGATTAGAATTAAAGTTCTAGATACAAAAGATTCACACACAAAATGCTCTCTAGTTTCTCTCTTCTCTCGTTCATCAATCCTTTCCTCACACCCTAACACTTATATTTATACAAGGGAAACATGGGCTTGGTGGACATGGGCCGTAAATGGGTTTACGGTCGTAAACCTGTTTACGGCCGTAAACTCAACCGTAAACCCCCCTGACCGTAAACTAGACTGAAAGCTCATAAAATATAACATAAAATTATAATTGCCTAGAAAAGCAAAGTCTAAAACATATTTTGACCCAACAATCTCCCCCTTGGTTTATAGCTTTCTTTTCTTAATTGAACCAACAAGCCCCCCTAAAAAGTAGCTGGCTCTTCTTGTTAATCTTCATTGGAAGACTGGCTTCAATATTTATCTTCAAATTCTTCACAACTTCAAGATGAACTTGATGAATCTTCAATGAATGACTTCATCTTGAGCACTTGAACTTTTCTTCAAGATTTGACTCTGAATGCACATTGGGTGAGGAGGCTTGATGTACTGATTCTTGAAAGATAGCGCTTTCAGCTTGAGAATTTTCAGAGAGAACATCAGATAGAACAAATCTTCTGGATCACTTCAGCAGGTACAACGATAGCAGCAGACTGATTGAGGAGGCTTCAATGCAATCCGTCACATAATCTTCAATTTCAGCTTCACCTTGCTTCTGGGGTTGACGGATTGAATGTTGAAAAAATAATCTTCATTTCTTGCTCCTTCGAATGACAATTCTTCGATGCTCACAAACGAGGCTTTGACTCAGAAATCTTCAACACAAATTCCATGAGTTTCATCTTCACCTGAAATCACTTTTCAAGACAAAACAAAACTAAAAGAAAGCTTAGAACAAAAAGTAAAACAGCAATAACACTATTTTTTATTTTGAATTTTTTTGAATTTTGTTTGATTTTTTTTTTAAATTTTAATTCTCCCCTAATATTTAAATTAGAAGAACACTATGAACAAACTTAACAAAAACAAAAATAATAGCTAACTTTAAGAGTGATTTGGGATCAAAGTTGTTGGACAACCTTATTCCACTTGTCGGTACCCTTATCTTGACATCAGTGATCGATCGCCAATATTGTGGTCCGCTTAAACACGAAATTCTTTTGACAATTTACCAATTACATGATACATGCATATATCTAATTGTAACATTATTATCATGATTGGCCCTAATTCTTAAATAAAATTTTCTTATGACCATTTAATTGACTACAACCAGGGATATTGTTGTCCACCTAAATCAAGCAGCGAGATCTACAGATAATCTGTATGTGTTCAATTTTAAGTGTACTAGAACGTGTTTCCCGCTTCCTGATATGCCCCAGCCATCAAGAACTTCCATAGTACTCCTTACACCGGGTAAGCAGACAACCATTCAGAGAGAGGATAGATTGAGAATTCTATTACTTATTGTTTCAGAGGGATTGAGATGTAGAAGGTTGTATATGCTGTGTAGCAGGTCGGATTGGAAGTCACGCAAAGGAGACAACATACAGCTAACAGATAAGAGGAATTTCATATATATAACATGCGGAGAAATAAAGTTGCATATGTTGTGTACCAGGTTGGATTGGAAGTCACGCAAAGGAGACCACATATGACTGACAGACAGATAGAAAGAAAACGATTTTCTACAGACCTAATTTATCTGAATTTACCAGTCGCCCCATCCAACTGGAATTAAGGACATAATATGCACATCGAGGAAAAGTGAATCCACAGTTCTAGATACGGGTTATTTAATATGACCGATAGATTCCCATGTATATCTCCCTGCTCAACCTATCCGAGCGTTGTGAAATCAGGTTAAATGGATCGAACTAGGTCAAAGTTTGTCAAGTCCTTAAATTCATTAGGTTCAACTTCCCTAATCAAGTCCATTTAAAATCTTTTGTGGCTACCAGTGCATCGAACACAGAGCATAGACGATTCAACTTAGGTATGTTACACCGACTCAGATTGCCCGTTATCACTTGCTAATTTCATTTCCCAAAACATCTCCCTCAAGCACATTTCATTTACACCATATTTTTTTGGATTTTCTGATTTTGTAATGTTTTTTTTTTTTTTTTTAAATTTTCCAATTTTTTGTTTTGTTTTTATTTCTCCCCCTAAATTTGTGCATAGGAGAGAAACGAAAATAAATGCGCAAATTTAAACTATCCTAAAACAAAAATTAGTCTTTAAAGCGAATCAGCTTAAGAAAAATTCAAGAGTATAGAGAAGAAAACGCAAACCATAATTCACCGATTGAATCTGCATTCAGAAGGTCTGAGAACAGTAAGCATAATCTCAGAACAGATTCGAAAATTCTTCATATCATTAAGCACTAACCCCATGTGATCCCTTCTTTTCTTTCCTTCTTTCCTTTCCCGCAAAGGACACAAACTCTCGAACAAAGTTATGAGTGTTGTATATTTGAGAGATGTCCCCTATCATATGCCAGGAGCAGCCACTACCAACAAACCGAAGTCTGATGATATGCCTCGATAGCTGCTCTGACGCAGAGCGGGATCAGTTGGTCTTTGGAACCCATTCCATTTTGAAACTGGGTCGACCTTTGTCATCAACACATAATACTTTCTCCCATGACATGTCCTGTTTATCACAACAGAAGATGTAGAAATATTAAAGTCATTAGTTGATTTGGGAGAGTGAGCCTTTGGAACCCATTTGTAGTTGGGTTTAACCCATTTCTTTTTTGATTTGATGGGTGGCTCAGTACTTGCTTTTGATCTTGATGTCGGCCGTTGAGATGACTTTGATTTTGACTTTACGGGATCATCTCTTTGATTTGGCTTCTTGGCCGACATTCCCTTCTTGACTTTGGGATTTTGATTCTTGTCCTTTGGAGTTTGATTCTTGGCCTTGGGAGTTGAATTCTTGGCCTTCTTGGCATTCCAGTTGTCAATGTCTGATCGTGATCTCGAGGGGTTTCTTTTGAAGTATCTCCCTCTTGGCGCATTCTGCCAGCCTTGTGCATAGTAGGGAACGTATGCGCAATTTGGACAATTTCTTGGCGCATTCTGCCAACCTTGTCCTCCCTGTCAGTTTCTTCCTGTGTCATAGGGATGGATGTATAGTTATGATTGAAAGGTGGAGGAACACTATCATACCCTAGACCCTTGTTTTGATTATCTTTGAATTTTAATTGGGTTTCAAATAAAGACTCGACTGTTTGACTTGATGCAGTATAATTTTTGAAACTAACATCTACTTTTCCACACTTAATTTTCAAGGCGTCAAGTTCTTTAGTTATAGCAGCAAGTTGTCTCTTAATATAGTTATAATTTTCACACTTGTTGCTATACTCTTCCTGAAGCTTCCTAAAGTCTTTGGTTTTTGCTTCTAATTCAGCTTTCAGGGGTTTCTGTCCTTTCGTGAGTTGATATCCTTCATATCTCAGGTCCTCAACTTCCCTTTTTAATAAATCAATTTGTTCCCGAAGAAATTTAATCGTATCTTCACATGATTGAGAACATCAAACTTCACATGAATGAGAACATGACACTTCATTGACCGGAAGGTTTGCGGAACTCATTGTTTTTCGACAATTCAAAGCATCAAGTTCTTCAATTATATCATCCAGACTAAGACGATTGAGATATTTTGTCTTCTTGATGTCAGCCACGTCCATATCCCATGATTTCGGAAGTGCATTCAGCAGCTTTTTATTTATCTCAGATTTGGTCAAGAAGATCCCAGCTATATTCATCTCAGTAGTGAGTGTGGTAAATCACTGCAACTGAGCATCCAGGATTTCTCCAGGGATATAATCGAACATGTTGAAATTTTGTCTTGACATCTCTTGACGACTCTCTTTCATGTTTTCAGTTCCCTCGTAAACTTCAAAAACTATTAAAAACACAACTAGAAGTCAAACTTAAATTTAAAAATGCCCTTTGACTATAAACCTCAAAAGTTAACCTTAAAAGTCAAATTTAATAAGTCAAACTCAAAAGTCAAACTTGAAAAGTCAAACCGAAAAGCTAAATTTGAAAATTTAAAAGTTAAACGAAAAAGTCAAAGTTTAAAGTCAAAGGTCAAATTTTAAAATTCAAAGGTTAAAAATAAAGTCAAAAATTAAAAACTAAATTTTTGGGTTAAAAATGGAATTTTAAAATAAAGAAAATTGATTTTTTGGCTGAATTTGTCAAAATTGTGAAAGTTGGATTTGAAAAGGAGTGTTTAAGAATTAAAAACGGGAGGAAAGAACAAAGGCGCAGGTTGGAAGAGTTGGTAAGACGCGTGTGGCAATGACCTAGAGGTCGCGGGTTTGATCCCCGCCACCCCCAACTTCGCGTCCCTTTTTATTTGAAGCTGCTAAAGAGACCTGCTGCTGAGCCGAGCGGTGCTTCAAGCCGATCACCGAGCCAAGGCCGCAAACTCCGGCGACACGTTTCCGGCCGGAAACGGGTCGACCGTAAACTCCGGACCGTAAACTTGTTTTCGGCCGTAAACTCCGGACCGTAAACCCTTTAGAGACCGTAAACGCTTCAGAAATCGCTATTCATGACGAAAAAAAACATTTTTTCACATTTTTTGCTCCAAAACTCGATCAAAAACTCATTTTTAGGAAAAACGCGAAGAACAAACCCCGCTTATGTTTGCGAGATCTATCCAAAAACGCAAAAATCTCTTCAAAATAAGATCAAATAAGCTCTAGATATGAAAAAAATTGATTGATACAACCAAGCTCTGATACCAATTGTAAGTCCCTAAAATGCCTGTGTATCAATCAGATCCGTTTGATGGTGCGGAATCCCAATCAAACGGATGATGTCAGATCAAATAGAAGAGAAGGAGAAGAAGAATAATATGAATCTCCGTATGAATTGATTAAAATTAAAGTTCCAGATACAAAAGATTCACACACAAAATGCTCTCTAGTTTCTCTCTTCTCTCGTTCATCAATCCTTTCCTCACACCCTATCACCTATATTTATATAATGGGAACATGGGATTAGTGGACATGGGCCGTAAACTGAACCGTAAACCCCACCTGACCGTAAACTAGACTGAAAGCTCATAAAATATTACATAAAAATATAATTGCCTAGAAAAGCAAAGTATAAACCATATTTTGACCCAACAATTAATTTGCGGATTTGAAGACTGATATTACATAGGGGGAGTTGGTCTTGATCGCGTGAGCTCGTTGGATATTAAAGTTGAGACATCCAATCCTAACTTTGAGGGGGGAGAATGTTAGGGTGCAAATTCATTCTTCGATTTTATGTCGTCTTACTCCTTTTTATATGTGTAATGAGTTGTCTTTCGTTTATAAGGAAGTGAGTAATACTCATGTTATGTAAGGAACATTTATGAGAGATTAGTTTAGAGAGGGAATTATTGCAAACCCATTTATACTCTTTTTGAAAACTAATCAGTGCTTAAACGAGATTTATTTACTCTTATGTTCTTCATGTTCATGATTCTTGTATGTTTACTAAATAATTTCATATTCTGCATTTGTCATCATAATCAACATCTCTACACCTCTTTAAAAATAGATGCAAAATTATAACAAAACGGTGCAAGAGAAGTAATCAGATAGGTTTATACATGGCCAATAAGCAAGAATATTCTATAAGTCTCCATCACAAAATATAGATCCAAACTGTGTTTACCTTGGTTTGTCTCTTCCTATAGTTTTTATGGCCAAGTTCTTGTTCATGAAAGGTTTAGGTACTGAAGTTTGATCTTATTATCCATTCAAGTATGATTCCCCCACAACCGAACGCAAGCTTGGAAAATCCATTTCAAATGTTACCTGAAAATAACAACACATCAAAATTTAGCATCTAAGTGTGTTTTTGAGTTCATACTTATCATGTTAATTTCTAATATTGTATTTTCTGCACACAATATAGTACCGATTCCATTCAAATAGTTCATACTTGACACATGAACAAAACTATGAAGCTAAAAAAATACTACCAACACAACCCTTTGTCATTAACTTATTAAAGATTTTATATCCTTACCAATATAACATGTATTTAAAATTCATAATTCTAAAAACTTTAAGTGTAAGAAGAATCACATGTTCATGATACCTAAAAAAAGGAATATAAGAAAAATCACCGATATTTATTAGTTCATCAATTAAAATTTTGCGACTATTGTTATACTTTGCCGGTTGAGATTTTCTTCTTCTATTGCGGTCAAGGAAACTATGAATGCCTTAATCAAATTTGACTATTAAGTTAATAGATAATTCCTGCAAATGCTACAAAATCCAAACAGCGAGGGCCATCAACAAAAAATCTCCTTTTTATAACATGAAAATAACCTGAACTTTATAAATTGGTGATGTTAAAAAAACTCTAGGTTGGAGAAGTAGTTAAAAACACAATAAATGTTGAAACTTGAATCACCCGAATTAAATAAATTTTAACAGTTGGTACTGTTATGTTATTATCCCAAATAAAAAAAAGGATGATGTGATTATAGTATTATCATCATCGTGATAGGCTTATGCATCATTCATGTGCAAGAGATTCAACATGAATTTAGTAATTATATGCTCCTGGTTAAGATTTAGAGTCGAAAATTGAATTCAAAATCATTTTTCGATTCCCCACTATACCATGAAAAAAAAGATAACAAACCTAAAATTCAAGCATACAAATGGATAGAAGATACAAATGAATATCTTTAGGGATTAGTGACTCGTTTGATGCATATACATATAACGATTTAGGATTTTAGTCATGGTTTATAGGAAAGTAAGAAATTCAAAGTCACTAACACCTACATATAAAACAAAATTTAAAATAGAGAAAATAAAACATAGATAATCCAAGTATCCAACAAATACTCCTCAATACCAATAGAAATTGTAGAGTTGAAGCTCAAACCATGCTGGAATTTTAATGAAACTCAATGTTTCTTAGATAGGTAGAGAATATTGGGATTTGAATGCGAGGATGATACAGAAAACTTGCCAATGCATTTTGGTCTTCTTGAATTTAAAGGGCTACTGATTTTACAATCGAAGGGAGTGAATTACGGATTTTGAAATCCAAGTTAGAGTGAATCAAGGATCGATATTTGAGGTTTATTGAATATTTAATTGAAACTTGGAGGAGATGCTATCATACATGAACATGGTGATGAGTCTGAAGATTTCAATTGCTCTTACTATCTTCTTTTGAATCGAACACTTATGTGGAGGTGGTGGAGCTTAGTGGTGGTTGATTCAATATTGTAAAGTCTGAATCCACAGAAAGTTTGTGATGATTAGGGTTTACATCGTACGATCTAGAGTGGTCACTTCCTAATTTAATGGGTTTATGCTTGATGAGCGGTTAAAGATTATATGATTCGCTGATTTTAGGGATTGATTGCAATGGGAATTACAGAATACATTGAGTTCTAAAACAATTTAACAGGATTGACTGCATAAGGATAGAGCATGAATTTCACAGAGATGATTTGAGCGGGAAAACTAGATGGGAGGGTTCTTAGCTATTGCCACATGGCAAAAATGTACTTATTTATTAGATTAGAGGATGATAAACTCATGGACTACGTAATAACCCGCAAACAACGTGGATCAAACAAATCATCCTCAAACATACGACCACTCAAGAGACATGACTGTTTAATAAGGATGAGTTTCTTTTTTTCTTTTTTAAAATTTTGATCTTTATAAACTAAGGAGATTTTATAAAGCAAAAAAAGAAAAATTAAGTGGAATGGTAGAATTTGTTTTTGTAACAAAATATTCATCTAATATTCAGTTTATAATTAAACTAATTAAACGAAAAACCTACAATATTATGAAAAATAAGATCTGTACTAAGCTTGATAAAATCGAACACAAAGTATGTGTGATGCTTCCAAATAAACAACCAAGCTGTGAAAGTAATCGCTTCCAAAGCTGGGCGTTAAAAATGCAAAGCATTAACATATCTACCAACGATAACACATCTCTATGATTCTTAACTATAACAAATTTAGGGATAACAATATCATACCAATGATAAATATTCAACAAAATCTGAGAGGCCGTTGGTTGCCTCTTAATTTAAAAATTAAGAGGCAACCTCTTATTTTTTCAGATTTTTACTATTTCGTGGTATCTGAATTTATCCCTCTTAATTTAAAAGATACCTCTTAATTTTTCAGATGTGAGAGTGACTCTGAAATAAAAAAAGAACGCGTGTTACCTCTTTTGCGCTAATACTTTAGCTGTTTTTGTTCATCACCTTCTTCTTCAAAAACGACGATCCTCTTGCTCCAACTCCGATTGAAACTCTCTTCAATCCCCTCTGGCTATCGCCTCCACCATCGATTTCGT
Organism: Lactuca sativa; assembly: GCF_002870075.4. NCBI lineage: Eukaryota > Viridiplantae > Streptophyta > Magnoliopsida > Asterales > Asteraceae > Lactuca > Lactuca sativa. Next base: position 321,605,854 of record NC_056626.2, read on the forward strand.
CTCTAATAACGATGTCGTCTGCGCCAGCTCCAACACACTTCTCCCGCCTCCATCGCACATAATCTCTGAGACTCTCACCTCATAGTGTCGACTGTCGACACCACTTCTGCAAGTGTCGCCGTCATCCAACCTTCACCAAACGTTGTTGTTACTGTTCGAATTTGGCAACAAATAGAGCCCTTCCTCTATTTTATTTTATTGCAAGGCAAACAATTTCACAGAAGCATATAAATCATTCAGTCATAATAATATTTTTATTTGAGATTTTATCTTCTAGTAATGTATTGAATCGATCTTCACTATCATCTTAATTCTAGCTGTTCATTTTTTTCTTTAGATTTGCAGGTACATGGTGACGATACGTAATAGCCCTGGTCTCGATCTTCAAGCTTTGTCAATTTTTTTCTTTAACTAGTTATAGCATCATTAAAGTTCTATGATGATGATCAATTTTACAGTGGGTTTAGGAATAAAATTCTTAGTGGTGGTATGTTACAAATTACTAGTCTTTCTCGTATTTTACAAATGATTTTTGTGCAATTTTGGTTCATTGGAATAAATAGATTCTTAGAAAATCAAAAGTAGGGGAGGCAAAGAAAGATTATGATCTCAATCAAAACTGCAGTATCATTGTTGAAGCAAATGACATTTGGGGCATGATTAACTTAACATTGATGCTATTTTGAGCAATGTTGTTTTGGTTAATATTGGTGTTGTTTTTATGAATTATGGTGTTTTTATGACTTTTGATGCCATTTCGGTGAAGTTGATGGTGTTGAAAACAATTGTTAAAAGATAAATAGCATTGTACTTCCTATTTTTATCCAATTAGAATAGTAGAATTGCTTATAGTTTTTAAAGTACGATGTGTTAATAAGGAAAGGTTGGAAGTATAATATTGTATTTGAAAAAAAATAATAGAGAAGGGTTAAATGGTCATTTTTATTATTCAACATAATAACTTAGAGGTTCCAACCAAAGAGCATGTTAAAATTCGTTTCTTAAAAATTCAGATCCTCTTAGAAATTTAGACCTCTTAAAAATTCAGATCCTGCTAAACAACCCTTGAGCTATTCCCTCACAATTTTGGAAAGTGTGATCCACCACCCCCAAAATGTCACACAAAACATGCACAAAATGAACACAAGGTCAAAGGGGGAGGTATGCTCTTCTATTTATCAAATTTACAATAATAGGAGTGTGATTCAACAAAATATGCTAAATAATAATATTAAGAAGTTTTTTGGGAATACCTATTCAATCTAATGGAATTATTACCAACTTCTAACATAACATCATTAATATGTTTCGTTGTCAAACAAACGTAAATTTTTTGTGAAATTATGAAAAGTCATAGTGACGCAAAGTGAACTTTTACTTCAAAAAACAATGCAAAGACAAAGGTTTAGCGTTGCTAAGTTATTTTTTTTATATAAATAAGAGATTTTCACAACCATGAAAAGTATATAAAAAAGCAACCTTCTTAGGTGCGAAAAATAACCCTTTATTTCGTCCTAGGGACAGAGGAGTTGTAATGCAAAAAATAACTATCTATTAAACAATCACAGAAGAAGTCATTTGGTTTGCAAAGTTTAGCATACTTTTTATGAATTTGTTATGTTTTTCTATAAACATGAGAGACTAAAAATCCTATCTTCCACTTAAATATAGATGAACTAGAGTACTATGATGTAATGTTGATTTTGAAGTTATAAAATTGATATCAAATTACTATGTGGATTAAATCCTCTACCTTATTTGCTACAGTTTAGATTTTTCTTACTTACGTCTGAGTTACATGTAGTTTAGACTATCAATCTGATTATTGCAACTTGTATCTTAATAGATTCTGATCATAAACTGTTAGGACTAGTGATTTAAATAATCCAAAGGGTGAGTAATATTAATCGGTAATTTTCACATTTAAGAGAGCATTACTTTATCCAATCCAATAGCTTCCTAGTTGCCTAATTTACCAACACTATGTGCTCTTTTATATACATATGAACAAGAGTTATGGTAATATGTTAATCTCGAATGTTCAAAATTATGTTTCCTAATAGACATTTGTGTCGACCATAGCATACTACACAACTGATCCATTACCAATTCAATTAGAGCACGACCATGCATTTGATGTCAACACCAATTCACTGATGGCCGCAAAGATATCAACATTTTCTATTAAGGAAACGAATCGAATAAACTTTGACTACATATATTCTATCTTTTGGTCATATCGTATCTGGATAATCCTTGAATGACTTACAGTTATGGACAATTTTGGACAAAACCAAGACATAACCGATTGTATAAAAAAACCTCATGCATCTCTGTTAGGGTTTTATTCAAAAATAATATAATTTTAGTGTCAAACTTGACGTAAATAACAATGGAAAAAATTTTATATTTAAGTAAACTAAAATAATTTTATGCACCAATGATCATTTCGAAAAGCTAGGAAAGATTAAAACACAACCATAGAAGAAGAAAGTATTACAACCTCTGAAGATTTTGGTCCCTCTCGGGAGGTTGGATCTTGATAAAAAAATGTAGAGCAAAGAAACTTCTTGTCTAGGATACCAACAATAGCTCAACTTGATAGAGGTGCTATCTAAATATGGTAATAAAATAAAACTCTTAAGTTTTTAAGTTAATATCAAGTATTAACTCAAAGAGAGCATGAAAGCATAATTTCATCATCATATGAATTTTACTCATCAAGTGCTTGATAGAAAGAAATGAAGAAGGAGACTGAGAGCATCATGGTTTACGATTTTCACAATGGAAAATTCACACGAAAAACTAAGTCACAACTCTCTCGTATACTTGGAAGAATAGCATGTAACATGTTACAAGTGATACCCTTAAAGTCAACATGTAAAAGGACAAGTATGGAGCATGTACTTTCGAAGAAAATTAAAAGCAACATCAAACCACAACCTTACCCTTATGTCATCAGGTAAGCTTAGAGAGAAGAGGAACAAGTCTCCAACATGCTTCCTAATTTATTGTAACATCCCGTTATATTCAATATTGTAAAAGTCAACCATAGCCAAACTTGGGTCAACTAAAGTCCAACTTATGGTTTGCATTTTCATTTTAAGGGTGGTTTGATAACCTCTAATTGTTTAAAAGCTTTTTATTTGAGCTATTGACTAAATTAGAAGTGTAAGGCTTAAACCCGAGAAGTCTCGCATGAGAATTAACCTTCGGGCCGTAAACGGCTTCCGAGCCGCAAAACCTTTGTTGTTTTGTTATTCACCTTTATTTTCCTCGATCTGCAAACCGAATAGGGCCGCAAACTGTTGCAGTCGCAAACAGTTCGCACCTATGAACTCCTCGCAGCCGCATACTTCGGACCGCAAACCTAAGGATCTTATCTCCTCGGATACTCAAGATTCTCTCTCAATTATCATCAACCGAAAACCTCCTCTCTCCTCAAGAACATACGAAATTCTCTTGAATTCAACTTAGAATCTTGTAAGAATCACATCTTGATCTTGTAATCAATTCCTAAACACTTCCAATCTCCATAATTTGGGCCCAAAACCCTTGAATCTTCTTGGTTTCACCAAGAACACATACTTGAAGTTGGCTGGAAACCCAAGAACTTTAGCTTCATTTGGCCATAAACTCCAATCAGCTTTCTATATTGCTTCTAACACTCTTATTTGTAAGTTAAACTTACAAATTGGTCCATTTCCTTATCATATTTGTGATTATATTCACTAAAAGTATACATATATTACATGAAATGCTTATAGGATTCGTTTTGCATCGGGATCTAACTTGTGGAAAAACATCCTAAATCGAATCTCTCACAAAAGGTGAGTTCATACCCCTACATTTTTATGACTTTTAACTGTTTTAGGGGGGGGGGGGATACAAGTGAAACACAATAAAAATTGTGTTAATATCTAATTTTTATAAATGTTTTTAGTGTTTTTAACTTGTTATAATTATCAAAATTACATAATTATATCTGTGTAAATTATATAATTTGGATTCAGAAGATTTAGAATATGTAATTTGACCCCATTTCTTGTTCCTTGTTTGGTTGTGGGCTTGGGGTAAAGTTATTTAATCGAATGTCTAATTATCCACAATTATATAAATATTACTTTTATATAAATATAAAAAAATGGTTTTCAAAATGTTTAGTATAGTTTGAGTACAAACAGTGGATTTCATAGGACAACGGTATTACAGATTCTTACAAAAGTTAACAAAGGTTTTCATTATAGTAAAACAAATAGTAAACTATAATAGGTATAGTTTAAAGAACTAATTCATTGGTTTCAAGGTTCAAAGTACATAACAAAAAACAAATAGAGTATATAATGGAAAACAAGCAGAGAACATTTTACAGAAAACAAATAGAATACGTTGCTGAAAACAAACATATAAACTATATTTTATATAGTTTATGAAACTTACTTACAGTGTATCTATTACAAAGTAACTTTTCAATATTCTACGCATAATTATCAATATAGAATTTGTGAGACAACCTTCATGTACTTTTCTAAGTACCCAACTGGTCCTGAAACTATAGCTAGACTCTCCTGGAGGGAGAGCGTGACACTTGTATATAGATCTATATAGGATTGACAATCCCACAGCAGAGCTGCTTGCAACAGCTAGGTCGGCAGACCTGTGGTGACAAATGTCCTACCAATTGCAACGCCTGAAGAACGTTGTGTTCAGGCGATCATGGATCATCTAATATGGTTATAATAACTCAAAATTTGGTATTGAACAAAGTGATTAGTGTAAGAATAAGTGAATTTCACATAGTTTATTTAATAATAAAACTATATCACAATATTTTACAGGCACGGTTGGTCATACTAGCTAATTACAAATACATGAGTTGCATACTAG